>NC_139142.1:117625196-118225196 GCF_964270905.1 Leucopleurus acutus | reverse complement strand
ACAGCACCTTTAAAGCCAGTAGTAGTGGTCACTAAATATTCACACTCATTACAAGCCTGTAAATGTCACCTGTTCTCAAAAAAATCCTGGGGTCAAAAATCGACGAAAAATTCAAAACAGGGCAGCCTTCCCAGAAGACCACTTCAAGTGGTTTATTGTACTCACAGTTTTTTTCTGTTTTTGTTTAACAGAAAGAAAACAAAGCATGGAAAAATGCTGAACATTAAGAATTATTAAAGACATGCAAATCCAAATTACAAAAACCTATCAGCTCACACCAGTCATAATGGTCATCAGCAAAAATTCTGCAAACAATAAATGCTGAAGGGGTTGTGGAGAAATGCGCACCCTGGTTTCTAAGTGGGACATGGTAAGAACCAGTAATGAAAACACAAAGGAGGTGCTTTGATAAGGTAAATATTGAGCTACCATTCAATCAAGCATACCCACTGCTGGGCCTATCACCTGAGAGGATGAGAATCCAAAAGACACAGGGTGGCAATCCTGCACTCCAGCAATATTTACCACAGCCAACTCTTGGAAGCAACAAAAATGTCTGTCAACAGAGGAAGGCACAAAGAAGAACTGGTCCATGTACACAATGGAATATTTCTCCAGTAAAAAATATATATAATTTCAATTTAGAAACCAAACGTAAGTTAGGAGACATCAGCTTGTGGGGGTTTGTCCGGGCACATTCCTCTCTAATATATAACCGAGGAACACCACTGGTAGGAAGGACTCTTTCCATAATTCCCAGAATGGGGAAAGGAGAAATGCTGCCGCCCAATGGCTGATACCTTCAACAGCAGCTTTAAAATCTGTGCTAATGGTCACTTCATATGCACAAGTACTGGAGGGCTGTAAATGAAACCAGCCCTGAAAATGTCTTCAGGGAGGTAATGGCCAAAATATTTCAAAATGTGACACGTACTTCAAGAAAACCATTTGAAGAGGTAAGCGCTACTCACAGCTTGAAAAAAAAGAGGACATGCCTGAAAGTTCAATTTCAAGGGATTATGAGATGCATGCAAATCCAACCTCAAAGAGGTGTCAGCTCACACCTGTCAGAATAAACATCAGCAGAAAAACTACAAACAATAAATGCTGAAAGGGTTGTGGACAAGGGCATACCCTCAAATTTAAGTGGAACATAACCTGGTAAGAGCCACTAATGAGAACAGAATGGAGACGCCTTTACAAGGTAAACATTTTGCTACCATATGATCCAACAGGCCCTCTCCTGGGCCTATAACCGAAGAAGACATAGTTGAAAGACACAGGCAGGCAAATGTGCATTTCAGCAGTGTTACAATAACCAAGACATGGAAGCAACCAAAAAGTCCATCAACAGGTGAGTGGACAAAGAAAAACTGGTCCACGTACAGATGGAATATTAGCCAAGGAAAACAATGACACAATGCCATTTGCATCACCATAGATGAGTCTAGAAGTAATCACGCAACTTGTAGTAAGTCAGAAAGCGAAAGACACGTATCCTGTGATATCACTTATAGGTGTTACCTAAAAATTGATACCAGTGAAGATATTTCCACAGAGAAAGGCAATCACAGATTCATTCAACAAACTTATGGTTCACCAATGGAAAGGTGTGAGGATTGGATACATTAGGATGTCAGAGTTAACAGAGATATACAAACACAGGTGAAGTATATAATCACCAAAGACCTACGGAATACCAAGAGAAGACTACTCAACATTGTGTCATAACCTAAAATGGGAAAAGGATCCAAAGAAGAAAAGAGATAGGTATATGTGGAAAACAACCACATCTTGCACACCTAAAACAAGCAAAACGTTGTAATCACACTTGCTGTGATAAACAATGAAAATTAAATTTAAAAAAAGGACAATATTTAGTGAGATATAAACATAAGGGGCTTTTTCCTGGCCCATTCCATTCTAATTTGCAACCTAGAACAGGACTTCCATTGAGGCTCTGTTTCCCTAGTAACCAGATTTGGTTAATGAGAACTGCTGCCGCCTTGTGGCCGTTTCACACAACAGCAGCTCTAACTGCAGCTGTAATGGTTACTTGATAGTCAAAATAATTGCAGGCCTGTAAATGACACCTGTCCTCAAAACAATCCTTCGGTCGTAAATCGAGCAAAAATCTCAAAAGACATCCATATTTCAAAACGACAATTTCAAGAGGCATATTTTATGCACATTTTATATTCTGTCTCTTTTTTTGTTATAGAAAAAGGCATGGAAAAACGCTCAACGTCAGGAATTAATAAAGCCATGCAAATCCGGTCTAGAAACACGTTCACCTCACAGCCGTCAGAAGGATCATCAGCAAAAAAGTCTACATAGTATAAATGCTGAAGGGGTTTTAGAGAACTGTGTACCCTCTAGCTGCTGATGGGATGTAACCTGGTAACAGCCAGTACCGAGAACAAAATGGAGGTGTGTTTAAAGGTAAAACTTGAGCTACTATGTGATCAGGTAGGCCCACTGATGGGCCTATCCGCTGAGTAGACCTGAATCAAAAAGACACAGGCTGGCAATCCTTCACTGCAGCAACATGTACCATAGCCAAGAGCTGGAAGAAACCAAAATGTCCATCAACAGAAAAATGCACCAAGAAGAAGTGGTCCATGTACACAATGGAATATTAGCCATGGAAAAGCATGGAACAATGCTGTTGGCACCACCATAGAAGGATCTAGAGATAATCACCCTACCTGAAGTAAGAAAGAAAACGAAAGACAGATATCCTATTACATCACTTATAGGTGTTACCTAAAAATTGATACCCATGAAATAATTTCCAAGAGAAGGACACTCATAGATTCAGAAAACCAAATTATGTTTAACCAAATGGAAAGGTGTAAGGAATGTATGAATTAGGATATGGGGGTTAACAGACATGTAGTAATACAAATGAAATATATAATCACAAAATACCTATGGAATGCTAAAAGAGGTGTACTCAACACTCTGTAATAACCTACACGGGAAAGGATCCAAAGATGAATAGATCAATACATTGATATAATGAACCAGATTCCATACACCTAGAAAAAACACAGTATTTTTATCCAATTTGCTGGGATAATAAATAAAAATTAAATGTAAAAAACAAACAAGAAGTAAGGAGATATAAACTCTTGGGAGTTTGCCGTGGCACATTCTGCTCTAATTTGCAGCTTACAAACACGATTTCCAGGAAACCTCTGTTGCCCAAAAACCCAGAGTTGGAAATGTAGAAATGCTGCCGCCTTGTGGCCGTTTCCCACAAGAGCGGCTTTAAAACCACCGCTAACGGTCACTTAACATTCTCAAGGACTCAGGACAGTAAAGGACAACTACCCTCAAAAATTCACAACTGGCAAAATTTTCAAGGAGATAGTAGGAAGAGGTAAATTTTACTCATTATTTTTCTAAAAACAAGGAAAATGGATAAAAGCTCAACAACATCAATTTTTCAACTCATTCAAATCTAGCCTACAAAAAGATTTCAACTCACACACGTCAACTACCATCAGCCAAAGGTCTACAAACAATAAATGCTGAAGGAGTTTTAGAGAACTGTGTACCCTCTAGCTGCTGGTGAGATGTAAAGTGGTAAGAGCCAATAGTGAGAACAGAAAGGAGCTGTGTTTAAAAGTAAAAATTGAGCCAGCATTCCATTCAGCAGGCCCACCGCTGAACCTCTCACCTGAAAATACCAGAGCCGAGAAGGCACAGTCTGCAACAGCTTCACTGCAGGATTTTTCACAATAGCCAAGACACGGAAGCAAACAAAATGTCCATCAATGGATGAATGGATAAAGAAGAAGTGGTCCATGTACATAATGGAATATTAGCCATGGAAAACAGTGAAACACTGCTCGTTGAGGCACCATTTATGAGCCTAGATATAATCTCAGAACATGACGTAAGTCAGAAAGAAAAAGACATATAGTATGATATCACTTATAGGAGTTATCTAACAACTGACAAAAATGATAGCATTTTCACAGAGAAAGAAACTCACAGACTTAGAAAACAAACTATTCTTATGTAAATGGAAAGGTGGGTGGTATGGAAAATTAAGATTAGGTTTACCATATGTGTACAAATACCTACTAAATACATTTATCAAAGAGACCGACCATATAGCAAGGGAGGTCAATGGAGCACTCTGCAATAATTTACATGGGAAGAGTATCTGTACATGAATATATTACATATATATGTGTGATTGTGTGTGTGTGTGTGTGTGTGTGTATGTAATGTACAAATGAACCAGATTGTATACACCTAGGACAAACAATATTCTAAATATTACCTCGATTTAAAAAGACTAAAAAATCGAACAAGAAATAATGGAATATTAACTTATGGGATTTTTTCCTAGCACATTCCATTCTAATTTACAACCTGGGAACACGACTTCCAGAAATGTTGTGCTGCCCTAGAAACCAGTTTTGGGAACGGAGAAATGCTGCCGCCTTGTGGCCGTTTACCCCAACAGCACCTTTAAAGCCAGTAGTAGTGGTCACTAAATATTCACACTCATTACAAGCCTGTAAATGTCACCTGTTCTCAAAAAAATCCTGGGGTCAAAAATCGATGAAAAATTCAAAACAGGGCAGCCTTCCCAGAAGACCACTTCAAGTGGTTTATTGTACTCACAGTTTTTTTCTGTTTTTGTTTAACAGAAAGAAAACAAAGCATGGAAAAATGCTGAACATTAAGAATTATTAAAGACATGCAAATCCAAATTACAAAAACCTATCAGCTCACACCAGTCATAATGGTCATCAGCAAAAATTCTGCAAACAATAAATGCTGAAGGGGTTGTGGAGAAATGCGCACCCTGGTTTCTAAGTGGGACATGGTAAGAACCAGTAATGAAAACACAAAGGAGGTGCCTTGATAAGGTAAATATTGAGCTACCATTCAATCAAGCATACCCACTGCTGGGCCTATCACCTGAGAGGATGAGAATCCAAAAGACACAGGGTGGCAATCCTGCACTCCAGCAATATTTACCACAGCCAACTCTTGGAAGCAACAAAAATGTCTGTCAACAGAGGAAGGCACAAAGAAGAACTGGTCCATGTACACAATGGAATATTTCTCCAGTAAAAAATATATATAATTTCAATTTAGAAACCAAACGTAAGTTAGGAGACATCAGCTTGTGGGGGTTTGTCCGGGCACATTCCTCTCTAATATATAACCGAGGAACACCACTGGTAGGAAAGACTCTTTCCATAATTCCCAGAATGGGGAAAGGAGAAATGCTGCCGCCCAATGGCTGATACCTTCAACAGCAGCTTTAAAATCTGTGCTAATGGTCACTTCATATGCACAAGTACTGGAGGGCTGTAAATGAAACCAGCCCTGAAAATGTCTTCAGGGAGGTAATGGCCAAAATATTTCAAAATGTGACACGTACTTCAAGAAAACCATTTGAAGAGGTAAGCGCTACTCACAGCTTGAAAAAAAAGAGGACATGCCTGAAAGTTCAATTTCAAGGGATTATGAGATGCATGCAAATCCAACCTCAAAGAGGTGTCAGCTCACACCTGTCAGAATAAACATCAGCAGAAAAGCTACAAACAATAAATGCTGAAAGGGTTGTGGACAAGGGCATACCCTCAAATTTAAGTGGAACATAACCTGGTAAGAGCCACTAATGAGAACAGAATGGAGACGCCTTTACAAGGTAAACATTTTGCTACCATATGATCCAACAGGCCCTCTCCTGGGCCTATAACCGAAGAAGACATAGTTGAAAGACACAGGCAGGCAAATGTGCATTTCAGCAGTGTTACAATAACCAAGACATGGAAGCAACCAAAAAGTCCATCAACAGGTGAGTGGACAAAGAAAAACTGGTCCACGTACAGATGGAATATTAGCCAAGGAAAACAATGACACAATGCCATTTGCATCACCATAGATGAGTCTAGAAGTAATCACGCAACTTGTAGTAAGTCAGAAAGCGAAAGACACGTATCCTGTGATATCACTTATAGGTGTTACCTAAAAATTGATACCAGTGAAGATATTTCCACAGAGAAAGGCAATCACAGATTCATTAAACAAACTTATGGTTCACCAATGGAAAGGTGTGAGGATTGGATACATTAGGATGTCAGAGTTAACAGAGATATACAAACACAGGTGAAGTATATAATCACCAAAGACCTACGGAATACCAAGAGAAGACTACTCAACATTGTGTCATAACCTAAAATGGGAAAAGGATCCAAAGAAGAAAAGAGATAGGTATATGTGGAAAACAACCACATCTTGCACACCTAAAACAAGCAAAACATTGTAATCACACTTGCTGTGATAAACAATGAAAATTAAATTTAAAAAAGGACAATATTTAGTGAGATATAAACATAAGGGGCTTTTTCCTGGCCCATTCCATTCTAATTTGCAACCTAGAACAGGACTTCCATTGAGGCTCTGTTTCCCTAGTAACCAGATTTGGTTAATGAGAACTGCTGCCGCCTTGTGGCCGTTTCACACAACAGCAGCTCTAACTGCAGCTGTAATGGTTACTTGATAGTCAAAATAATTGCAGGCCTGTAAATGACACCTGTCCTCAAAACAATCCTTCGGTCGTAAATCGAGCAAAAATCTCAAAAGACATCCATATTTCAAAACGACAATTTCAAGAGGCATATTTTATGCACATTTTATATTCTGTCTCTTTTTTTGTTATAGAAAAAGGCATGGAAAAACGCTCAACGTCAGGAATTAATAAAGCCATGCAAATCCGGTCTAGAAACACGTTCACCTCACAGCCGTCAGAAGGATCATCAGCAAAAAAGTCTACATAGTATAAATGCTGAAGGGGTTTAAGAGAACTGTGTACCCTCTAGCTGCTGATGGGATGTAACCCGGCAACAGCCAGTACAGAGAACAAAATGGAGGTGTGTTTAAAGGTAAAACTTGAGCTACTATGTGATCAGGTAGGCCCACTGATGGGCCTATCCGCTGAGTAGACCTGAATCAAAAAGACACAGGCTGGCAATCCTTCACTGCAGCAACATGTACCATAGCCAAGAGCTGGAAGAAACCAAAATATCCATCAACAGAAAAATGCACCAAGAAGAAGTGGTCCATGTACACAATGGAATATTAGCCATGGAAAAGCATGGAACAATGCTGTTGGCACCACCATAGAAGGATCTAGAGATAATCACCCTACCTGAAGTAAGAAAGAAAACGAAAGACAGATATCCTATTACATCACTTATAGGTGTTACCTAAAAATTGATACCCATGAAATAATTTCCAAGAGAAGGACACTCATAGATTCAGAAAACCAAATTATGTTTAACCAAATGGAAAGGTGTAAGGAATGTATGAATTAGGATATGGGGGTTAACAGACATGTAGTAATACATATGAAATATATAATCACAAAATACCTATGGAATGCTAAAAGAGGTGTACTCAACACTCTGTAATAACCTACACGGGAAAGGATCCAAAGATGAATAGATCAATACATTGATATAATGAACCAGATTCCATACACCTAGAAAAAACACAGTATTTTTATCCAATTTGCTGTGATAATAAATAAAAATTAAATGTAAAAAACAAACAAGAAGTAAGGAGATATAAGCTCTTGGGAGTTTGCCGTGGCACATTCTGCTCTAATTTGCAGCTTACAAACACGATTTCCAGGAAACCTCTGTTGCCCAAAAACCCAGAGTTGGAAATGTAGAAATGCTGCCGCCTTGTGGCCGTTTCCCACAAGAGCGGCTTTAAAACCACCGCTAACGGTCACTTAACATTCACAAGGACTCAGGACAGTAAAGGACAACTACCCTCAAAAATTCACAACTGGCAAAATTTTCAAGGAGATAGTAGGAAGAGGTAAATGTTACTCATTATTTTTCTAAAAACAAGGAAAATGGATAAAAGCTCAACAACATCAATTTTTCAACTCATTCAAATCTAGCCTACAAAAAGATTTCAACTCACACACGTCAACTACCATCAGCCAAAGGTCTACAAACAATAAATGCTGAAGGAGTTTTAGAGAACTGTGTACCCTCTAGCTGCTGGTGAGATGTAAAGTGGTAAGAGCCAATAGTGAGAACAGAAAGGAGCTGTGTTTAAAAGTAAAAATTGAGCCAGCATTCCATTCAGCAGGCCCACCGCTGAACCTCTCACCTGAAAATACCAGAGCCGAGAAGGCACAGTCTGCAACAGCTTCACTGCAGGATTTTTCACAATAGCCAAGACACGGAAGCAAACAAAATGTCCATCAATGGATGAATGGATAAAGAAGAAGTGGTCCATGTACATAATGGAATATTAGCCATGGAAAACAGTGAAACACTGCTCGTTGAGGCACCATTTATGAGCCTAGATATAATCTCAGAACATGACGTAAGTCAGAAAGAAAAAGACATATAGTATGATATCACTTATAGGAGTTATCTAACAACTGACAAAAATGATAGCATTTTCACAGAGAAAGAAACTCACAGACTTAGAAAACAAACTATTCTTATGTAAATGGAAAGGTGGGTGGTATGGAAAATTAAGATTAGGTTTACCATATGTGTACAAATACCTACTAAATACATTTATCAAAGAGACCGGCCATATAGCAAGGGAGGTCAATGGAGCACTCTGCAATAATTTACATGGGAAGAGTATCTGTACATGAATATATTACATATATATGTGTGATTGTGTGTGTGTGTGTGTGTGTGTGTGTATGTAATGTACAAATGAACCAGATTGTATACACCTAGGACAAACAATATTCTAAATATTACCTCGATTTAAAAAGACTAAAAAATCGAACAAGAAATAATGGAATATTAACTTATGGGATTTTTTCCTAGCACATTCCATTCTAATTTACAACCTGGGAACACGACTTCCAGAAATGTTGTGCTGCCCTAGAAACCAGTTTTGGGAACGGAGAAATGCTGCCGCCTTGTGGCCGTTTCCCCCAACAGCACCTTTAAAGCCAGTAGTAGTGGTCACTAAATATTCACACTCATTACAAGCCTGTAAATGTCACCTGTTCTCAAAAAAATCCTGGGGTCAAAAATCGACGAAAAATTCAAAACAGGGCAGCCTTCCCAGAAGACCACTTCAAGTGGTTTATTGTACTCACAGTTTTTTTCTGTTTTTGTTTAACAGAAAGAAAACAAAGCATGGAAAAATGCTGAACATTAAGAATTATTAAAGACATGCAAATCCAAATTACAAAAACCTATCAGCTCACACCAGTCATAATGGTCATCAGCAAAAATTCTGCAAACAATAAATGCTGAAGGGGTTGTGGAGAAATGCGCACCCTGGTTTCTAAGTGGGACATGGTAAGAACCAGTAATGAAAACACAAAGGAGGTGCTTTGATAAGGTAAATATTGAGCTACCATTCAATCAAGCATACCCACTGCTGGGCCTATCACCTGAGAGGATGAGAATCCAAAAGACACAGGGTGGCAATCCTGCACTCCAGCAATATTTACCACAGCCAACTCTTGGAAGCAACAAAAATGTCTGTCAACAGAGGAAGGCACAAAGAAGAACTGGTCCATGTACACAATGGAATATTTCTCCAGTAAAAAATATATATAATTTCAATTTAGAAACCAAACGTAAGTTAGGAGACATCAGCTTGTGGGGGTTTGTCCGGGCACATTCCTCTCTAATATATAACCGAGGAACACCACTGGTAGGAAGGACTCTTTCCATAATTCCCAGAATGGGGAAAGGAGAAATGCTGCCGCCCAATGGCTGATACCTTCAACAGCAGCTTTAAAATCTGTGCTAATGGTCACTTCATATGCACAAGTACTGGAGGGCTGTAAATGAAACCAGCCCTGAAAATGTCTTCAGGGAGGTAATGGCCAAAATATTTCAAAATGTGACACGTACTTCAAGAAAACCATTTGAAGAGGTAAGCGCTACTCACAGCTTGAAAAAAAAGAGGACATGCCTGAAAGTTCAATTTCAAGGGATTATGAGATGCATGCAAATCCAACCTCAAAGAGGTGTCAGCTCACACCTGTCAGAATAAACATCAGCAGAAAAACTACAAACAATAAATGCTGAAAGGGTTGTGGACAAGGGCATACCCTCAAATTTAAGTGGAACATAACCTGGTAAGAGCCACTAATGAGAACAGAATGGAGACGCCTTTACAAGGTAAACATTTTGCTACCATATGATCCAACAGGCCCTCTCCTGGGCCTATAACCGAAGAAGACATAGTTGAAAGACACAGGCAGGCAAATGTGCATTTCAGCAGTGTTACAATAACCAAGACATGGAAGCAACCAAAAAGTCCATCAACAGGTGAGTGGACAAAGAAAAACTGGTCCACGTACAGATGGAATATTAGCCAAGGAAAACAATGACACAATGCCATTTGCATCACCATAGATGAGTCTAGAAGTAATCACGCAACTTGTAGTAAGTCAGAAAGCGAAAGACACGTATCCTGTGATATCACTTATAGGTGTTACCTAAAAATTGATACCAGTGAAGATATTTCCACAGAGAAAGGCAATCACAGATTCATTCAACAAACTTATGGTTCACCAATGGAAAGGTGTGAGGATTGGATACATTAGGATGTCAGAGTTAACAGAGATATACAAACACAGGTGAAGTATATAATCACCAAAGACCTACGGAATACCAAGAGAAGACTACTCAACATTGTGTCATAACCTAAAATGGGAAAAGGATCCAAAGAAGAAAAGAGATAGGTATATGTGGAAAACAACCACATCTTGCACACCTAAAACAAGCAAAACGTTGTAATCACACTTGCTGTGATAAACAATGAAAATTAAATTTAAAAAAAGGACAATATTTAGTGAGATATAAACATAAGGGGCTTTTTCCTGGCCCATTCCATTCTAATTTGCAACCTAGAACAGGACTTCCATTGAGGCTCTGTTTCCCTAGTAACCAGATTTGGTTAATGAGAACTGCTGCCGCCTTGTGGCCGTTTCACACAACAGCAGCTCTAACTGCAGCTGTAATGGTTACTTGATAGTCAAAATAATTGCAGGCCTGTAAATGACACCTGTCCTCAAAACAATCCTTCGGTCGTAAATCGAGCAAAAATCTCAAAAGACATCCATATTTCAAAACGACAATTTCAAGAGGCATATTTTATGCACATTTTATATTCTGTCTCTTTTTTTGTTATAGAAAAAGGCATGGAAAAACGCTCAACGTCAGGAATTAATAAAGCCATGCAAATCCGGTCTAGAAACACGTTCACCTCACAGCCGTCAGAAGGATCATCAGCAAAAAAGTCTACATAGTATAAATGCTGAAGGGGTTTTAGAGAACTGTGTACCCTCTAGCTGCTGATGGGATGTAACCTGGTAACAGCCAGTACCGAGAACAAAATGGAGGTGTGTTTAAAGGTAAAACTTGAGCTACTATGTGATCAGGTAGGCCCACTGATGGGCCTATCCGCTGAGTAGACCTGAATCAAAAAGACACAGGCTGGCAATCCTTCACTGCAGCAACATGTACCATAGCCAAGAGCTGGAAGAAACCAAAATGTCCATCAACAGAAAAATGCACCAAGAAGAAGTGGTCCATGTACACAATGGAATATTAGCCATGGAAAAGCATGGAACAATGCTGTTGGCACCACCATAGAAGGATCTAGAGATAATCACCCTACCTGAAGTAAGAAAGAAAACGAAAGACAGATATCCTATTACATCACTTATAGGTGTTACCTAAAAATTGATACCCATGAAATAATTTCCAAGAGAAGGACACTCATAGATTCAGAAAACCAAATTATGTTTAACCAAATGGAAAGGTGTAAGGAATGTATGAATTAGGATATGGGGGTTAACAGACATGTAGTAATACAAATGAAATATATAATCACAAAATACCTATGGAATGCTAAAAGAGGTGTACTCAACACTCTGTAATAACCTACACGGGAAAGGATCCAAAGATGAATAGATCAATACATTGATATAATGAACCAGATTCCATACACCTAGAAAAAACACAGTATTTTTATCCAATTTGCTGGGATAATAAATAAAAATTAAATGTAAAAAACAAACAAGAAGTAAGGAGATATAAACTCTTGGGAGTTTGCCGTGGCACATTCTGCTCTAATTTGCAGCTTACAAACACGATTTCCAGGAAACCTCTGTTGCCCAAAAACCCAGAGTTGGAAATGTAGAAATGCTGCCGCCTTGTGGCCGTTTCCCACAAGAGCGGCTTTAAAACCACCGCTAACGGTCACTTAACATTCTCAAGGACTCAGGACAGTAAAGGACAACTACCCTAAAAAATTCACAACTGGCAAAATTTTCAAGGAGATAGTATGAAGAGGTAAATTTTACTCATTATTTTTCTAAAATCAAGGAAAATGGATAAAAGCTCAACAACATAAATTTTCAAACTCATTCAAATCTAGCCTACAAAAAGATTTCAACTCACACACGTCAACTACCATCAGCCAAAGGTCTACAAACAATAAATGCTGAAGGAGTTTTAGAGAACTGTGTACCCTCTAGCTGCTGGTGAGATGTAAAGTGGTAAGAGCCAATAGTGAGAACAGAAAGGAGCTGTGTTTAAAAGTAAAAATTGAGCCAGCATTCCATTCAGCAGGCCCACCGCTGAACCTCTCACCTGAAAATACCAGAGCCGAGAAGGCACAGTCTGCAACAGCTTCACTGCAGGATTTTTCACAATAGCCAAGACACGGAAGCAAACAAAATGTCCATCAATGGATGAATGGATAAAGAAGAAGTGGTCCATGTACATAATGGAATATTAGCCATGGAAAACAGTGAAACACTGCTCGTTGAGGCACCATTTATGAGCCTAGATATAATCTCAGAACATGACGTAAGTCAGAAAGAAAAAGACATATAGTATGATATCACTTATAGGAGTTATCTAACAACTGACAAAAATGATAGCATTTTCACAGAGAAAGAAACTCACAGACTTAGAAAACAAACTATTCTTATGTAAATGGAAAGGTGGGTGGTATGGAAAATTAAGATTAGGTTTACCATATGTGTACAAATACCTACTAAATACATTTATCAAAGAGACCGGCCATATAGCAAGGGAGGTCAATGGAGCACTCTGCAATAATTTACATGGGAAGAGTATCTGTACATGAATATATTACATATATATGTGTGATTGTGTGTGTGTGTGTGTGTGTGTGTGTATGTAATGTACAAATGAACCAGATTGTATACACCTAGGACAAACAATATTCTAAATATTACCTCGATTTAAAAAGACTAAAAAATCGAACAAGAAATAATGGAATATTAACTTATGGGATTTTTTCCTAGCACATTCCATTCTAATTTACAACCTGGGAACACGACTTCCAGAAATGTTGTGCTGCCCTAGAAACCAGTTTTGGGAACGGAGAAATGCTGCCGCCTTGTGGCCGTTTCCCCCAACAGCACCTTTAAAGCCAGTAGTAGTGGTCACTAAATATTCACACTCATTACAAGCCTGTAAATGTCACCTGTTCTCAAAAAAATCCTGGGGTCAAAAATCGACGAAAAATTCAAAACAGGGCAGCCTTCCCAGAAGACCACTTCAAGTGGTTTATTGTACTCACAGTTTTTTTCTGTTTTTGTTTAACAGAAAGAAAACAAAGCATGGAAAAATGCTGAACATTAAGAATTATTAAAGACATGCAAATCCAAATTACAAAAACCTATCAGCTCACACCAGTCATAATGGTCATCAGCAAAAATTCTGCAAACAATAAATGCTGAAGGGGTTGTGGAGAAATGCGCACCCTGGTTTCTAAGTGGGACATGGTAAGAACCAGTAATGAAAACACAAAGGAGGTGCTTTGATAAGGTAAATATTGAGCTACCATTCAATCAAGCATACCCACTGCTGGGCCTATCACCTGAGAGGATGAGAATCCAAAAGACACAGGGTGGCAATCCTGCACTCCAGCAATATTTACCACAGCCAACTCTTGGAAGCAACAAAAATGTCTGTCAACAGAGGAAGGCACAAAGAAGAACTGGTCCATGTACACAATGGAATATTTCTCCAGTAAAAAATATATATAATTTCAATTTAGAAACCAAACGTAAGTTAGGAGACATCAGCTTGTGGGGGTTTGTCCGGGCACATTCCTCTCTAATATATAACCGAGGAACACCACTGGTAGGAAGGACTCTTTCCATAATTCCCAGAATGGGGAAAGGAGAAATGCTGCCGCCCAATGGCTGATACCTTCAACAGCAGCTTTAAAATCTGTGCTAATGGTCACTTCATATGCACAAGTACTGGAGGGCTGTAAATGAAACCAGCCCTGAAAATGTCTTCAGGGAGGTAATGGCCAAAATATTTCAAAATGTGACACGTACTTCAAGAAAACCATTTGAAGAGGTAAGCGCTACTCACAGCTTGAAAAAAAAGAGGACATGCCTGAAAGTTCAATTTCAAGGGATTATGAGATGCATGCAAATCCAACCTCAAAGAGGTGTCAGCTCACACCTGTCAGAATAAACATCAGCAGAAAAACTACAAACAATAAATGCTGAAAGGGTTGTGGACAAGGGCATACCCTCAAATTTAAGTGGAACATAACCTGGTAAGAGCCACTAATGAGAACAGAATGGAGACGCCTTTACAAGGTAAACATTTTGCTACCATATGATCCAACAGGCCCTCTCCTGGGCCTATAACCGAAGAAGACATAGTTGAAAGACACAGGCAGGCAAATGTGCATTTCAGCAGTGTTACAATAACCAAGACATGGAAGCAACCAAAAAGTCCATCAACAGGTGAGTGGACAAAGAAAAACTGGTCCACGTACAGATGGAATATTAGCCAAGGAAAACAATGACACAATGCCATTTGCATCACCATAGATGAGTCTAGAAGTAATCACGCAACTTGTAGTAAGTCAGAAAGCGAAAGACACGTATCCTGTGATATCACTTATAGGTGTTACCTAAAAATTGATACCAGTGAAGATATTTCCACAGAGAAAGGCAATCACAGATTCATTCAACAAACTTATGGTTCACCAATGGAAAGGTGTGAGGATTGGATACATTAGGATGTCAGAGTTAACAGAGATATACAAACACAGGTGAAGTATATAATCACCAAAGACCTACGGAATACCAAGAGAAGACTACTCAACATTGTGTCATAACCTAAAATGGGAAAAGGATCCAAAGAAGAAAAGAGATAGGTATATGTGGAAAACAACCACATCTTGCACACCTAAAACAAGCAAAACGTTGTAATCACACTTGCTGTGATAAACAATGAAAATTAAATTTAAAAAAAGGACAATATTTAGTGAGATATAAACATAAGGGGCTTTTTCCTGGCCCATTCCATTCTAATTTGCAACCTAGAACAGGACTTCCATTGAGGCTCTGTTTCCCTAGTAACCAGATTTGGTTAATGAGAACTGCTGCCGCCTTGTGGCCGTTTCACACAACAGCAGCTCTAACTGCAGCTGTAATGGTTACTTGATAGTCAAAATAATTGCAGGCCTGTAAATGACACCTGTCCTCAAAACAATCCTTCGGTCGTAAATCGAGCAAAAATCTCAAAAGACATCCATATTTCAAAACGACAATTTCAAGAGGCATATTTTATGCACATTTTATATTCTGTCTCTTTTTTTGTTATAGAAAAAGGCATGGAAAAACGCTCAACGTCAGGAATTAATAAAGCCATGCAAATCCGGTCTAGAAACACGTTCACCTCACAGCCGTCAGAAGGATCATCAGCAAAAAAGTCTACATAGTATAAATGCTGAAGGGGTTTTAGAGAACTGTGTACCCTCTAGCTGCTGATGGGATGTAACCTGGTAACAGCCAGTACCGAGAACAAAATGGAGGTGTGTTTAAAGGTAAAACTTGAGCTACTATGTCATCAGGTAGGCCCACTGATGGGCCTATCCGCTGAGTAGACCTGAATCAAAAAGACACAGGCTGGCAATCCTTCACTGCAGCAACATGTACCATAGCCAAGAGCTGGAAGAAACCAAAATGTCCATCAACAGAAAAATGCACCAAGAAGAAGTGGTCCATGTACACAATGGAATATTAGCCATGGAAAAGCATGGAACAATGCTGTTGGCACCACCATAGAAGGATCTAGAGATAATCACCCTACCTGAAGTAAGAAAGAAAACGAAAGACAGATATCCTATTACATCACTTATAGGTGTTACCTAAAAATTGATACCCATGAAATAATTTCCAAGAGAAGGACACTCATAGATTCAGAAAACCAAATTATGTTTAACCAAATGGAAAGGTGTAAGGAATGTATGAATTAGGATATGGGGGTTAACAGACATGTAGTAATACAAATGAAATATATAATCACAAAATACCTATGGAATGCTAAAAGAGGTGTACTCAACACTCTGTAATAACCTACACGGGAAAGGATCCAAAGATGAATAGATCAATACATTGATATAATGAACCAGATTCCATACACCTAGAAAAAACACAGTATTTTTATCCAATTTGCTGGGATAATAAATAAAAATTAAATGTAAAAAACAAACAAGAAGTAAGGAGATATAAACTCTTGGGAGTTTGCCGTGGCACATTCTGCTCTAATTTGCAGCTTACAAACACGATTTCCAGGAAACCTCTGTTGCCCAAAAACCCAGAGTTGGAAATGTAGAAATGCTGCCGCCTTGTGGCCGTTTCCCACAAGAGCGGCTTTAAAACCACCGCTAACGGTCACTTAACATTCTCAAGGACTCAGGACAGTAAAGGACAACTACCCTAAAAAATTCACAACAGGCAAAATTTTCAAGGAGATAGTATGAAGAGGTAAATTTTACTCATTATTTTTCTAAAATCAAGGAAAATGGATAAAAGCTCAACAACATAAATTTTCAAACTCATGCAAATCTAGCCTACAAAAAGATTTCAACTCACACACGTCAACTACCATCAGCCAAAAGTCTACAAACAACAAATGCTGAAGGGGTTTTAGAGGACTGTGTACCCTCTAATTGCTTGTGAGATGTGAAGTGGTAAGAGCCAATAGTGAGAAAAGAAAGGAAATGTGTTTAAAAGTAAAAAATGAGCCAGCATTCCATTCAGCAGACGCACCGCTGAGCCTCTCACCTGAAAATACCAGAGTCGAGGAGGCACAGTCTGCAACAGCTTCACTGCAGGATTTTTCACAATAGCCAAGACACGGAAGCAAACAAAATGTCCATCAATGGATGAATGGATAAAGAAGAAGTGGTCCATGTACATAATGGAATATTAGCCATGGAAAACAGTGAAACACTGCTCGTTGAGGCACCATTTATGAGCCTAGATATAATCTCAGAACATGACGTAAGTCAGAAAGAAAAAGACATATAGTATGATATCACTTATAGGCGTTATCTAACAACTGACATAAATGATAGCATTTTCACAGAGAAAGAAACTCACAGACTTAGAAAACAAACTATTCTTATGTAAATGGAAAGGTGGGTGGTATGGAAAATTAAGATTAGGGTTACCATATGTGTACAAATACCTACTAAATACATTTATCAAAGAGACCGACCATATAGCAAGGGAGGTCAATGGAGCACTTTGTAACAATTTACATGGGAAGAGTATCTGTACATGAATATATTACATATATGTGTATGTGTGTGTGTGTGTGTGTATGTAATGTACAAATGAACCAGATTGTATACACCTAGGACAAACAATATTCTAAATATTACCTCGATTTAAAAAGACTAAAAAATCGAACAAGAAATAATGGAATATTAACTTATGGGATTTTTTCCTAGCACATTCCATTCTAATTTACAACCTGGGAACACGACTTCCAGAAATGTTGTGCTGCCCTAGAAACCAGTTTTGGGAACGGAGAAATGCTGCCGCCTTGTGGCCGTTTCCCCCAACAGCACCTTTAAAGCCAGTAGTAGTGGTCACTAAATATTCACACTCATTACAAGCCTGTAAATGTCACCTGTTCTCAAAAAAATCCTGGGGTCAAAAATCGACGAAAAATTCAAAACAGGGCAGCCTTCCCAGAAGACCACTTCAAGTGGTTTATTGTACTCACAGTTTTTTTCTGTTTTTGTTTAACAGAAAGAAAACAAAGCATGGAAAAATGCTGAACATTAAGAATTATTAAAGACATGCAAATCCAAATTACAAAAACCTATCAGCTCACACCAGTCATAATGGTCATCAGCAAAAATTCTGCAAACAATAAATGCTGAAGGGGTTGTGGAGAAATGCGCACCCTGGTTTCTAAGTGGGACATGGTAAGAACCAGTAATGAAAACACAAAGGAAGTGCCTTGATAAGGTAAATATTGAGCTACCATTCAATCAAGCATACCCACTGCTGGGCCTATCACCTGAGAGGATGAGAATCCAAAAGACACAGGGTGGCAATCCTGCACTCCAGCAATATTTACCACAGCCAACTCTTGGAAGCAACAAAAATGTCTGTCAACAGAGGAAGGCACAAAGAAGAACTGGTCCATGTACACAATGGAATATTTCTCCAGTAAAAAATATATATAATTTCAATTTAGAAACCAAACGTAAGTTAGGAGACATCAGCTTGTGGGGGTTTGTCCGGGCACATTCCTCTCTAATATATAACCGAGGAACACCACTGGTAGGAAGGACTCTTTCCATAATTCCCAGAATGGGGAAAGGAGAAATGCTGCCGCCCAATGGCTGATACCTTCAACAGCAGCTTTAAAATCTGTGCTAATGGTCACTTCATATGCACAAGTACTGGAGGGCTGTAAATGAAACCAGCCCTGAAAATGTCTTCAGGGAGGTAATGGCCAAAATATTTCAAAATGTGACACACACTTCAAGAAAACCATTTGAAGAGGTAAGCGCTACTCACAGCTTGAAAAAAAAGAGGACATGCCTGAAAGTTCAATTTCAAGGGATTATGAGATGCATGCAAATCCAACCTCAAAGAGGTGTCAGCTCACACCTGTCAGAATAAACATCAGCAGAAAAACTACAAACAATAAATGCTGAAAGGGTTGTGGACAAGGGCATACCCTCAAATTTAAGTGGAACATAACCTGGTAAGAGCCACTAATGAGAACAGAATGGAGACGCCTTTACAAGGTAAACATTTTGCTACCATATGATCCAACAGGCCCTCTCCTGGGCCTATAACCGAAGAAGACATAGTTGAAAGACACAGGCAGGCAAATGTGCATTTCAGCAGTGTTACAATAACCAAGACATGGAAGCAACCAAAAAGTCCATCAACAGGTGAGTGGACAAAGAAAAACTGGTCCACGTACAGATGGAATATTAGCCAAGGAAAACAATGACACAATGCCATTTACATCACCATAGATGAGTCTAGAAGTAATCACGCAACTTGTAGTAAGTCAGAAAGCGAAAGACACGTATCCTGTGATATCACTTATAGGTGTTACCTAAAAATTGATACCAGTGAAGATATTTCCACAGAGAAAGGCAATCACAGATTCATTAAACAAACTTATGGTTCACCAATGGAAAGGTGTGAGGATTGGATACATTAGGATGTCAGAGTTAACAGAGATATACAAACACAGGTGAAGTATATAATCACCAAAGACCTACGGAATACCAAGAGAAGACTACTCAACATTGTGTCATAACCTAAAATGGGAAAAGGATCCAAAGAAGAAAAGAGATAGGTATATGTGGAAAACAACCACATCTTGCACACCTAAAACAAGCAAAACATTGTAATCACACTTGCTGTGATAAACAATGAAAATTAAATTTAAAAAAGGACAATATTTAGTGAGATATAAACATAAGGGGCTTTTTCCTGGCCCATTCCATTCTAATTTGCAACCTAGAACAGGACTTCCATTGAGGCTCTGTTTCCCTAGTAACCAGATTTGGTTAATGAGAACTGCTGCCGCCTTGTGGCCGTTTCACACAACAGCAGCTCTAACTGCAGCTGTAATGGTTACTTGATAGTCAAAATAATTGCAGGCCTGTAAATGACACCTGTCCTCAAAACAATCCTTCGGTCGTAAATCGAGCAAAAATCTCAAAAGACATCCATATTTCAAAACGACAATTTCAAGAGGCATATTTTATGCACATTTTATATTCTGTCTCTTTTTTTGTTATAGAAAAAGGCATGGAAAAACGCTCAACGTCAGGAATTAATAAAGCCATGCAAATCCGGTCTAGAAACACGTTCACCTCACAGCCGTCAGAAGGATCATCAGCAAAAAAGTCTACATAGTATAAATGCTGAAGGGGTTTAAGAGAACTGTGTACCCTCTAGCTGCTGATGGGATGTAACCCAGCAACAGCCAGTACAGAGAACAAAATGGAGGTGTGTTTAAAGGTAAAACTTGAGCTACTATGTGATCAGGTAGGCCCACTGATGGGCCTATCCGCTGAGTAGACCTGAATCAAAAAGACACAGGCTGGCAATCCTTCACTGCAGCAACATGTACCATAGCCAAGAGCTGGAAGAAACCAAAATATCCATCAACAGAAAAATGCACCAAGAAGAAGTGGTCCATGTACACAATGGAATATTAGCCATGGAAAAGCATGGAACAATGCTGTTGGCACCACCATAGAAGGATCTAGAGATAATCACCCTACCTGAAGTAAGAAAGAAAACGAAAGACAGATATCCTATTACATCACTTATAGGTGTTACCTAAAAATTGATACCCATGAAATAATTTCCAAGAGAAGGACACTCATAGATTCAGAAAACCAAATTATGTTTAACCAAATGGAAAGGTGTAAGGAATGTATGAATTAGGATATGGGGGTTAACAGACATGTAGTAATACATATGAAATATATAATCACAAAATACCTATGGAATGCTAAAAGAGGTGTACTCAACACTCTGTAATAACCTACACGGGAAAGGATCCAAAGATGAATAGATCAATACATTGATATAATGAACCAGATTCCATACACCTAGAAAAAACACAGTATTTTTATCCAATTTGCTGTGATAATAAATAAAAATTAAATGTAAAAAACAAACAAGAAGTAAGGAGATATAAGCTCTTGGGAGTTTGCCGTGGCACATTCTGCTCTAATTTGCAGCTTACAAACACGATTTCCAGGAAACCTCTGTTGCCCAAAAACCCAGAGTTGGAAATGTAGAAATGCTGCCGCCTTGTGGCCGTTTCCCACAAGAGCGGCTTTAAAACCACCGCTAACGGTCACTTAACATTCTCAAGGACTCAGGACAGTAAAGGACAACTACCCTCAAAAATTCACAACTGGCAAAATTTTCAAGGAGATAGTAGGAAGAGGTAAATTTTACTCATTATTTTTCTAAAAACAAGGAAAATGGATAAAAGCTCAACAACATCAATTTTTCAACTCATTCAAATCTAGCCTACAAAAAGATTTCAACTCACACACGTCAACTACCATCAGCCAAAGGTCTACAAACAATAAATGCTGAAGGAGTTTTAGAGAACTGTGTACCCTCTAGCTGCTGGTGAGATGTAAAGTGGTAAGAGCCAATAGTGAGAACAGAAAGGAGCTGTGTTTAAAAGTAAAAATTGAGCCAGCATTCCATTCAGCAGGCCCACCGCTGAACCTCTCACCTGAAAATACCAGAGCCGAGAAGGCACAGTCTGCAACAGCTTCACTGCAGGATTTTTCACAATAGCCAAGACACGGAAGCAAACAAAATGTCCATCAATGGATGAATGGATAAAGAAGAAGTGGTCCATGTACATAATGGAATATTAGCCATGGAAAACAGTGAAACACTGCTCGTTGAGGCACCATTTATGAGCCTAGATATAATCTCAGAACATGACGTAAGTCAGAAAGAAAAAGACATATAGTATGATATCACTTATAGGAGTTATCTAACAACTGACAAAAATGATAGCATTTTCACAGAGAAAGAAACTCACAGACTTAGAAAACAAACTATTCTTATGTAAATGGAAAGGTGGGTGGTATGGAAAATTAAGATTAGGTTTACCATATGTGTACAAATACCTACTAAATACATTTATCAAAGAGACCGACCATATAGCAAGGGAGGTCAATGGAGCACTCTGCAATAATTTACATGGGAAGAGTATCTGTACATGAATATATTACATATATATGTGTGATTGTGTGTGTGTGTGTGTGTGTGTATGTAATGTACAAATGAACCAGATTGTATACACCTAGGACAAACAATATTCTAAATATTACCTCGATTTAAAAAGACTAAAAAATCGAACAAGAAATAATGGAATATTAACTTATGGGATTTTTTCCTAGCACATTCCATTCTAATTTACAACCTGGGAACACGACTTCCAGAAATGTTGTGCTGCCCTAGAAACCAGTTTTGGGAACGGAGAAATGCTGCCGCCTTGTGGCCGTTTACCCCAACAGCACCTTTAAAGCCAGTAGTAGTGGTCACTAAATATTCACACTCATTACAAGCCTGTAAATGTCACCTGTTCTCAAAAAAATCCTGGGGTCAAAAATCGACGAAAAATTCAAAACAGGGCAGCCTTCCCAGAAGACCACTTCAAGTGGTTTATTGTACTCACAGTTTTTTTCTGTTTTTGTTTAACAGAAAGAAAACAAAGCATGGAAAAATGCTGAACATTAAGAATTATTAAAGACATGCAAATCCAAATTACAAAAACCTATCAGCTCACACCAGTCATAATGGTCATCAGCAAAAATTCTGCAAACAATAAATGCTGAAGGGGTTGTGGAGAAATGCGCACCCTGGTTTCTAAGTGGGACATGGTAAGAACCAGTAATGAAAACACAAAGGAGGTGCCTTGATAAGGTAAATATTGAGCTACCATTCAATCAAGCATACCCACTGCTGGGCCTATCACCTGAGAGGATGAGAATCCAAAAGACACAGGGTGGCAATCCTGCACTCCAGCAATATTTACCACAGCCAACTCTTGGAAGCAACAAAAATGTCTGTCAACAGAGGAAGGCACAAAGAAGAACTGGTCCATGTACACAATGGAATATTTCTCCAGTAAAAAATATATATAATTTCAATTTAGAAACCAAACGTAAGTTAGGAGACATCAGCTTGTGGGGGTTTGTCCGGGCACATTCCTCTCTAATATATAACCGAGGAACACCACTGGTAGGAAAGACTCTTTCCATAATTCCCAGAATGGGGAAAGGAGAAATGCTGCCGCCCAATGGCTGATACCTTCAACAGCAGCTTTAAAATCTGTGCTAATGGTCACTTCATATGCACAAGTACTGGAGGGCTGTAAATGAAACCAGCCCTGAAAATGTCTTCAGGGAGGTAATGGCCAAAATATTTCAAAATGTGACACGTACTTCAAGAAAACCATTTGAAGAGGTAAGCGCTACTCACAGCTTGAAAAAAAAGAGGACATGCCTGAAAGTTCAATTTCAAGGGATTATGAGGTGCATGCAAATCCAACCTCAAAGAGGTGTCAGCTCACACCTGTCAGAATAAACATCAGCAGAAAAGCTACAAACAATAAATGCTGAAAGGGTTGTGGACAAGGGCATACCCTCAAATTTAAGTGGAACATAACCTGGTAAGAGCCACTAATGAGAACAGAATGGAGACGCCTTTACAAGGTAAACATTTTGCTACCATATGATCCAACAGGCCCTCTCCTGGGCCTATAACCGAAGAAGACATAGTTGAAAGACACAGGCAGGCAAATGTGCATTTCAGCAGTGTTACAATAACCAAGACATGGAAGCAACCAAAAAGTCCATCAACAGGTGAGTGGACAAAGAAAAACTGGTCCACGTACAGATGGAATATTAGCCAAGGAAAACAATGACACAATGCCATTTGCATCACCATAGATGAGTCTAGAAGTAATCACGCAACTTGTAGTAAGTCAGAAAGCGAAAGACACGTATCCTGTGATATCACTTATAGGTGTTACCTAAAAATTGATACCAGTGAAGATATTTCCACAGAGAAAGGCAATCACAGATTCATTAAACAAACTTATGGTTCACCAATGGAAAGGTGTGAGGATTGGATACATTAGGATGTCAGAGTTAACAGAGATATACAAACACAGGTGAAGTATATAATCACCAAAGACCTACGGAATACCAAGAGAAGACTACTCAACATTGTGTCATAACCTAAAATGGGAAAAGGATCCAAAGAAGAAAAGAGATAGGTATATGTGGAAAACAACCACATCTTGCACACCTAAAACAAGCAAAACATTGTAATCACACTTGCTGTGATAAACAATGAAAATTAAATTTAAAAAAGGACAATATTTAGTGAGATATAAACATAAGGGGCTTTTTCCTGGCCCATTCCATTCTAATTTGCAACCTAGAACAGGACTTCCATTGAGGCTCTGTTTCCCTAGTAACCAGATTTGGTTAATGAGAACTGCTGCCGCCTTGTGGCCGTTTCACACAACAGCAGCTCTAACTGCAGCTGTAATGGTTACTTGATAGTCAAAATAATTGCAGGCCTGTAAATGACACCTGTCCTCAAAACAATCCTTCGGTCGTAAATCGAGCAAAAATCTCAAAAGACATCCATATTTCAAAACGACAATTTCAAGAGGCATATTTTATGCACATTTTATATTCTGTCTCTTTTTTTGTTATAGAAAAAGGCATGGAAAAACGCTCAACGTCAGGAATTAATAAAGCCATGCAAATCCGGTCTAGAAACACGTTCACCTCACAGCCGTCAGAAGGATCATCAGCAAAAAAGTCTACATAGTATAAATGCTGAAGGGGTTTAAGAGAACTGTGTACCCTCTAGCTGCTGATGGGATGTAACCCGGCAACAGCCAGTACAGAGAACAAAATGGAGGTGTGTTTAAAGGTAAAACTTGAGCTACTATGTGATCAGGTAGGCCCACTGATGGGCCTATCCGCTGAGTAGACCTGAATCAAAAAGACACAGGCTGGCAATCCTTCACTGCAGCAACATGTACCATAGCCAAGAGCTGGAAGAAACCAAAATATCCATCAACAGAAAAATGCACCAAGAAGAAGTGGTCCATGTACACAATGGAATATTAGCCATGGAAAAGCATGGAACAATGCTGTTGGCACCACCATAGAAGGATCTAGAGATAATCACCCTACCTGAAGTAAGAAAGAAAACGAAAGACAGATATCCTATTACATCACTTATAGGTGTTACCTAAAAATTGATACCCATGAAATAATTTCCAAGAGAAGGACACTCATAGATTCAGAAAACCAAATTATGTTTAACCAAATGGAAAGGTGTAAGGAATGTATGAATTAGGATATGGGGGTTAACAGACATGTAGTAATACATATGAAATATATAATCACAAAATACCTATGGAATGCTAAAAGAGGTGTACTCAACACTCTGTAATAACCTACACGGGAAAGGATCCAAAGATGAATAGATCAATACATTGATATAATGAACCAGATTCCATACACCTAGAAAAAACACAGTATTTTTATCCAATTTGCTGTGATAATAAATAAAAATTAAATGTAAAAAACAAACAAGAAGTAAGGAGATATAAGCTCTTGGGAGTTTGCCGTGGCACATTCTGCTCTAATTTGCAGCTTACAAACACGATTTCCAGGAAACCTCTGTTGCCCAAAAACCCAGAGTTGGAAATGTAGAAATGCTGCCGCCTTGTGGCCGTTTCCCACAAGAGCGGCTTTAAAACCACCGCTAACGGTCACTTAACATTCTCAAGGACTCAGGACAGTAAAGGACAACTACCCTCAAAAATTCACAACTGGCAAAATTTTCAAGGAGATAGTAGGAAGAGGTAAATTTTACTCATTATTTTTCTAAAAACAAGGAAAATGGATAAAAGCTCAACAACATCAATTTTTCAACTCATTCAAATCTAGCCTACAAAAAGATTTCAACTCACACACGTCAACTACCATCAGCCAAAGGTCTACAAACAATAAATGCTGAAGGAGTTTTAGAGAACTGTGTACCCTCTAGCTGCTGGTGAGATGTAAAGTGGTAAGAGCCAATAGTGAGAACAGAAAGGAGCTGTGTTTAAAAGTAAAAATTGAGCCAGCATTCCATTCAGCAGGCCCACCGCTGAACCTCTCACCTGAAAATACCAGAGCCGAGAAGGCACAGTCTGCAACAGCTTCACTGCAGGATTTTTCACAATAGCCAAGACACGGAAGCAAACAAAATGTCCATCAATGGATGAATGGATAAAGAAGAAGTGGTCCATGTACATAATGGAATATTAGCCATGGAAAACAGTGAAACACTGCTCGTTGAGGCACCATTTATGAGCCTAGATATAATCTCAGAACATGACGTAAGTCAGAAAGAAAAAGACATATAGTATGATATCACTTATAGGAGTTATCTAACAACTGACAAAAATGATAGCATTTTCACAGAGAAAGAAACTCACAGACTTAGAAAACAAACTATTCTTATGTAAATGGAAAGGTGGGTGGTATGGAAAATTAAGATTAGGTTTACCATATGTGTACAAATACCTACTAAATACATTTATCAAAGAGACCGGCCATATAGCAAGGGAGGTCAATGGAGCACTCTGCAATAATTTACATGGGAAGAGTATCTGTACATGAATATATTACATATATATGTGTGATTGTGTGTGTGTGTGTGTGTGTGTGTGTATGTAATGTACAAATGAACCAGATTGTATACACCTAGGACAAACAATATTCTAAATATTACCTCGATTTAAAAAGACTAAAAAATCGAACAAGAAATAATGGAATATTAACTTATGGGATTTTTTCCTAGCACATTCCATTCTAATTTACAACCTGGGAACACGACTTCCAGAAATGTTGTGCTGCCCTAGAAACCAGTTTTGGGAACGGAGAAATGCTGCCGCCTTGTGGCCGTTTCCCCCAACAGCACCTTTAAAGCCAGTAGTAGTGGTCACTAAATATTCACACTCATTACAAGCCTGTAAATGTCACCTGTTCTCAAAAAAATCCTGGGGTCAAAAATCGACGAAAAATTCAAAACAGGGCAGCCTTCCCAGAAGACCACTTCAAGTGGTTTATTGTACTCACAGTTTTTTTCTGTTTTTGTTTAACAGAAAGAAAACAAAGCATGGAAAAATGCTGAACATTAAGAATTATTAAAGACATGCAAATCCAAATTACAAAAACCTATCAGCTCACACCAGTCATAATGGTCATCAGCAAAAATTCTGCAAACAATAAATGCTGAAGGGGTTGTGGAGAAATGCGCACCCTGGTTTCTAAGTGGGACATGGTAAGAACCAGTAATGAAAACACAAAGGAGGTGCTTTGATAAGGTAAATATTGAGCTACCATTCAATCAAGCATACCCACTGCTGGGCCTATCACCTGAGAGGATGAGAATCCAAAAGACACAGGGTGGCAATCCTGCACTCCAGCAATATTTACCACAGCCAACTCTTGGAAGCAACAAAAATGTCTGTCAACAGAGGAAGGCACAAAGAAGAACTGGTCCATGTACACAATGGAATATTTCTCCAGTAAAAAATATATATAATTTCAATTTAGAAACCAAACGTAAGTTAGGAGACATCAGCTTGTGGGGGTTTGTCCGGGCACATTCCTCTCTAATATATAACCGAGGAACACCACTGGTAGGAAGGACTCTTTCCATAATTCCCAGAATGGGGAAAGGAGAAATGCTGCCGCCCAATGGCTGATACCTTCAACAGCAGCTTTAAAATCTGTGCTAATGGTCACTTCATATGCACAAGTACTGGAGGGCTGTAAATGAAACCAGCCCTGAAAATGTCTTCAGGGAGGTAATGGCCAAAATATTTCAAAATGTGACACGTACTTCAAGAAAACCATTTGAAGAGGTAAGCGCTACTCACAGCTTGAAAAAAAAGAGGACATGCCTGAAAGTTCAATTTCAAGGGATTATGAGATGCATGCAAATCCAACCTCAAAGAGGTGTCAGCTCACACCTGTCAGAACAAACATCAGCAGAAAAACTACAAACAATAAATGCTGAAAGGGTTGTGGACAAGGGCATACCCTCAAATTTAAGTGGAACATAACCTGGTAAGAGCCACTAATGAGAACAGAATGGAGACGCCTTTACAAGGTAAACATTTTGCTACCATATGATCCAACAGGCCCTCTCCTGGGCCTATAACCGAAGAAGACATAGTTGAAAGACACAGGCAGGCAAATGTGCATTTCAGCAGTGTTACAATAACCAAGACATGGAAGCAACCAAAAAGTCCATCAACAGGTGAGTGGACAAAGAAAAACTGGTCCACGTACAGATGGAATATTAGCCAAGGAAAACAATGACACAATGCCATTTGCATCACCATAGATGAGTCTAGAAGTAATCACGCAACTTGTAGTAAGTCAGAAAGCGAAAGACACGTATCCTGTGATATCACTTATAGGTGTTACCTAAAAATTGATACCAGTGAAGATATTTCCACAGAGAAAGGCAATCACAGATTCATTAAACAAACTTATGGTTCACCAATGGAAAGGTGTGAGGATTGGATACATTAGGATGTCAGAGTTAACAGAGATATACAAACACAGGTGAAGTATATAATCACCAAAGACCTACGGAATACCAAGAGAAGACTACTCAACATTGTGTCATAACCTAAAATGGGAAAAGGATCCAAAGAAGAAAAGAGATAGGTATATGTGGAAAACAACCACATCTTGCACACCTAAAACAAGCAAAACGTTGTAATCACACTTGCTGTGATAAACAATGAAAATTAAATTTAAAAAAAGGACAATATTTAGTGAGATATAAACATAAGGGGCTTTTTCCTGGCCCATTCCATTCTAATTTGCAACCTAGAACAGGACTTCCATTGAGGCTCTGTTTCCCTAGTAACCAGATTTGGTTAATGAGAACTGCTGCCGCCTTGTGGCCGTTTCACACAACAGCAGCTCTAACTGCAGCTGTAATGGTTACTTGATAGTCAAAATAATTGCAGGCCTGTAAATGACACCTGTCCTCAAAACAATCCTTCGGTCGTAAATCGAGCAAAAATCTCAAAAGACATCCATATTTCAAAACGACAATTTCAAGAGGCATATTTTATGCACATTTTATATTCTG
The DNA here is from genome assembly GCF_964270905.1 of Leucopleurus acutus. Classification (NCBI taxonomy): domain Eukaryota; kingdom Metazoa; phylum Chordata; class Mammalia; order Artiodactyla; family Delphinidae; genus Leucopleurus; species Leucopleurus acutus. Next base: position 118,196,128 of record NC_139142.1, on the reverse strand, counting down.
TCTCTTTTTTTGTTATAGAAAAAGGCATGGAAAAACGCTCAACGTCAGGAATTAATAAAGCCATGCAAATCCGGTCTAGAAACACGTTCACCTCACAGCCGTCAGAAGGATCATCAGCAAAAAAGTCTACATAGTATAAATGCTGAAGGGGTTTTAGAGAACTGTGTACCCTCTAGCTGCTGATGGGATGTAACCTGGTAACAGCCAGTACAGAGAACAAAATGGAGGTGTGTTTAAAGGTAAAACTTGAGCTACTATGTCATCAGGTAGGCCCACTGATGGGCCTATCCGCTGAGTAGACCTGAATCAAAAAGACACAGGCTGGCAATCCTTCACTGCAGCAACATGTACCATAGCCAAGAGCTGGAAGAAACCAAAATGTCCATCAACAGAAAAATGCACCAAGAAGAAGTGGTCCATGTACACAATGGAATATTAGCCATGGAAAAGCATGGAACAATGCTGTTGGCACCACCATAGAAGGATCTAGAGATAATCACCCTACCTGAAGTAAGAAAGAAAACGAAAGACAGATATCCTATTACATCACTTATAGGTGTTACCTAAAAATTGATACCCATGAAATAATTTCCAAGAGAAGGACACTCATAGATTCAGAAAACCAAATTATGTTTAACCAAATGGAAAGGTGTAAGGAATGTATGAATTAGGATATGGGGGTTAACAGACATGTAGTAATACAAATGAAATATATAATCACAAAATACCTATGGAATGCTAAAAGAGGTGTACTCAACACTCTGTAATAACCTACACGGGAAAGGATCCAAAGATGAATAGATCAATACATTGATATAATGAACCAGATTCCATACACCTAGAAAAAACACAGTATTTTTATCCAATTTGCTGGGATAATAAATAAAAATTAAATGTAAAAAACAAACAAGAAGTAAGGAGATATAAGCTCTTGGGAGTTTGCCGTGGCACATTCTGCTCTAATTTGCAGCTTACAAACACGATTTCCAGGAAACCTCTGTTGCCCAAAAACCCAGAGTTGGAAATGTAGAAATGCTGCCGCCTTGTGGCCGTTTCCCACAAGAGCGGCTTTAAAACCACCGCTAACGGTCACTTAACATTCACAAGGACTCAGGACAGTAAAGGACAACTACCCTCAAAAATTCACAACTGGCAAAATTTTCAAGGAGATAGTAGGAAGAGGTAAATTTTACTCATTATTTTTCTAAAAACAAGGAAAATGGATAAAAGCTCAACAACATCAATTTTTAAACTCATTCAAATCTAGCCTACAAAAAGATTTCAACTCACACACGTCAACTACCATCAGCCAAAGGTCTACAAACAATAAATGCTGAAGGAGTTTTAGAGAACTGTGTACCCTCTAGCTGCTGGTGAGATGTAAAGTGGTAAGAGCCAATAGTGAGAACAGAAAGGAGCTGTGTTTAAAAGTAAAAATTGAGCCAGCATTCCATTCAGCAGGCCCACCGCTGAACCTCTCACCTGAAAATACCAGAGCCGAGAAGGCACAGTCTGCAACAGCTTCACTGCAGGATTTTTCACAATAGCCAAGACACGGAAGCAAACAAAATGTCCATCAATGGATGAATGGATAAAGAAGAAGTGGTCCATGTACATAATGGAATATTAGCCATGGAAAACAGTGAAACACTGCTCGTTGAGGCACCATTTATGAGCCTAGATATAATCTCAGAACATGACGTAAGTCAGAAAGAAAAAGACATATAGTATGATATCACTTATAGGAGTTATCTAACAACTGACAAAAATGATAGCATTTTCACAGAGAAAGAAACTCACAGACTTAGAAAACAAACTATTCTTATGTAAATGGAAAGGTGGGTGGTATGGAAAATTAAGATTAGGTTTACCATATGTGTACAAATACCTACTAAATACATTTATCAAAGAGACCGGCCATATTGCAAGGGAGGTCAATGGAGCACTCTGCAATAATTTACATGGGAAGAGTATCTGTACATGAATATATTACATATATATGTGTGATTGTGTGTGTGTGTGTGTGTGTGTGTGTGTATGTAATGTACAAATGAACCAGATTGTATACACCTAGGACAAACAATATTCTAAATATTACCTCGATTTAAAAAGACTAAAAAATCGAACAAGAAATAATGGAATATTAACTTATGGGATTTTTTCCTAGCACATTCCATTCTAATTTACAACCTGGGAACACGACTTCCAGAAATGTTGTGCTGCCCTAGAAACCAGTTTTGGGAACGGAGAAATGCTGCCACCTTGTGGCCGTTTCCCCCAACAGCACCTTTAAAGCCAGTAGTAGTGGTCACTAAATATTCACACTCATTACAAGCCTGTAAATGTCACCTGTTCTCAAAAAAATCCTGGGGTCAAAAATCGACGAAAAATTCAAAACAGGGCAGCCTTCCCAGAAGACCACTTCAAGTGGTTTATTGTACTCACAGTTTTTTTCTGTTTTTGTTTAACAGAAAGAAAACAAAGCATGGAAAAATGCTGAACATTAAGAATTATTAAAGACATGCAAATCCAAATTACAAAAACCTATCAGCTCACACCAGTCATAATGGTCATCAGCAAAAATTCTGCAAACAATAAATGCTGAAGGGGTTGTGGAGAAATGCGCACCCTGGTTTCTAAGTGGGACATGGTAAGAACCAGTAATGAAAACACAAAGGAGGTGCCTTGATAAGGTAAATATTGAGCTACCATTCAATCAAGCATACCCACTGCTGGGCCTATCACCTGAGAGGATGAGAATCCAAAAGACACAGGGTGGCAATCCTGCACTCCAGCAATATTTACCACAGCCAACTCTTGGAAGCAACAAAAATGTCTGTCAACAGAGGAAGGCACAAAGAAGAACTGGTCCATGTACACAATGGAATATTTCTCCAGTAAAAAATATATATAATTTCAATTTAGAAACCAAACGTAAGTTAGGAGACATCAGCTTGTGGGGGTTTGTCCGGGCACATTCCTCTCTAATATATAACCGAGGAACACCACTGGTAGGAAGGACTCTTTCCATAATTCCCAGAATGGGGAAAGGAGAAATGCTGCCGCCCAATGGCTGATACCTTCAACAGCAGCTTTAAAATCTGTGCTAATGGTCACTTCATATGCACAAGTACTGGAGGGCTGTAAATGAAACCAGCCCTGAAAATGTCTTCAGGGAGGTAATGGCCAAAATATTTCAAAATGTGACACGTACTTCAAGAAAACCATTTGAAGAGGTAAGCGCTACTCACAGCTTGAAAAAAAAGAGGACATGCCTGAAAGTTCAATTTCAAGGGATTATGAGATGCATGCAAATCCAACCTCAAAGAGGTGTCAGCTCACACCTGTCAGAACAAACATCAGCAGAAAAACTACAAACAATAAATGCTGAAAGGGTTGTGGACAAGGGCATACCCTCAAATTTAAGTGGAACATAACCTGGTAAGAGCCACTAATGAGAACAGAATGGAGACGCCTTTACAAGGTAAACATTTTGCTACCATATGATCCAACAGGCCCTCTCCTGGGCCTATAACCGAAGAAGACATAGTTGAAAGACACAGGCAGGCAAATGTGCATTTCAGCAGTGTTACAATAACCAAGACATGGAAGCAACCAAAAAGTCCATCAACAGGTGAGTGGACAAAGAAAAACTGGTCCACGTACAGATGGAATATTAGCCAAGGAAAACAATGACACAATGCCATTTGCATCACCATAGATGAGTCTAGAAGTAATCACGCAACTTGTAGTAAGTCAGAAAGCGAAAGACACGTATCCTGTGATATCACTTATAGGTGTTACCTAAAAATTGATACCAGTGAAGATATTTCCACAGAGAAAGGCAATCACAGATTCATTCAACAAACTTATGGTTCACCAATGGAAAGGTGTGAGGATTGGATACATTAGGATGTCAGAGTTAACAGAGATATACAAACACAGGTGAAGTATATAATCACCAAAGACCTACGGAATACCAAGAGAAGACTACTCAACATTGTGTCATAACCTAAAATGGGAAAAGGATCCAAAGAAGAAAAGAGATAGGTATATGTGGAAAACAACCACATCTTGCACACCTAAAACAAGCAAAACATTGTAATCACACTTGCTGTGATAAACAATGAAAATTAAATTTAAAAAAAGGACAATATTTAGTGAGATATAAACATAAGGGGCTTTTTCCTGGCCCATTCCATTCTAATTTGCAACCTAGAACAGGACTTCCATTGAGGCTCTGTTTCCCTAGTAACCAGATTTGGTTAATGAGAACTGCTGCCGCCTTGTGGCCGTTTCACACAACAGCAGCTCTAACTGCAGCTGTAATGGTTACTTGATAGTCAAAATAATTGCAGGCCTGTAAATGACACCTGTCCTCAAAACAATCCTTCGGTCGTAAATCGAGCAAAAATCTCAAAAGACATCCATATTTCAAAACGACAATTTCAAGAGGCATATTTTATGCACATTTTATATTCTGTCTCTTTTTTTGTTATAGAAAAAGGCATGGAAAAACGCTCAACGTCAGGAATTAATAAAGCCATGCAAATCCGGTCTAGAAACACGTTCACCTCACAGCCGTCAGAAGGATCATCAGCAAAAAAGTCTACATAGTATAAATGCTGAAGGGGTTTTAGAGAACTGTGTACCCTCTAGCTGCTGATGGGATGTAACCTGGTAACAGCCAGTACCGAGAACAAAATGGAGGTGTGTTTAAAGGTAAAACTTGAGCTACTATGTCATCAGGTAGGCCCACTGATGGGCCTATCCGCTGAGTAGACCTGAATCAAAAAGACACAGGCTGGCAATCCTTCACTGCAGCAACATGTACCATAGCCAAGAGCTGGAAGAAACCAAAATGTCCATCAACAGAAAAATGCACCAAGAAGAAGTGGTCCATGTACACAATGGAATATTAGCCATGGAAAAGCATGGAACAATGCTGTTGGCACCACCATAGAAGGATCTAGAGATAATCACCCTACCTGAAGTAAGAAAGAAAACGAAAGACAGATATCCTATTACATCACTTATAGGTGTTACCTAAAAATTGATACCCATGAAATAATTTCCAAGAGAAGGACACTCATAGATTCAGAAAACCAAATTATGTTTAACCAAATGGAAAGGTGTAAGGAATGTATGAATTAGGATATGGGGGTTAACAGACATGTAGTAATACAAATGAAATATATAATCACAAAATACCTATGGAATGCTAAAAGAGGTGTACTCAACACTCTGTAATAACCTACACGGGAAAGGATCCAAAGATGAATAGATCAATACATTGATATAATGAACCAGATTCCATACACCTAGAAAAAACACAGTATTTTTATCCAATTTGCTGGGATAATAAATAAAAATTAAATGTAAAAAACAAACAAGAAGTAAGGAGATATAAACTCTTGGGAGTTTGCCGTGGCACATTCTGCTCTAATTTGCAGCTTACAAACACGATTTCCAGGAAACCTCTGTTGCCCAAAAACCCAGAGTTGGAAATGTAGAAATGCTGCCGCCTTGTGGCCGTTTCCCACAAGAGCGGCTTTAAAACCACCGCTAACGGTCACTTAACATTCTCAAGGACTCAGGACAGTAAAGGACAACTACCCTAAAAAATTCACAACAGGCAAAATTTTCAAGGAGATAGTATGAAGAGGTAAATTTTACTCATTATTTTTCTAAAATCAAGGAAAATGGATAAAAGCTCAACAACATAAATTTTCAAACTCATGCAAATCTAGCCTACAAAAAGATTTCAACTCACACACGTCAACTACCATCAGCCAAAAGTCTACAAACAACAAATGCTGAAGGGGTTTTAGAGGACTGTGTACCCTCTAATTGCTTGTGAGATGTGAAGTGGTAAGAGCCAATAGTGAGAAAAGAAAGGAAATGTGTTTAAAAGTAAAAAATGAGCCAGCATTCCATTCAGCAGACGCACCGCTGAGCCTCTCACCTGAAAATACCAGAGTCGAGGAGGCACAGTCTGCAACAGCTTCACTGCAGGATTTTTCACAATAGCCAAGACACGGAAGCAAACAAAATGTCCATCAATGGATGAATGGATAAAGAAGAAGTGGTCCATGTACATAATGGAATATTAGCCATGGAAAACAGTGAAACACTGCTCGTTGAGGCACCATTTATGAGCCTAGATATAATCTCAGAACATGACGTAAGTCAGAAAGAAAAAGACATATAGTATGATATCACTTATAGGCGTTATCTAACAACTGACAAAAATGATAGCATTTTCACAGAGAAAGAAACTCACAGACTTAGAAAACAAACTATTCTTATGTAAATGGAAAGGTGGGTGGTATGGAAAATTAAGATTAGGGTTACCATATGTGTACAAATACCTACTAAATACATTTATCAAAGAGACCGACCATATAGCAAGGGAGGTCAATGGAGCACTTTGTAACAATTTACATGGGAAGAGTATCTGTACATGAATATATTACATATATGTGTATGTGTGTGTGTGTGTGTGTATGTAATGTACAAATGAACCAGATTGTATACACCTAGGACAAACAATATTCTAAATATTACCTCGATTTAAAAAGACTAAAAAATCGAACAAGAAATAATGGAATATTAACTTATGGGATTTTTTCCTAGCACATTCCATTCTAATTTACAACCTGGGAACACGACTTCCAGAAATGTTGTGCTGCCCTAGAAACCAGTTTTGGGAACGGAGAAATGCTGCCGCCTTGTGGCCGTTTCCCCCAACAGCACCTTTAAAGCCAGTAGTAATGGTCACTAAATATTCACACTCATTACAAGCCTGTAAATGTCACCTGTTCTCAAAAAAATCCTGGGGTCAAAAATCGACGAAAAATTCAAAACAGGGCAGCCTTCCCAGAAGACCACTTCAAGTGGTTTATTGTACTCACAGTTTTTTTCTGTTTTTGTTTAACAGAAAGAAAACAAAGCATGGAAAAATGCTGAACATTAAGAATTATTAAAGACATGCAAATCCAAATTACAAAAACCTATCAGCTCACACCAGTCATAATGGTCATCAGCAAAAATTCTGCAAACAATAAATGCTGAAGGGGTTGTGGAGAAATGCGCACCCTGGTTTCTAAGTGGGACATGGTAAGAACCAGTAATGAAAACACAAAGGAAGTGCCTTGATAAGGTAAATATTGAGCTACCATTCAATCAAGCATACCCACTGCTGGGCCTATCACCTGAGAGGATGAGAATCCAAAAGACACAGGGTGGCAATCCTGCACTCCAGCAATATTTACCACAGCCAACTCTTGGAAGCAACAAAAATGTCTGTCAACAGAGGAAGGCACAAAGAAGAACTGGTCCATGTACACAATGGAATATTTCTCCAGTAAAAAATATATATAATTTCAATTTAGAAACCAAACGTAAGTTAGGAGACATCAGCTTGTGGGGGTTTGTCCGGGCACATTCCTCTCTAATATATAACCGAGGAACACCACTGGTAGGAAGGACTCTTTCCATAATTCCCAGAATGGGGAAAGGAGAAATGCTGCCGCCCAATGGCTGATACCTTCAACAGCAGCTTTAAAATCTGTGCTAATGGTCACTTCATATGCACAAGTACTGGAGGGCTGTAAATGAAACCAGCCCTGAAAATGTCTTCAGGGAGGTAATGGCCAAAATATTTCAAAATGTGACACACACTTCAAGAAAACCATTTGAAGAGGTAAGCGCTACTCACAGCTTGAAAAAAAAGAGGACATGCCTGAAAGTTCAATTTCAAGGGATTATGAGATGCATGCAAATCCAACCTCAAAGAGGTGTCAGCTCACACCTGTCAGAATAAACATCAGCAGAAAAACTACAAACAATAAATGCTGAAAGGGTTGTGGACAAGGGCATACCCTCAAATTTAAGTGGAACATAACCTGGTAAGAGCCACTAATGAGAACAGAATGGAGACGCCTTTACAAGGTAAACATTTTGCTACCATATGATCCAACAGGCCCTCTCCTGGGCCTATAACCGAAGAAGACATAGTTGAAAGACACAGGCAGGCAAATGTGCATTTCAGCAGTGTTACAATAACCAAGACATGGAAGCAACCAAAAAGTCCATCAACAGGTGAGTGGACAAAGAAAAACTGGTCCACGTACAGATGGAATATTAGCCAAGGAAAACAATGACACAATGCCATTTACATCACCATAGATGAGTCTAGAAGTAATCACGCAACTTGTAGTAAGTCAGAAAGCGAAAGACACGTATCCTGTGATATCACTTATAGGTGTTACCTAAAAATTGATACCAGTGAAGATATTTCCACAGAGAAAGGCAATCACAGATTCATTAAACAAACTTATGGTTCACCAATGGAAAGGTGTGAGGATTGGATACATTAGGATGTCAGAGTTAACAGAGATATACAAACACAGGTGAAGTATATAATCACCAAAGACCTACGGAATACCAAGAGAAGACTACTCAACATTGTGTCATAACCTAAAATGGGAAAAGGATCCAAAGAAGAAAAGAGATAGGTATATGTGGAAAACAACCACATCTTGCACACCTAAAACAAGCAAAACATTGTAATCACACTTGCTGTGATAAACAATGAAAATTAAATTTAAAAAAGGACAATATTTAGTGAGATATAAACATAAGGGGCTTTTTCCTGGCCCATTCCATTCTAATTTGCAACCTAGAACAGGACTTCCATTGAGGCTCTGTTTCCCTAGTAACCAGATTTGGTTAATGAGAACTGCTGCCGCCTTGTGGCCGTTTCACACAACAGCAGCTCTAACTGCAGCTGTAATGGTTACTTGATAGTCAAAATAATTGCAGGCCTGTAAATGACACCTGTCCTCAAAACAATCCTTCGGTCGTAAATCGAGCAAAAATCTCAAAAGACATCCATATTTCAAAACGACAATTTCAAGAGGCATATTTTATGCACATTTTATATTCTGTCTCTTTTTTTGTTATAGAAAAAGGCATGGAAAAACGCTCAACGTCAGGAATTAATAAAGCCATGCAAATCCGGTCTAGAAACACGTTCACCTCACAGCCGTCAGAAGGATCATCAGCAAAAAAGTCTACATAGTATAAATGCTGAAGGGGTTTAAGAGAACTGTGTACCCTCTAGCTGCTGATGGGATGTAACCCAGCAACAGCCAGTACAGAGAACAAAATGGAGGTGTGTTTAAAGGTAAAACTTGAGCTACTATGTGATCAGGTAGGCCCACTGATGGGCCTATCCGCTGAGTAGACCTGAATCAAAAAGACACAGGCTGGCAATCCTTCACTGCAGCAACATGTACCATAGCCAAGAGCTGGAAGAAACCAAAATATCCATCAACAGAAAAATGCACCAAGAAGAAGTGGTCCATGTACACAATGGAATATTAGCCATGGAAAAGCATGGAACAATGCTGTTGGCACCACCATAGAAGGATCTAGAGATAATCACCCTACCTGAAGTAAGAAAGAAAACGAAAGACAGATATCCTATTACATCACTTATAGGTGTTACCTAAAAATTGATACCCATGAAATAATTTCCAAGAGAAGGACACTCATAGATTCAGAAAACCAAATTATGTTTAACCAAATGGAAAGGTGTAAGGAATGTATGAATTAGGATATGGGGGTTAACAGACATGTAGTAATACATATGAAATATATAATCACAAAATACCTATGGAATGCTAAAAGAGGTGTACTCAACACTCTGTAATAACCTACACGGGAAAGGATCCAAAGATGAATAGATCAATACATTGATATAATGAACCAGATTCCATACACCTAGAAAAAACACAGTATTTTTATCCAATTTGCTGTGATAATAAATAAAAATTAAATGTAAAAAACAAACAAGAAGTAAGGAGATATAAGCTCTTGGGAGTTTGCCGTGGCACATTCTGCTCTAATTTGCAGCTTACAAACACGATTTCCAGGAAACCTCTGTTGCCCAAAAACCCAGAGTTGGAAATGTAGAAATGCTGCCGCCTTGTGGCCGTTTCCCACAAGAGCGGCTTTAAAACCACCGCTAACGGTCACTTAACATTCTCAAGGACTCAGGACAGTAAAGGACAACTACCCTCAAAAATTCACAACTGGCAAAATTTTCAAGGAGATAGTAGGAAGAGGTAAATTTTACTCATTATTTTTCTAAAAACAAGGAAAATGGATAAAAGCTCAACAACATCAATTTTTCAACTCATTCAAATCTAGCCTACAAAAAGATTTCAACTCACACACGTCAACTACCATCAGCCAAAGGTCTACAAACAATAAATGCTGAAGGAGTTTTAGAGAACTGTGTACCCTCTAGCTGCTGGTGAGATGTAAAGTGGTAAGAGCCAATAGTGAGAACAGAAAGGAGCTGTGTTTAAAAGTAAAAATTGAGCCAGCATTCCATTCAGCAGGCCCACCGCTGAACCTCTCACCTGAAAATACCAGAGCCGAGAAGGCACAGTCTGCAACAGCTTCACTGCAGGATTTTTCACAATAGCCAAGACACGGAAGCAAACAAAATGTCCATCAATGGATGAATGGATAAAGAAGAAGTGGTCCATGTACATAATGGAATATTAGCCATGGAAAACAGTGAAACACTGCTCGTTGAGGCACCATTTATGAGCCTAGATATAATCTCAGAACATGACGTAAGTCAGAAAGAAAAAGACATATAGTATGATATCACTTATAGGAGTTATCTAACAACTGACAAAAATGATAGCATTTTCACAGAGAAAGAAACTCACAGACTTAGAAAACAAACTATTCTTATGTAAATGGAAAGGTGGGTGGTATGGAAAATTAAGATTAGGTTTACCATATGTGTACAAATACCTACTAAATACATTTATCAAAGAGACCGACCATATAGCAAGGGAGGTCAATGGAGCACTCTGCAATAATTTACATGGGAAGAGTATCTGTACATGAATATATTACATATATATGTGTGATTGTGTGTGTGTGTGTGTGTGTGTATGTAATGTACAAATGAACCAGATTGTATACACCTAGGACAAACAATATTCTAAATATTACCTCGATTTAAAAAGACTAAAAAATCGAACAAGAAATAATGGAATATTAACTTATGGGATTTTTTCCTAGCACATTCCATTCTAATTTACAACCTGGGAACACGACTTCCAGAAATGTTGTGCTGCCCTAGAAACCAGTTTTGGGAACGGAGAAATGCTGCCGCCTTGTGGCCGTTTACCCCAACAGCACCTTTAAAGCCAGTAGTAGTGGTCACTAAATATTCACACTCATTACAAGCCTGTAAATGTCACCTGTTCTCAAAAAAATCCTGGGGTCAAAAATCGATGAAAAATTCAAAACAGGGCAGCCTTCCCAGAAGACCACTTCAAGTGGTTTATTGTACTCACAGTTTTTTTCTGTTTTTGTTTAACAGAAAGAAAACAAAGCATGGAAAAATGCTGAACATTAAGAATTATTAAAGACATGCAAATCCAAATTACAAAAACCTATCAGCTCACACCAGTCATAATGGTCATCAGCAAAAATTCTGCAAACAATAAATGCTGAAGGGGTTGTGGAGAAATGCGCACCCTGGTTTCTAAGTGGGACATGGTAAGAACCAGTAATGAAAACACAAAGGAGGTGCCTTGATAAGGTAAATATTGAGCTACCATTCAATCAAGCATACCCACTGCTGGGCCTATCACCTGAGAGGATGAGAATCCAAAAGACACAGGGTGGCAATCCTGCACTCCAGCAATATTTACCACAGCCAACTCTTGGAAGCAACAAAAATGTCTGTCAACAGAGGAAGGCACAAAGAAGAACTGGTCCATGTACACAATGGAATATTTCTCCAGTAAAAAATATATATAATTTCAATTTAGAAACCAAACGTAAGTTAGGAGACATCAGCTTGTGGGGGTTTGTCCGGGCACATTCCTCTCTAATATATAACCGAGGAACACCACTGGTAGGAAAGACTCTTTCCATAATTCCCAGAATGGGGAAAGGAGAAATGCTGCCGCCCAATGGCTGATACCTTCAACAGCAGCTTTAAAATCTGTGCTAATGGTCACTTCATATGCACAAGTACTGGAGGGCTGTAAATGAAACCAGCCCTGAAAATGTCTTCAGGGAGGTAATGGCCAAAATATTTCAAAATGTGACACGTACTTCAAGAAAACCATTTGAAGAGGTAAGCGCTACTCACAGCTTGAAAAAAAAGAGGACATGCCTGAAAGTTCAATTTCAAGGGATTATGAGGTGCATGCAAATCCAACCTCAAAGAGGTGTCAGCTCACACCTGTCAGAATAAACATCAGCAGAAAAGCTACAAACAATAAATGCTGAAAGGGTTGTGGACAAGGGCATACCCTCAAATTTAAGTGGAACATAACCTGGTAAGAGCCACTAATGAGAACAGAATGGAGACGCCTTTACAAGGTAAACATTTTGCTACCATATGATCCAACAGGCCCTCTCCTGGGCCTATAACCGAAGAAGACATAGTTGAAAGACACAGGCAGGCAAATGTGCATTTCAGCAGTGTTACAATAACCAAGACATGGAAGCAACCAAAAAGTCCATCAACAGGTGAGTGGACAAAGAAAAACTGGTCCACGTACAGATGGAATATTAGCCAAGGAAAACAATGACACAATGCCATTTGCATCACCATAGATGAGTCTAGAAGTAATCACGCAACTTGTAGTAAGTCAGAAAGCGAAAGACACGTATCCTGTGATATCACTTATAGGTGTTACCTAAAAATTGATACCAGTGAAGATATTTCCACAGAGAAAGGCAATCACAGATTCATTAAACAAACTTATGGTTCACCAATGGAAAGGTGTGAGGATTGGATACATTAGGATGTCAGAGTTAACAGAGATATACAAACACAGGTGAAGTATATAATCACCAAAGACCTACGGAATACCAAGAGAAGACTACTCAACATTGTGTCATAACCTAAAATGGGAAAAGGATCCAAAGAAGAAAAGAGATAGGTATATGTGGAAAACAACCACATCTTGCACACCTAAAACAAGCAAAACATTGTAATCACACTTGCTGTGATAAACAATGAAAATTAAATTTAAAAAAGGACAATATTTAGTGAGATATAAACATAAGGGGCTTTTTCCTGGCCCATTCCATTCTAATTTGCAACCTAGAACAGGACTTCCATTGAGGCTCTGTTTCCCTAGTAACCAGATTTGGTTAATGAGAACTGCTGCCGCCTTGTGGCCGTTTCACACAACAGCAGCTCTAACTGCAGCTGTAATGGTTACTTGATAGTCAAAATAATTGCAGGCCTGTAAATGACACCTGTCCTCAAAACAATCCTTCGGTCGTAAATCGAGCAAAAATCTCAAAAGACATCCATATTTCAAAACGACAATTTCAAGAGGCATATTTTATGCACATTTTATATTCTGTCTCTTTTTTTGTTATAGAAAAAGGCATGGAAAAACGCTCAACGTCAGGAATTAATAAAGCCATGCAAATCCGGTCTAGAAACACGTTCACCTCACAGCCGTCAGAAGGATCATCAGCAAAAAAGTCTACATAGTATAAATGCTGAAGGGGTTTAAGAGAACTGTGTACCCTCTAGCTGCTGATGGGATGTAACCCGGCAACAGCCAGTACAGAGAACAAAATGGAGGTGTGTTTAAAGGTAAAACTTGAGCTACTATGTGATCAGGTAGGCCCACTGATGGGCCTATCCGCTGAGTAGACCTGAATCAAAAAGACACAGGCTGGCAATCCTTCACTGCAGCAACATGTACCATAGCCAAGAGCTGGAAGAAACCAAAATATCCATCAACAGAAAAATGCACCAAGAAGAAGTGGTCCATGTACACAATGGAATATTAGCCATGGAAAAGCATGGAACAATGCTGTTGGCACCACCATAGAAGGATCTAGAGATAATCACCCTACCTGAAGTAAGAAAGAAAACGAAAGACAGATATCCTATTACATCACTTATAGGTGTTACCTAAAAATTGATACCCATGAAATAATTTCCAAGAGAAGGACACTCATAGATTCAGAAAACCAAATTATGTTTAACCAAATGGAAAGGTGTAAGGAATGTATGAATTAGGATATGGGGGTTAACAGACATGTAGTAATACATATGAAATATATAATCACAAAATACCTATGGAATGCTAAAAGAGGTGTACTCAACACTCTGTAATAACCTACACGGGAAAGGATCCAAAGATGAATAGATCAATACATTGATATAATGAACCAGATTCCATACACCTAGAAAAAACACAGTATTTTTATCCAATTTGCTGTGATAATAAATAAAAATTAAATGTAAAAAACAAACAAGAAGTAAGGAGATATAAGCTCTTGGGAGTTTGCCGTGGCACATTCTGCTCTAATTTGCAGCTTACAAACACGATTTCCAGGAAACCTCTGTTGCCCAAAAACCCAGAGTTGGAAATGTAGAAATGCTGCCGCCTTGTGGCCGTTTCCCACAAGAGCGGCTTTAAAACCACCGCTAACGGTCACTTAACATTCTCAAGGACTCAGGACAGTAAAGGACAACTACCCTCAAAAATTCACAACTGGCAAAATTTTCAAGGAGATAGTAGGAAGAGGTAAATTTTACTCATTATTTTTCTAAAAACAAGGAAAATGGATAAAAGCTCAACAACATCAATTTTTCAACTCATTCAAATCTAGCCTACAAAAAGATTTCAACTCACACACGTCAACTACCATCAGCCAAAGGTCTACAAACAATAAATGCTGAAGGAGTTTTAGAGAACTGTGTACCCTCTAGCTGCTGGTGAGATGTAAAGTGGTAAGAGCCAATAGTGAGAACAGAAAGGAGCTGTGTTTAAAAGTAAAAATTGAGCCAGCATTCCATTCAGCAGGCCCACCGCTGAACCTCTCACCTGAAAATACCAGAGCCGAGAAGGCACAGTCTGCAACAGCTTCACTGCAGGATTTTTCACAATAGCCAAGACACGGAAGCAAACAAAATGTCCATCAATGGATGAATGGATAAAGAAGAAGTGGTCCATGTACATAATGGAATATTAGCCATGGAAAACAGTGAAACACTGCTCGTTGAGGCACCATTTATGAGCCTAGATATAATCTCAGAACATGACGTAAGTCAGAAAGAAAAAGACATATAGTATGATATCACTTATAGGAGTTATCTAACAACTGACAAAAATGATAGCATTTTCACAGAGAAAGAAACTCACAGACTTAGAAAACAAACTATTCTTATGTAAATGGAAAGGTGGGTGGTATGGAAAATTAAGATTAGGTTTACCATATGTGTACAAATACCTACTAAATACATTTATCAAAGAGACCGGCCATATAGCAAGGGAGGTCAATGGAGCACTCTGCAATAATTTACATGGGAAGAGTATCTGTACATGAATATATTACATATATATGTGTGATTGTGTGTGTGTGTGTGTGTGTGTGTGTATGTAATGTACAAATGAACCAGATTGTATACACCTAGGACAAACAATATTCTAAATATTACCTCGATTTAAAAAGACTAAAAAATCGAACAAGAAATAATGGAATATTAACTTATGGGATTTTTTCCTAGCACATTCCATTCTAATTTACAACCTGGGAACACGACTTCCAGAAATGTTGTGCTGCCCTAGAAACCAGTTTTGGGAACGGAGAAATGCTGCCGCCTTGTGGCCGTTTCCCCCAACAGCACCTTTAAAGCCAGTAGTAGTGGTCACTAAATATTCACACTCATTACAAGCCTGTAAATGTCACCTGTTCTCAAAAAAATCCTGGGGTCAAAAATCGACGAAAAATTCAAAACAGGGCAGCCTTCCCAGAAGACCACTTCAAGTGGTTTATTGTACTCACAGTTTTTTTCTGTTTTTGTTTAACAGAAAGAAAACAAAGCATGGAAAAATGCTGAACATTAAGAATTATTAAAGACATGCAAATCCAAATTACAAAAACCTATCAGCTCACACCAGTCATAATGGTCATCAGCAAAAATTCTGCAAACAATAAATGCTGAAGGGGTTGTGGAGAAATGCGCACCCTGGTTTCTAAGTGGGACATGGTAAGAACCAGTAATGAAAACACAAAGGAGGTGCTTTGATAAGGTAAATATTGAGCTACCATTCAATCAAGCATACCCACTGCTGGGCCTATCACCTGAGAGGATGAGAATCCAAAAGACACAGGGTGGCAATCCTGCACTCCAGCAATATTTACCACAGCCAACTCTTGGAAGCAACAAAAATGTCTGTCAACAGAGGAAGGCACAAAGAAGAACTGGTCCATGTACACAATGGAATATTTCTCCAGTAAAAAATATATATAATTTCAATTTAGAAACCAAACGTAAGTTAGGAGACATCAGCTTGTGGGGGTTTGTCCGGGCACATTCCTCTCTAATATATAACCGAGGAACACCACTGGTAGGAAGGACTCTTTCCATAATTCCCAGAATGGGGAAAGGAGAAATGCTGCCGCCCAATGGCTGATACCTTCAACAGCAGCTTTAAAATCTGTGCTAATGGTCACTTCATATGCACAAGTACTGGAGGGCTGTAAATGAAACCAGCCCTGAAAATGTCTTCAGGGAGGTAATGGCCAAAATATTT
The DNA here is from genome assembly GCF_964270905.1 of Leucopleurus acutus. Taxonomy (NCBI): domain Eukaryota; kingdom Metazoa; phylum Chordata; class Mammalia; order Artiodactyla; family Delphinidae; genus Leucopleurus; species Leucopleurus acutus. The sequence goes on along the minus strand of NC_139142.1, from coordinate 118,179,506 downwards.
CAAAATGTGACACGTACTTCAAGAAAACCATTTGAAGAGGTAAGCGCTACTCACAGCTTGAAAAAAAAGAGGACATGCCTGAAAGTTCAATTTCAAGGGATTATGAGATGCATGCAAATCCAACCTCAAAGAGGTGTCAGCTCACACCTGTCAGAACAAACATCAGCAGAAAAACTACAAACAATAAATGCTGAAAGGGTTGTGGACAAGGGCATACCCTCAAATTTAAGTGGAACATAACCTGGTAAGAGCCACTAATGAGAACAGAATGGAGACGCCTTTACAAGGTAAACATTTTGCTACCATATGATCCAACAGGCCCTCTCCTGGGCCTATAACCGAAGAAGACATAGTTGAAAGACACAGGCAGGCAAATGTGCATTTCAGCAGTGTTACAATAACCAAGACATGGAAGCAACCAAAAAGTCCATCAACAGGTGAGTGGACAAAGAAAAACTGGTCCACGTACAGATGGAATATTAGCCAAGGAAAACAATGACACAATGCCATTTGCATCACCATAGATGAGTCTAGAAGTAATCACGCAACTTGTAGTAAGTCAGAAAGCGAAAGACACGTATCCTGTGATATCACTTATAGGTGTTACCTAAAAATTGATACCAGTGAAGATATTTCCACAGAGAAAGGCAATCACAGATTCATTAAACAAACTTATGGTTCACCAATGGAAAGGTGTGAGGATTGGATACATTAGGATGTCAGAGTTAACAGAGATATACAAACACAGGTGAAGTATATAATCACCAAAGACCTACGGAATACCAAGAGAAGACTACTCAACATTGTGTCATAACCTAAAATGGGAAAAGGATCCAAAGAAGAAAAGAGATAGGTATATGTGGAAAACAACCACATCTTGCACACCTAAAACAAGCAAAACGTTGTAATCACACTTGCTGTGATAAACAATGAAAATTAAATTTAAAAAAAGGACAATATTTAGTGAGATATAAACATAAGGGGCTTTTTCCTGGCCCATTCCATTCTAATTTGCAACCTAGAACAGGACTTCCATTGAGGCTCTGTTTCCCTAGTAACCAGATTTGGTTAATGAGAACTGCTGCCGCCTTGTGGCCGTTTCACACAACAGCAGCTCTAACTGCAGCTGTAATGGTTACTTGATAGTCAAAATAATTGCAGGCCTGTAAATGACACCTGTCCTCAAAACAATCCTTCGGTCGTAAATCGAGCAAAAATCTCAAAAGACATCCATATTTCAAAACGACAATTTCAAGAGGCATATTTTATGCACATTTTATATTCTGTCTCTTTTTTTGTTATAGAAAAAGGCATGGAAAAACGCTCAACGTCAGGAATTAATAAAGCCATGCAAATCCGGTCTAGAAACACGTTCACCTCACAGCCGTCAGAAGGATCATCAGCAAAAAAGTCTACATAGTATAAATGCTGAAGGGGTTTTAGAGAACTGTGTACCCTCTAGCTGCTGATGGGATGTAACCTGGTAACAGCCAGTACAGAGAACAAAATGGAGGTGTGTTTAAAGGTAAAACTTGAGCTACTATGTCATCAGGTAGGCCCACTGATGGGCCTATCCGCTGAGTAGACCTGAATCAAAAAGACACAGGCTGGCAATCCTTCACTGCAGCAACATGTACCATAGCCAAGAGCTGGAAGAAACCAAAATGTCCATCAACAGAAAAATGCACCAAGAAGAAGTGGTCCATGTACACAATGGAATATTAGCCATGGAAAAGCATGGAACAATGCTGTTGGCACCACCATAGAAGGATCTAGAGATAATCACCCTACCTGAAGTAAGAAAGAAAACGAAAGACAGATATCCTATTACATCACTTATAGGTGTTACCTAAAAATTGATACCCATGAAATAATTTCCAAGAGAAGGACACTCATAGATTCAGAAAACCAAATTATGTTTAACCAAATGGAAAGGTGTAAGGAATGTATGAATTAGGATATGGGGGTTAACAGACATGTAGTAATACAAATGAAATATATAATCACAAAATACCTATGGAATGCTAAAAGAGGTGTACTCAACACTCTGTAATAACCTACACGGGAAAGGATCCAAAGATGAATAGATCAATACATTGATATAATGAACCAGATTCCATACACCTAGAAAAAACACAGTATTTTTATCCAATTTGCTGGGATAATAAATAAAAATTAAATGTAAAAAACAAACAAGAAGTAAGGAGATATAAGCTCTTGGGAGTTTGCCGTGGCACATTCTGCTCTAATTTGCAGCTTACAAACACGATTTCCAGGAAACCTCTGTTGCCCAAAAACCCAGAGTTGGAAATGTAGAAATGCTGCCGCCTTGTGGCCGTTTCCCACAAGAGCGGCTTTAAAACCACCGCTAACGGTCACTTAACATTCACAAGGACTCAGGACAGTAAAGGACAACTACCCTCAAAAATTCACAACTGGCAAAATTTTCAAGGAGATAGTAGGAAGAGGTAAATTTTACTCATTATTTTTCTAAAAACAAGGAAAATGGATAAAAGCTCAACAACATCAATTTTTCAACTCATTCAAATCTAGCCTACAAAAAGATTTCAACTCACACACGTCAACTACCATCAGCCAAAGGTCTACAAACAATAAATGCTGAAGGAGTTTTAGAGAACTGTGTACCCTCTAGCTGCTGGTGAGATGTAAAGTGGTAAGAGCCAATAGTGAGAACAGAAAGGAGCTGTGTTTAAAAGTAAAAATTGAGCCAGCATTCCATTCAGCAGGCCCACCGCTGAACCTCTCACCTGAAAATACCAGAGCCGAGAAGGCACAGTCTGCAACAGCTTCACTGCAGGATTTTTCACAATAGCCAAGACACGGAAGCAAACAAAATGTCCATCAATGGATGAATGGATAAAGAAGAAGTGGTCCATGTACATAATGGAATATTAGCCATGGAAAACAGTGAAACACTGCTCGTTGAGGCACCATTTATGAGCCTAGATATAATCTCAGAACATGACGTAAGTCAGAAAGAAAAAGACATATAGTATGATATCACTTATAGGAGTTATCTAACAACTGACAAAAATGATAGCATTTTCACAGAGAAAGAAACTCACAGACTTAGAAAACAAACTATTCTTATGTAAATGGAAAGGTGGGTGGTATGGAAAATTAAGATTAGGTTTACCATATGTGTACAAATACCTACTAAATACATTTATCAAAGAGACCGGCCATATTGCAAGGGAGGTCAATGGAGCACTCTGCAATAATTTACATGGGAAGAGTATCTGTACATGAATATATTACATATATATGTGTGATTGTGTGTGTGTGTGTGTGTGTGTGTGTGTATGTAATGTACAAATGAACCAGATTGTATACACCTAGGACAAACAATATTCTAAATATTACCTCGATTTAAAAAGACTAAAAAATCGAACAAGAAATAATGGAATATTAACTTATGGGATTTTTTCCTAGCACATTCCATTCTAATTTACAACCTGGGAACACGACTTCCAGAAATGTTGTGCTGCCCTAGAAACCAGTTTTGGGAACGGAGAAATGCTGCCACCTTGTGGCCGTTTCCCCCAACAGCACCTTTAAAGCCAGTAGTAGTGGTCACTAAATATTCACACTCATTACAAGCCTGTAAATGTCACCTGTTCTCAAAAAAATCCTGGGGTCAAAAATCGACGAAAAATTCAAAACAGGGCAGCCTTCCCAGAAGACCACTTCAAGTGGTTTATTGTACTCACAGTTTTTTTCTGTTTTTGTTTAACAGAAAGAAAACAAAGCATGGAAAAATGCTGAACATTAAGAATTATTAAAGACATGCAAATCCAAATTACAAAAACCTATCAGCTCACACCAGTCATAATGGTCATCAGCAAAAATTCTGCAAACAATAAATGCTGAAGGGGTTGTGGAGAAATGCGCACCCTGGTTTCTAAGTGGGACATGGTAAGAACCAGTAATGAAAACACAAAGGAGGTGCCTTGATAAGGTAAATATTGAGCTACCATTCAATCAAGCATACCCACTGCTGGGCCTATCACCTGAGAGGATGAGAATCCAAAAGACACAGGGTGGCAATCCTGCACTCCAGCAATATTTACCACAGCCAACTCTTGGAAGCAACAAAAATGTCTGTCAACAGAGGAAGGCACAAAGAAGAACTGGTCCATGTACACAATGGAATATTTCTCCAGTAAAAAATATATATAATTTCAATTTAGAAACCAAACGTAAGTTAGGAGACATCAGCTTGTGGGGGTTTGTCCGGGCACATTCCTCTCTAATATATAACCGAGGAACACCACTGGTAGGAAGGACTCTTTCCATAATTCCCAGAATGGGGAAAGGAGAAATGCTGCCGCCCAATGGCTGATACCTTCAACAGCAGCTTTAAAATCTGTGCTAATGGTCACTTCATATGCACAAGTACTGGAGGGCTGTAAATGAAACCAGCCCTGAAAATGTCTTCAGGGAGGTAATGGCCAAAATATTTCAAAATGTGACACGTACTTCAAGAAAACCATTTGAAGAGGTAAGCGCTACTCACAGCTTGAAAAAAAAGAGGACATGCCTGAAAGTTCAATTTCAAGGGATTATGAGATGCATGCAAATCCAACCTCAAAGAGGTGTCAGCTCACACCTGTCAGAACAAACATCAGCAGAAAAACTACAAACAATAAATGCTGAAAGGGTTGTGGACAAGGGCATACCCTCAAATTTAAGTGGAACATAACCTGGTAAGAGCCACTAATGAGAACAGAATGGAGACGCCTTTACAAGGTAAACATTTTGCTACCATATGATCCAACAGGCCCTCTCCTGGGCCTATAACCGAAGAAGACATAGTTGAAAGACACAGGCAGGCAAATGTGCATTTCAGCAGTGTTACAATAACCAAGACATGGAAGCAACCAAAAAGTCCATCAACAGGTGAGTGGACAAAGAAAAACTGGTCCACGTACAGATGGAATATTAGCCAAGGAAAACAATGACACAATGCCATTTGCATCACCATAGATGAGTCTAGAAGTAATCACGCAACTTGTAGTAAGTCAGAAAGCGAAAGACACGTATCCTGTGATATCACTTATAGGTGTTACCTAAAAATTGATACCAGTGAAGATATTTCCACAGAGAAAGGCAATCACAGATTCATTAAACAAACTTATGGTTCACCAATGGAAAGGTGTGAGGATTGGATACATTAGGATGTCAGAGTTAACAGAGATATACAAACACAGGTGAAGTATATAATCACCAAAGACCTACGGAATACCAAGAGAAGACTACTCAACATTGTGTCATAACCTAAAATGGGAAAAGGATCCAAAGAAGAAAAGAGATAGGTATATGTGGAAAACAACCACATCTTGCACACCTAAAACAAGCAAAACATTGTAATCACACTTGCTGTGATAAACAATGAAAATTAAATTTAAAAAAAGGACAATATTTAGTGAGATATAAACATAAGGGGCTTTTTCCTGGCCCATTCCATTCTAATTTGCAACCTAGAACAGGACTTCCATTGAGGCTCTGTTTCCCTAGTAACCAGATTTGGTTAATGAGAACTGCTGCCGCCTTGTGGCCGTTTCACACAACAGCAGCTCTAACTGCAGCTGTAATGGTTACTTGATAGTCAAAATAATTGCAGGCCTGTAAATGACACCTGTCCTCAAAACAATCCTTCGGTCGTAAATCGAGCAAAAATCTCAAAAGACATCCATATTTCAAAACGACAATTTCAAGAGGCATATTTTATGCACATTTTATATTCTGTCTCTTTTTTTGTTATAGAAAAAGGCATGGAAAAACGCTCAACGTCAGGAATTAATAAAGCCATGCAAATCCGGTCTAGAAACACGTTCACCTCACAGCCGTCAGAAGGATCATCAGCAAAAAAGTCTACATAGTATAAATGCTGAAGGGGTTTTAGAGAACTGTGTACCCTCTAGCTGCTGATGGGATGTAACCTGGTAACAGCCAGTACCGAGAACAAAATGGAGGTGTGTTTAAAGGTAAAACTTGAGCTACTATGTCATCAGGTAGGCCCACTGATGGGCCTATCCGCTGAGTAGACCTGAATCAAAAAGACACAGGCTGGCAATCCTTCACTGCAGCAACATGTACCATAGCCAAGAGCTGGAAGAAACCAAAATGTCCATCAACAGAAAAATGCACCAAGAAGAAGTGGTCCATGTACACAATGGAATATTAGCCATGGAAAAGCATGGAACAATGCTGTTGGCACCACCATAGAAGGATCTAGAGATAATCACCCTACCTGAAGTAAGAAAGAAAACGAAAGACAGATATCCTATTACATCACTTATAGGTGTTACCTAAAAATTGATACCCATGAAATAATTTCCAAGAGAAGGACACTCATAGATTCAGAAAACCAAATTATGTTTAACCAAATGGAAAGGTGTAAGGAATGTATGAATTAGGATATGGGGGTTAACAGACATGTAGTAATACAAATGAAATATATAATCACAAAATACCTATGGAATGCTAAAAGAGGTGTACTCAACACTCTGTAATAACCTACACGGGAAAGGATCCAAAGATGAATAGATCAATACATTGATATAATGAACCAGATTCCATACACCTAGAAAAAACACAGTATTTTTATCCAATTTGCTGGGATAATAAATAAAAATTAAATGTAAAAAACAAACAAGAAGTAAGGAGATATAAACTCTTGGGAGTTTGCCGTGGCACATTCTGCTCTAATTTGCAGCTTACAAACACGATTTCCAGGAAACCTCTGTTGCCCAAAAACCCAGAGTTGGAAATGTAGAAATGCTGCCGCCTTGTGGCCGTTTCCCACAAGAGCGGCTTTAAAACCACCGCTAACGGTCACTTAACATTCTCAAGGACTCAGGACAGTAAAGGACAACTACCCTCAAAAATTCACAACTGGCAAAATTTTCAAGGAGATAGTAGGAAGAGGTAAATTTTACTCATTATTTTTCTAAAAACAAGGAAAATGGATAAAAGCTCAACAACATCAATTTTTCAACTCATTCAAATCTAGCCTACAAAAAGATTTCAACTCACACACGTCAACTACCATCAGCCAAAGGTCTACAAACAATAAATGCTGAAGGAGTTTTAGAGAACTGTGTACCCTCTAGCTGCTGGTGAGATGTAAAGTGGTAAGAGCCAATAGTGAGAACAGAAAGGAGCTGTGTTTAAAAGTAAAAATTGAGCCAGCATTCCATTCAGCAGGCCCACCGCTGAACCTCTCACCTGAAAATACCAGAGCCGAGAAGGCACAGTCTGCAACAGCTTCACTGCAGGATTTTTCACAATAGCCAAGACACGGAAGCAAACAAAATGTCCATCAATGGATGAATGGATAAAGAAGAAGTGGTCCATGTACATAATGGAATATTAGCCATGGAAAACAGTGAAACACTGCTCGTTGAGGCACCATTTATGAGCCTAGATATAATCTCAGAACATGACGTAAGTCAGAAAGAAAAAGACATATAGTATGATATCACTTATAGGAGTTATCTAACAACTGACAAAAATGATAGCATTTTCACAGAGAAAGAAACTCACAGACTTAGAAAACAAACTATTCTTATGTAAATGGAAAGGTGGGTGGTATGGAAAATTAAGATTAGGTTTACCATATGTGTACAAATACCTACTAAATACATTTATCAAAGAGACCGACCATATAGCAAGGGAGGTCAATGGAGCACTCTGCAATAATTTACATGGGAAGAGTATCTGTACATGAATATATTACATATATATGTGTGATTGTGTGTGTGTGTGTGTATGTAATGTACAAATGAACCAGATTGTATACACCTAGGACAAACAATATTCTAAATATTACCTCGATTTAAAAAGACTAAAAAATCGAACAAGAAATAATGGAATATTAACTTATGGGATTTTTTCCTAGCACATTCCATTCTAATTTACAACCTGGGAACACGACTTCCAGAAATGTTGTGCTGCCCTAGAAACCAGTTTTGGGAACGGAGAAATGCTGCCGCCTTGTGGCCGTTTCCCCCAACAGCACCTTTAAAGCCAGTAGTAATGGTCACTAAATATTCACACTCATTACAAGCCTGTAAATGTCACCTGTTCTCAAAAAAATCCTGGGGTCAAAAATCGACGAAAAATTCAAAACAGGGCAGCCTTCCCAGAAGACCACTTCAAGTGGTTTATTGTACTCACAGTTTTTTTCTGTTTTTGTTTAACAGAAAGAAAACAAAGCATGGAAAAATGCTGAACATTAAGAATTATTAAAGACATGCAAATCCAAATTACAAAAACCTATCAGCTCACACCAGTCATAATGGTCATCAGCAAAAATTCTGCAAACAATAAATGCTGAAGGGGTTGTGGAGAAATGCGCACCCTGGTTTCTAAGTGGGACATGGTAAGAACCAGTAATGAAAACACAAAGGAGGTGCCTTGATAAGGTAAATATTGAGCTACCATTCAATCAAGCATACCCACTGCTGGGCCTATCACCTGAGAGGATGAGAATCCAAAAGACACAGGGTGGCAATCCTGCACTCCAGCAATATTTACCACAGCCAACTCTTGGAAGCAACAAAAATGTCTGTCAACAGAGGAAGGCACAAAGAAGAACTGGTCCATGTACACAATGGAATATTTCTCCAGTAAAAAATATATATAATTTCAATTTAGAAACCAAACGTAAGTTAGGAGACATCAGCTTGTGGGGGTTTGTCCGGGCACATTCCTCTCTAATATATAACCGAGGAACACCACTGGTAGGAAGGACTCTTTCCATAATTCCCAGAATGGGGAAAGGAGAAATGCTGCCGCCCAATGGCTGATACCTTCAACAGCAGCTTTAAAATCTGTGCTAATGGTCACTTCATATGCACAAGTACTGGAGGGCTGTAAATGAAACCAGCCCTGAAAATGTCTTCAGGGAGGTAATGGCCAAAATATTTCAAAATGTGACACGTACTTCAAGAAAACCATTTGAAGAGGTAAGCGCTACTCACAGCTTGAAAAAAAAGAGGACATGCCTGAAAGTTCAATTTCAAGGGATTATGAGATGCATGCAAATCCAACCTCAAAGAGGTGTCAGCTCACACCTGTCAGAATAAACATCAGCAGAAAAACTACAAACAATAAATGCTGAAAGGGTTGTGGACAAGGGCATACCCTCAAATTTAAGTGGAACATAACCTGGTAAGAGCCACTAATGAGAACAGAATGGAGACGCCTTTACAAGGTAAACATTTTGCTACCATATGATCCAACAGGCCCTCTCCTGGGCCTATAACCGAAGAAGACATAGTTGAAAGACACAGGCAGGCAAATGTGCATTTCAGCAGTGTTACAATAACCAAGACATGGAAGCAACCAAAAAGTCCATCAACAGGTGAGTGGACAAAGAAAAACTGGTCCACGTACAGATGGAATATTAGCCAAGGAAAACAATGACACAATGCCATTTGCATCACCATAGATGAGTCTAGAAGTAATCACGCAACTTGTAGTAAGTCAGAAAGCGAAAGACACGTATCCTGTGATATCACTTATAGGTGTTACCTAAAAATTGATACCAGTGAAGATATTTCCACAGAGAAAGGCAATCACAGATTCATTCAACAAACTTATGGTTCACCAATGGAAAGGTGTGAGGATTGGATACATTAGGATGTCAGAGTTAACAGAGATATACAAACACAGGTGAAGTATATAATCACCAAAGACCTACGGAATACCAAGAGAAGACTACTCAACATTGTGTCATAACCTAAAATGGGAAAAGGATCCAAAGAAGAAAAGAGATAGGTATATGTGGAAAACAACCACATCTTGCACACCTAAAACAAGCAAAACATTGTAATCACACTTGCTGTGATAAACAATGAAAATTAAATTTAAAAAAAGGACAATATTTAGTGAGATATAAACATAAGGGGCTTTTTCCTGGCCCATTCCATTCTAATTTGCAACCTAGAACAGGACTTCCATTGAGGCTCTGTTTCCCTAGTAACCAGATTTGGTTAATGAGAACTGCTGCCGCCTTGTGGCCGTTTCACACAACAGCAGCTCTAACTGCAGCTGTAATGGTTACTTGATAGTCAAAATAATTGCAGGCCTGTAAATGACACCTGTCCTCAAAACAATCCTTCGGTCGTAAATCGAGCAAAAATCTCAAAAGACATCCATATTTCAAAACGACAATTTCAAGAGGCATATTTTATGCACATTTTATATTCTGTCTCTTTTTTTGTTATAGAAAAAGGCATGGAAAAACGCTCAACGTCAGGAATTAATAAAGCCATGCAAATCCGGTCTAGAAACACGTTCACCTCACAGCCGTCAGAAGGATCATCAGCAAAAAAGTCTACATAGTATAAATGCTGAAGGGGTTTTAGAGAACTGTGTACCCTCTAGCTGCTGATGGGATGTAACCTGGTAACAGCCAGTACAGAGAACAAAATGGAGGTGTGTTTAAAGGTAAAACTTGAGCTACTATGTGATCAGGTAGGCCCACTGATGGGCCTATCCGCTGAGTAGACCTGAATCAAAAAGACACAGGCTGGCAATCCTTCACTGCAGCAACATGTACCATAGCCAAGAGCTGGAAGAAACCAAAATGTCCATCAACAGAAAAATGCACCAAGAAGAAGTGGTCCATGTACACAATGGAATATTAGCCATGGAAAAGCATGGAACAATGCTGTTGGCACCACCATAGAAGGATCTAGAGATAATCACCCTACCTGAAGTAAGAAAGAAAACGAAAGACAGATATCCTATTACATCACTTATAGGTGTTACCTAAAAATTGATACCCATGAAATAATTTCCAAGAGAAGGACACTCATAGATTCAGAAAACCAAATTATGTATAACCAAATGGAAAGGTGTAAGGAATGTATGAATTAGGATATGGGGGTTAACAGACATGTAGTAATACAAATGAAATATATAATCACAAAATACCTATGGAATGCTAAAAGAGGTGTACTCAACACTCTGTAATAACCTACACGGGAAAGGATCCAAAGATGAATAGATCAATACATTGATATAATGAACCAGATTCCATACACCTAGAAAAAACACAGTATTTTTATCCAATTTGCTGGGATAATAAATAAAAATTAAATGTAAAAAACAAACAAGAAGTAAGGAGATATAAACTCTTGGGAGTTTGCCGTGGCACATTCTGCTCTAATTTGCAGCTTACAAACACGATTTCCAGGAAACCTCTGTTGCCCAAAAACCCAGAGTTGGAAATGTAGAAATGCTGCCGCCTTGTGGCCGTTTCCCACAAGAGCGGCTTTAAAACCACCGCTAACGGTCACTTAACATTCTCAAGGACTCAGGACAGTAAAGGACAACTACCCTCAAAAATTCACAACTGGCAAAATTTTCAAGGAGATAGTAGGAAGAGGTAAATGTTACTCATTATTTTTCTAAAAACAAGGAAAATGGATAAAAGCTCAACAACATCAATTTTTAAACTCATTCAAATCTAGCCTACAAAAAGATTTCAACTCACACACGTCAACTACCATCAGCCAAAGGTCTACAAACAATAAATGCTGAAGGAGTTTTAGAGAACTGTGTACCCTCTAGCTGCTGGTGAGATGTAAAGTGGTAAGAGCCAATAGTGAGAACAGAAAGGAGCTGTGTTTAAAAGTAAAAATTGAGCCAGCATTCCATTCAGCAGGCCCACCGCTGAACCTCTCACCTGAAAATACCAGAGCCGAGAAGGCACAGTCTGCAACAGCTTCACTGCAGGATTTTTCACAATAGCCAAGACACGGAAGCAAACAAAATGTCCATCAATGGATGAATGGATAAAGAAGAAGTGGTCCATGTACATAATGGAATATTAGCCATGGAAAACAGTGAAACACTGCTCGTTGAGGCACCATTTATGAGCCTAGATATAATCTCAGAACATGACGTAAGTCAGAAAGAAAAAGACATATAGTATGATATCACTTATAGGAGTTATCTAACAACTGACAAAAATGATAGCATTTTCACAGAGAAAGAAACTCACAGACTTAGAAAACAAACTATTCTTATGTAAATGGAAAGGTGGGTGGTATGGAAAATTAAGATTAGGTTTACCATATGTGTACAAATACCTACTAAATACATTTATCAAAGAGACCGACCATATAGCAAGGGAGGTCAATGGAGCACTCTGCAATAATTTACATGGGAAGAGTATCTGTACATGAATATATTACATATATATGTGTGATTGTGTGTGTGTGTGTGTATGTAATGTACAAATGAACCAGATTGTATACACCTAGGACAAACAATATTCTAAATATTACCTCGATTTAAAAAGACTAAAAAATCGAACAAGAAATAATGGAATATTAACTTATGGGATTTTTTCCTAGCACATTCCATTCTAATTTACAACCTGGGAACACGACTTCCAGAAATGTTGTGCTGCCCTAGAAACCAGTTTTGGGAACGGAGAAATGCTGCCGCCTTGTGGCCGTTTCCCCCAACAGCACCTTTAAAGCCAGTAGTAATGGTCACTAAATATTCACACTCATTACAAGCCTGTAAATGTCACCTGTTCTCAAAAAAATCCTGGGGTCAAAAATCGACGAAAAATTCAAAACAGGGCAGCCTTCCCAGAAGACCACTTCAAGTGGTTTATTGTACTCACAGTTTTTTTCTGTTTTTGTTTAACAGAAAGAAAACAAAGCATGGAAAAATGCTGAACATTAAGAATTATTAAAGACATGCAAATCCAAATTACAAAAACCTATCAGCTCACACCAGTCATAATGGTCATCAGCAAAAATTCTGCAAACAATAAATGCTGAAGGGGTTGTGGAGAAATGCGCACCCTGGTTTCTAAGTGGGACATGGTAAGAACCAGTAATGAAAACACAAAGGAGGTGCCTTGATAAGGTAAATATTGAGCTACCATTCAATCAAGCATACCCACTGCTGGGCCTATCACCTGAGAGGATGAGAATCCAAAAGACACAGGGTGGCAATCCTGCACTCCAGCAATATTTACCACAGCCAACTCTTGGAAGCAACAAAAATGTCTGTCAACAGAGGAAGGCACAAAGAAGAACTGGTCCATGTACACAATGGAATATTTCTCCAGTAAAAAATATATATAATTTCAATTTAGAAACCAAACGTAAGTTAGGAGACATCAGCTTGTGGGGGTTTGTCCGGGCACATTCCTCTCTAATATATAACCGAGGAACACCACTGGTAGGAAGGACTCTTTCCATAATTCCCAGAATGGGGAAAGGAGAAATGCTGCCGCCCAATGGCTGATACCTTCAACAGCAGCTTTAAAATCTGTGCTAATGGTCACTTCATATGCACAAGTACTGGAGGGCTGTAAATGAAACCAGCCCTGAAAATGTCTTCAGGGAGGTAATGGCCAAAATATTTCAAAATGTGACACGTACTTCAAGAAAACCATTTGAAGAGGTAAGCGCTACTCACAGCTTGAAAAAAAAGAGGACATGCCTGAAAGTTCAATTTCAAGGGATTATGAGATGCATGCAAATCCAACCTCAAAGAGGTGTCAGCTCACACCTGTCAGAATAAACATCAGCAGAAAAACTACAAACAATAAATGCTGAAAGGGTTGTGGACAAGGGCATACCCTCAAATTTAAGTGGAACATAACCTGGTAAGAGCCACTAATGAGAACAGAATGGAGACGCCTTTACAAGGTAAACATTTTGCTACCATATGATCCAACAGGCCCTCTCCTGGGCCTATAACCGAAGAAGACATAGTTGAAAGACACAGGCAGGCAAATGTGCATTTCAGCAGTGTTACAATAACCAAGACATGGAAGCAACCAAAAAGTCCATCAACAGGTGAGTGGACAAAGAAAAACTGGTCCACGTACAGATGGAATATTAGCCAAGGAAAACAATGACACAATGCCATTTGCATCACCATAGATGAGTCTAGAAGTAATCACGCAACTTGTAGTAAGTCAGAAAGCGAAAGACACGTATCCTGTGATATCACTTATAGGTGTTACCTAAAAATTGATACCAGTGAAGATATTTCCACAGAGAAAGGCAATCACAGATTCATTCAACAAACTTATGGTTCACCAATGGAAAGGTGTGAGGATTGGATACATTAGGATGTCAGAGTTAACAGAGATATACAAACACAGGTGAAGTATATAATCACCAAAGACCTACGGAATACCAAGAGAAGACTACTCAACATTGTGTCATAACCTAAAATGGGAAAAGGATCCAAAGAAGAAAAGAGATAGGTATATGTGGAAAACAACCACATCTTGCACACCTAAAACAAGCAAAACGTTGTAATCACACTTGCTGTGATAAACAATGAAAATTAAATTTAAAAAAAGGACAATATTTAGTGAGATATAAACATAAGGGGCTTTTTCCTGGCCCATTCCATTCTAATTTGCAACCTAGAACAGGACTTCCATTGAGGCTCTGTTTCCCTAGTAACCAGATTTGGTTAATGAGAACTGCTGCCGCCTTGTGGCCGTTTCACACAACAGCAGCTCTAACTGCAGCTGTAATGGTTACTTGATAGTCAAAATAATTGCAGGCCTGTAAATGACACCTGTCCTCAAAACAATCCTTCGGTCGTAAATCGAGCAAAAATCTCAAAAGACATCCATATTTCAAAACGACAATTTCAAGAGGCATATTTTATGCACATTTTATATTCTGTCTCTTTTTTTGTTATAGAAAAAGGCATGGAAAAACGCTCAACGTCAGGAATTAATAAAGCCATGCAAATCCGGTCTAGAAACACGTTCACCTCACAGCCGTCAGAAGGATCATCAGCAAAAAAGTCTACATAGTATAAATGCTGAAGGGGTTTTAGAGAACTGTGTACCCTCTAGCTGCTGATGGGATGTAACCTGGTAACAGCCAGTACCGAGAACAAAATGGAGGTGTGTTTAAAGGTAAAACTTGAGCTACTATGTCATCAGGTAGGCCCACTGATGGGCCTATCCGCTGAGTAGACCTGAATCAAAAAGACACAGGCTGGCAATCCTTCACTGCAGCAACATGTACCATAGCCAAGAGCTGGAAGAAACCAAAATGTCCATCAACAGAAAAATGCACCAAGAAGAAGTGGTCCATGTACACAATGGAATATTAGCCATGGAAAAGCATGGAACAATGCTGTTGGCACCACCATAGAAGGATCTAGAGATAATCACCCTACCTGAAGTAAGAAAGAAAACGAAAGACAGATATCCTATTACATCACTTATAGGTGTTACCTAAAAATTGATACCCATGAAATAATTTCCAAGAGAAGGACACTCATAGATTCAGAAAACCAAATTATGTTTAACCAAATGGAAAGGTGTAAGGAATGTATGAATTAGGATATGGGGGTTAACAGACATGTAGTAATACAAATGAAATATATAATCACAAAATACCTATGGAATGCTAAAAGAGGTGTACTCAACACTCTGTAATAACCTACACGGGAAAGGATCCAAAGATGAATAGATCAATACATTGATATAATGAACCAGATTCCATACACCTAGAAAAAACACAGTATTTTTATCCAATTTGCTGGGATAATAAATAAAAATTAAATGTAAAAAACAAACAAGAAGTAAGGAGATATAAACTCTTGGGAGTTTGCCGTGGCACATTCTGCTCTAATTTGCAGCTTACAAACACGATTTCCAGGAAACCTCTGTTGCCCAAAAACCCAGAGTTGGAAATGTAGAAATGCTGCCGCCTTGTGGCCGTTTCCCACAAGAGCGGCTTTAAAACCACCGCTAACGGTCACTTAACATTCTCAAGGACTCAGGACAGTAAAGGACAACTACCCTCAAAAATTCACAACTGGCAAAATTTTCAAGGAGATAGTATGAAGAGGTAAATTTTACTCATTATTTTTCTAAAATCAAGGAAAATGGATAAAAGCTCAACAACATAAATTTTCAAACTCATGCAAATCTAGCCTACAAAAAGATTTCAACTCACACACGTCAACTACCATCAGCCAAAAGTCTACAAACAACAAATGCTGAAGGGGTTTTAGAGGACTGTGTACCCTCTAATTGCTTGTGAGATGTGAAGTGGTAAGAGCCAATAGTGAGAAAAGAAAGGAAATGTGTTTAAAAGTAAAAAATGAGCCAGCATTCCATTCAGCAGACGCACCGCTGAGCCTCTCACCTGAAAATACCAGAGTCGAGGAGGCACAGTCTGCAACAGCTTCACTGCAGGATTTTTCACAATAGCCAAGACACGGAAGCAAACAAAATGTCCATCAATGGATGAATGGATAAAGAAGAAGTGGTCCATGTACATAATGGAATATTAGCCATGGAAAACAGTGAAACACTGCTCGTTGAGGCACCATTTATGAGCCTAGATATAATCTCAGAACATGACGTAAGTCAGAAAGAAAAAGACATATAGTATGATATCACTTATAGGCGTTATCTAACAACTGACAAAAATGATAGCATTTTCACAGAGAAAGAAACTCACAGACTTAGAAAACAAACTATTCTTATGTAAATGGAAAGGTGGGTGGTATGGAAAATTAAGATTAGGGTTACCATATGTGTACAAATACCTACTAAATACATTTATCAAAGAGACCGACCATATAGCAAGGGAGGTCAATGGAGCACTTTGTAACAATTTACATGGGAAGAGTATCTGTACATGAATATATTACATATATGTGTATGTGTGTGTGTGTGTGTGTATGTAATGTACAAATGAACCAGATTGTATACACCTAGGACAAACAATATTCTAAATATTACCTCGATTTAAAAAGACTAAAAAATCGAACAAGAAATAATGGAATATTAACTTATGGGATTTTTTCCTAGCACATTCCATTCTAATTTACAACCTGGGAACACGACTTCCAGAAATGTTGTGCTGCCCTAGAAACCAGTTTTGGGAACGGAGAAATGCTGCCGCCTTGTGGCCGTTTCCCCCAACAGCACCTTTAAAGCCAGTAGTAGTGGTCACTAAATATTCACACTCATTACAAGCCTGTAAATGTCACCTGTTCTCAAAAAAATCCTGGGGTCAAAAATCGACGAAAAATTCAAAACAGGGCAGCCTTCCCAGAAGACCACTTCAAGTGGTTTATTGTACTCACAGTTTTTTTCTGTTTTTGTTTAACAGAAAGAAAACAAAGCATGGAAAAATGCTGAACATTAAGAATTATTAAAGACATGCAAATCCAAATTACAAAAACCTATCAGCTCACACCAGTCATAATGGTCATCAGCAAAAATTCTGCAAACAATAAATGCTGAAGGGGTTGTGGAGAAATGCGCACCCTGGTTTCTAAGTGGGACATGGTAAGAACCAGTAATGAAAACACAAAGGAGGTGCCTTGATAAGGTAAATATTGAGCTACCATTCAATCAAGCATACCCACTGCTGGGCCTATCACCTGAGAGGATGAGAATCCAAAAGACACAGGGTGGCAATCCTGCACTCCAGCAATATTTACCACAGCCAACTCTTGGAAGCAACAAAAATGTCTGTCAACAGAGGAAGGCACAAAGAAGAACTGGTCCATGTACACAATGGAATATTTCTCCAGTAAAAAATATATATAATTTCAATTTAGAAACCAAACGTAAGTTAGGAGACATCAGCTTGTGGGGGTTTGTCCGGGCACATTCCTCTCTAATATATAACCGAGGAACACCACTGGTAGGAAGGACTCTTTCCATAATTCCCAGAATGGGGAAAGGAGAAATGCTGCCGCCCAATGGCTGATACCTTCAACAGCAGCTTTAAAATCTGTGCTAATGGTCACTTCATATGCACAAGTACTGGAGGGCTGTAAATGAAACCAGCCCTGAAAATGTCTTCAGGGAGGTAATGGCCAAAATATTTCAAAATGTGACACACACTTCAAGAAAACCATTTGAAGAGGTAAGCGCTACTCACAGCTTGAAAAAAAAGAGGACATGCCTGAAAGTTCAATTTCAAGGGATTATGAGATGCATGCAAATCCAACCTCAAAGAGGTGTCAGCTCACACCTGTCAGAATAAACATCAGCAGAAAAACTACAAACAATAAATGCTGAAAGGGTTGTGGACAAGGGCATACCCTCAAATTTAAGTGGAACATAACCTGGTAAGAGCCACTAATGAGAACAGAATGGAGACGCCTTTACAAGGTAAACATTTTGCTACCATATGATCCAACAGGCCCTCTCCTGGGCCTATAACCGAAGAAGACATAGTTGAAAGACACAGGCAGGCAAATGTGCATTTCAGCAGTGTTACAATAACCAAGACATGGAAGCAACCAAAAAGTCCATCAACAGGTGAGTGGACAAAGAAAAACTGGTCCACGTACAGATGGAATATTAGCCAAGGAAAACAATGACACAATGCCATTTGCATCACCATAGATGAGTCTAGAAGTAATCACGCAACTTGTAGTAAGTCAGAAAGCGAAAGACACGTATCCTGTGATATCACTTATAGGTGTTACCTAAAAATTGATACCAGTGAAGATATTTCCACAGAGAAAGGCAATCACAGATTCATTAAACAAACTTATGGTTCACCAATGGAAAGGTGTGAGGATTGGATACATTAGGATGTCAGAGTTAACAGAGATATACAAACACAGGTGAAGTATATAATCACCAAAGACCTACGGAATACCAAGAGAAGACTACTCAACATTGTGTCATAACCTAAAATGGGAAAAGGATCCAAAGAAGAAAAGAGATAGGTATATGTGGAAAACAACCACATCTTGCACACCTAAAACAAGCAAAACATTGTAATCACACTTGCTGTGATAAACAATGAAAATTAAATTTAAAAAAGGACAATATTTAGTGAGATATAAACATAAGGGGCTTTTTCCTGGCCCATTCCATTCTAATTTGCAACCTAGAACAGGACTTCCATTGAGGCTCTGTTTCCCTAGTAACCAGATTTGGTTAATGAGAACTGCTGCCGCCTTGTGGCCGTTTCACACAACAGCAGCTCTAACTGCAGCTGTAATGGTTACTTGATAGTCAAAATAATTGCAGGCCTGTAAATGACACCTGTCCTCAAAACAATCCTTCGGTCGTAAATCGAGCAAAAATCTCAAAAGACATCCATATTTCAAAACGACAATTTCAAGAGGCATATTTTATGCACATTTTATATTCTGTCTCTTTTTTTGTTATAGAAAAAGGCATGGAAAAACGCTCAACGTCAGGAATTAATAAAGCCATGCAAATCCGGTCTAGAAACACGTTCACCTCACAGCCGTCAGAAGGATCATCAGCAAAAAAGTCTACATAGTATAAATGCTGAAGGGGTTTTAGAGAACTGTGTACCCTCTAGCTGCTGATGGGATGTAACCTGGTAACAGCCAGTACCGAGAACAAAATGGAGGTGTGTTTAAAGGTAAAACTTGAGCTACTATGTCATCAGGTAGGCCCACTGATGGGCCTATCCGCTGAGTAGACCTGAATCAAAAAGACACAGGCTGGCAATCCTTCACTGCAGCAACATGTACCATAGCCAAGAGCTGGAAGAAACCAAAATGTCCATCAACAGAAAAATGCACCAAGAAGAAGTGGTCCATGTACACAATGGAATATTAGCCATGGAAAAGCATGGAACAATGCTGTTGGCACCACCATAGAAGGATCTAGAGATAATCACCCTACCTGAAGTAAGAAAGAAAACGAAAGACAGATATCCTATTACATCACTTATAGGTGTTACCTAAAAATTGATACCCATGAAATAATTTCCAAGAGAAGGACACTCATAGATTCAGAAAACCAAATTATGTTTAACCAAATGGAAAGGTGTAAGGAATGTATGAATTAGGATATGGGGGTTAACAGACATGTAGTAATACAAATGAAATATATAATCACAAAATACCTATGGAATGCTAAAAGAGGTGTACTCAACACTCTGTAATAACCTACACGGGAAAGGATCCAAAGATGAATAGATCAATACATTGATATAATGAACCAGATTCCATACACCTAGAAAAAACACAGTATTTTTATCCAATTTGCTGGGATAATAAATAAAAATTAAATGTAAAAAACAAACAAGAAGTAAGGAGATATAAACTCTTGGGAGTTTGCCGTGGCACATTCTGCTCTAATTTGCAGCTTACAAACACGATTTCCAGGAAACCTCTGTTGCCCAAAAACCCAGAGTTGGAAATGTAGAAATGCTGCCGCCTTGTGGCCGTTTCCCACAAGAGCGGCTTTAAAACCACCGCTAACGGTCACTTAACATTCTCAAGGACTCAGGACAGTAAAGGACAACTACCCTAAAAAATTCACAACTGGCAAAATTTTCAAGGAGATAGTAGGAAGAGGTAAATTTTACTCATTATTTTTCTAAAATCAAGGAAAATGGATAAAAGCTCAACAACATAAATTTTCAAACTCATGCAAATCTAGCCTACAAAAAGATTTCAACTCACACACGTCAACTACCATCAGACAAAAGTCTACAAACAACAAATGCTGAAGGGGTTTTAGAGGACTGTGTACCCTCTAATTGCTTGTGAGATGTGAAGTGGTAAGAGCCAATAGTGAGAAAAGAAAGGAAATGTGTTTAAAAGTAAAAAATGAGCCAGCATTCCATTCAGCAGACGCACCGCTGAGCCTCTCACCTGAAAATACCAGAGTCGAGGAGGCACAGTCTGCAACAGCTTCACTGCAGGATTTTTCACAATAGCCAAGACACGGAAGCAAACAAAATGTCCATCAATGGATGAATGGATAAAGAAGAAGTGGTCCATGTACATAATGGAATATTAGCCATGGAAAACAGTGAAACACTGCTCGTTGAGGCACCATTTATGAGCCTAGATATAATCTCAGAACATGACGTAAGTCAGAAAGAAAAAGACATATAGTATGATATCACTTATAGGCGTTATCTAACAACTGACAAAAATGATAGCATTTTCACAGAGAAAGAAACTCACAGACTTAGAAAACAAACTATTCTTATGTAAATGGAAAGGTGGGTGGTATGGAAAATTAAGATTAGGGTTACCATATGTGTACAAATACCTACTAAATACATTTATCAAAGAGACCGACCATATAGCAAGGGAGGTCAATGGAGCACTTTGTAACAATTTACATGGGAAGAGTATCTGTACATGAATATATTACATATATGTGTATGTGTGTGTGTGTGTGTGTATGTAATGTACAAATGAACCAGATTGTATACACCTAGGACAAACAATATTCTAAATATTACCTCGATTTAAAAAGACTAAAAAATCGAACAAGAAATAATGGAATATTAACTTATGGGATTTTTTCCTAGCACATTCCATTCTAATTTACAACCTGGGAACACGACTTCCAGAAATGTTGTGCTGCCCTAGAAACCAGTTTTGGGAACGGAGAAATGCTGCCGCCTTGTGGCCGTTTCCCCCAACAGCACCTTTAAAGCCAGTAGTAGTGGTCACTAAATATTCACACTCATTACAAGCCTGTAAATGTCACCTGTTCTCAAAAAAATCCTGGGGTCAAAAATCGACGAAAAATTCAAAACAGGGCAGCCTTCCCAGAAGACCACTTCAAGTGGTTTATTGTACTCACAGTTTTTTTCTGTTTTTGTTTAACAGAAAGAAAACAAAGCATGGAAAAATGCTGAACATTAAGAATTATTAAAGACATGCAAATCCAAATTACAAAAACCTATCAGCTCACACCAGTCATAATGGTCATCAGCAAAAATTCTGCAAACAATAAATGCTGAAGGGGTTGTGGAGAAATGCGCACCCTGGTTTCTAAGTGGGACATGGTAAGAACCAGTAATGAAAACACAAAGGAGGTGCCTTGATAAGGTAAATATTGAGCTACCATTCAATCAAGCATACCCACTGCTGGGCCTATCACCTGAGAGGATGAGAATCCAAAAGACACAGGGTGGCAATCCTGCACTCCAGCAATATTTACCACAGCCAACTCTTGGAAGCAACAAAAATGTCTGTCAACAGAGGAAGGCACAAAGAAGAACTGGTCCATGTACACAATGGAATATTTCTCCAGTAAAAAATATATATAATTTCAATTTAGAAACCAAACGTAAGTTAGGAGACATCAGCTTGTGGGGGTTTGTCCGGGCACATTCCTCTCTAATATATAACCGAGGAACACCACTGGTAGGAAGGACTCTTTCCATAATTCCCAGAATGGGGAAAGGAGAAATGCTGCCGCCCAATGGCTGATACCTTCAACAGCAGCTTTAAAATCTGTGCTAATGGTCACTTCATATGCACAAGTACTGGAGGGCTGTAAATGAAACCAGCCCTGAAAATGTCTTCAGGGAGGTAATGGCCAAAATATTTCAAAATGTGACACACACTTCAAGAAAACCATTTGAAGAGGTAAGCGCTACTCACAGCTTGAAAAAAAAGAGGACATGCCTGAAAGTTCAATTTCAAGGGATTATGAGATGCATGCAAATCCAACCTCAAAGAGGTGTCAGCTCACACCTGTCAGAATAAACATCAGCAGAAAAACTACAAACAATAAATGCTGAAAGGGTTGTGGACAAGGGCATACCCTCAAATTTAAGTGGAACATAACCTGGTAAGAGCCACTAATGAGAACAGAATGGAGACGCCTTTACAAGGTAAACATTTTGCTACCATATGATCCAACAGGCCCTCTCCTGGGCCTATAACCGAAGAAGACATAGTTGAAAGACACAGGCAGGCAAATGTGCATTTCAGCAGTGTTACAATAACCAAGACATGGAAGCAACCAAAAAGTCCATCAACAGGTGAGTGGACAAAGAAAAACTGGTCCACGTACAGATGGAATATTAGCCAAGGAAAACAATGACACAATGCCATTTGCATCACCATAGATGAGTCTAGAAGTAATCACGCAACTTGTAGTAAGTCAGAAAGCGAAAGACACGTATCCTGTGATATCACTTATAGGTGTTACCTAAAAATTGATACCAGTGAAGATATTTCCACAGAGAAAGGCAATCACAGATTCATTAAACAAACTTATGGTTCACCAATGGAAAGGTGTGAGGATTGGATACATTAGGATGTCAGAGTTAACAGAGATATACAAACACAGGTGAAGTATATAATCACCAAAGACCTACGGAATACCAAGAGAAGACTACTCAACATTGTGTCATAACCTAAAATGGGAAAAGGATCCAAAGAAGAAAAGAGATAGGTATATGTGGAAAACAACCACATCTTGCACACCTAAAACAAGCAAAACATTGTAATCACACTTGCTGTGATAAACAATGAAAATTAAATTTAAAAAAGGACAATATTTAGTGAGATATAAACATAAGGGGCTTTTTCCTGGCCCATTCCATTCTAATTTGCAACCTAGAACAGGACTTCCATTGAGGCTCTGTTTCCCTAGTAACCAGATTTGGTTAATGAGAACTGCTGCCGCCTTGTGGCCGTTTCACACAACAGCAGCTCTAACTGCAGCTGTAATGGTTACTTGATAGTCAAAATAATTGCAGGCCTGTAAATGACACCTGTCCTCAAAACAATCCTTCGGTCGTAAATCGAGCAAAAATCTCAAAAGACATCCATATTTCAAAACGACAATTTCAAGAGGCATATTTTATGCACATTTTATATTCTGTCTCTTTTTTTGTTATAGAAAAAGGCATGGAAAAACGCTCAACGTCAGGAATTAATAAAGCCATGCAAATCCGGTCTAGAAACACGTTCACCTCACAGCCGTCAGAAGGATCATCAGCAAAAAAGTCTACATAGTATAAATGCTGAAGGGGTTTAAGAGAACTGTGTACCCTCTAGCTGCTGATGGGATGTAACCCAGCAACAGCCAGTACAGAGAACAAAATGGAGGTGTGTTTAAAGGTAAAACTTGAGCTACTATGTGATCAGGTAGGCCCACTGATGGGCCTATCCGCTGAGTAGACCTGAATCAAAAAGACACAGGCTGGCAATCCTTCACTGCAGCAACATGTACCATAGCCAAGAGCTGGAAGAAACCAAAATGTCCATCAACAGAAAAATGCACCAAGAAGAAGTGGTCCATGTACACAATGGAATATTAGCCATGGAAAAGCATGGAACAATGCTGTTGGCACCACCATAGAAGGATCTAGAGATAATCACCCTACCTGAAGTAAGAAAGAAAACGAAAGACAGATATCCTATTACATCACTTATAGGTGTTACCTAAAAATTGATACCCATGAAATAATTTCCAAGAGAAGGACACTCATAGATTCAGAAAACCAAATTATGTTTAACCAAATGGAAAGGTGTAAGGAATGTATGAATTAGGATATGGGGGTTAACAGACATGTAGTAATACAAATGAAATATATAATCACAAAATACCTATGGAATGCTAAAAGAGGTGTACTCAACACTCTGTAATAACCTACACGGGAAAGGATCCAAAGATGAATAGATCAATACATTGATATAATGAACCAGATTCCATACACCTAGAAAAAACACAGTATTTTTATCCAATTTGCTGGGATAATAAATAAAAATTAAATGTAAAAAACAAACAAGAAGTAAGGAGATATAAACTCTTGGGAGTTTGCCGTGGCACATTCTGCTCTAATTTGCAGCTTACAAACACGATTTCCAGGAAACCTCTGTTGCCCAAAAACCCAGAGTTGGAAATGTAGAAATGCTGCCGCCTTGTGGCCGTTTCCCACAAGAGCGGCTTTAAAACCACCGCTAACGGTCACTTAACATTCTCAAGGACTCAGGACAGTAAAGGACAACTACCCTAAAAAATTCACAACTGGCAAAATTTTCAAGGAGATAGTATGAAGAGGTAAATTTTACTCATTATTTTTCTAAAATCAAGGAAAATGGATAAAAGCTCAACAACATAAATTTTCAAACTCATGCAAATCTAGCCTACAAAAAGATTTCAACTCACACACGTCAACTACCATCAGCCAAAGGTCTACAAACAATAAATGCTGAAGGAGTTTTAGAGAACTGTGTACCCTCTAGCTGCTGGTGAGATGTAAAGTGGTAAGAGCCAATAGTGAGAACAGAAAGGAGCTGTGTTTAAAAGTAAAAATTGAGCCAGCATTCCATTCAGCAGGCCCACCGCTGAACCTCTCACCTGAAAATACCAGAGCCGAGAAGGCACAGTCTGCAACAGCTTCACTGCAGGATTTTTCACAATAGCCAAGACACGGAAGCAAACAAAATGTCCATCAATGGATGAATGGATAAAGAAGAAGTGGTCCATGTACATAATGGAATATTAGCCATGGAAAACAGTGAAACACTGCTCGTTGAGGCACCATTTATGAGCCTAGATATAATCTCAGAACATGACGTAAGTCAGAAAGAAAAAGACATATAGTATGATATCACTTATAGGAGTTATCTAACAACTGACAAAAATGATAGCATTTTCACAGAGAAAGAAACTCACAGACTTAGAAAACAAACTATTCTTATGTAAATGGAAAGGTGGGTGGTATGGAAAATTAAGATTAGGTTTACCATATGTGTACAAATACCTACTAAATACATTTATCAAAGAGACCGACCATATAGCAAGGGAGGTCAATGGAGCACTCTGCAATAATTTACATGGGAAGAGTATCTGTACATGAATATATTACATATATATGTGTGATTGTGTGTGTGTGTGTGTGTATGTAATGTACAAATGAACCAGATTGTATACACCTAGGACAAACAATATTCTAAATATTACCTCGATTTAAAAAGACTAAAAAATCGAACAAGAAATAATGGAATATTAACTTATGGGATTTTTTCCTAGCACATTCCATTCTAATTTACAACCTGGGAACACGACTTCCAGAAATGTTGTGCTGCCCTAGAAACCAGTTTTGGGAACGGAGAAATGCTGCCGCCTTGTGGCCGTTTACCCCAACAGCACCTTTAAAGCCAGTAGTAGTGGTCACTAAATATTCACACTCATTACAAGCCTGTAAATGTCACCTGTTCTCAAAAAAATCCTGGGGTCAAAAATCGATGAAAAATTCAAAACAGGGCAGCCTTCCCAGAAGACCACTTCAAGTGGTTTATTGTACTCACAGTTTTTTTCTGTTTTTGTTTAACAGAAAGAAAACAAAGCATGGAAAAATGCTGAACATTAAGAATTATTAAAGACATGCAAATCCAAATTACAAAAACCTATCAGCTCACACCAGTCATAATGGTCATCAGCAAAAATTCTGCAAACAATAAATGCTGAAGGGGTTGTGGAGAAATGCGCACCCTGGTTTCTAAGTGGGACATGGTAAGAACCAGTAATGAAAACACAAAGGAGGTGCCTTGATAAGGTAAATATTGAGCTACCATTCAATCAAGCATACCCACTGCTGGGCCTATCACCTGAGAGGATGAGAATCCAAAAGACACAGGGTGGCAATCCTGCACTCCAGCAATATTTACCACAGCCAACTCTTGGAAGCAACAAAAATGTCTGTCAACAGAGGAAGGCACAAAGAAGAACTGGTCCATGTACACAATGGAATATTTCTCCAGTAAAAAATATATATAATTTCAATTTAGAAACCAAACGTAAGTTAGGAGACATCAGCTTGTGGGGGTTTGTCCGGGCACATTCCTCTCTAATATATAACCGAGGAACACCACTGGTAGGAAAGACTCTTTCCATAATTCCCAGAATGGGGAAAGGAGAAATGCTGCCGCCCAATGGCTGATACCTTCAACAGCAGCTTTAAAATCTGTGCTAATGGTCACTTCATATGCACAAGTACTGGAGGGCTGTAAATGAAACCAGCCCTGAAAATGTCTTCAGGGAGGTAATGGCCAAAATATTTCAAAATGTGACACGTACTTCAAGAAAACCATTTGAAGAGGTAAGCGCTACTCACAGCTTGAAAAAAAAGAGGACATGCCTGAAAGTTCAATTTCAAGGGATTATGAGATGCATGCAAATCCAACCTCAAAGAGGTGTCAGCTCACACCTGTCAGAATAAACATCAGCAGAAAAGCTACAAACAATAAATGCTGAAAGGGTTGTGGACAAGGGCATACCCTCAAATTTAAGTGGAACATAACCTGGTAAGAGCCACTAATGAGAACAGAATGGAGACGCCTTTACAAGGTAAACATTTTGCTACCATATGATCCAACAGGCCCTCTCCTGGGCCTATAACCGAAGAAGACATAGTTGAAAGACACAGGCAGGCAAATGTGCATTTCAGCAGTGTTACAATAACCAAGACATGGAAGCAACCAAAAAGTCCATCAACAGGTGAGTGGACAAAGAAAAACTGGTCCACGTACAGATGGAATATTAGCCAAGGAAAACAATGACACAATGCCATTTGCATCACCATAGATGAGTCTAGAAGTAATCACGCAACTTGTAGTAAGTCAGAAAGCGAAAGACACGTATCCTGTGATATCACTTATAGGTGTTACCTAAAAATTGATACCAGTGAAGATATTTCCACAGAGAAAGGCAATCACAGATTCATTAAACAAACTTATGGTTCACCAATGGAAAGGTGTGAGGATTGGATACATTAGGATGTCAGAGTTAACAGAGATATACAAACACAGGTGAAGTATATAATCACCAAAGACCTACGGAATACCAAGAGAAGACTACTCAACATTGTGTCATAACCTAAAATGGGAAAAGGATCCAAAGAAGAAAAGAGATAGGTATATGTGGAAAACAACCACATCTTGCACACCTAAAACAAGCAAAACATTGTAATCACACTTGCTGTGATAAACAATGAAAATTAAATTTAAAAAAGGACAATATTTAGTGAGATATAAACATAAGGGGCTTTTTCCTGGCCCATTCCATTCTAATTTGCAACCTAGAACAGGACTTCCATTGAGGCTCTGTTTCCCTAGTAACCAGATTTGGTTAATGAGAACTGCTGCCGCCTTGTGGCCGTTTCACACAACAGCAGCTCTAACTGCAGCTGTAATGGTTACTTGATAGTCAAAATAATTGCAGGCCTGTAAATGACACCTGTCCTCAAAACAATCCTTCGGTCGTAAATCGAGCAAAAATCTCAAAAGACATCCATATTTCAAAACGACAATTTCAAGAGGCATATTTTATGCACATTTTATATTCTGTCTCTTTTTTTGTTATAGAAAAAGGCATGGAAAAACGCTCAACGTCAGGAATTAATAAAGCCATGCAAATCCGGTCTAGAAACACGTTCACCTCACAGCCGTCAGAAGGATCATCAGCAAAAAAGTCTACATAGTATAAATGCTGAAGGGGTTTAAGAGAACTGTGTACCCTCTAGCTGCTGATGGGATGTAACCCGGCAACAGCCAGTACAGAGAACAAAATGGAGGTGTGTTTAAAGGTAAAACTTGAGCTACTATGTGATCAGGTAGGCCCACTGATGGGCCTATCCGCTGAGTAGACCTGAATCAAAAAGACACAGGCTGGCAATCCTTCACTGCAGCAACATGTACCATAGCCAAGAGCTGGAAGAAACCAAAATATCCATCAACAGAAAAATGCACCAAGAAGAAGTGGTCCATGTACACAATGGAATATTAGCCATGGAAAAGCATGGAACAATGCTGTTGGCACCACCATAGAAGGATCTAGAGATAATCACCCTACCTGAAGTAAGAAAGAAAACGAAAGACAGATATCCTATTACATCACTTATAGGTGTTACCTAAAAATTGATACCCATGAAATAATTTCCAAGAGAAGGACACTCATAGATTCAGAAAACCAAATTATGTTTAACCAAATGGAAAGGTGTAAGGAATGTATGAATTAGGATATGGGGGTTAACAGACATGTAGTAATACATATGAAATATATAATCACAAAATACCTATGGAATGCTAAAAGAGGTGTACTCAACACTCTGTAATAACCTACACGGGAAAGGATCCAAAGATGAATAGATCAATACATTGATATAATGAACCAGATTCCATACACCTAGAAAAAACACAGTATTTTTATCCAATTTGCTGTGATAATAAATAAAAATTAAATGTAAAAAACAAACAAGAAGTAAGGAGATATAAGCTCTTGGGAGTTTGCCGTGGCACATTCTGCTCTAATTTGCAGCTTACAAACACGATTTCCAGGAAACCTCTGTTGCCCAAAAACCCAGAGTTGGAAATGTAGAAATGCTGCCGCCTTGTGGCCGTTTCCCACAAGAGCGGCTTTAAAACCACCGCTAACGGTCACTTAACATTCTCAAGGACTCAGGACAGTAAAGGACAACTACCCTCAAAAATTCACAACTGGCAAAATTTTCAAGGAGATAGTAGGAAGAGGTAAATTTTACTCATTATTTTTCTAAAAACAAGGAAAATGGATAAAAGCTCAACAACATCAATTTTTCAACTCATTCAAATCTAGCCTACAAAAAGATTTCAACTCACACACGTCAACTACCATCAGCCAAAGGTCTACAAACAATAAATGCTGAAGGAGTTTTAGAGAACTGTGTACCCTCTAGCTGCTGGTGAGATGTAAAGTGGTAAGAGCCAATAGTGAGAACAGAAAGGAGCTGTGTTTAAAAGTAAAAATTGAGCCAGCATTCCATTCAGCAGGCCCACCGCTGAACCTCTCACCTGAAAATACCAGAGCCGAGAAGGCACAGTCTGCAACAGCTTCACTGCAGGATTTTTCACAATAGCCAAGACACGGAAGCAAACAAAATGTCCATCAATGGATGAATGGATAAAGAAGAAGTGGTCCATGTACATAATGGAATATTAGCCATGGAAAACAGTGAAACACTGCTCGTTGAGGCACCATTTATGAGCCTAGATATAATCTCAGAACATGACGTAAGTCAGAAAGAAAAAGACATATAGTATGATATCACTTATAGGAGTTATCTAACAACTGACAAAAATGATAGCATTTTCACAGAGAAAGAAACTCACAGACTTAGAAAACAAACTATTCTTATGTAAATGGAAAGGTGGGTGGTATGGAAAATTAAGATTAGGTTTACCATATGTGTACAAATACCTACTAAATACATTTATCAAAGAGACCGGCCATATAGCAAGGGAGGTCAATGGAGCACTCTGCAATAATTTACATGGGAAGAGTATCTGTACATGAATATATTACATATATATGTGTGATTGTGTGTGTGTGTGTGTGTATGTAATGTACAAATGAACCAGATTGTATACACCTAGGACAAACAATATTCTAAATATTACCTCGATTTAAAAAGACTAAAAAATCGAACAAGAAATAATGGAATATTAACTTATGGGATTTTTTCCTAGCACATTCCATTCTAATTTACAACCTGGGAACACGACTTCCAGAAATGTTGTGCTGCCCTAGAAACCAGTTTTGGGAACGGAGAAATGCTGCCGCCTTGTGGCCGTTTCCCCCAACAGCACCTTTAAAGCCAGTAGTAGTGGTCACTAAATATTCACACTCATTACAAGCCTGTAAATGTCACCTGTTCTCAAAAAAATCCTGGGGTCAAAAATCGACGAAAAATTCAAAACAGGGCAGCCTTCCCAGAAGACCACTTCAAGTGGTTTATTGTACTCACAGTTTTTTTCTGTTTTTGTTTAACAGAAAGAAAACAAAGCATGGAAAAATGCTGAACATTAAGAATTATTAAAGACATGCAAATCCAAATTACAAAAACCTATCAGCTCACACCAGTCATAATGGTCATCAGCAAAAATTCTGCAAACAATAAATGCTGAAGGGGTTGTGGAGAAATGCGCACCCTGGTTTCTAAGTGGGACATGGTAAGAACCAGTAATGAAAACACAAAGGAGGTGCCTTGATAAGGTAAATATTGAGCTACCATTCAATCAAGCATACCCACTGCTGGGCCTATCACCTGAGAGGATGAGAATCCAAAAGACACAGGGTGGCAATCCTGCACTCCAGCAATATTTACCACAGCCAACTCTTGGAAGCAACAAAAATGTCTGTCAACAGAGGAAGGCACAAAGAAGAACTGGTCCATGTACACAATGGAATATTTCTCCAGTAAAAAATATATATAATTTCAATTTAGAAACCAAACGTAAGTTAGGAGACATCAGCTTGTGGGGGTTTGTCCGGGCACATTCCTCTCTAATATATAACCGAGGAACACCACTGGTAGGAAAGACTCTTTCCATAATTCCCAGAATGGGGAAAGGAGAAATGCTGCCGCCCAATGGCTGATACCTTCAACAGCAGCTTTAAAATCTGTGCTAATGGTCACTTCATATGCACAAGTACTGGAGGGCTGTAAATGAAACCAGCCCTGAAAATGTCTTCAGGGAGGTAATGGCCAAAATATTTCAAAATGTGACACGTACTTCAAGAAAACCATTTGAAGAGGTAAGCGCTACTCACAGCTTGAAAAAAAAGAGGACATGCCTGAAAGTTCAATTTCAAGGGATTATGAGATGCATGCAAATCCAACCTCAAAGAGGTGTCAGCTCACACCTGTCAGAATAAACATCAGCAGAAAAGCTACAAACAATAAATGCTGAAAGGGTTGTGGACAAGGGCATACCCTCAAATTTAAGTGGAACATAACCTGGTAAGAGCCACTAATGAGAACAGAATGGAGACGCCTTTACAAGGTAAACATTTTGCTACCATATGATCCAACAGGCCCTCTCCTGGGCCTATAACCGAAGAAGACATAGTTGAAAGACACAGGCAGGCAAATGTGCATTTCAGCAGTGTTACAATAACCAAGACATGGAAGCAACCAAAAAGTCCATCAACAGGTGAGTGGACAAAGAAAAACTGGTCCACGTACAGATGGAATATTAGCCAAGGAAAACAATGACACAATGCCATTTGCATCACCATAGATGAGTCTAGAAGTAATCACGCAACTTGTAGTAAGTCAGAAAGCGAAAGACACGTATCCTGTGATATCACTTATAGGTGTTACCTAAAAATTGATACCAGTGAAGATATTTCCACAGAGAAAGGCAATCACAGATTCATTAAACAAACTTATGGTTCACCAATGGAAAGGTGTGAGGATTGGATACATTAGGATGTCAGAGTTAACAGAGATATACAAACACAGGTGAAGTATATAATCACCAAAGACCTACGGAATACCAAGAGAAGACTACTCAACATTGTGTCATAACCTAAAATGGGAAAAGGATCCAAAGAAGAAAAGAGATAGGTATATGTGGAAAACAACCACATCTTGCACACCTAAAACAAGCAAAACATTGTAATCACACTTGCTGTGATAAACAATGAAAATTAAATTTAAAAAAGGACAATATTTAGTGAGATATAAACATAAGGGGCTTTTTCCTGGCCCATTCCATTCTAATTTGCAACCTAGAACAGGACTTCCATTGAGGCTCTGTTTCCCTAGTAACCAGATTTGGTTAATGAGAACTGCTGCCGCCTTGTGGCCGTTTCACACAACAGCAGCTCTAACTGCAGCTGTAATGGTTACTTGATAGTCAAAATAATTGCAGGCCTGTAAATGACACCTGTCCTCAAAACAATCCTTCGGTCGTAAATCGAGCAAAAATCTCAAAAGACATCCATATTTCAAAACGACAATTTCAAGAGGCATATTTTATGCACATTTTATATTCTGTCTCTTTTTTTGTTATAGAAAAAGGCATGGAAAAACGCTCAACGTCAGGAATTAATAAAGCCATGCAAATCCGGTCTAGAAACACGTTCACCTCACAGCCGTCAGAAGGATCATCAGCAAAAAAGTCTACATAGTATAAATGCTGAAGGGGTTTAAGAGAACTGTGTACCCTCTAGCTGCTGATGGGATGTAACCCGGCAACAGCCAGTACAGAGAACAAAATGGAGGTGTGTTTAAAGGTAAAACTTGAGCTACTATGTGATCAGGTAGGCCCACTGATGGGCCTATCCGCTGAGTAGACCTGAATCAAAAAGACACAGGCTGGCAATCCTTCACTGCAGCAACATGTACCATAGCCAAGAGCTGGAAGAAACCAAAATATCCATCAACAGAAAAATGCACCAAGAAGAAGTGGTCCATGTACACAATGGAATATTAGCCATGGAAAAGCATGGAACAATGCTGTTGGCACCACCATAGAAGGATCTAGAGATAATCACCCTACCTGAAGTAAGAAAGAAAACGAAAGACAGATATCCTATTACATCACTTATAGGTGTTACCTAAAAATTGATACCCATGAAATAATTTCCAAGAGAAGGACACTCATAGATTCAGAAAACCAAATTATGTTTAACCAAATGGAAAGGTGTAAGGAATGTATGAATTAGGATATGGGGGTTAACAGACATGTAGTAATACATATGAAATATATAATCACAAAATACCTATGGAATGCTAAAAGAGGTGTACTCAACACTCTGTAATAACCTACACGGGAAAGGATCCAAAGATGAATAGATCAATACATTGATATAATGAACCAGATTCCATACACCTAGAAAAAACACAGTATTTTTATCCAATTTGCTGTGATAATAAATAAAAATTAAATGTAAAAAACAAACAAGAAGTAAGGAGATATAAGCTCTTGGGAGTTTGCCGTGGCACATTCTGCTCTAATTTGCAGCTTACAAACACGATTTCCAGGAAACCTCTGTTGCCCAAAAACCCAGAGTTGGAAATGTAGAAATGCTGCCGCCTTGTGGCCGTTTCCCACAAGAGCGGCTTTAAAACCACCGCTAACGGTCACTTAACATTCTCAAGGACTCAGGACAGTAAAGGACAACTACCCTCAAAAATTCACAACTGGCAAAATTTTCAAGGAGATAGTAGGAAGAGGTAAATTTTACTCATTATTTTTCTAAAAACAAGGAAAATGGATAAAAGCTCAACAACATCAATTGTTCAACTCATTCAAATCTAGCCTACAAAAAGATTTCAACTCACACACGTCAACTACCATCAGCCAAAGGTCTACAAACAATAAATGCTGAAGGAGTTTTAGAGAACTGTGTACCCTCTAGCTGCTGGTGAGATGTAAAGTGGTAAGAGCCAATAGTGAGAACAGAAAGGAGCTGTGTTTAAAAGTAAAAATTGAGCCAGCATTCCATTCAGCAGGCCCACCGCTGAACCTCTCACCTGAAAATACCAGAGCCGAGAAGGCACAGTCTGCAACAGCTTCACTGCAGGATTTTTCACAATAGCCAAGACACGGAAGCAAACAAAATGTCCATCAATGGATGAATGGATAAAGAAGAAGTGGTCCATGTACATAATGGAATATTAGCCATGGAAAACAGTGAAACACTGCTCGTTGAGGCACCATTTATGAGCCTAGATATAATCTCAGAACATGACGTAAGTCAGAAAGAAAAAGACATATAGTATGATATCACTTATAGGAGTTATCTAACAACTGACAAAAATGATAGCATTTTCACAGAGAAAGAAACTCACAGACTTAGAAAACAAACTATTCTTATGTAAATGGAAAGGTGGGTGGTATGGAAAATTAAGATTAGGTTTACCATATGTGTACAAATACCTACTAAATACATTTATCAAAGAGACCGGCCATATAGCAAGGGAGGTCAATGGAGCACTCTGCAATAATTTACATGGGAAGAGTATCTGTACATGAATATATTACATATATATGTGTGATTGTGTGTGTGTGTGTGTGTGTGTGTATGTAATGTACAAATGAACCAGATTGTATACACCTAGGACAAACAATATTCTAAATATTACCTCGATTTAAAAAGACTAAAAAATCGAACAAGAAATAATGGAATATTAACTTATGGGATTTTTTCCTAGCACATTCCATTCTAATTTACAACCTGGGAACACGACTTCCAGAAATGTTGTGCTGCCCTAGAAACCAGTTTTGGGAACGGAGAAATGCTGCCGCCTTGTGGCCGTTTCCCCCAACAGCACCTTTAAAGCCAGTAGTAGTGGTCACTAAATATTCACACTCATTACAAGCCTGTAAATGTCACCTGTTCTCAAAAAAATCCTGGGGTCAAAAATCGACGAAAAATTCAAAACAGGGCAGCCTTCCCAGAAGACCACTTCAAGTGGTTTATTGTACTCACAGTTTTTTTCTGTTTTTGTTTAACAGAAAGAAAACAAAGCATGGAAAAATGCTGAACATTAAGAATTATTAAAGACATGCAAATCCAAATTACAAAAACCTATCAGCTCACACCAGTCATAATGGTCATCAGCAAAAATTCTGCAAACAATAAATGCTGAAGGGGTTGTGGAGAAATGCGCACCCTGGTTTCTAAGTGGGACATGGTAAGAACCAGTAATGAAAACACAAAGGAGGTGCCTTGATAAGGTAAATATTGAGCTACCATTCAATCAAGCATACCCACTGCTGGGCCTATCACCTGAGAGGATGAGAATCCAAAAGACACAGGGTGGCAATCCTGCACTCCAGCAATATTTACCACAGCCAACTCTTGGAAGCAACAAAAATGTCTGTCAACAGAGGAAGGCACAAAGAAGAACTGGTCCATGTACACAATGGAATATTTCTCCAGTAAAAAATATATATAATTTCAATTTAGAAACCAAACGTAAGTTAGGAGACATCAGCTTGTGGGGGTTTGTCCGGGCACATTCCTCTCTAATATATAACCGAGGAACACCACTGGTAGGAAGGACTCTTTCCATAATTCCCAGAATGGGGAAAGGAGAAATGCTGCCGCCCAATGGCTGATACCTTCAACAGCAGCTTTAAAATCTGTGCTAATGGTCACTTCATATGCACAAGTACTGGAGGGCTGTAAATGAAACCAGCCCTGAAAATGTCTTCAGGGAGGTAATGGCCAAAATATTTCAAAATGTGACACGTACTTCAAGAAAACCATTTGAAGAGGTAAGCGCTACTCACAGCTTGAAAAAAAAGAGGACATGCCTGAAAGTTCAATTTCAAGGGATTATGAGATGCATGCAAATCCAACCTCAAAGAGGTGTCAGCTCACACCTGTCAGAACAAACATCAGCAGAAAAACTACAAACAATAAATGCTGAAAGGGTTGTGGACAAGGGCATACCCTCAAATTTAAGTGGAACATAACCTGGTAAGAGCCACTAATGAGAACAGAATGGAGACGCCTTTACAAGGTAAACATTTTGCTACCATATGATCCAACAGGCCCTCTCCTGGGCCTATAACCGAAGAAGACATAGTTGAAAGACACAGGCAGGCAAATGTGCATTTCAGCAGTGTTACAATAACCAAGACATGGAAGCAACCAAAAAGTCCATCAACAGGTGAGTGGACAAAGAAAAACTGGTCCACGTACAGATGGAATATTAGCCAAGGAAAACAATGACACAATGCCATTTGCATCACCATAGATGAGTCTAGAAGTAATCACGCAACTTGTAGTAAGTCAGAAAGCGAAAGACACGTATCCTGTGATATCACTTATAGGTGTTACCTAAAAATTGATACCAGTGAAGATATTTCCACAGAGAAAGGCAATCACAGATTCATTAAACAAACTTATGGTTCACCAATGGAAAGGTGTGAGGATTGGATACATTAGGATGTCAGAGTTAACAGAGATATACAAACACAGGTGAAGTATATAATCACCAAAGACCTACGGAATACCAAGAGAAGACTACTCAACATTGTGTCATAACCTAAAATGGGAAAAGGATCCAAAGAAGAAAAGAGATAGGTATATGTGGAAAACAACCACATCTTGCACACCTAAAACAAGCAAAACGTTGTAATCACACTTGCTGTGATAAACAATGAAAATTAAATTTAAAAAAAGGACAATATTTAGTGAGATATAAACATAAGGGGCTTTTTCCTGGCCCATTCCATTCTAATTTGCAACCTAGAACAGGACTTCCATTGAGGCTCTGTTTCCCTAGTAACCAGATTTGGTTAATGAGAACTGCTGCCGCCTTGTGGCCGTTTCACACAACAGCAGCTCTAACTGCAGCTGTAATGGTTACTTGATAGTCAAAATAATTGCAGGCCTGTAAATGACACCTGTCCTCAAAACAATCCTTCGGTCGTAAATCGAGCAAAAATCTCAAAAGACATCCATATTTCAAAACGACAATTTCAAGAGGCATATTTTATGCACATTTTATATTCTGTCTCTTTTTTTGTTATAGAAAAAGGCATGGAAAAACGCTCAACGTCAGGAATTAATAAAGCCATGCAAATCCGGTCTAGAAACACGTTCACCTCACAGCCGTCAGAAGGATCATCAGCAAAAAAGTCTACATAGTATAAATGCTGAAGGGGTTTTAGAGAACTGTGTACCCTCTAGCTGCTGATGGGATGTAACCTGGTAACAGCCAGTACAGAGAACAAAATGGAGGTGTGTTTAAAGGTAAAACTTGAGCTACTATGTCATCAGGTAGGCCCACTGATGGGCCTATCCGCTGAGTAGACCTGAATCAAAAAGACACAGGCTGGCAATCCTTCACTGCAGCAACATGTACCATAGCCAAGAGCTGGAAGAAACCAAAATGTCCATCAACAGAAAAATGCACCAAGAAGAAGTGGTCCATGTACACAATGGAATATTAGCCATGGAAAAGCATGGAACAATGCTGTTGGCACCACCATAGAAGGATCTAGAGATAATCACCCTACCTGAAGTAAGAAAGAAAACGAAAGACAGATATCCTATTACATCACTTATAGGTGTTACCTAAAAATTGATACCCATGAAATAATTTCCAAGAGAAGGACACTCATAGATTCAGAAAACCAAATTATGTTTAACCAAATGGAAAGGTGTAAGGAATGTATGAATTAGGATATGGGGGTTAACAGACATGTAGTAATACAAATGAAATATATAATCACAAAATACCTATGGAATGCTAAAAGAGGTGTACTCAACACTCTGTAATAACCTACACGGGAAAGGATCCAAAGATGAATAGATCAATACATTGATATAATGAACCAGATTCCATACACCTAGAAAAAACACAGTATTTTTATCCAATTTGCTGGGATAATAAATAAAAATTAAATGTAAAAAACAAACAAGAAGTAAGGAGATATAAACTCTTGGGAGTTTGCCGTGGCACATTCTGCTCTAATTTGCAGCTTACAAACACGATTTCCAGGAAACCTCTGTTGCCCAAAAACCCAGAGTTGGAAATGTAGAAATGCTGCCGCCTTGTGGCCGTTTCCCACAAGAGCGGCTTTAAAACCACCGCTAACGGTCACTTAACATTCTCAAGGACTCAGGACAGTAAAGGACAACTACCCTCAAAAATTCACAACTGGCAAAATTTTCAAGGAGATAGTAGGAAGAGGTAAATTTTACTCATTATTTTTCTAAAAACAAGGAAAATGGATAAAAGCTCAACAACATCAATTTTTAAACTCATTCAAATCTAGCCTACAAAAAGATTTCAACTCACACACGTCAACTACCATCAGCCAAAGGTCTACAAACAATAAATGCTGAAGGAGTTTTAGAGAACTGTGTACCCTCTAGCTGCTGGTGAGATGTAAAGTGGTAAGAGCCAATAGTGAGAACAGAAAGGAGCTGTGTTTAAAAGTAAAAATTGAGCCAGCATTCCATTCAGCAGGCCCACCGCTGAACCTCTCACCTGAAAATACCAGAGCCGAGAAGGCACAGTCTGCAACAGCTTCACTGCAGGATTTTTCACAATAGCCAAGACACGGAAGCAAACAAAATGTCCATCAATGGATGAATGGATAAAGAAGAAGTGGTCCATGTACATAATGGAATATTAGCCATGGAAAACAGTGAAACACTGCTCGTTGAGGCACCATTTATGAGCCTAGATATAATCTCAGAACATGACGTAAGTCAGAAAGAAAAAGACATATAGTATGATATCACTTATAGGAGTTATCTAACAACTGACAAAAATGATAGCATTTTCACAGAGAAAGAAACTCACAGACTTAGAAAACAAACTATTCTTATGTAAATGGAAAGGTGGGTGGTATGGAAAATTAAGATTAGGTTTACCATATGTGTACAAATACCTACTAAATACATTTATCAAAGAGACCGACCATATAGCAAGGGAGGTCAATGGAGCACTCTGCAATAATTTACATGGGAAGAGTATCTGTACATGAATATATTACATATATATGTGTGATTGTGTGTGTGTGTGTGTATGTAATGTACAAATGAACCAGATTGTATACACCTAGGACAAACAATATTCTAAATATTACCTCGATTTAAAAAGACTAAAAAATCGAACAAGAAATAATGGAATATTAACTTATGGGATTTTTTCCTAGCACATTCCATTCTAATTTACAACCTGGGAACACGACTTCCAGAAATGTTGTGCTGCCCTAGAAACCAGTTTTGGGAACGGAGAAATGCTGCCGCCTTGTGGCCGTTTCCCCCAACAGCACCTTTAAAGCCAGTAGTAATGGTCACTAAATATTCACACTCATTACAAGCCTGTAAATGTCACCTGTTCTCAAAAAAATCCTGGGGTCAAAAATCGACGAAAAATTCAAAACAGGGCAGCCTTCCCAGAAGACCACTTCAAGTGGTTTATTGTACTCACAGTTTTTTTCTGTTTTTGTTTAACAGAAAGAAAACAAAGCATGGAAAAATGCTGAACATTAAGAATTATTAAAGACATGCAAATCCAAATTACAAAAACCTATCAGCTCACACCAGTCATAATGGTCATCAGCAAAAATTCTGCAAACAATAAATGCTGAAGGGGTTGTGGAGAAATGCGCACCCTGGTTTCTAAGTGGGACATGGTAAGAACCAGTAATGAAAACACAAAGGAGGTGCCTTGATAAGGTAAATATTGAGCTACCATTCAATCAAGCATACCCACTGCTGGGCCTATCACCTGAGAGGATGAGAATCCAAAAGACACAGGGTGGCAATCCTGCACTCCAGCAATATTTACCACAGCCAACTCTTGGAAGCAACAAAAATGTCTGTCAACAGAGGAAGGCACAAAGAAGAACTGGTCCATGTACACAATGGAATATTTCTCCAGTAAAAAATATATATAATTTCAATTTAGAAACCAAACGTAAGTTAGGAGACATCAGCTTGTGGGGGTTTGTCCAGGCACATTCCTCTCTAATATATAACCGAGGAACACCACTGGTAGGAAGGACTCTTTCCATAATTCCCAGAATGGGGAAAGGAGAAATGCTGCCGCCCAATGGCTGATACCTTCAACAGCAGCTTTAAAATCTGTGCTAATGGTCACTTCATATGCACAAGTACTGGAGGGCTGTAAATGAAACCAGCCCTGAAAATGTCTTCAGGGAGGTAATGGCCAAAATATTTCAAAATGTGACACGTACTTCAAGAAAACCATTTGAAGAGGTAAGCGCTACTCACAGCTTGAAAAAAAAGAGGACATGCCTGAAAGTTCAATTTCAAGGGATTATGAGATGCATGCAAATCCAACCTCAAAGAGGTGTCAGCTCACACCTGTCAGAATAAACATCAGCAGAAAAACTACAAACAATAAATGCTGAAAGGGTTGTGGACAAGGGCATACCCTCAAATTTAAGTGGAACATAACCTGGTAAGAGCCACTAATGAGAACAGAATGGAGACGCCTTTACAAGGTAAACATTTTGCTACCATATGATCCAACAGGCCCTCTCCTGGGCCTATAACCGAAGAAGACATAGTTGAAAGACACAGGCAGGCAAATGTGCATTTCAGCAGTGTTACAATAACCAAGACATGGAAGCAACCAAAAAGTCCATCAACAGGTGAGTGGACAAAGAAAAACTGGTCCACGTACAGATGGAATATTAGCCAAGGAAAACAATGACACAATGCCATTTGCATCACCATAGATGAGTCTAGAAGTAATCACGCAACTTGTAGTAAGTCAGAAAGCGAAAGACACGTATCCTGTGATATCACTTATAGGTGTTACCTAAAAATTGATACCAGTGAAGATATTTCCACAGAGAAAGGCAATCACAGATTCATTCAACAAACTTATGGTTCACCAATGGAAAGGTGTGAGGATTGGATACATTAGGATGTCAGAGTTAACAGAGATATACAAACACAGGTGAAGTATATAATCACCAAAGACCTACGGAATACCAAGAGAAGACTACTCAACATTGTGTCATAACCTAAAATGGGAAAAGGATCCAAAGAAGAAAAGAGATAGGTATATGTGGAAAACAACCACATCTTGCACACCTAAAACAAGCAAAACATTGTAATCACACTTGCTGTGATAAACAATGAAAATTAAATTTAAAAAAAGGACAATATTTAGTGAGATATAAACATAAGGGGCTTTTTCCTGGCCCATTCCATTCTAATTTGCAACCTAGAACAGGACTTCCATTGAGGCTCTGTTTCCCTAGTAACCAGATTTGGTTAATGAGAACTGCTGCCGCCTTGTGGCCGTTTCACACAACAGCAGCTCTAACTGCAGCTGTAATGGTTACTTGATAGTCAAAATAATTGCAGGCCTGTAAATGACACCTGTCCTCAAAACAATCCTTCGGTCGTAAATCGAGCAAAAATCTCAAAAGACATCCATATTTCAAAACGACAATTTCAAGAGGCATATTTTATGCACATTTTATATTCTGTCTCTTTTTTTGTTATAGAAAAAGGCATGGAAAAACGCTCAACGTCAGGAATTAATAAAGCCATGCAAATCCGGTCTAGAAACACGTTCACCTCACAGCCGTCAGAAGGATCATCAGCAAAAAAGTCTACATAGTATAAATGCTGAAGGGGTTTTAGAGAACTGTGTACCCTCTAGCTGCTGATGGGATGTAACCTGGTAACAGCCAGTACAGAGAACAAAATGGAGGTGTGTTTAAAGGTAAAACTTGAGCTACTATGTGATCAGGTAGGCCCACTGATGGGCCTATCCGCTGAGTAGACCTGAATCAAAAAGACACAGGCTGGCAATCCTTCACTGCAGCAACATGTACCATAGCCAAGAGCTGGAAGAAACCAAAATGTCCATCAACAGAAAAATGCACCAAGAAGAAGTGGTCCATGTACACAATGGAATATTAGCCATGGAAAAGCATGGAACAATGCTGTTGGCACCACCATAGAAGGATCTAGAGATAATCACCCTACCTGAAGTAAGAAAGAAAACGAAAGACAGATATCCTATTACATCACTTATAGGTGTTACCTAAAAATTGATACCCATGAAATAATTTCCAAGAGAAGGACACTCATAGATTCAGAAAACCAAATTATGTATAACCAAATGGAAAGGTGTAAGGAATGTATGAATTAGGATATGGGGGTTAACAGACATGTAGTAATACAAATGAAATATATAATCACAAAATACCTATGGAATGCTAAAAGAGGTGTACTCAACACTCTGTAATAACCTACACGGGAAAGGATCCAAAGATGAATAGATCAATACATTGATATAATGAACCAGATTCCATACACCTAGAAAAAACACAGTATTTTTATCCAATTTGCTGGGATAATAAATAAAAATTAAATGTAAAAAACAAACAAGAAGTAAGGAGATATAAACTCTTGGGAGTTTGCCGTGGCACATTCTGCTCTAATTTGCAGCTTACAAACACGATTTCCAGGAAACCTCTGTTGCCCAAAAACCCAGAGTTGGAAATGTAGAAATGCTGCCGCCTTGTGGCCGTTTCCCACAAGAGCGGCTTTAAAACCACCGCTAACGGTCACTTAACATTCTCAAGGACTCAGGACAGTAAAGGACAACTACCCTCAAAAATTCACAACTGGCAAAATTTTCAAGGAGATAGTAGGAAGAGGTAAATGTTACTCATTATTTTTCTAAAAACAAGGAAAATGGATAAAAGCTCAACAACATCAATTTTTAAACTCATTCAAATCTAGCCTACAAAAAGATTTCAACTCACACACGTCAACTACCATCAGCCAAAGGTCTACAAACAATAAATGCTGAAGGAGTTTTAGAGAACTGTGTACCCTCTAGCTGCTGGTGAGATGTAAAGTGGTAAGAGCCAATAGTGAGAACAGAAAGGAGCTGTGTTTAAAAGTAAAAATTGAGCCAGCATTCCATTCAGCAGGCCCACCGCTG
This sequence comes from Leucopleurus acutus, assembly GCF_964270905.1. Lineage (NCBI taxonomy): Eukaryota > Metazoa > Chordata > Mammalia > Artiodactyla > Delphinidae > Leucopleurus > Leucopleurus acutus. Next base: position 118,136,493 of record NC_139142.1, on the reverse strand, counting down.
AACCTCTCACCTGAAAATACCAGAGCCGAGAAGGCACAGTCTGCAACAGCTTCACTGCAGGATTTTTCACAATAGCCAAGACACGGAAGCAAACAAAATGTCCATCAATGGATGAATGGATAAAGAAGAAGTGGTCCATGTACATAATGGAATATTAGCCATGGAAAACAGTGAAACACTGCTCGTTGAGGCACCATTTATGAGCCTAGATATAATCTCAGAACATGACGTAAGTCAGAAAGAAAAAGACATATAGTATGATATCACTTATAGGAGTTATCTAACAACTGACAAAAATGATAGCATTTTCACAGAGAAAGAAACTCACAGACTTAGAAAACAAACTATTCTTATGTAAATGGAAAGGTGGGTGGTATGGAAAATTAAGATTAGGTTTACCATATGTGTACAAATACCTACTAAATACATTTATCAAAGAGACCGACCATATAGCAAGGGAGGTCAATGGAGCACTCTGCAATAATTTACATGGGAAGAGTATCTGTACATGAATATATTACATATATATGTGTGATTGTGTGTGTGTGTGTGTATGTAATGTACAAATGAACCAGATTGTATACACCTAGGACAAACAATATTCTAAATATTACCTCGATTTAAAAAGACTAAAAAATCGAACAAGAAATAATGGAATATTAACTTATGGGATTTTTTCCTAGCACATTCCATTCTAATTTACAACCTGGGAACACGACTTCCAGAAATGTTGTGCTGCCCTAGAAACCAGTTTTGGGAACGGAGAAATGCTGCCGCCTTGTGGCCGTTTCCCCCAACAGCACCTTTAAAGCCAGTAGTAATGGTCACTAAATATTCACACTCATTACAAGCCTGTAAATGTCACCTGTTCTCAAAAAAATCCTGGGGTCAAAAATCGACGAAAAATTCAAAACAGGGCAGCCTTCCCAGAAGACCACTTCAAGTGGTTTATTGTACTCACAGTTTTTTTCTGTTTTTGTTTAACAGAAAGAAAACAAAGCATGGAAAAATGCTGAACATTAAGAATTATTAAAGACATGCAAATCCAAATTACAAAAACCTATCAGCTCACACCAGTCATAATGGTCATCAGCAAAAATTCTGCAAACAATAAATGCTGAAGGGGTTGTGGAGAAATGCGCACCCTGGTTTCTAAGTGGGACATGGTAAGAACCAGTAATGAAAACACAAAGGAGGTGCCTTGATAAGGTAAATATTGAGCTACCATTCAATCAAGCATACCCACTGCTGGGCCTATCACCTGAGAGGATGAGAATCCAAAAGACACAGGGTGGCAATCCTGCACTCCAGCAATATTTACCACAGCCAACTCTTGGAAGCAACAAAAATGTCTGTCAACAGAGGAAGGCACAAAGAAGAACTGGTCCATGTACACAATGGAATATTTCTCCAGTAAAAAATATATATAATTTCAATTTAGAAACCAAACGTAAGTTAGGAGACATCAGCTTGTGGGGGTTTGTCCAGGCACATTCCTCTCTAATATATAACCGAGGAACACCACTGGTAGGAAGGACTCTTTCCATAATTCCCAGAATGGGGAAAGGAGAAATGCTGCCGCCCAATGGCTGATACCTTCAACAGCAGCTTTAAAATCTGTGCTAATGGTCACTTCATATGCACAAGTACTGGAGGGCTGTAAATGAAACCAGCCCTGAAAATGTCTTCAGGGAGGTAATGGCCAAAATATTTCAAAATGTGACACGTACTTCAAGAAAACCATTTGAAGAGGTAAGCGCTACTCACAGCTTGAAAAAAAAGAGGACATGCCTGAAAGTTCAATTTCAAGGGATTATGAGATGCATGCAAATCCAACCTCAAAGAGGTGTCAGCTCACACCTGTCAGAATAAACATCAGCAGAAAAACTACAAACAATAAATGCTGAAAGGGTTGTGGACAAGGGCATACCCTCAAATTTAAGTGGAACATAACCTGGTAAGAGCCACTAATGAGAACAGAATGGAGACGCCTTTACAAGGTAAACATTTTGCTACCATATGATCCAACAGGCCCTCTCCTGGGCCTATAACCGAAGAAGACATAGTTGAAAGACACAGGCAGGCAAATGTGCATTTCAGCAGTGTTACAATAACCAAGACATGGAAGCAACCAAAAAGTCCATCAACAGGTGAGTGGACAAAGAAAAACTGGTCCACGTACAGATGGAATATTAGCCAAGGAAAACAATGACACAATGCCATTTGCATCACCATAGATGAGTCTAGAAGTAATCACGCAACTTGTAGTAAGTCAGAAAGCGAAAGACACGTATCCTGTGATATCACTTATAGGTGTTACCTAAAAATTGATACCAGTGAAGATATTTCCACAGAGAAAGGCAATCACAGATTCATTCAACAAACTTATGGTTCACCAATGGAAAGGTGTGAGGATTGGATACATTAGGATGTCAGAGTTAACAGAGATATACAAACACAGGTGAAGTATATAATCACCAAAGACCTACGGAATACCAAGAGAAGACTACTCAACATTGTGTCATAACCTAAAATGGGAAAAGGATCCAAAGAAGAAAAGAGATAGGTATATGTGGAAAACAACCACATCTTGCACACCTAAAACAAGCAAAACGTTGTAATCACACTTGCTGTGATAAACAATGAAAATTAAATTTAAAAAAAGGACAATATTTAGTGAGATATAAACATAAGGGGCTTTTTCCTGGCCCATTCCATTCTAATTTGCAACCTAGAACAGGACTTCCATTGAGGCTCTGTTTCCCTAGTAACCAGATTTGGTTAATGAGAACTGCTGCCGCCTTGTGGCCGTTTCACACAACAGCAGCTCTAACTGCAGCTGTAATGGTTACTTGATAGTCAAAATAATTGCAGGCCTGTAAATGACACCTGTCCTCAAAACAATCCTTCGGTCGTAAATCGAGCAAAAATCTCAAAAGACATCCATATTTCAAAACGACAATTTCAAGAGGCATATTTTATGCACATTTTATATTCTGTCTCTTTTTTTGTTATAGAAAAAGGCATGGAAAAACGCTCAACGTCAGGAATTAATAAAGCCATGCAAATCCGGTCTAGAAACACGTTCACCTCACAGCCGTCAGAAGGATCATCAGCAAAAAAGTCTACATAGTATAAATGCTGAAGGGGTTTTAGAGAACTGTGTACCCTCTAGCTGCTGATGGGATGTAACCTGGTAACAGCCAGTACAGAGAACAAAATGGAGGTGTGTTTAAAGGTAAAACTTGAGCTACTATGTGATCAGGTAGGCCCACTGATGGGCCTATCCGCTGAGTAGACCTGAATCAAAAAGACACAGGCTGGCAATCCTTCACTGCAGCAACATGTACCATAGCCAAGAGCTGGAAGAAACCAAAATGTCCATCAACAGAAAAATGCACCAAGAAGAAGTGGTCCATGTACACAATGGAATATTAGCCATGGAAAAGCATGGAACAATGCTGTTGGCACCACCATAGAAGGATCTAGAGATAATCACCCTACCTGAAGTAAGAAAGAAAACGAAAGACAGATATCCTATTACATCACTTATAGGTGTTACCTAAAAATTGATACCCATGAAATAATTTCCAAGAGAAGGACACTCATAGATTCAGAAAACCAAATTATGTATAACCAAATGGAAAGGTGTAAGGAATGTATGAATTAGGATATGGGGGTTAACAGACATGTAGTAATACATATGAAATATATAATCACAAAATACCTATGGAATGCTAAAAGAGGTGTACTCAACACTCTGTAATAACCTACACGGGAAAGGATCCAAAGATGAATAGATCAATACATTGATATAATGAACCAGATTCCATACACCTAGAAAAAACACAGTATTTTTATCCAATTTGCTGTGATAATAAATAAAAATTAAATGTAAAAAACAAACAAGAAGTAAGGAGATATAAGCTCTTGGGAGTTTGCCGTGGCACATTCTGCTCTAATTTGCAGCTTACAAACACGATTTCCAGGAAACCTCTGTTGCCCAAAAACCCAGAGTTGGAAATGTAGAAATGCTGCCGCCTTGTGGCCGTTTCCCACAAGAGCGGCTTTAAAACCACCGCTAACGGTCACTTAACATTCTCAAGGACTCAGGACAGTAAAGGACAACTACCCTCAAAAATTCACAACTGGCAAAATTTTCAAGGAGATAGTAGGAAGAGGTAAATTTTACTCATTATTTTTCTAAAAACAAGGAAAATGGATAAAAGCTCAACAACATCAATTTTTCAACTCATTCAAATCTAGCCTACAAAAAGATTTCAACTCACACACGTCAACTACCATCAGCCAAAGGTCTACAAACAATAAATGCTGAAGGAGTTTTAGAGAACTGTGTACCCTCTAGCTGCTGGTGAGATGTAAAGTGGTAAGAGCCAATAGTGAGAACAGAAAGGAGCTGTGTTTAAAAGTAAAAATTGAGCCAGCATTCCATTCAGCAGGCCCACCGCTGAACCTCTCACCTGAAAATACCAGAGCCGAGAAGGCACAGTCTGCAACAGCTTCACTGCAGGATTTTTCACAATAGCCAAGACACGGAAGCAAACAAAATGTCCATCAATGGATGAATGGATAAAGAAGAAGTGGTCCATGTACATAATGGAATATTAGCCATGGAAAACAGTGAAACACTGCTCGTTGAGGCACCATTTATGAGCCTAGATATAATCTCAGAACATGACGTAAGTCAGAAAGAAAAAGACATATAGTATGATATCACTTATAGGAGTTATCTAACAACTGACAAAAATGATAGCATTTTCACAGAGAAAGAAACTCACAGACTTAGAAAACAAACTATTCTTATGTAAATGGAAAGGTGGGTGGTATGGAAAATTAAGATTAGGTTTACCATATGTGTACAAATACCTACTAAATACATTTATCAAAGAGACCGACCATATAGCAAGGGAGGTCAATGGAGCACTCTGCAATAATTTACATGGGAAGAGTATCTGTACATGAATATATTACATATATATGTGTGATTGTGTGTGTGTGTGTGTGTGTGTGTATGTAATGTACAAATGAACCAGATTGTATACACCTAGGACAAACAATATTCTAAATATTACCTCGATTTAAAAAGACTAAAAAATCGAACAAGAAATAATGGAATATTAACTTATGGGATTTTTTCCTAGCACATTCCATTCTAATTTACAACCTGGGAACACGACTTCCAGAAATGTTGTGCTGCCCTAGAAACCAGTTTTGGGAACGGAGAAATGCTGCCGCCTTGTGGCCGTTTACCCCAACAGCACCTTTAAAGCCAGTAGTAGTGGTCACTAAATATTCACACTCATTACAAGCCTGTAAATGTCACCTGTTCTCAAAAAAATCCTGGGGTCAAAAATCGATGAAAAATTCAAAACAGGGCAGCCTTCCCAGAAGACCACTTCAAGTGGTTTATTGTACTCACAGTTTTTTTCTGTTTTTGTTTAACAGAAAGAAAACAAAGCATGGAAAAATGCTGAACATTAAGAATTATTAAAGACATGCAAATCCAAATTACAAAAACCTATCAGCTCACACCAGTCATAATGGTCATCAGCAAAAATTCTGCAAACAATAAATGCTGAAGGGGTTGTGGAGAAATGCGCACCCTGGTTTCTAAGTGGGACATGGTAAGAACCAGTAATGAAAACACAAAGGAGGTGCCTTGATAAGGTAAATATTGAGCTACCATTCAATCAAGCATACCCACTGCTGGGCCTATCACCTGAGAGGATGAGAATCCAAAAGACACAGGGTGGCAATCCTGCACTCCAGCAATATTTACCACAGCCAACTCTTGGAAGCAACAAAAATGTCTGTCAACAGAGGAAGGCACAAAGAAGAACTGGTCCATGTACACAATGGAATATTTCTCCAGTAAAAAATATATATAATTTCAATTTAGAAACCAAACGTAAGTTAGGAGACATCAGCTTGTGGGGGTTTGTCCGGGCACATTCCTCTCTAATATATAACCGAGGAACACCACTGGTAGGAAAGACTCTTTCCATAATTCCCAGAATGGGGAAAGGAGAAATGCTGCCGCCCAATGGCTGATACCTTCAACAGCAGCTTTAAAATCTGTGCTAATGGTCACTTCATATGCACAAGTACTGGAGGGCTGTAAATGAAACCAGCCCTGAAAATGTCTTCAGGGAGGTAATGGCCAAAATATTTCAAAATGTGACACGTACTTCAAGAAAACCATTTGAAGAGGTAAGCGCTACTCACAGCTTGAAAAAAAAGAGGACATGCCTGAAAGTTCAATTTCAAGGGATTATGAGATGCATGCAAATCCAACCTCAAAGAGGTGTCAGCTCACACCTGTCAGAATAAACATCAGCAGAAAAGCTACAAACAATAAATGCTGAAAGGGTTGTGGACAAGGGCATACCCTCAAATTTAAGTGGAACATAACCTGGTAAGAGCCACTAATGAGAACAGAATGGAGACGCCTTTACAAGGTAAACATTTTGCTACCATATGATCCAACAGGCCCTCTCCTGGGCCTATAACCGAAGAAGACATAGTTGAAAGACACAGGCAGGCAAATGTGCATTTCAGCAGTGTTACAATAACCAAGACATGGAAGCAACCAAAAAGTCCATCAACAGGTGAGTGGACAAAGAAAAACTGGTCCACGTACAGATGGAATATTAGCCAAGGAAAACAATGACACAATGCCATTTGCATCACCATAGATGAGTCTAGAAGTAATCACGCAACTTGTAGTAAGTCAGAAAGCGAAAGACACGTATCCTGTGATATCACTTATAGGTGTTACCTAAAAATTGATACCAGTGAAGATATTTCCACAGAGAAAGGCAATCACAGATTCATTCAACAAACTTATGGTTCACCAATGGAAAGGTGTGAGGATTGGATACATTAGGATGTCAGAGTTAACAGAGATATACAAACACAGGTGAAGTATATAATCACCAAAGACCTACGGAATACCAAGAGAAGACTACTCAACATTGTGTCATAACCTAAAATGGGAAAAGGATCCAAAGAAGAAAAGAGATAGGTATATGTGGAAAACAACCACATCTTGCACACCTAAAACAAGCAAAACATTGTAATCACACTTGCTGTGATAAACAATGAAAATTAAATTTAAAAAAGGACAATATTTAGTGAGATATAAACATAAGGGGCTTTTTCCTGGCCCATTCCATTCTAATTTGCAACCTAGAACAGGACTTCCATTGAGGCTCTGTTTCCCTAGTAACCAGATTTGGTTAATGAGAACTGCTGTCGCCTTGTGGCCGTTTCACACAACAGCAGCTCTAACTGCAGCTGTAATGGTTACTTGATAGTCAAAATAATTGCAGGCCTGTAAATGACACCTGTCCTCAAAACAATCCTTCGGTCGTAAATCGAGCAAAAATCTCAAAAGACATCCATATTTCAAAACGACAATTTCAAGAGGCATATTTTATGCACATTTTATATTCTGTCTCTTTTTTTGTTATAGAAAAAGGCATGGAAAAACGCTCAACGTCAGGAATTAATAAAGCCATGCAAATCCGGTCTAGAAACACGTTCACCTCACAGCCGTCAGAAGGATCATCAGCAAAAAAGTCTACATAGTATAAATGCTGAAGGGGTTTAAGAGAACTGTGTACCCTCTAGCTGCTGATGGGATGTAACCCGGCAACAGCCAGTACAGAGAACAAAATGGAGGTGTGTTTAAAGGTAAAACTTGAGCTACTATGTGATCAGGTAGGCCCACTGATGGGCCTATCCGCTGAGTAGACCTGAATCAAAAAGACACAGGCTGGCAATCCTTCACTGCAGCAACATGTACCATAGCCAAGAGCTGGAAGAAACCAAAATATCCATCAACAGAAAAATGCACCAAGAAGAAGTGGTCCATGTACACAATGGAATATTAGCCATGGAAAAGCATGGAACAATGCTGTTGGCACCACCATAGAAGGATCTAGAGATAATCACCCTACCTGAAGTAAGAAAGAAAACGAAAGACAGATATCCTATTACATCACTTATAGGTGTTACCTAAAAATTGATACCCATGAAATAATTTCCAAGAGAAGGACACTCATAGATTCAGAAAACCAAATTATGTTTAACCAAATGGAAAGGTGTAAGGAATGTATGAATTAGGATATGGGGGTTAACAGACATGTAGTAATACATATGAAATATATAATCACAAAATACCTATGGAATGCTAAAAGAGGTGTACTCAACACTCTGTAATAACCTACACGGGAAAGGATCCAAAGATGAATAGATCAATACATTGATATAATGAACCAGATTCCATACACCTAGAAAAAACACAGTATTTTTATCCAATTTGCTGTGATAATAAATAAAAATTAAATGTAAAAAACAAACAAGAAGTAAGGAGATATAAGCTCTTGGGAGTTTGCCGTGGCACATTCTGCTCTAATTTGCAGCTTACAAACACGATTTCCAGGAAACCTCTGTTGCCCAAAAACCCAGAGTTGGAAATGTAGAAATGCTGCCGCCTTGTGGCCGTTTCCCACAAGAGCGGCTTTAAAACCACCGCTAACGGTCACTTAACATTCACAAGGACTCAGGACAGTAAAGGACAACTACCCTCAAAAATTCACAACTGGCAAAATTTTCAAGGAGATAGTAGGAAGAGGTAAATGTTACTCATTATTTTTCTAAAAACAAGGAAAATGGATAAAAGCTCAACAACATCAATTTTTAAACTCATTCAAATCTAGCCTACAAAAAGATTTCAACTCACACACGTCAACTACCATCAGCCAAAGGTCTACAAACAATAAATGCTGAAGGAGTTTTAGAGAACTGTGTACCCTCTAGCTGCTGGTGAGATGTAAAGTGGTAAGAGCCAATAGTGAGAACAGAAAGGAGCTGTGTTTAAAAGTAAAAATTGAGCCAGCATTCCATTCAGCAGGCCCACCGCTGAACCTCTCACCTGAAAATACCAGAGCCGAGAAGGCACAGTCTGCAACAGCTTCACTGCAGGATTTTTCACAATAGCCAAGACACGGAAGCAAACAAAATGTCCATCAATGGATGAATGGATAAAGAAGAAGTGGTCCATGTACATAATGGAATATTAGCCATGGAAAACAGTGAAACACTGCTCGTTGAGGCACCATTTATGAGCCTAGATATAATCTCAGAACATGACGTAAGTCAGAAAGAAAAAGACATATAGTATGATATCACTTATAGGAGTTATCTAACAACTGACAAAAATGATAGCATTTTCACAGAGAAAGAAACTCACAGACTTAGAAAACAAACTATTCTTATGTAAATGGAAAGGTGGGTGGTATGGAAAATTAAGATTAGGTTTACCATATGTGTACAAATACCTACTAAATACATTTATCAAAGAGACCGACCATATAGCAAGGGAGGTCAATGGAGCACTCTGCAATAATTTACATGGGAAGAGTATCTGTACATGAATATATTACATATATATGTGTGATTGTGTGTGTGTGTGTGTATGTAATGTACAAATGAACCAGATTGTATACACCTAGGACAAACAATATTCTAAATATTACCTCGATTTAAAAAGACTAAAAAATCGAACAAGAAATAATGGAATATTAACTTATGGGATTTTTTCCTAGCACATTCCATTCTAATTTACAACCTGGGAACACGACTTCCAGAAATGTTGTGCTGCCCTAGAAACCAGTTTTGGGAACGGAGAAATGCTGCCGCCTTGTGGCCGTTTCCCCCAACAGCACCTTTAAAGCCAGTAGTAATGGTCACTAAATATTCACACTCATTACAAGCCTGTAAATGTCACCTGTTCTCAAAAAAATCCTGGGGTCAAAAATCGACGAAAAATTCAAAACAGGGCAGCCTTCCCAGAAGACCACTTCAAGTGGTTTATTGTACTCACAGTTTTTTTCTGTTTTTGTTTAACAGAAAGAAAACAAAGCATGGAAAAATGCTGAACATTAAGAATTATTAAAGACATGCAAATCCAAATTACAAAAACCTATCAGCTCACACCAGTCATAATGGTCATCAGCAAAAATTCTGCAAACAATAAATGCTGAAGGGGTTGTGGAGAAATGCGCACCCTGGTTTCTAAGTGGGACATGGTAAGAACCAGTAATGAAAACACAAAGGAGGTGCCTTGATAAGGTAAATATTGAGCTACCATTCAATCAAGCATACCCACTGCTGGGCCTATCACCTGAGAGGATGAGAATCCAAAAGACACAGGGTGGCAATCCTGCACTCCAGCAATATTTACCACAGCCAACTCTTGGAAGCAACAAAAATGTCTGTCAACAGAGGAAGGCACAAAGAAGAACTGGTCCATGTACACAATGGAATATTTCTCCAGTAAAAAATATATATAATTTCAATTTAGAAACCAAACGTAAGTTAGGAGACATCAGCTTGTGGGGGTTTGTCCGGGCACATTCCTCTCTAATATATAACCGAGGAACACCACTGGTAGGAAGGACTCTTTCCATAATTCCCAGAATGGGGAAAGGAGAAATGCTGCCGCCCAATGGCTGATACCTTCAACAGCAGCTTTAAAATCTGTGCTAATGGTCACTTCATATGCACAAGTACTGGAGGGCTGTAAATGAAACCAGCCCTGAAAATGTCTTCAGGGAGGTAATGGCCAAAATATTTCAAAATGTGACACGTACTTCAAGAAAACCATTTGAAGAGGTAAGCGCTACTCACAGCTTGAAAAAAAAGAGGACATGCCTGAAAGTTCAATTTCAAGGGATTATGAGATGCATGCAAATCCAACCTCAAAGAGGTGTCAGCTCACACCTGTCAGAATAAACATCAGCAGAAAAACTACAAACAATAAATGCTGAAAGGGTTGTGGACAAGGGCATACCCTCAAATTTAAGTGGAACATAACCTGGTAAGAGCCACTAATGAGAACAGAATGGAGACGCCTTTACAAGGTAAACATTTTGCTACCATATGATCCAACAGGCCCTCTCCTGGGCCTATAACCGAAGAAGACATAGTTGAAAGACACAGGCAGGCAAATGTGCATTTCAGCAGTGTTACAATAACCAAGACATGGAAGCAACCAAAAAGTCCATCAACAGGTGAGTGGACAAAGAAAAACTGGTCCACGTACAGATGGAATATTAGCCAAGGAAAACAATGACACAATGCCATTTGCATCACCATAGATGAGTCTAGAAGTAATCACGCAACTTGTAGTAAGTCAGAAAGCGAAAGACACGTATCCTGTGATATCACTTATAGGTGTTACCTAAAAATTGATACCAGTGAAGATATTTCCACAGAGAAAGGCAATCACAGATTCATTCAACAAACTTATGGTTCACCAATGGAAAGGTGTGAGGATTGGATACATTAGGATGTCAGAGTTAACAGAGATATACAAACACAGGTGAAGTATATAATCACCAAAGACCTACGGAATACCAAGAGAAGACTACTCAACATTGTGTCATAACCTAAAATGGGAAAAGGATCCAAAGAAGAAAAGAGATAGGTATATGTGGAAAACAACCACATCTTGCACACCTAAAACAAGCAAAACATTGTAATCACACTTGCTGTGATAAACAATGAAAATTAAATTTAAAAAAGGACAATATTTAGTGAGATATAAACATAAGGGGCTTTTTCCTGGCCCATTCCATTCTAATTTGCAACCTAGAACAGGACTTCCATTGAGGCTCTGTTTCCCTAGTAACCAGATTTGGTTAATGAGAACTGCTGCCGCCTTGTGGCCGTTTCACACAACAGCAGCTCTAACTGCAGCTGTAATGGTTACTTGATAGTCAAAATAATTGCAGGCCTGTAAATGACACCTGTCCTCAAAACAATCCTTCGGTCGTAAATCGAGCAAAAATCTCAAAAGACATCCATATTTCAAAACGACAATTTCAAGAGGCATATTTTATGCACATTTTATATTCTGTCTCTTTTTTTGTTATAGAAAAAGGCATGGAAAAACGCTCAACGTCAGGAATTAATAAAGCCATGCAAATCCGGTCTAGAAACACGTTCACCTCACAGCCGTCAGAAGGATCATCAGCAAAAAAGTCTACATAGTATAAATGCTGAAGGGGTTTAAGAGAACTGTGTACCCTCTAGCTGCTGATGGGATGTAACCCGGCAACAGCCAGTACAGAGAACAAAATGGAGGTGTGTTTAAAGGTAAAACTTGAGCTACTATGTGATCAGGTAGGCCCACTGATGGGCCTATCCGCTGAGTAGACCTGAATCAAAAAGACACAGGCTGGCAATCCTTCACTGCAGCAACATGTACCATAGCCAAGAGCTGGAAGAAACCAAAATATCCATCAACAGAAAAATGCACCAAGAAGAAGTGGTCCATGTACACAATGGAATATTAGCCATGGAAAAGCATGGAACAATGCTGTTGGCACCACCATAGAAGGATCTAGAGATAATCACCCTACCTGAAGTAAGAAAGAAAACGAAAGACAGATATCCTATTACATCACTTATAGGTGTTACCTAAAAATTGATACCCATGAAATAATTTCCAAGAGAAGGACACTCATAGATTCAGAAAACCAAATTATGTTTAACCAAATGGAAAGGTGTAAGGAATGTATGAATTAGGATATGGGGGTTAACAGACATGTAGTAATACATATGAAATATATAATCACAAAATACCTATGGAATGCTAAAAGAGGTGTACTCAACACTCTGTAATAACCTACACGGGAAAGGATCCAAAGATGAATAGATCAATACATTGATATAATGAACCAGATTCCATACACCTAGAAAAAACACAGTATTTTTATCCAATTTGCTGTGATAATAAATAAAAATTAAATGTAAAAAACAAACAAGAAGTAAGGAGATATAAGCTCTTGGGAGTTTGCCGTGGCACATTCTGCTCTAATTTGCAGCTTACAAACACGATTTCCAGGAAACCTCTGTTGCCCAAAAACCCAGAGTTGGAAATGTAGAAATGCTGCCGCCTTGTGGCCGTTTCCCACAAGAGCGGCTTTAAAACCACCGCTAACGGTCACTTAACATTCACAAGGACTCAGGACAGTAAAGGACAACTACCCTCAAAAATTCACAACTGGCAAAATTTTCAAGGAGATAGTAGGAAGAGGTAAATGTTACTCATTATTTTTCTAAAAACAAGGAAAATGGATAAAAGCTCAACAACATCAATTTTTAAACTCATTCAAATCTAGCCTACAAAAAGATTTCAACTCACACACGTCAACTACCATCAGCCAAAGGTCTACAAACAATAAATGCTGAAGGAGTTTTAGAGAACTGTGTACCCTCTAGCTGCTGGTGAGATGTAAAGTGGTAAGAGCCAATAGTGAGAACAGAAAGGAGCTGTGTTTAAAAGTAAAAATTGAGCCAGCATTCCATTCAGCAGGCCCACCGCTGAACCTCTCACCTGAAAATACCAGAGCCGAGAAGGCACAGTCTGCAACAGCTTCACTGCAGGATTTTTCACAATAGCCAAGACACGGAAGCAAACAAAATGTCCATCAATGGATGAATGGATAAAGAAGAAGTGGTCCATGTACATAATGGAATATTAGCCATGGAAAACAGTGAAACACTGCTCGTTGAGGCACCATTTATGAGCCTAGATATAATCTCAGAACATGACGTAAGTCAGAAAGAAAAAGACATATAGTATGATATCACTTATAGGAGTTATCTAACAACTGACAAAAATGATAGCATTTTCACAGAGAAAGAAACTCACAGACTTAGAAAACAAACTATTCTTATGTAAATGGAAAGGTGGGTGGTATGGAAAATTAAGATTAGGTTTACCATATGTGTACAAATACCTACTAAATACATTTATCAAAGAGACCGACCATATAGCAAGGGAGGTCAATGGAGCACTCTGCAATAATTTACATGGGAAGAGTATCTGTACATGAATATATTACATATATATGTGTGATTGTGTGTGTGTGTGTGTATGTAATGTACAAATGAACCAGATTGTATACACCTAGGACAAACAATATTCTAAATATTACCTCGATTTAAAAAGACTAAAAAATCGAACAAGAAATAATGGAATATTAACTTATGGGATTTTTTCCTAGCACATTCCATTCTAATTTACAACCTGGGAACACGACTTCCAGAAATGTTGTGCTGCCCTAGAAACCAGTTTTGGGAACGGAGAAATGCTGCCGCCTTGTGGCCGTTTCCCCCAACAGCACCTTTAAAGCCAGTAGTAATGGTCACTAAATATTCACACTCATTACAAGCCTGTAAATGTCACCTGTTCTCAAAAAAATCCTGGGGTCAAAAATCGACGAAAAATTCAAAACAGGGCAGCCTTCCCAGAAGACCACTTCAAGTGGTTTATTGTACTCACAGTTTTTTTCTGTTTTTGTTTAACAGAAAGAAAACAAAGCATGGAAAAATGCTGAACATTAAGAATTATTAAAGACATGCAAATCCAAATTACAAAAACCTATCAGCTCACACCAGTCATAATGGTCATCAGCAAAAATTCTGCAAACAATAAATGCTGAAGGGGTTGTGGAGAAATGCGCACCCTGGTTTCTAAGTGGGACATGGTAAGAACCAGTAATGAAAACACAAAGGAGGTGCCTTGATAAGGTAAATATTGAGCTACCATTCAATCAAGCATACCCACTGCTGGGCCTATCACCTGAGAGGATGAGAATCCAAAAGACACAGGGTGGCAATCCTGCACTCCAGCAATATTTACCACAGCCAACTCTTGGAAGCAACAAAAATGTCTGTCAACAGAGGAAGGCACAAAGAAGAACTGGTCCATGTACACAATGGAATATTTCTCCAGTAAAAAATATATATAATTTCAATTTAGAAACCAAACGTAAGTTAGGAGACATCAGCTTGTGGGGGTTTGTCCGGGCACATTCCTCTCTAATATATAACCGAGGAACACCACTGGTAGGAAGGACTCTTTCCATAATTCCCAGAATGGGGAAAGGAGAAATGCTGCCGCCCAATGGCTGATACCTTCAACAGCAGCTTTAAAATCTGTGCTAATGGTCACTTCATATGCACAAGTACTGGAGGGCTGTAAATGAAACCAGCCCTGAAAATGTCTTCAGGGAGGTAATGGCCAAAATATTTCAAAATGTGACACGTACTTCAAGAAAACCATTTGAAGAGGTAAGCGCTACTCACAGCTTGAAAAAAAAGAGGACATGCCTGAAAGTTCAATTTCAAGGGATTATGAGATGCATGCAAATCCAACCTCAAAGAGGTGTCAGCTCACACCTGTCAGAATAAACATCAGCAGAAAAACTACAAACAATAAATGCTGAAAGGGTTGTGGACAAGGGCATACCCTCAAATTTAAGTGGAACATAACCTGGTAAGAGCCACTAATGAGAACAGAATGGAGACGCCTTTACAAGGTAAACATTTTGCTACCATATGATCCAACAGGCCCTCTCCTGGGCCTATAACCGAAGAAGACATAGTTGAAAGACACAGGCAGGCAAATGTGCATTTCAGCAGTGTTACAATAACCAAGACATGGAAGCAACCAAAAAGTCCATCAACAGGTGAGTGGACAAAGAAAAACTGGTCCACGTACAGATGGAATATTAGCCAAGGAAAACAATGACACAATGCCATTTGCATCACCATAGATGAGTCTAGAAGTAATCACGCAACTTGTAGTAAGTCAGAAAGCGAAAGACACGTATCCTGTGATATCACTTATAGGTGTTACCTAAAAATTGATACCAGTGAAGATATTTCCACAGAGAAAGGCAATCACAGATTCATTCAACAAACTTATGGTTCACCAATGGAAAGGTGTGAGGATTGGATACATTAGGATGTCAGAGTTAACAGAGATATACAAACACAGGTGAAGTATATAATCACCAAAGACCTACGGAATACCAAGAGAAGACTACTCAACATTGTGTCATAACCTAAAATGGGAAAAGGATCCAAAGAAGAAAAGAGATAGGTATATGTGGAAAACAACCACATCTTGCACACCTAAAACAAGCAAAACGTTGTAATCACACTTGCTGTGATAAACAATGAAAATTAAATTTAAAAAAAGGACAATATTTAGTGAGATATAAACATAAGGGGCTTTTTCCTGGCCCATTCCATTCTAATTTGCAACCTAGAACAGGACTTCCATTGAGGCTCTGTTTCCCTAGTAACCAGATTTGGTTAATGAGAACTGCTGCCGCCTTGTGGCCGTTTCACACAACAGCAGCTCTAACTGCAGCTGTAATGGTTACTTGATAGTCAAAATAATTGCAGGCCTGTAAATGACACCTGTCCTCAAAACAATCCTTCGGTCGTAAATCGAGCAAAAATCTCAAAAGACATCCATATTTCAAAACGACAATTTCAAGAGGCATATTTTATGCACATTTTATATTCTGTCTCTTTTTTTGTTATAGAAAAAGGCATGGAAAAACGCTCAACGTCAGGAATTAATAAAGCCATGCAAATCCGGTCTAGAAACACGTTCACCTCACAGCCGTCAGAAGGATCATCAGCAAAAAAGTCTACATAGTATAAATGCTGAAGGGGTTTTAGAGAACTGTGTACCCTCTAGCTGCTGATGGGATGTAACCTGGTAACAGCCAGTACCGAGAACAAAATGGAGGTGTGTTTAAAGGTAAAACTTGAGCTACTATGTCATCAGGTAGGCCCACTGATGGGCCTATCCGCTGAGTAGACCTGAATCAAAAAGACACAGGCTGGCAATCCTTCACTGCAGCAACATGTACCATAGCCAAGAGCTGGAAGAAACCAAAATGTCCATCAACAGAAAAATGCACCAAGAAGAAGTGGTCCATGTACACAATGGAATATTAGCCATGGAAAAGCATGGAACAATGCTGTTGGCACCACCATAGAAGGATCTAGAGATAATCACCCTACCTGAAGTAAGAAAGAAAACGAAAGACAGATATCCTATTACATCACTTATAGGTGTTACCTAAAAATTGATACCCATGAAATAATTTCCAAGAGAAGGACACTCATAGATTCAGAAAACCAAATTATGTTTAACCAAATGGAAAGGTGTAAGGAATGTATGAATTAGGATATGGGGGTTAACAGACATGTAGTAATACAAATGAAATATATAATCACAAAATACCTATGGAATGCTAAAAGAGGTGTACTCAACACTCTGTAATAACCTACACGGGAAAGGATCCAAAGATGAATAGATCAATACATTGATATAATGAACCAGATTCCATACACCTAGAAAAAACACAGTATTTTTATCCAATTTGCTGGGATAATAAATAAAAATTAAATGTAAAAAACAAACAAGAAGTAAGGAGATATAAACTCTTGGGAGTTTGCCGTGGCACATTCTGCTCTAATTTGCAGCTTACAAACACGATTTCCAGGAAACCTCTGTTGCCCAAAAACCCAGAGTTGGAAATGTAGAAATGCTGCCGCCTTGTGGCCGTTTCCCACAAGAGCGGCTTTAAAACCACCGCTAACGGTCACTTAACATTCTCAAGGACTCAGGACAGTAAAGGACAACTACCCTAAAAAATTCACAACTGGCAAAATTTTCAAGGAGATAGTATGAAGAGGTAAATTTTACTCATTATTTTTCTAAAATCAAGGAAAATGGATAAAAGCTCAACAACATAAATTTTCAAACTCATGCAAATCTAGCCTACAAAAAGATTTCAACTCACACACGTCAACTACCATCAGCCAAAAGTCTACAAACAACAAATGCTGAAGGGGTTTTAGAGGACTGTGTACCCTCTAATTGCTTGTGAGATGTGAAGTGGTAAGAGCCAATAGTGAGAAAAGAAAGGAAATGTGTTTAAAAGTAAAAAATGAGCCAGCATTCCATTCAGCAGACGCACCGCTGAGCCTCTCACCTGAAAATACCAGAGTCGAGGAGGCACAGTCTGCAACAGCTTCACTGCAGGATTTTTCACAATAGCCAAGACACGGAAGCAAACAAAATGTCCATCAATGGATGAATGGATAAAGAAGAAGTGGTCCATGTACATAATGGAATATTAGCCATGGAAAACAGTGAAACACTGCTCGTTGAGGCACCATTTATGAGCCTAGATATAATCTCAGAACATGACGTAAGTCAGAAAGAAAAAGACATATAGTATGATATCACTTATAGGCGTTATCTAACAACTGACAAAAATGATAGCATTTTCACAGAGAAAGAAACTCACAGACTTAGAAAACAAACTATTCTTATGTAAATGGAAAGGTGGGTGGTATGGAAAATTAAGATTAGGGTTACCATATGTGTACAAATACCTACTAAATACATTTATCAAAGAGACCGACCATATAGCAAGGGAGGTCAATGGAGCACTTTGTAACAATTTACATGGGAAGAGTATCTGTACATGAATATATTACATATATGTGTATGTGTGTGTGTGTGTGTGTATGTAATGTACAAATGAACCAGATTGTATACACCTAGGACAAACAATATTCTAAATATTACCTCGATTTAAAAAGACTAAAAAATCGAACAAGAAATAATGGAATATTAACTTATGGGATTTTTTCCTAGCACATTCCATTCTAATTTACAACCTGGGAACACGACTTCCAGAAATGTTGTGCTGCCCTAGAAACCAGTTTTGGGAACGGAGAAATGCTGCCGCCTTGTGGCCGTTTCCCCCAACAGCACCTTTAAAGCCAGTAGTAGTGGTCACTAAATATTCACACTCATTACAAGCCTGTAAATGTCACCTGTTCTCAAAAAAATCCTGGGGTCAAAAATCGACGAAAAATTCAAAACAGGGCAGCCTTCCCAGAAGACCACTTCAAGTGGTTTATTGTACTCACAGTTTTTTTCTGTTTTTGTTTAACAGAAAGAAAACAAAGCATGGAAAAATGCTGAACATTAAGAATTATTAAAGACATGCAAATCCAAATTACAAAAACCTATCAGCTCACACCAGTCATAATGGTCATCAGCAAAAATTCTGCAAACAATAAATGCTGAAGGGGTTGTGGAGAAATGCGCACCCTGGTTTCTAAGTGGGACATGGTAAGAACCAGTAATGAAAACACAAAGGAGGTGCCTTGATAAGGTAAATATTGAGCTACCATTCAATCAAGCATACCCACTGCTGGGCCTATCACCTGAGAGGATGAGAATCCAAAAGACACAGGGTGGCAATCCTGCACTCCAGCAATATTTACCACAGCCAACTCTTGGAAGCAACAAAAATGTCTGTCAACAGAGGAAGGCACAAAGAAGAACTGGTCCATGTACACAATGGAATATTTCTCCAGTAAAAAATATATATAATTTCAATTTAGAAACCAAACGTAAGTTAGGAGACATCAGCTTGTGGGGGTTTGTCCGGGCACATTCCTCTCTAATATATAACCGAGGAACACCACTGGTAGGAAGGACTCTTTCCATAATTCCCAGAATGGGGAAAGGAGAAATGCTGCCGCCCAATGGCTGATACCTTCAACAGCAGCTTTAAAATCTGTGCTAATGGTCACTTCATATGCACAAGTACTGGAGGGCTGTAAATGAAACCAGCCCTGAAAATGTCTTCAGGGAGGTAATGGCCAAAATATTTCAAAATGTGACACACACTTCAAGAAAACCATTTGAAGAGGTAAGCGCTACTCACAGCTTGAAAAAAAAGAGGACATGCCTGAAAGTTCAATTTCAAGGGATTATGAGATGCATGCAAATCCAACCTCAAAGAGGTGTCAGCTCACACCTGTCAGAATAAACATCAGCAGAAAAACTACAAACAATAAATGCTGAAAGGGTTGTGGACAAGGGCATACCCTCAAATTTAAGTGGAACATAACCTGGTAAGAGCCACTAATGAGAACAGAATGGAGACGCCTTTACAAGGTAAACATTTTGCTACCATATGATCCAACAGGCCCTCTCCTGGGCCTATAACCGAAGAAGACATAGTTGAAAGACACAGGCAGGCAAATGTGCATTTCAGCAGTGTTACAATAACCAAGACATGGAAGCAACCAAAAAGTCCATCAACAGGTGAGTGGACAAAGAAAAACTGGTCCACGTACAGATGGAATATTAGCCAAGGAAAACAATGACACAATGCCATTTGCATCACCATAGATGAGTCTAGAAGTAATCACGCAACTTGTAGTAAGTCAGAAAGCGAAAGACACGTATCCTGTGATATCACTTATAGGTGTTACCTAAAAATTGATACCAGTGAAGATATTTCCACAGAGAAAGGCAATCACAGATTCATTAAACAAACTTATGGTTCACCAATGGAAAGGTGTGAGGATTGGATACATTAGGATGTCAGAGTTAACAGAGATATACAAACACAGGTGAAGTATATAATCACCAAAGACCTACGGAATACCAAGAGAAGACTACTCAACATTGTGTCATAACCTAAAATGGGAAAAGGATCCAAAGAAGAAAAGAGATAGGTATATGTGGAAAACAACCACATCTTGCACACCTAAAACAAGCAAAACATTGTAATCACACTTGCTGTGATAAACAATGAAAATTAAATTTAAAAAAGGACAATATTTAGTGAGATATAAACATAAGGGGCTTTTTCCTGGCCCATTCCATTCTAATTTGCAACCTAGAACAGGACTTCCATTGAGGCTCTGTTTCCCTAGTAACCAGATTTGGTTAATGAGAACTGCTGCCGCCTTGTGGCCGTTTCACACAACAGCAGCTCTAACTGCAGCTGTAATGGTTACTTGATAGTCAAAATAATTGCAGGCCTGTAAATGACACCTGTCCTCAAAACAATCCTTCGGTCGTAAATCGAGCAAAAATCTCAAAAGACATCCATATTTCAAAACGACAATTTCAAGAGGCATATTTTATGCACATTTTATATTCTGTCTCTTTTTTTGTTATAGAAAAAGGCATGGAAAAACGCTCAACGTCAGGAATTAATAAAGCCATGCAAATCCGGTCTAGAAACACGTTCACCTCACAGCCGTCAGAAGGATCATCAGCAAAAAAGTCTACATAGTATAAATGCTGAAGGGGTTTTAGAGAACTGTGTACCCTCTAGCTGCTGATGGGATGTAACCTGGTAACAGCCAGTACCGAGAACAAAATGGAGGTGTGTTTAAAGGTAAAACTTGAGCTACTATGTCATCAGGTAGGCCCACTGATGGGCCTATCCGCTGAGTAGACCTGAATCAAAAAGACACAGGCTGGCAATCCTTCACTGCAGCAACATGTACCATAGCCAAGAGCTGGAAGAAACCAAAATGTCCATCAACAGAAAAATGCACCAAGAAGAAGTGGTCCATGTACACAATGGAATATTAGCCATGGAAAAGCATGGAACAATGCTGTTGGCACCACCATAGAAGGATCTAGAGATAATCACCCTACCTGAAGTAAGAAAGAAAACGAAAGACAGATATCCTATTACATCACTTATAGGTGTTACCTAAAAATTGATACCCATGAAATAATTTCCAAGAGAAGGACACTCATAGATTCAGAAAACCAAATTATGTTTAACCAAATGGAAAGGTGTAAGGAATGTATGAATTAGGATATGGGGGTTAACAGACATGTAGTAATACAAATGAAATATATAATCACAAAATACCTATGGAATGCTAAAAGAGGTGTACTCAACACTCTGTAATAACCTACACGGGAAAGGATCCAAAGATGAATAGATCAATACATTGATATAATGAACCAGATTCCATACACCTAGAAAAAACACAGTATTTTTATCCAATTTGCTGGGATAATAAATAAAAATTAAATGTAAAAAACAAACAAGAAGTAAGGAGATATAAACTCTTGGGAGTTTGCCGTGGCACATTCTGCTCTAATTTGCAGCTTACAAACACGATTTCCAGGAAACCTCTGTTGCCCAAAAACCCAGAGTTGGAAATGTAGAAATGCTGCCGCCTTGTGGCCGTTTCCCACAAGAGCGGCTTTAAAACCACCGCTAACGGTCACTTAACATTCTCAAGGACTCAGGACAGTAAAGGACAACTACCCTAAAAAATTCACAACTGGCAAAATTTTCAAGGAGATAGTAGGAAGAGGTAAATTTTACTCATTATTTTTCTAAAATCAAGGAAAATGGATAAAAGCTCAACAACATAAATTTTCAAACTCATGCAAATCTAGCCTACAAAAAGATTTCAACTCACACACGTCAACTACCATCAGCCAAAAGTCTACAAACAACAAATGCTGAAGGGGTTTTAGAGGACTGTGTACCCTCTAATTGCTTGTGAGATGTGAAGTGGTAAGAGCCAATAGTGAGAAAAGAAAGGAAATGTGTTTAAAAGTAAAAAATGAGCCAGCATTCCATTCAGCAGACGCACCGCTGAGCCTCTCACCTGAAAATACCAGAGTCGAGGAGGCACAGTCTGCAACAGCTTCACTGCAGGATTTTTCACAATAGCCAAGACACGGAAGCAAACAAAATGTCCATCAATGGATGAATGGATAAAGAAGAAGTGGTCCATGTACATAATGGAATATTAGCCATGGAAAACAGTGAAACACTGCTCGTTGAGGCACCATTTATGAGCCTAGATATAATCTCAGAACATGACGTAAGTCAGAAAGAAAAAGACATATAGTATGATATCACTTATAGGCGTTATCTAACAACTGACAAAAATGATAGCATTTTCACAGAGAAAGAAACTCACAGACTTAGAAAACAAACTATTCTTATGTAAATGGAAAGGTGGGTGGTATGGAAAATTAAGATTAGGGTTACCATATGTGTACAAATACCTACTAAATACATTTATCAAAGAGACCGACCATATAGCAAGGGAGGTCAATGGAGCACTTTGTAACAATTTACATGGGAAGAGTATCTGTACATGAATATATTACATATATGTGTATGTGTGTGTGTGTGTGTGTATGTAATGTACAAATGAACCAGATTGTATACACCTAGGACAAACAATATTCTAAATATTACCTCGATTTAAAAAGACTAAAAAATCGAACAAGAAATAATGGAATATTAACTTATGGGATTTTTTCCTAGCACATTCCATTCTAATTTACAACCTGGGAACACGACTTCCAGAAATGTTGTGCTGCCCTAGAAACCAGTTTTGGGAACGGAGAAATGCTGCCGCCTTGTGGCCGTTTCCCCCAACAGCACCTTTAAAGCCAGTAGTAGTGGTCACTAAATATTCACACTCATTACAAGCCTGTAAATGTCACCTGTTCTCAAAAAAATCCTGGGGTCAAAAATCGACGAAAAATTCAAAACAGGGCAGCCTTCCCAGAAGACCACTTCAAGTGGTTTATTGTACTCACAGTTTTTTTCTGTTTTTGTTTAACAGAAAGAAAACAAAGCATGGAAAAATGCTGAACATTAAGAATTATTAAAGACATGCAAATCCAAATTACAAAAACCTATCAGCTCACACCAGTCATAATGGTCATCAGCAAAAATTCTGCAAACAATAAATGCTGAAGGGGTTGTGGAGAAATGCGCACCCTGGTTTCTAAGTGGGACATGGTAAGAACCAGTAATGAAAACACAAAGGAGGTGCCTTGATAAGGTAAATATTGAGCTACCATTCAATCAAGCATACCCACTGCTGGGCCTATCACCTGAGAGGATGAGAATCCAAAAGACACAGGGTGGCAATCCTGCACTCCAGCAATATTTACCACAGCCAACTCTTGGAAGCAACAAAAATGTCTGTCAACAGAGGAAGGCACAAAGAAGAACTGGTCCATGTACACAATGGAATATTTCTCCAGTAAAAAATATATATAATTTCAATTTAGAAACCAAACGTAAGTTAGGAGACATCAGCTTGTGGGGGTTTGTCCGGGCACATTCCTCTCTAATATATAACCGAGGAACACCACTGGTAGGAAGGACTCTTTCCATAATTCCCAGAATGGGGAAAGGAGAAATGCTGCCGCCCAATGGCTGATACCTTCAACAGCAGCTTTAAAATCTGTGCTAATGGTCACTTCATATGCACAAGTACTGGAGGGCTGTAAATGAAACCAGCCCTGAAAATGTCTTCAGGGAGGTAATGGCCAAAATATTTCAAAATGTGACACACACTTCAAGAAAACCATTTGAAGAGGTAAGCGCTACTCACAGCTTGAAAAAAAAGAGGACATGCCTGAAAGTTCAATTTCAAGGGATTATGAGATGCATGCAAATCCAACCTCAAAGAGGTGTCAGCTCACACCTGTCAGAATAAACATCAGCAGAAAAACTACAAACAATAAATGCTGAAAGGGTTGTGGACAAGGGCATACCCTCAAATTTAAGTGGAACATAACCTGGTAAGAGCCACTAATGAGAACAGAATGGAGACGCCTTTACAAGGTAAACATTTTGCTACCATATGATCCAACAGGCCCTCTCCTGGGCCTATAACCGAAGAAGACATAGTTGAAAGACACAGGCAGGCAAATGTGCATTTCAGCAGTGTTACAATAACCAAGACATGGAAGCAACCAAAAAGTCCATCAACAGGTGAGTGGACAAAGAAAAACTGGTCCACGTACAGATGGAATATTAGCCAAGGAAAACAATGACACAATGCCATTTGCATCACCATAGATGAGTCTAGAAGTAATCACGCAACTTGTAGTAAGTCAGAAAGCGAAAGACACGTATCCTGTGATATCACTTATAGGTGTTACCTAAAAATTGATACCAGTGAAGATATTTCCACAGAGAAAGGCAATCACAGATTCATTAAACAAACTTATGGTTCACCAATGGAAAGGTGTGAGGATTGGATACATTAGGATGTCAGAGTTAACAGAGATATACAAACACAGGTGAAGTATATAATCACCAAAGACCTACGGAATACCAAGAGAAGACTACTCAACATTGTGTCATAACCTAAAATGGGAAAAGGATCCAAAGAAGAAAAGAGATAGGTATATGTGGAAAACAACCACATCTTGCACACCTAAAACAAGCAAAACATTGTAATCACACTTGCTGTGATAAACAATGAAAATTAAATTTAAAAAAGGACAATATTTAGTGAGATATAAACATAAGGGGCTTTTTCCTGGCCCATTCCATTCTAATTTGCAACCTAGAACAGGACTTCCATTGAGGCTCTGTTTCCCTAGTAACCAGATTTGGTTAATGAGAACTGCTGCCGCCTTGTGGCCGTTTCACACAACAGCAGCTCTAACTGCAGCTGTAATGGTTACTTGATAGTCAAAATAATTGCAGGCCTGTAAATGACACCTGTCCTCAAAACAATCCTTCGGTCGTAAATCGAGCAAAAATCTCAAAAGACATCCATATTTCAAAACGACAATTTCAAGAGGCATATTTTATGCACATTTTATATTCTGTCTCTTTTTTTGTTATAGAAAAAGGCATGGAAAAACGCTCAACGTCAGGAATTAATAAAGCCATGCAAATCCGGTCTAGAAACACGTTCACCTCACAGCCGTCAGAAGGATCATCAGCAAAAAAGTCTACATAGTATAAATGCTGAAGGGGTTTTAGAGAACTGTGTACCCTCTAGCTGCTGATGGGATGTAACCTGGTAACAGCCAGTACCGAGAACAAAATGGAGGTGTGTTTAAAGGTAAAACTTGAGCTACTATGTCATCAGGTAGGCCCACTGATGGGCCTATCCGCTGAGTAGACCTGAATCAAAAAGACACAGGCTGGCAATCCTTCACTGCAGCAACATGTACCATAGCCAAGAGCTGGAAGAAACCAAAATGTCCATCAACAGAAAAATGCACCAAGAAGAAGTGGTCCATGTACACAATGGAATATTAGCCATGGAAAAGCATGGAACAATGCTGTTGGCACCACCATAGAAGGATCTAGAGATAATCACCCTACCTGAAGTAAGAAAGAAAACGAAAGACAGATATCCTATTACATCACTTATAGGTGTTACCTAAAAATTGATACCCATGAAATAATTTCCAAGAGAAGGACACTCATAGATTCAGAAAACCAAATTATGTTTAACCAAATGGAAAGGTGTAAGGAATGTATGAATTAGGATATGGGGGTTAACAGACATGTAGTAATACAAATGAAATATATAATCACAAAATACCTATGGAATGCTAAAAGAGGTGTACTCAACACTCTGTAATAACCTACACGGGAAAGGATCCAAAGATGAATAGATCAATACATTGATATAATGAACCAGATTCCATACACCTAGAAAAAACACAGTATTTTTATCCAATTTGCTGGGATAATAAATAAAAATTAAATGTAAAAAACAAACAAGAAGTAAGGAGATATAAACTCTTGGGAGTTTGCCGTGGCACATTCTGCTCTAATTTGCAGCTTACAAACACGATTTCCAGGAAACCTCTGTTGCCCAAAAACCCAGAGTTGGAAATGTAGAAATGCTGCCGCCTTGTGGCCGTTTCCCACAAGAGCGGCTTTAAAACCACCGCTAACGGTCACTTAACATTCTCAAGGACTCAGGACAGTAAAGGACAACTACCCTAAAAAATTCACAACTGGCAAAATTTTCAAGGAGATAGTAGGAAGAGGTAAATTTTACTCATTATTTTTCTAAAATCAAGGAAAATGGATAAAAGCTCAACAACATAAATTTTCAAACTCATGCAAATCTAGCCTACAAAAAGATTTCAACTCACACACGTCAACTACCATCAGACAAAAGTCTACAAACAACAAATGCTGAAGGGGTTTTAGAGGACTGTGTACCCTCTAATTGCTTGTGAGATGTGAAGTGGTAAGAGCCAATAGTGAGAAAAGAAAGGAAATGTGTTTAAAAGTAAAAAATGAGCCAGCATTCCATTCAGCAGACGCACCGCTGAGCCTCTCACCTGAAAATACCAGAGTCGAGGAGGCACAGTCTGCAACAGCTTCACTGCAGGATTTTTCACAATAGCCAAGACACGGAAGCAAACAAAATGTCCATCAATGGATGAATGGATAAAGAAGAAGTGGTCCATGTACATAATGGAATATTAGCCATGGAAAACAGTGAAACACTGCTCGTTGAGGCACCATTTATGAGCCTAGATATAATCTCAGAACATGACGTAAGTCAGAAAGAAAAAGACATATAGTATGATATCACTTATAGGCGTTATCTAACAACTGACAAAAATGATAGCATTTTCACAGAGAAAGAAACTCACAGACTTAGAAAACAAACTATTCTTATGTAAATGGAAAGGTGGGTGGTATGGAAAATTAAGATTAGGGTTACCATATGTGTACAAATACCTACTAAATACATTTATCAAAGAGACCGACCATATAGCAAGGGAGGTCAATGGAGCACTTTGTAACAATTTACATGGGAAGAGTATCTGTACATGAATATATTACATATATGTGTATGTGTGTGTGTGTGTGTGTATGTAATGTACAAATGAACCAGATTGTATACACCTAGGACAAACAATATTCTAAATATTACCTCGATTTAAAAAGACTAAAAAATCGAACAAGAAATAATGGAATATTAACTTATGGGATTTTTTCCTAGCACATTCCATTCTAATTTACAACCTGGGAACACGACTTCCAGAAATGTTGTGCTGCCCTAGAAACCAGTTTTGGGAACGGAGAAATGCTGCCGCCTTGTGGCCGTTTCCCCCAACAGCACCTTTAAAGCCAGTAGTAGTGGTCACTAAATATTCACACTCATTACAAGCCTGTAAATGTCACCTGTTCTCAAAAAAATCCTGGGGTCAAAAATCGACGAAAAATTCAAAACAGGGCAGCCTTCCCAGAAGACCACTTCAAGTGGTTTATTGTACTCACAGTTTTTTTCTGTTTTTGTTTAACAGAAAGAAAACAAAGCATGGAAAAATGCTGAACATTAAGAATTATTAAAGACATGCAAATCCAAATTACAAAAACCTATCAGCTCACACCAGTCATAATGGTCATCAGCAAAAATTCTGCAAACAATAAATGCTGAAGGGGTTGTGGAGAAATGCGCACCCTGGTTTCTAAGTGGGACATGGTAAGAACCAGTAATGAAAACACAAAGGAGGTGCCTTGATAAGGTAAATATTGAGCTACCATTCAATCAAGCATACCCACTGCTGGGCCTATCACCTGAGAGGATGAGAATCCAAAAGACACAGGGTGGCAATCCTGCACTCCAGCAATATTTACCACAGCCAACTCTTGGAAGCAACAAAAATGTCTGTCAACAGAGGAAGGCACAAAGAAGAACTGGTCCATGTACACAATGGAATATTTCTCCAGTAAAAAATATATATAATTTCAATTTAGAAACCAAACGTAAGTTAGGAGACATCAGCTTGTGGGGGTTTGTCCGGGCACATTCCTCTCTAATATATAACCGAGGAACACCACTGGTAGGAAGGACTCTTTCCATAATTCCCAGAATGGGGAAAGGAGAAATGCTGCCGCCCAATGGCTGATACCTTCAACAGCAGCTTTAAAATCTGTGCTAATGGTCACTTCATATGCACAAGTACTGGAGGGCTGTAAATGAAACCAGCCCTGAAAATGTCTTCAGGGAGGTAATGGCCAAAATATTTCAAAATGTGACACACACTTCAAGAAAACCATTTGAAGAGGTAAGCGCTACTCACAGCTTGAAAAAAAAGAGGACATGCCTGAAAGTTCAATTTCAAGGGATTATGAGATGCATGCAAATCCAACCTCAAAGAGGTGTCAGCTCACACCTGTCAGAATAAACATCAGCAGAAAAACTACAAACAATAAATGCTGAAAGGGTTGTGGACAAGGGCATACCCTCAAATTTAAGTGGAACATAACCTGGTAAGAGCCACTAATGAGAACAGAATGGAGACGCCTTTACAAGGTAAACATTTTGCTACCATATGATCCAACAGGCCCTCTCCTGGGCCTATAACCGAAGAAGACATAGTTGAAAGACACAGGCAGGCAAATGTGCATTTCAGCAGTGTTACAATAACCAAGACATGGAAGCAACCAAAAAGTCCATCAACAGGTGAGTGGACAAAGAAAAACTGGTCCACGTACAGATGGAATATTAGCCAAGGAAAACAATGACACAATGCCATTTGCATCACCATAGATGAGTCTAGAAGTAATCACGCAACTTGTAGTAAGTCAGAAAGCGAAAGACACGTATCCTGTGATATCACTTATAGGTGTTACCTAAAAATTGATACCAGTGAAGATATTTCCACAGAGAAAGGCAATCACAGATTCATTAAACAAACTTATGGTTCACCAATGGAAAGGTGTGAGGATTGGATACATTAGGATGTCAGAGTTAACAGAGATATACAAACACAGGTGAAGTATATAATCACCAAAGACCTACGGAATACCAAGAGAAGACTACTCAACATTGTGTCATAACCTAAAATGGGAAAAGGATCCAAAGAAGAAAAGAGATAGGTATATGTGGAAAACAACCACATCTTGCACACCTAAAACAAGCAAAACATTGTAATCACACTTGCTGTGATAAACAATGAAAATTAAATTTAAAAAAGGACAATATTTAGTGAGATATAAACATAAGGGGCTTTTTCCTGGCCCATTCCATTCTAATTTGCAACCTAGAACAGGACTTCCATTGAGGCTCTGTTTCCCTAGTAACCAGATTTGGTTAATGAGAACTGCTGCCGCCTTGTGGCCGTTTCACACAACAGCAGCTCTAACTGCAGCTGTAATGGTTACTTGATAGTCAAAATAATTGCAGGCCTGTAAATGACACCTGTCCTCAAAACAATCCTTCGGTCGTAAATCGAGCAAAAATCTCAAAAGACATCCATATTTCAAAACGACAATTTCAAGAGGCATATTTTATGCACATTTTATATTCTGTCTCTTTTTTTGTTATAGAAAAAGGCATGGAAAAACGCTCAACGTCAGGAATTAATAAAGCCATGCAAATCCGGTCTAGAAACACGTTCACCTCACAGCCGTCAGAAGGATCATCAGCAAAAAAGTCTACATAGTATAAATGCTGAAGGGGTTTAAGAGAACTGTGTACCCTCTAGCTGCTGATGGGATGTAACCCAGCAACAGCCAGTACAGAGAACAAAATGGAGGTGTGTTTAAAGGTAAAACTTGAGCTACTATGTGATCAGGTAGGCCCACTGATGGGCCTATCCGCTGAGTAGACCTGAATCAAAAAGACACAGGCTGGCAATCCTTCACTGCAGCAACATGTACCATAGCCAAGAGCTGGAAGAAACCAAAATGTCCATCAACAGAAAAATGCACCAAGAAGAAGTGGTCCATGTACACAATGGAATATTAGCCATGGAAAAGCATGGAACAATGCTGTTGGCACCACCATAGAAGGATCTAGAGATAATCACCCTACCTGAAGTAAGAAAGAAAACGAAAGACAGATATCCTATTACATCACTTATAGGTGTTACCTAAAAATTGATACCCATGAAATAATTTCCAAGAGAAGGACACTCATAGATTCAGAAAACCAAATTATGTTTAACCAAATGGAAAGGTGTAAGGAATGTATGAATTAGGATATGGGGGTTAACAGACATGTAGTAATACAAATGAAATATATAATCACAAAATACCTATGGAATGCTAAAAGAGGTGTACTCAACACTCTGTAATAACCTACACGGGAAAGGATCCAAAGATGAATAGATCAATACATTGATATAATGAACCAGATTCCATACACCTAGAAAAAACACAGTATTTTTATCCAATTTGCTGGGATAATAAATAAAAATTAAATGTAAAAAACAAACAAGAAGTAAGGAGATATAAACTCTTGGGAGTTTGCCGTGGCACATTCTGCTCTAATTTGCAGCTTACAAACACGATTTCCAGGAAACCTCTGTTGCCCAAAAACCCAGAGTTGGAAATGTAGAAATGCTGCCGCCTTGTGGCCGTTTCCCACAAGAGCGGCTTTAAAACCACCGCTAACGGTCACTTAACATTCTCAAGGACTCAGGACAGTAAAGGACAACTACCCTAAAAAATTCACAACTGGCAAAATTTTCAAGGAGATAGTATGAAGAGGTAAATTTTACTCATTATTTTTCTAAAATCAAGGAAAATGGATAAAAGCTCAACAACATAAATTTTCAAACTCATGCAAATCTAGCCTACAAAAAGATTTCAACTCACACACGTCAACTACCATCAGCCAAAGGTCTACAAACAATAAATGCTGAAGGAGTTTTAGAGAACTGTGTACCCTCTAGCTGCTGGTGAGATGTAAAGTGGTAAGAGCCAATAGTGAGAACAGAAAGGAGCTGTGTTTAAAAGTAAAAATTGAGCCAGCATTCCATTCAGCAGGCCCACCGCTGAACCTCTCACCTGAAAATACCAGAGCCGAGAAGGCACAGTCTGCAACAGCTTCACTGCAGGATTTTTCACAATAGCCAAGACACGGAAGCAAACAAAATGTCCATCAATGGATGAATGGATAAAGAAGAAGTGGTCCATGTACATAATGGAATATTAGCCATGGAAAACAGTGAAACACTGCTCGTTGAGGCACCATTTATGAGCCTAGATATAATCTCAGAACATGACGTAAGTCAGAAAGAAAAAGACATATAGTATGATATCACTTATAGGAGTTATCTAACAACTGACAAAAATGATAGCATTTTCACAGAGAAAGAAACTCACAGACTTAGAAAACAAACTATTCTTATGTAAATGGAAAGGTGGGTGGTATGGAAAATTAAGATTAGGTTTACCATATGTGTACAAATACCTACTAAATACATTTATCAAAGAGACCGACCATATAGCAAGGGAGGTCAATGGAGCACTCTGCAATAATTTACATGGGAAGAGTATCTGTACATGAATATATTACATATATATGTGTGATTGTGTGTGTGTGTGTGTGTATGTAATGTACAAATGAACCAGATTGTATACACCTAGGACAAACAATATTCTAAATATTACCTCGATTTAAAAAGACTAAAAAATCGAACAAGAAATAATGGAATATTAACTTATGGGATTTTTTCCTAGCACATTCCATTCTAATTTACAACCTGGGAACACGACTTCCAGAAATGTTGTGCTGCCCTAGAAACCAGTTTTGGGAACGGAGAAATGCTGCCGCCTTGTGGCCGTTTACCCCAACAGCACCTTTAAAGCCAGTAGTAGTGGTCACTAAATATTCACACTCATTACAAGCCTGTAAATGTCACCTGTTCTCAAAAAAATCCTGGGGTCAAAAATCGATGAAAAATTCAAAACAGGGCAGCCTTCCCAGAAGACCACTTCAAGTGGTTTATTGTACTCACAGTTTTTTTCTGTTTTTGTTTAACAGAAAGAAAACAAAGCATGGAAAAATGCTGAACATTAAGAATTATTAAAGACATGCAAATCCAAATTACAAAAACCTATCAGCTCACACCAGTCATAATGGTCATCAGCAAAAATTCTGCAAACAATAAATGCTGAAGGGGTTGTGGAGAAATGCGCACCCTGGTTTCTAAGTGGGACATGGTAAGAACCAGTAATGAAAACACAAAGGAGGTGCCTTGATAAGGTAAATATTGAGCTACCATTCAATCAAGCATACCCACTGCTGGGCCTATCACCTGAGAGGATGAGAATCCAAAAGACACAGGGTGGCAATCCTGCACTCCAGCAATATTTACCACAGCCAACTCTTGGAAGCAACAAAAATGTCTGTCAACAGAGGAAGGCACAAAGAAGAACTGGTCCATGTACACAATGGAATATTTCTCCAGTAAAAAATATATATAATTTCAATTTAGAAACCAAACGTAAGTTAGGAGACATCAGCTTGTGGGGGTTTGTCCGGGCACATTCCTCTCTAATATATAACCGAGGAACACCACTGGTAGGAAAGACTCTTTCCATAATTCCCAGAATGGGGAAAGGAGAAATGCTGCCGCCCAATGGCTGATACCTTCAACAGCAGCTTTAAAATCTGTGCTAATGGTCACTTCATATGCACAAGTACTGGAGGGCTGTAAATGAAACCAGCCCTGAAAATGTCTTCAGGGAGGTAATGGCCAAAATATTTCAAAATGTGACACGTACTTCAAGAAAACCATTTGAAGAGGTAAGCGCTACTCACAGCTTGAAAAAAAAGAGGACATGCCTGAAAGTTCAATTTCAAGGGATTATGAGATGCATGCAAATCCAACCTCAAAGAGGTGTCAGCTCACACCTGTCAGAATAAACATCAGCAGAAAAGCTACAAACAATAAATGCTGAAAGGGTTGTGGACAAGGGCATACCCTCAAATTTAAGTGGAACATAACCTGGTAAGAGCCACTAATGAGAACAGAATGGAGACGCCTTTACAAGGTAAACATTTTGCTACCATATGATCCAACAGGCCCTCTCCTGGGCCTATAACCGAAGAAGACATAGTTGAAAGACACAGGCAGGCAAATGTGCATTTCAGCAGTGTTACAATAACCAAGACATGGAAGCAACCAAAAAGTCCATCAACAGGTGAGTGGACAAAGAAAAACTGGTCCACGTACAGATGGAATATTAGCCAAGGAAAACAATGACACAATGCCATTTGCATCACCATAGATGAGTCTAGAAGTAATCACGCAACTTGTAGTAAGTCAGAAAGCGAAAGACACGTATCCTGTGATATCACTTATAGGTGTTACCTAAAAATTGATACCAGTGAAGATATTTCCACAGAGAAAGGCAATCACAGATTCATTAAACAAACTTATGGTTCACCAATGGAAAGGTGTGAGGATTGGATACATTAGGATGTCAGAGTTAACAGAGATATACAAACACAGGTGAAGTATATAATCACCAAAGACCTACGGAATACCAAGAGAAGACTACTCAACATTGTGTCATAACCTAAAATGGGAAAAGGATCCAAAGAAGAAAAGAGATAGGTATATGTGGAAAACAACCACATCTTGCACACCTAAAACAAGCAAAACATTGTAATCACACTTGCTGTGATAAACAATGAAAATTAAATTTAAAAAAGGACAATATTTAGTGAGATATAAACATAAGGGGCTTTTTCCTGGCCCATTCCATTCTAATTTGCAACCTAGAACAGGACTTCCATTGAGGCTCTGTTTCCCTAGTAACCAGATTTGGTTAATGAGAACTGCTGCCGCCTTGTGGCCGTTTCACACAACAGCAGCTCTAACTGCAGCTGTAATGGTTACTTGATAGTCAAAATAATTGCAGGCCTGTAAATGACACCTGTCCTCAAAACAATCCTTCGGTCGTAAATCGAGCAAAAATCTCAAAAGACATCCATATTTCAAAACGACAATTTCAAGAGGCATATTTTATGCACATTTTATATTCTGTCTCTTTTTTTGTTATAGAAAAAGGCATGGAAAAACGCTCAACGTCAGGAATTAATAAAGCCATGCAAATCCGGTCTAGAAACACGTTCACCTCACAGCCGTCAGAAGGATCATCAGCAAAAAAGTCTACATAGTATAAATGCTGAAGGGGTTTAAGAGAACTGTGTACCCTCTAGCTGCTGATGGGATGTAACCCGGCAACAGCCAGTACAGAGAACAAAATGGAGGTGTGTTTAAAGGTAAAACTTGAGCTACTATGTGATCAGGTAGGCCCACTGATGGGCCTATCCGCTGAGTAGACCTGAATCAAAAAGACACAGGCTGGCAATCCTTCACTGCAGCAACATGTACCATAGCCAAG
This sequence comes from Leucopleurus acutus, assembly GCF_964270905.1. Taxonomy (NCBI): domain Eukaryota; kingdom Metazoa; phylum Chordata; class Mammalia; order Artiodactyla; family Delphinidae; genus Leucopleurus; species Leucopleurus acutus. The sequence goes on along the minus strand of NC_139142.1, from coordinate 118,101,838 downwards.
AGCTGGAAGAAACCAAAATATCCATCAACAGAAAAATGCACCAAGAAGAAGTGGTCCATGTACACAATGGAATATTAGCCATGGAAAAGCATGGAACAATGCTGTTGGCACCACCATAGAAGGATCTAGAGATAATCACCCTACCTGAAGTAAGAAAGAAAACGAAAGACAGATATCCTATTACATCACTTATAGGTGTTACCTAAAAATTGATACCCATGAAATAATTTCCAAGAGAAGGACACTCATAGATTCAGAAAACCAAATTATGTTTAACCAAATGGAAAGGTGTAAGGAATGTATGAATTAGGATATGGGGGTTAACAGACATGTAGTAATACATATGAAATATATAATCACAAAATACCTATGGAATGCTAAAAGAGGTGTACTCAACACTCTGTAATAACCTACACGGGAAAGGATCCAAAGATGAATAGATCAATACATTGATATAATGAACCAGATTCCATACACCTAGAAAAAACACAGTATTTTTATCCAATTTGCTGTGATAATAAATAAAAATTAAATGTAAAAAACAAACAAGAAGTAAGGAGATATAAGCTCTTGGGAGTTTGCCGTGGCACATTCTGCTCTAATTTGCAGCTTACAAACACGATTTCCAGGAAACCTCTGTTGCCCAAAAACCCAGAGTTGGAAATGTAGAAATGCTGCCGCCTTGTGGCCGTTTCCCACAAGAGCGGCTTTAAAACCACCGCTAACGGTCACTTAACATTCTCAAGGACTCAGGACAGTAAAGGACAACTACCCTCAAAAATTCACAACTGGCAAAATTTTCAAGGAGATAGTAGGAAGAGGTAAATTTTACTCATTATTTTTCTAAAAACAAGGAAAATGGATAAAAGCTCAACAACATCAATTTTTCAACTCATTCAAATCTAGCCTACAAAAAGATTTCAACTCACACACGTCAACTACCATCAGCCAAAGGTCTACAAACAATAAATGCTGAAGGAGTTTTAGAGAACTGTGTACCCTCTAGCTGCTGGTGAGATGTAAAGTGGTAAGAGCCAATAGTGAGAACAGAAAGGAGCTGTGTTTAAAAGTAAAAATTGAGCCAGCATTCCATTCAGCAGGCCCACCGCTGAACCTCTCACCTGAAAATACCAGAGCCGAGAAGGCACAGTCTGCAACAGCTTCACTGCAGGATTTTTCACAATAGCCAAGACACGGAAGCAAACAAAATGTCCATCAATGGATGAATGGATAAAGAAGAAGTGGTCCATGTACATAATGGAATATTAGCCATGGAAAACAGTGAAACACTGCTCGTTGAGGCACCATTTATGAGCCTAGATATAATCTCAGAACATGACGTAAGTCAGAAAGAAAAAGACATATAGTATGATATCACTTATAGGAGTTATCTAACAACTGACAAAAATGATAGCATTTTCACAGAGAAAGAAACTCACAGACTTAGAAAACAAACTATTCTTATGTAAATGGAAAGGTGGGTGGTATGGAAAATTAAGATTAGGTTTACCATATGTGTACAAATACCTACTAAATACATTTATCAAAGAGACCGGCCATATAGCAAGGGAGGTCAATGGAGCACTCTGCAATAATTTACATGGGAAGAGTATCTGTACATGAATATATTACATATATATGTGTGATTGTGTGTGTGTGTGTGTGTATGTAATGTACAAATGAACCAGATTGTATACACCTAGGACAAACAATATTCTAAATATTACCTCGATTTAAAAAGACTAAAAAATCGAACAAGAAATAATGGAATATTAACTTATGGGATTTTTTCCTAGCACATTCCATTCTAATTTACAACCTGGGAACACGACTTCCAGAAATGTTGTGCTGCCCTAGAAACCAGTTTTGGGAACGGAGAAATGCTGCCGCCTTGTGGCCGTTTCCCCCAACAGCACCTTTAAAGCCAGTAGTAGTGGTCACTAAATATTCACACTCATTACAAGCCTGTAAATGTCACCTGTTCTCAAAAAAATCCTGGGGTCAAAAATCGACGAAAAATTCAAAACAGGGCAGCCTTCCCAGAAGACCACTTCAAGTGGTTTATTGTACTCACAGTTTTTTTCTGTTTTTGTTTAACAGAAAGAAAACAAAGCATGGAAAAATGCTGAACATTAAGAATTATTAAAGACATGCAAATCCAAATTACAAAAACCTATCAGCTCACACCAGTCATAATGGTCATCAGCAAAAATTCTGCAAACAATAAATGCTGAAGGGGTTGTGGAGAAATGCGCACCCTGGTTTCTAAGTGGGACATGGTAAGAACCAGTAATGAAAACACAAAGGAGGTGCCTTGATAAGGTAAATATTGAGCTACCATTCAATCAAGCATACCCACTGCTGGGCCTATCACCTGAGAGGATGAGAATCCAAAAGACACAGGGTGGCAATCCTGCACTCCAGCAATATTTACCACAGCCAACTCTTGGAAGCAACAAAAATGTCTGTCAACAGAGGAAGGCACAAAGAAGAACTGGTCCATGTACACAATGGAATATTTCTCCAGTAAAAAATATATATAATTTCAATTTAGAAACCAAACGTAAGTTAGGAGACATCAGCTTGTGGGGGTTTGTCCGGGCACATTCCTCTCTAATATATAACCGAGGAACACCACTGGTAGGAAAGACTCTTTCCATAATTCCCAGAATGGGGAAAGGAGAAATGCTGCCGCCCAATGGCTGATACCTTCAACAGCAGCTTTAAAATCTGTGCTAATGGTCACTTCATATGCACAAGTACTGGAGGGCTGTAAATGAAACCAGCCCTGAAAATGTCTTCAGGGAGGTAATGGCCAAAATATTTCAAAATGTGACACGTACTTCAAGAAAACCATTTGAAGAGGTAAGCGCTACTCACAGCTTGAAAAAAAAGAGGACATGCCTGAAAGTTCAATTTCAAGGGATTATGAGATGCATGCAAATCCAACCTCAAAGAGGTGTCAGCTCACACCTGTCAGAATAAACATCAGCAGAAAAGCTACAAACAATAAATGCTGAAAGGGTTGTGGACAAGGGCATACCCTCAAATTTAAGTGGAACATAACCTGGTAAGAGCCACTAATGAGAACAGAATGGAGACGCCTTTACAAGGTAAACATTTTGCTACCATATGATCCAACAGGCCCTCTCCTGGGCCTATAACCGAAGAAGACATAGTTGAAAGACACAGGCAGGCAAATGTGCATTTCAGCAGTGTTACAATAACCAAGACATGGAAGCAACCAAAAAGTCCATCAACAGGTGAGTGGACAAAGAAAAACTGGTCCACGTACAGATGGAATATTAGCCAAGGAAAACAATGACACAATGCCATTTGCATCACCATAGATGAGTCTAGAAGTAATCACGCAACTTGTAGTAAGTCAGAAAGCGAAAGACACGTATCCTGTGATATCACTTATAGGTGTTACCTAAAAATTGATACCAGTGAAGATATTTCCACAGAGAAAGGCAATCACAGATTCATTAAACAAACTTATGGTTCACCAATGGAAAGGTGTGAGGATTGGATACATTAGGATGTCAGAGTTAACAGAGATATACAAACACAGGTGAAGTATATAATCACCAAAGACCTACGGAATACCAAGAGAAGACTACTCAACATTGTGTCATAACCTAAAATGGGAAAAGGATCCAAAGAAGAAAAGAGATAGGTATATGTGGAAAACAACCACATCTTGCACACCTAAAACAAGCAAAACATTGTAATCACACTTGCTGTGATAAACAATGAAAATTAAATTTAAAAAAGGACAATATTTAGTGAGATATAAACATAAGGGGCTTTTTCCTGGCCCATTCCATTCTAATTTGCAACCTAGAACAGGACTTCCATTGAGGCTCTGTTTCCCTAGTAACCAGATTTGGTTAATGAGAACTGCTGCCGCCTTGTGGCCGTTTCACACAACAGCAGCTCTAACTGCAGCTGTAATGGTTACTTGATAGTCAAAATAATTGCAGGCCTGTAAATGACACCTGTCCTCAAAACAATCCTTCGGTCGTAAATCGAGCAAAAATCTCAAAAGACATCCATATTTCAAAACGACAATTTCAAGAGGCATATTTTATGCACATTTTATATTCTGTCTCTTTTTTTGTTATAGAAAAAGGCATGGAAAAACGCTCAACGTCAGGAATTAATAAAGCCATGCAAATCCGGTCTAGAAACACGTTCACCTCACAGCCGTCAGAAGGATCATCAGCAAAAAAGTCTACATAGTATAAATGCTGAAGGGGTTTAAGAGAACTGTGTACCCTCTAGCTGCTGATGGGATGTAACCCGGCAACAGCCAGTACAGAGAACAAAATGGAGGTGTGTTTAAAGGTAAAACTTGAGCTACTATGTGATCAGGTAGGCCCACTGATGGGCCTATCCGCTGAGTAGACCTGAATCAAAAAGACACAGGCTGGCAATCCTTCACTGCAGCAACATGTACCATAGCCAAGAGCTGGAAGAAACCAAAATATCCATCAACAGAAAAATGCACCAAGAAGAAGTGGTCCATGTACACAATGGAATATTAGCCATGGAAAAGCATGGAACAATGCTGTTGGCACCACCATAGAAGGATCTAGAGATAATCACCCTACCTGAAGTAAGAAAGAAAACGAAAGACAGATATCCTATTACATCACTTATAGGTGTTACCTAAAAATTGATACCCATGAAATAATTTCCAAGAGAAGGACACTCATAGATTCAGAAAACCAAATTATGTTTAACCAAATGGAAAGGTGTAAGGAATGTATGAATTAGGATATGGGGGTTAACAGACATGTAGTAATACATATGAAATATATAATCACAAAATACCTATGGAATGCTAAAAGAGGTGTACTCAACACTCTGTAATAACCTACACGGGAAAGGATCCAAAGATGAATAGATCAATACATTGATATAATGAACCAGATTCCATACACCTAGAAAAAACACAGTATTTTTATCCAATTTGCTGTGATAATAAATAAAAATTAAATGTAAAAAACAAACAAGAAGTAAGGAGATATAAGCTCTTGGGAGTTTGCCGTGGCACATTCTGCTCTAATTTGCAGCTTACAAACACGATTTCCAGGAAACCTCTGTTGCCCAAAAACCCAGAGTTGGAAATGTAGAAATGCTGCCGCCTTGTGGCCGTTTCCCACAAGAGCGGCTTTAAAACCACCGCTAACGGTCACTTAACATTCTCAAGGACTCAGGACAGTAAAGGACAACTACCCTCAAAAATTCACAACTGGCAAAATTTTCAAGGAGATAGTAGGAAGAGGTAAATTTTACTCATTATTTTTCTAAAAACAAGGAAAATGGATAAAAGCTCAACAACATCAATTGTTCAACTCATTCAAATCTAGCCTACAAAAAGATTTCAACTCACACACGTCAACTACCATCAGCCAAAGGTCTACAAACAATAAATGCTGAAGGAGTTTTAGAGAACTGTGTACCCTCTAGCTGCTGGTGAGATGTAAAGTGGTAAGAGCCAATAGTGAGAACAGAAAGGAGCTGTGTTTAAAAGTAAAAATTGAGCCAGCATTCCATTCAGCAGGCCCACCGCTGAACCTCTCACCTGAAAATACCAGAGCCGAGAAGGCACAGTCTGCAACAGCTTCACTGCAGGATTTTTCACAATAGCCAAGACACGGAAGCAAACAAAATGTCCATCAATGGATGAATGGATAAAGAAGAAGTGGTCCATGTACATAATGGAATATTAGCCATGGAAAACAGTGAAACACTGCTCGTTGAGGCACCATTTATGAGCCTAGATATAATCTCAGAACATGACGTAAGTCAGAAAGAAAAAGACATATAGTATGATATCACTTATAGGAGTTATCTAACAACTGACAAAAATGATAGCATTTTCACAGAGAAAGAAACTCACAGACTTAGAAAACAAACTATTCTTATGTAAATGGAAAGGTGGGTGGTATGGAAAATTAAGATTAGGTTTACCATATGTGTACAAATACCTACTAAATACATTTATCAAAGAGACCGGCCATATAGCAAGGGAGGTCAATGGAGCACTCTGCAATAATTTACATGGGAAGAGTATCTGTACATGAATATATTACATATATATGTGTGATTGTGTGTGTGTGTGTGTGTGTGTGTATGTAATGTACAAATGAACCAGATTGTATACACCTAGGACAAACAATATTCTAAATATTACCTCGATTTAAAAAGACTAAAAAATCGAACAAGAAATAATGGAATATTAACTTATGGGATTTTTTCCTAGCACATTCCATTCTAATTTACAACCTGGGAACACGACTTCCAGAAATGTTGTGCTGCCCTAGAAACCAGTTTTGGGAACGGAGAAATGCTGCCGCCTTGTGGCCGTTTCCCCCAACAGCACCTTTAAAGCCAGTAGTAGTGGTCACTAAATATTCACACTCATTACAAGCCTGTAAATGTCACCTGTTCTCAAAAAAATCCTGGGGTCAAAAATCGACGAAAAATTCAAAACAGGGCAGCCTTCCCAGAAGACCACTTCAAGTGGTTTATTGTACTCACAGTTTTTTTCTGTTTTTGTTTAACAGAAAGAAAACAAAGCATGGAAAAATGCTGAACATTAAGAATTATTAAAGACATGCAAATCCAAATTACAAAAACCTATCAGCTCACACCAGTCATAATGGTCATCAGCAAAAATTCTGCAAACAATAAATGCTGAAGGGGTTGTGGAGAAATGCGCACCCTGGTTTCTAAGTGGGACATGGTAAGAACCAGTAATGAAAACACAAAGGAGGTGCCTTGATAAGGTAAATATTGAGCTACCATTCAATCAAGCATACCCACTGCTGGGCCTATCACCTGAGAGGATGAGAATCCAAAAGACACAGGGTGGCAATCCTGCACTCCAGCAATATTTACCACAGCCAACTCTTGGAAGCAACAAAAATGTCTGTCAACAGAGGAAGGCACAAAGAAGAACTGGTCCATGTACACAATGGAATATTTCTCCAGTAAAAAATATATATAATTTCAATTTAGAAACCAAACGTAAGTTAGGAGACATCAGCTTGTGGGGGTTTGTCCGGGCACATTCCTCTCTAATATATAACCGAGGAACACCACTGGTAGGAAGGACTCTTTCCATAATTCCCAGAATGGGGAAAGGAGAAATGCTGCCGCCCAATGGCTGATACCTTCAACAGCAGCTTTAAAATCTGTGCTAATGGTCACTTCATATGCACAAGTACTGGAGGGCTGTAAATGAAACCAGCCCTGAAAATGTCTTCAGGGAGGTAATGGCCAAAATATTTCAAAATGTGACACGTACTTCAAGAAAACCATTTGAAGAGGTAAGCGCTACTCACAGCTTGAAAAAAAAGAGGACATGCCTGAAAGTTCAATTTCAAGGGATTATGAGATGCATGCAAATCCAACCTCAAAGAGGTGTCAGCTCACACCTGTCAGAACAAACATCAGCAGAAAAACTACAAACAATAAATGCTGAAAGGGTTGTGGACAAGGGCATACCCTCAAATTTAAGTGGAACATAACCTGGTAAGAGCCACTAATGAGAACAGAATGGAGACGCCTTTACAAGGTAAACATTTTGCTACCATATGATCCAACAGGCCCTCTCCTGGGCCTATAACCGAAGAAGACATAGTTGAAAGACACAGGCAGGCAAATGTGCATTTCAGCAGTGTTACAATAACCAAGACATGGAAGCAACCAAAAAGTCCATCAACAGGTGAGTGGACAAAGAAAAACTGGTCCACGTACAGATGGAATATTAGCCAAGGAAAACAATGACACAATGCCATTTGCATCACCATAGATGAGTCTAGAAGTAATCACGCAACTTGTAGTAAGTCAGAAAGCGAAAGACACGTATCCTGTGATATCACTTATAGGTGTTACCTAAAAATTGATACCAGTGAAGATATTTCCACAGAGAAAGGCAATCACAGATTCATTAAACAAACTTATGGTTCACCAATGGAAAGGTGTGAGGATTGGATACATTAGGATGTCAGAGTTAACAGAGATATACAAACACAGGTGAAGTATATAATCACCAAAGACCTACGGAATACCAAGAGAAGACTACTCAACATTGTGTCATAACCTAAAATGGGAAAAGGATCCAAAGAAGAAAAGAGATAGGTATATGTGGAAAACAACCACATCTTGCACACCTAAAACAAGCAAAACGTTGTAATCACACTTGCTGTGATAAACAATGAAAATTAAATTTAAAAAAAGGACAATATTTAGTGAGATATAAACATAAGGGGCTTTTTCCTGGCCCATTCCATTCTAATTTGCAACCTAGAACAGGACTTCCATTGAGGCTCTGTTTCCCTAGTAACCAGATTTGGTTAATGAGAACTGCTGCCGCCTTGTGGCCGTTTCACACAACAGCAGCTCTAACTGCAGCTGTAATGGTTACTTGATAGTCAAAATAATTGCAGGCCTGTAAATGACACCTGTCCTCAAAACAATCCTTCGGTCGTAAATCGAGCAAAAATCTCAAAAGACATCCATATTTCAAAACGACAATTTCAAGAGGCATATTTTATGCACATTTTATATTCTGTCTCTTTTTTTGTTATAGAAAAAGGCATGGAAAAACGCTCAACGTCAGGAATTAATAAAGCCATGCAAATCCGGTCTAGAAACACGTTCACCTCACAGCCGTCAGAAGGATCATCAGCAAAAAAGTCTACATAGTATAAATGCTGAAGGGGTTTTAGAGAACTGTGTACCCTCTAGCTGCTGATGGGATGTAACCTGGTAACAGCCAGTACAGAGAACAAAATGGAGGTGTGTTTAAAGGTAAAACTTGAGCTACTATGTCATCAGGTAGGCCCACTGATGGGCCTATCCGCTGAGTAGACCTGAATCAAAAAGACACAGGCTGGCAATCCTTCACTGCAGCAACATGTACCATAGCCAAGAGCTGGAAGAAACCAAAATGTCCATCAACAGAAAAATGCACCAAGAAGAAGTGGTCCATGTACACAATGGAATATTAGCCATGGAAAAGCATGGAACAATGCTGTTGGCACCACCATAGAAGGATCTAGAGATAATCACCCTACCTGAAGTAAGAAAGAAAACGAAAGACAGATATCCTATTACATCACTTATAGGTGTTACCTAAAAATTGATACCCATGAAATAATTTCCAAGAGAAGGACACTCATAGATTCAGAAAACCAAATTATGTTTAACCAAATGGAAAGGTGTAAGGAATGTATGAATTAGGATATGGGGGTTAACAGACATGTAGTAATACAAATGAAATATATAATCACAAAATACCTATGGAATGCTAAAAGAGGTGTACTCAACACTCTGTAATAACCTACACGGGAAAGGATCCAAAGATGAATAGATCAATACATTGATATAATGAACCAGATTCCATACACCTAGAAAAAACACAGTATTTTTATCCAATTTGCTGGGATAATAAATAAAAATTAAATGTAAAAAACAAACAAGAAGTAAGGAGATATAAACTCTTGGGAGTTTGCCGTGGCACATTCTGCTCTAATTTGCAGCTTACAAACACGATTTCCAGGAAACCTCTGTTGCCCAAAAACCCAGAGTTGGAAATGTAGAAATGCTGCCGCCTTGTGGCCGTTTCCCACAAGAGCGGCTTTAAAACCACCGCTAACGGTCACTTAACATTCTCAAGGACTCAGGACAGTAAAGGACAACTACCCTCAAAAATTCACAACTGGCAAAATTTTCAAGGAGATAGTAGGAAGAGGTAAATTTTACTCATTATTTTTCTAAAAACAAGGAAAATGGATAAAAGCTCAACAACATCAATTTTTAAACTCATTCAAATCTAGCCTACAAAAAGATTTCAACTCACACACGTCAACTACCATCAGCCAAAGGTCTACAAACAATAAATGCTGAAGGAGTTTTAGAGAACTGTGTACCCTCTAGCTGCTGGTGAGATGTAAAGTGGTAAGAGCCAATAGTGAGAACAGAAAGGAGCTGTGTTTAAAAGTAAAAATTGAGCCAGCATTCCATTCAGCAGGCCCACCGCTGAACCTCTCACCTGAAAATACCAGAGCCGAGAAGGCACAGTCTGCAACAGCTTCACTGCAGGATTTTTCACAATAGCCAAGACACGGAAGCAAACAAAATGTCCATCAATGGATGAATGGATAAAGAAGAAGTGGTCCATGTACATAATGGAATATTAGCCATGGAAAACAGTGAAACACTGCTCGTTGAGGCACCATTTATGAGCCTAGATATAATCTCAGAACATGACGTAAGTCAGAAAGAAAAAGACATATAGTATGATATCACTTATAGGAGTTATCTAACAACTGACAAAAATGATAGCATTTTCACAGAGAAAGAAACTCACAGACTTAGAAAACAAACTATTCTTATGTAAATGGAAAGGTGGGTGGTATGGAAAATTAAGATTAGGTTTACCATATGTGTACAAATACCTACTAAATACATTTATCAAAGAGACCGACCATATAGCAAGGGAGGTCAATGGAGCACTCTGCAATAATTTACATGGGAAGAGTATCTGTACATGAATATATTACATATATATGTGTGATTGTGTGTGTGTGTGTGTATGTAATGTACAAATGAACCAGATTGTATACACCTAGGACAAACAATATTCTAAATATTACCTCGATTTAAAAAGACTAAAAAATCGAACAAGAAATAATGGAATATTAACTTATGGGATTTTTTCCTAGCACATTCCATTCTAATTTACAACCTGGGAACACGACTTCCAGAAATGTTGTGCTGCCCTAGAAACCAGTTTTGGGAACGGAGAAATGCTGCCGCCTTGTGGCCGTTTCCCCCAACAGCACCTTTAAAGCCAGTAGTAATGGTCACTAAATATTCACACTCATTACAAGCCTGTAAATGTCACCTGTTCTCAAAAAAATCCTGGGGTCAAAAATCGACGAAAAATTCAAAACAGGGCAGCCTTCCCAGAAGACCACTTCAAGTGGTTTATTGTACTCACAGTTTTTTTCTGTTTTTGTTTAACAGAAAGAAAACAAAGCATGGAAAAATGCTGAACATTAAGAATTATTAAAGACATGCAAATCCAAATTACAAAAACCTATCAGCTCACACCAGTCATAATGGTCATCAGCAAAAATTCTGCAAACAATAAATGCTGAAGGGGTTGTGGAGAAATGCGCACCCTGGTTTCTAAGTGGGACATGGTAAGAACCAGTAATGAAAACACAAAGGAGGTGCCTTGATAAGGTAAATATTGAGCTACCATTCAATCAAGCATACCCACTGCTGGGCCTATCACCTGAGAGGATGAGAATCCAAAAGACACAGGGTGGCAATCCTGCACTCCAGCAATATTTACCACAGCCAACTCTTGGAAGCAACAAAAATGTCTGTCAACAGAGGAAGGCACAAAGAAGAACTGGTCCATGTACACAATGGAATATTTCTCCAGTAAAAAATATATATAATTTCAATTTAGAAACCAAACGTAAGTTAGGAGACATCAGCTTGTGGGGGTTTGTCCAGGCACATTCCTCTCTAATATATAACCGAGGAACACCACTGGTAGGAAGGACTCTTTCCATAATTCCCAGAATGGGGAAAGGAGAAATGCTGCCGCCCAATGGCTGATACCTTCAACAGCAGCTTTAAAATCTGTGCTAATGGTCACTTCATATGCACAAGTACTGGAGGGCTGTAAATGAAACCAGCCCTGAAAATGTCTTCAGGGAGGTAATGGCCAAAATATTTCAAAATGTGACACGTACTTCAAGAAAACCATTTGAAGAGGTAAGCGCTACTCACAGCTTGAAAAAAAAGAGGACATGCCTGAAAGTTCAATTTCAAGGGATTATGAGATGCATGCAAATCCAACCTCAAAGAGGTGTCAGCTCACACCTGTCAGAATAAACATCAGCAGAAAAACTACAAACAATAAATGCTGAAAGGGTTGTGGACAAGGGCATACCCTCAAATTTAAGTGGAACATAACCTGGTAAGAGCCACTAATGAGAACAGAATGGAGACGCCTTTACAAGGTAAACATTTTGCTACCATATGATCCAACAGGCCCTCTCCTGGGCCTATAACCGAAGAAGACATAGTTGAAAGACACAGGCAGGCAAATGTGCATTTCAGCAGTGTTACAATAACCAAGACATGGAAGCAACCAAAAAGTCCATCAACAGGTGAGTGGACAAAGAAAAACTGGTCCACGTACAGATGGAATATTAGCCAAGGAAAACAATGACACAATGCCATTTGCATCACCATAGATGAGTCTAGAAGTAATCACGCAACTTGTAGTAAGTCAGAAAGCGAAAGACACGTATCCTGTGATATCACTTATAGGTGTTACCTAAAAATTGATACCAGTGAAGATATTTCCACAGAGAAAGGCAATCACAGATTCATTCAACAAACTTATGGTTCACCAATGGAAAGGTGTGAGGATTGGATACATTAGGATGTCAGAGTTAACAGAGATATACAAACACAGGTGAAGTATATAATCACCAAAGACCTACGGAATACCAAGAGAAGACTACTCAACATTGTGTCATAACCTAAAATGGGAAAAGGATCCAAAGAAGAAAAGAGATAGGTATATGTGGAAAACAACCACATCTTGCACACCTAAAACAAGCAAAACATTGTAATCACACTTGCTGTGATAAACAATGAAAATTAAATTTAAAAAAAGGACAATATTTAGTGAGATATAAACATAAGGGGCTTTTTCCTGGCCCATTCCATTCTAATTTGCAACCTAGAACAGGACTTCCATTGAGGCTCTGTTTCCCTAGTAACCAGATTTGGTTAATGAGAACTGCTGCCGCCTTGTGGCCGTTTCACACAACAGCAGCTCTAACTGCAGCTGTAATGGTTACTTGATAGTCAAAATAATTGCAGGCCTGTAAATGACACCTGTCCTCAAAACAATCCTTCGGTCGTAAATCGAGCAAAAATCTCAAAAGACATCCATATTTCAAAACGACAATTTCAAGAGGCATATTTTATGCACATTTTATATTCTGTCTCTTTTTTTGTTATAGAAAAAGGCATGGAAAAACGCTCAACGTCAGGAATTAATAAAGCCATGCAAATCCGGTCTAGAAACACGTTCACCTCACAGCCGTCAGAAGGATCATCAGCAAAAAAGTCTACATAGTATAAATGCTGAAGGGGTTTTAGAGAACTGTGTACCCTCTAGCTGCTGATGGGATGTAACCTGGTAACAGCCAGTACAGAGAACAAAATGGAGGTGTGTTTAAAGGTAAAACTTGAGCTACTATGTGATCAGGTAGGCCCACTGATGGGCCTATCCGCTGAGTAGACCTGAATCAAAAAGACACAGGCTGGCAATCCTTCACTGCAGCAACATGTACCATAGCCAAGAGCTGGAAGAAACCAAAATGTCCATCAACAGAAAAATGCACCAAGAAGAAGTGGTCCATGTACACAATGGAATATTAGCCATGGAAAAGCATGGAACAATGCTGTTGGCACCACCATAGAAGGATCTAGAGATAATCACCCTACCTGAAGTAAGAAAGAAAACGAAAGACAGATATCCTATTACATCACTTATAGGTGTTACCTAAAAATTGATACCCATGAAATAATTTCCAAGAGAAGGACACTCATAGATTCAGAAAACCAAATTATGTATAACCAAATGGAAAGGTGTAAGGAATGTATGAATTAGGATATGGGGGTTAACAGACATGTAGTAATACAAATGAAATATATAATCACAAAATACCTATGGAATGCTAAAAGAGGTGTACTCAACACTCTGTAATAACCTACACGGGAAAGGATCCAAAGATGAATAGATCAATACATTGATATAATGAACCAGATTCCATACACCTAGAAAAAACACAGTATTTTTATCCAATTTGCTGGGATAATAAATAAAAATTAAATGTAAAAAACAAACAAGAAGTAAGGAGATATAAACTCTTGGGAGTTTGCCGTGGCACATTCTGCTCTAATTTGCAGCTTACAAACACGATTTCCAGGAAACCTCTGTTGCCCAAAAACCCAGAGTTGGAAATGTAGAAATGCTGCCGCCTTGTGGCCGTTTCCCACAAGAGCGGCTTTAAAACCACCGCTAACGGTCACTTAACATTCTCAAGGACTCAGGACAGTAAAGGACAACTACCCTCAAAAATTCACAACTGGCAAAATTTTCAAGGAGATAGTAGGAAGAGGTAAATGTTACTCATTATTTTTCTAAAAACAAGGAAAATGGATAAAAGCTCAACAACATCAATTTTTAAACTCATTCAAATCTAGCCTACAAAAAGATTTCAACTCACACACGTCAACTACCATCAGCCAAAGGTCTACAAACAATAAATGCTGAAGGAGTTTTAGAGAACTGTGTACCCTCTAGCTGCTGGTGAGATGTAAAGTGGTAAGAGCCAATAGTGAGAACAGAAAGGAGCTGTGTTTAAAAGTAAAAATTGAGCCAGCATTCCATTCAGCAGGCCCACCGCTGAACCTCTCACCTGAAAATACCAGAGCCGAGAAGGCACAGTCTGCAACAGCTTCACTGCAGGATTTTTCACAATAGCCAAGACACGGAAGCAAACAAAATGTCCATCAATGGATGAATGGATAAAGAAGAAGTGGTCCATGTACATAATGGAATATTAGCCATGGAAAACAGTGAAACACTGCTCGTTGAGGCACCATTTATGAGCCTAGATATAATCTCAGAACATGACGTAAGTCAGAAAGAAAAAGACATATAGTATGATATCACTTATAGGAGTTATCTAACAACTGACAAAAATGATAGCATTTTCACAGAGAAAGAAACTCACAGACTTAGAAAACAAACTATTCTTATGTAAATGGAAAGGTGGGTGGTATGGAAAATTAAGATTAGGTTTACCATATGTGTACAAATACCTACTAAATACATTTATCAAAGAGACCGACCATATAGCAAGGGAGGTCAATGGAGCACTCTGCAATAATTTACATGGGAAGAGTATCTGTACATGAATATATTACATATATATGTGTGATTGTGTGTGTGTGTGTGTATGTAATGTACAAATGAACCAGATTGTATACACCTAGGACAAACAATATTCTAAATATTACCTCGATTTAAAAAGACTAAAAAATCGAACAAGAAATAATGGAATATTAACTTATGGGATTTTTTCCTAGCACATTCCATTCTAATTTACAACCTGGGAACACGACTTCCAGAAATGTTGTGCTGCCCTAGAAACCAGTTTTGGGAACGGAGAAATGCTGCCGCCTTGTGGCCGTTTCCCCCAACAGCACCTTTAAAGCCAGTAGTAATGGTCACTAAATATTCACACTCATTACAAGCCTGTAAATGTCACCTGTTCTCAAAAAAATCCTGGGGTCAAAAATCGACGAAAAATTCAAAACAGGGCAGCCTTCCCAGAAGACCACTTCAAGTGGTTTATTGTACTCACAGTTTTTTTCTGTTTTTGTTTAACAGAAAGAAAACAAAGCATGGAAAAATGCTGAACATTAAGAATTATTAAAGACATGCAAATCCAAATTACAAAAACCTATCAGCTCACACCAGTCATAATGGTCATCAGCAAAAATTCTGCAAACAATAAATGCTGAAGGGGTTGTGGAGAAATGCGCACCCTGGTTTCTAAGTGGGACATGGTAAGAACCAGTAATGAAAACACAAAGGAGGTGCCTTGATAAGGTAAATATTGAGCTACCATTCAATCAAGCATACCCACTGCTGGGCCTATCACCTGAGAGGATGAGAATCCAAAAGACACAGGGTGGCAATCCTGCACTCCAGCAATATTTACCACAGCCAACTCTTGGAAGCAACAAAAATGTCTGTCAACAGAGGAAGGCACAAAGAAGAACTGGTCCATGTACACAATGGAATATTTCTCCAGTAAAAAATATATATAATTTCAATTTAGAAACCAAACGTAAGTTAGGAGACATCAGCTTGTGGGGGTTTGTCCAGGCACATTCCTCTCTAATATATAACCGAGGAACACCACTGGTAGGAAGGACTCTTTCCATAATTCCCAGAATGGGGAAAGGAGAAATGCTGCCGCCCAATGGCTGATACCTTCAACAGCAGCTTTAAAATCTGTGCTAATGGTCACTTCATATGCACAAGTACTGGAGGGCTGTAAATGAAACCAGCCCTGAAAATGTCTTCAGGGAGGTAATGGCCAAAATATTTCAAAATGTGACACGTACTTCAAGAAAACCATTTGAAGAGGTAAGCGCTACTCACAGCTTGAAAAAAAAGAGGACATGCCTGAAAGTTCAATTTCAAGGGATTATGAGATGCATGCAAATCCAACCTCAAAGAGGTGTCAGCTCACACCTGTCAGAATAAACATCAGCAGAAAAACTACAAACAATAAATGCTGAAAGGGTTGTGGACAAGGGCATACCCTCAAATTTAAGTGGAACATAACCTGGTAAGAGCCACTAATGAGAACAGAATGGAGACGCCTTTACAAGGTAAACATTTTGCTACCATATGATCCAACAGGCCCTCTCCTGGGCCTATAACCGAAGAAGACATAGTTGAAAGACACAGGCAGGCAAATGTGCATTTCAGCAGTGTTACAATAACCAAGACATGGAAGCAACCAAAAAGTCCATCAACAGGTGAGTGGACAAAGAAAAACTGGTCCACGTACAGATGGAATATTAGCCAAGGAAAACAATGACACAATGCCATTTGCATCACCATAGATGAGTCTAGAAGTAATCACGCAACTTGTAGTAAGTCAGAAAGCGAAAGACACGTATCCTGTGATATCACTTATAGGTGTTACCTAAAAATTGATACCAGTGAAGATATTTCCACAGAGAAAGGCAATCACAGATTCATTCAACAAACTTATGGTTCACCAATGGAAAGGTGTGAGGATTGGATACATTAGGATGTCAGAGTTAACAGAGATATACAAACACAGGTGAAGTATATAATCACCAAAGACCTACGGAATACCAAGAGAAGACTACTCAACATTGTGTCATAACCTAAAATGGGAAAAGGATCCAAAGAAGAAAAGAGATAGGTATATGTGGAAAACAACCACATCTTGCACACCTAAAACAAGCAAAACGTTGTAATCACACTTGCTGTGATAAACAATGAAAATTAAATTTAAAAAAAGGACAATATTTAGTGAGATATAAACATAAGGGGCTTTTTCCTGGCCCATTCCATTCTAATTTGCAACCTAGAACAGGACTTCCATTGAGGCTCTGTTTCCCTAGTAACCAGATTTGGTTAATGAGAACTGCTGCCGCCTTGTGGCCGTTTCACACAACAGCAGCTCTAACTGCAGCTGTAATGGTTACTTGATAGTCAAAATAATTGCAGGCCTGTAAATGACACCTGTCCTCAAAACAATCCTTCGGTCGTAAATCGAGCAAAAATCTCAAAAGACATCCATATTTCAAAACGACAATTTCAAGAGGCATATTTTATGCACATTTTATATTCTGTCTCTTTTTTTGTTATAGAAAAAGGCATGGAAAAACGCTCAACGTCAGGAATTAATAAAGCCATGCAAATCCGGTCTAGAAACACGTTCACCTCACAGCCGTCAGAAGGATCATCAGCAAAAAAGTCTACATAGTATAAATGCTGAAGGGGTTTTAGAGAACTGTGTACCCTCTAGCTGCTGATGGGATGTAACCTGGTAACAGCCAGTACAGAGAACAAAATGGAGGTGTGTTTAAAGGTAAAACTTGAGCTACTATGTGATCAGGTAGGCCCACTGATGGGCCTATCCGCTGAGTAGACCTGAATCAAAAAGACACAGGCTGGCAATCCTTCACTGCAGCAACATGTACCATAGCCAAGAGCTGGAAGAAACCAAAATGTCCATCAACAGAAAAATGCACCAAGAAGAAGTGGTCCATGTACACAATGGAATATTAGCCATGGAAAAGCATGGAACAATGCTGTTGGCACCACCATAGAAGGATCTAGAGATAATCACCCTACCTGAAGTAAGAAAGAAAACGAAAGACAGATATCCTATTACATCACTTATAGGTGTTACCTAAAAATTGATACCCATGAAATAATTTCCAAGAGAAGGACACTCATAGATTCAGAAAACCAAATTATGTATAACCAAATGGAAAGGTGTAAGGAATGTATGAATTAGGATATGGGGGTTAACAGACATGTAGTAATACATATGAAATATATAATCACAAAATACCTATGGAATGCTAAAAGAGGTGTACTCAACACTCTGTAATAACCTACACGGGAAAGGATCCAAAGATGAATAGATCAATACATTGATATAATGAACCAGATTCCATACACCTAGAAAAAACACAGTATTTTTATCCAATTTGCTGTGATAATAAATAAAAATTAAATGTAAAAAACAAACAAGAAGTAAGGAGATATAAGCTCTTGGGAGTTTGCCGTGGCACATTCTGCTCTAATTTGCAGCTTACAAACACGATTTCCAGGAAACCTCTGTTGCCCAAAAACCCAGAGTTGGAAATGTAGAAATGCTGCCGCCTTGTGGCCGTTTCCCACAAGAGCGGCTTTAAAACCACCGCTAACGGTCACTTAACATTCTCAAGGACTCAGGACAGTAAAGGACAACTACCCTCAAAAATTCACAACTGGCAAAATTTTCAAGGAGATAGTAGGAAGAGGTAAATTTTACTCATTATTTTTCTAAAAACAAGGAAAATGGATAAAAGCTCAACAACATCAATTTTTCAACTCATTCAAATCTAGCCTACAAAAAGATTTCAACTCACACACGTCAACTACCATCAGCCAAAGGTCTACAAACAATAAATGCTGAAGGAGTTTTAGAGAACTGTGTACCCTCTAGCTGCTGGTGAGATGTAAAGTGGTAAGAGCCAATAGTGAGAACAGAAAGGAGCTGTGTTTAAAAGTAAAAATTGAGCCAGCATTCCATTCAGCAGGCCCACCGCTGAACCTCTCACCTGAAAATACCAGAGCCGAGAAGGCACAGTCTGCAACAGCTTCACTGCAGGATTTTTCACAATAGCCAAGACACGGAAGCAAACAAAATGTCCATCAATGGATGAATGGATAAAGAAGAAGTGGTCCATGTACATAATGGAATATTAGCCATGGAAAACAGTGAAACACTGCTCGTTGAGGCACCATTTATGAGCCTAGATATAATCTCAGAACATGACGTAAGTCAGAAAGAAAAAGACATATAGTATGATATCACTTATAGGAGTTATCTAACAACTGACAAAAATGATAGCATTTTCACAGAGAAAGAAACTCACAGACTTAGAAAACAAACTATTCTTATGTAAATGGAAAGGTGGGTGGTATGGAAAATTAAGATTAGGTTTACCATATGTGTACAAATACCTACTAAATACATTTATCAAAGAGACCGACCATATAGCAAGGGAGGTCAATGGAGCACTCTGCAATAATTTACATGGGAAGAGTATCTGTACATGAATATATTACATATATATGTGTGATTGTGTGTGTGTGTGTGTGTGTGTGTATGTAATGTACAAATGAACCAGATTGTATACACCTAGGACAAACAATATTCTAAATATTACCTCGATTTAAAAAGACTAAAAAATCGAACAAGAAATAATGGAATATTAACTTATGGGATTTTTTCCTAGCACATTCCATTCTAATTTACAACCTGGGAACACGACTTCCAGAAATGTTGTGCTGCCCTAGAAACCAGTTTTGGGAACGGAGAAATGCTGCCGCCTTGTGGCCGTTTACCCCAACAGCACCTTTAAAGCCAGTAGTAGTGGTCACTAAATATTCACACTCATTACAAGCCTGTAAATGTCACCTGTTCTCAAAAAAATCCTGGGGTCAAAAATCGATGAAAAATTCAAAACAGGGCAGCCTTCCCAGAAGACCACTTCAAGTGGTTTATTGTACTCACAGTTTTTTTCTGTTTTTGTTTAACAGAAAGAAAACAAAGCATGGAAAAATGCTGAACATTAAGAATTATTAAAGACATGCAAATCCAAATTACAAAAACCTATCAGCTCACACCAGTCATAATGGTCATCAGCAAAAATTCTGCAAACAATAAATGCTGAAGGGGTTGTGGAGAAATGCGCACCCTGGTTTCTAAGTGGGACATGGTAAGAACCAGTAATGAAAACACAAAGGAGGTGCCTTGATAAGGTAAATATTGAGCTACCATTCAATCAAGCATACCCACTGCTGGGCCTATCACCTGAGAGGATGAGAATCCAAAAGACACAGGGTGGCAATCCTGCACTCCAGCAATATTTACCACAGCCAACTCTTGGAAGCAACAAAAATGTCTGTCAACAGAGGAAGGCACAAAGAAGAACTGGTCCATGTACACAATGGAATATTTCTCCAGTAAAAAATATATATAATTTCAATTTAGAAACCAAACGTAAGTTAGGAGACATCAGCTTGTGGGGGTTTGTCCGGGCACATTCCTCTCTAATATATAACCGAGGAACACCACTGGTAGGAAAGACTCTTTCCATAATTCCCAGAATGGGGAAAGGAGAAATGCTGCCGCCCAATGGCTGATACCTTCAACAGCAGCTTTAAAATCTGTGCTAATGGTCACTTCATATGCACAAGTACTGGAGGGCTGTAAATGAAACCAGCCCTGAAAATGTCTTCAGGGAGGTAATGGCCAAAATATTTCAAAATGTGACACGTACTTCAAGAAAACCATTTGAAGAGGTAAGCGCTACTCACAGCTTGAAAAAAAAGAGGACATGCCTGAAAGTTCAATTTCAAGGGATTATGAGATGCATGCAAATCCAACCTCAAAGAGGTGTCAGCTCACACCTGTCAGAATAAACATCAGCAGAAAAGCTACAAACAATAAATGCTGAAAGGGTTGTGGACAAGGGCATACCCTCAAATTTAAGTGGAACATAACCTGGTAAGAGCCACTAATGAGAACAGAATGGAGACGCCTTTACAAGGTAAACATTTTGCTACCATATGATCCAACAGGCCCTCTCCTGGGCCTATAACCGAAGAAGACATAGTTGAAAGACACAGGCAGGCAAATGTGCATTTCAGCAGTGTTACAATAACCAAGACATGGAAGCAACCAAAAAGTCCATCAACAGGTGAGTGGACAAAGAAAAACTGGTCCACGTACAGATGGAATATTAGCCAAGGAAAACAATGACACAATGCCATTTGCATCACCATAGATGAGTCTAGAAGTAATCACGCAACTTGTAGTAAGTCAGAAAGCGAAAGACACGTATCCTGTGATATCACTTATAGGTGTTACCTAAAAATTGATACCAGTGAAGATATTTCCACAGAGAAAGGCAATCACAGATTCATTCAACAAACTTATGGTTCACCAATGGAAAGGTGTGAGGATTGGATACATTAGGATGTCAGAGTTAACAGAGATATACAAACACAGGTGAAGTATATAATCACCAAAGACCTACGGAATACCAAGAGAAGACTACTCAACATTGTGTCATAACCTAAAATGGGAAAAGGATCCAAAGAAGAAAAGAGATAGGTATATGTGGAAAACAACCACATCTTGCACACCTAAAACAAGCAAAACATTGTAATCACACTTGCTGTGATAAACAATGAAAATTAAATTTAAAAAAGGACAATATTTAGTGAGATATAAACATAAGGGGCTTTTTCCTGGCCCATTCCATTCTAATTTGCAACCTAGAACAGGACTTCCATTGAGGCTCTGTTTCCCTAGTAACCAGATTTGGTTAATGAGAACTGCTGCCGCCTTGTGGCCGTTTCACACAACAGCAGCTCTAACTGCAGCTGTAATGGTTACTTGATAGTCAAAATAATTGCAGGCCTGTAAATGACACCTGTCCTCAAAACAATCCTTCGGTCGTAAATCGAGCAAAAATCTCAAAAGACATCCATATTTCAAAACGACAATTTCAAGAGGCATATTTTATGCACATTTTATATTCTGTCTCTTTTTTTGTTATAGAAAAAGGCATGGAAAAACGCTCAACGTCAGGAATTAATAAAGCCATGCAAATCCGGTCTAGAAACACGTTCACCTCACAGCCGTCAGAAGGATCATCAGCAAAAAAGTCTACATAGTATAAATGCTGAAGGGGTTTAAGAGAACTGTGTACCCTCTAGCTGCTGATGGGATGTAACCCGGCAACAGCCAGTACAGAGAACAAAATGGAGGTGTGTTTAAAGGTAAAACTTGAGCTACTATGTGATCAGGTAGGCCCACTGATGGGCCTATCCGCTGAGTAGACCTGAATCAAAAAGACACAGGCTGGCAATCCTTCACTGCAGCAACATGTACCATAGCCAAGAGCTGGAAGAAACCAAAATATCCATCAACAGAAAAATGCACCAAGAAGAAGTGGTCCATGTACACAATGGAATATTAGCCATGGAAAAGCATGGAACAATGCTGTTGGCACCACCATAGAAGGATCTAGAGATAATCACCCTACCTGAAGTAAGAAAGAAAACGAAAGACAGATATCCTATTACATCACTTATAGGTGTTACCTAAAAATTGATACCCATGAAATAATTTCCAAGAGAAGGACACTCATAGATTCAGAAAACCAAATTATGTTTAACCAAATGGAAAGGTGTAAGGAATGTATGAATTAGGATATGGGGGTTAACAGACATGTAGTAATACATATGAAATATATAATCACAAAATACCTATGGAATGCTAAAAGAGGTGTACTCAACACTCTGTAATAACCTACACGGGAAAGGATCCAAAGATGAATAGATCAATACATTGATATAATGAACCAGATTCCATACACCTAGAAAAAACACAGTATTTTTATCCAATTTGCTGTGATAATAAATAAAAATTAAATGTAAAAAACAAACAAGAAGTAAGGAGATATAAGCTCTTGGGAGTTTGCCGTGGCACATTCTGCTCTAATTTGCAGCTTACAAACACGATTTCCAGGAAACCTCTGTTGCCCAAAAACCCAGAGTTGGAAATGTAGAAATGCTGCCGCCTTGTGGCCGTTTCCCACAAGAGCGGCTTTAAAACCACCGCTAACGGTCACTTAACATTCACAAGGACTCAGGACAGTAAAGGACAACTACCCTCAAAAATTCACAACTGGCAAAATTTTCAAGGAGATAGTAGGAAGAGGTAAATGTTACTCATTATTTTTCTAAAAACAAGGAAAATGGATAAAAGCTCAACAACATCAATTTTTAAACTCATTCAAATCTAGCCTACAAAAAGATTTCAACTCACACACGTCAACTACCATCAGCCAAAGGTCTACAAACAATAAATGCTGAAGGAGTTTTAGAGAACTGTGTACCCTCTAGCTGCTGGTGAGATGTAAAGTGGTAAGAGCCAATAGTGAGAACAGAAAGGAGCTGTGTTTAAAAGTAAAAATTGAGCCAGCATTCCATTCAGCAGGCCCACCGCTGAACCTCTCACCTGAAAATACCAGAGCCGAGAAGGCACAGTCTGCAACAGCTTCACTGCAGGATTTTTCACAATAGCCAAGACACGGAAGCAAACAAAATGTCCATCAATGGATGAATGGATAAAGAAGAAGTGGTCCATGTACATAATGGAATATTAGCCATGGAAAACAGTGAAACACTGCTCGTTGAGGCACCATTTATGAGCCTAGATATAATCTCAGAACATGACGTAAGTCAGAAAGAAAAAGACATATAGTATGATATCACTTATAGGAGTTATCTAACAACTGACAAAAATGATAGCATTTTCACAGAGAAAGAAACTCACAGACTTAGAAAACAAACTATTCTTATGTAAATGGAAAGGTGGGTGGTATGGAAAATTAAGATTAGGTTTACCATATGTGTACAAATACCTACTAAATACATTTATCAAAGAGACCGACCATATAGCAAGGGAGGTCAATGGAGCACTCTGCAATAATTTACATGGGAAGAGTATCTGTACATGAATATATTACATATATATGTGTGATTGTGTGTGTGTGTGTGTATGTAATGTACAAATGAACCAGATTGTATACACCTAGGACAAACAATATTCTAAATATTACCTCGATTTAAAAAGACTAAAAAATCGAACAAGAAATAATGGAATATTAACTTATGGGATTTTTTCCTAGCACATTCCATTCTAATTTACAACCTGGGAACACGACTTCCAGAAATGTTGTGCTGCCCTAGAAACCAGTTTTGGGAACGGAGAAATGCTGCCGCCTTGTGGCCGTTTCCCCCAACAGCACCTTTAAAGCCAGTAGTAATGGTCACTAAATATTCACACTCATTACAAGCCTGTAAATGTCACCTGTTCTCAAAAAAATCCTGGGGTCAAAAATCGACGAAAAATTCAAAACAGGGCAGCCTTCCCAGAAGACCACTTCAAGTGGTTTATTGTACTCACAGTTTTTTTCTGTTTTTGTTTAACAGAAAGAAAACAAAGCATGGAAAAATGCTGAACATTAAGAATTATTAAAGACATGCAAATCCAAATTACAAAAACCTATCAGCTCACACCAGTCATAATGGTCATCAGCAAAAATTCTGCAAACAATAAATGCTGAAGGGGTTGTGGAGAAATGCGCACCCTGGTTTCTAAGTGGGACATGGTAAGAACCAGTAATGAAAACACAAAGGAGGTGCTTTGATAAGGTAAATATTGAGCTACCATTCAATCAAGCATACCCACTGCTGGGCCTATCACCTGAGAGGATGAGAATCCAAAAGACACAGGGTGGCAATCCTGCACTCCAGCAATATTTACCACAGCCAACTCTTGGAAGCAACAAAAATGTCTGTCAACAGAGGAAGGCACAAAGAAGAACTGGTCCATGTACACAATGGAATATTTCTCCAGTAAAAAATATATATAATTTCAATTTAGAAACCAAACGTAAGTTAGGAGACATCAGCTTGTGGGGGTTTGTCCGGGCACATTCCTCTCTAATATATAACCGAGGAACACCACTGGTAGGAAGGACTCTTTCCATAATTCCCAGAATGGGGAAAGGAGAAATGCTGCCGCCCAATGGCTGATACCTTCAACAGCAGCTTTAAAATCTGTGCTAATGGTCACTTCATATGCACAAGTACTGGAGGGCTGTAAATGAAACCAGCCCTGAAAATGTCTTCAGGGAGGTAATGGCCAAAATATTTCAAAATGTGACACGTACTTCAAGAAAACCATTTGAAGAGGTAAGCGCTACTCATAGCTTGAAAAAAAAGAGGACATGCCTGAAAGTTCAATTTCAAGGGATTATGAGATGCATGCAAATCCAACCTCAAAGAGGTGTCAGCTCACACCTGTCAGAATAAACATCAGCAGAAAAACTACAAACAATAAATGCTGAAAGGGTTGTGGACAAGGGCATACCCTCAAATTTAAGTGGAACATAACCTGGTAAGAGCCACTAATGAGAACAGAATGGAGACGCCTTTACAAGGTAAACATTTTGCTACCATATGATCCAACAGGCCCTCTCCTGGGCCTATAACCAAAGAAGACATAGTTGAAAGACACAGGCAGGCAAATGTGCATTTCAGCAGTGTTACAATAACCAAGACATGGAAGCAACCAAAAAGTCCATCAACAGGTGAGTGGACAAAGAAAAACTGGTCCACGTACAGATGGAATATTAGCCAAGGAAAACAATGACACAATGCCATTTGCATCACCATAGATGAGTCTAGAAGTAATCACGCAACTTGTAGTAAGTCAGAAAGCGAAAGACACGTATCCTGTGATATCACTTATAGGTGTTACCTAAAAATTGATACCAGTGAAGATATTTCCACAGAGAAAGGCAATCACAGATTCATTCAACAAACTTATGGTTCACCAATGGAAAGGTGTGAGGATTGGATACATTAGGATGTCAGAGTTAACAGAGATATACAAACACAGGTGAAGTATATAATCACCAAAGACCTACGGAATACCAAGAGAAGACTACTCAACATTGTGTCATAACCTAAAATGGGAAAAGGATCCAAAGAAGAAAAGAGATAGGTATATGTGGAAAACAACCACATCTTGCACACCTAAAACAAGCAAAACATTGTAATCACACTTGCTGTGATAAACAATGAAAATTAAATTTAAAAAAGGACAATATTTAGTGAGATATAAACATAAGGGGCTTTTTCCTGGCCCATTCCATTCTAATTTGCAACCTAGAACAGGACTTCCATTGAGGCTCTGTTTCCCTAGTAACCAGATTTGGTTAATGAGAACTGCTGCCGCCTTGTGGCCGTTTCACACAACAGCAGCTCTAACTGCAGCTGTAATGGTTACTTGATAGTCAAAATAATTGCAGGCCTGTAAATGACACCTGTCCTCAAAACAATCCTTCGGTCGTAAATCGAGCAAAAATCTCAAAAGACATCCATATTTCAAAACGACAATTTCAAGAGGCATATTTTATGCACATTTTATATTCTGTCTCTTTTTTTGTTATAGAAAAAGGCATGGAAAAACGCTCAACGTCAGGAATTAATAAAGCCATGCAAATCCGGTCTAGAAACACGTTCACCTCACAGCCGTCAGAAGGATCATCAGCAAAAAAGTCTACATAGTATAAATGCTGAAGGGGTTTAAGAGAACTGTGTACCCTCTAGCTGCTGATGGGATGTAACCCGGCAACAGCCAGTACAGAGAACAAAATGGAGGTGTGTTTAAAGGTAAAACTTGAGCTACTATGTGATCAGGTAGGCCCACTGATGGGCCTATCCGCTGAGTAGACCTGAATCAAAAAGACACAGGCTGGCAATCCTTCACTGCAGCAACATGTACCATAGCCAAGAGCTGGAAGAAACCAAAATATCCATCAACAGAAAAATGCACCAAGAAGAAGTGGTCCATGTACACAATGGAATATTAGCCATGGAAAAGCATGGAACAATGCTGTTGGCACCACCATAGAAGGATCTAGAGATAATCACCCTACCTGAAGTAAGAAAGAAAACGAAAGACAGATATCCTATTACATCACTTATAGGTGTTACCTAAAAATTGATACCCATGAAATAATTTCCAAGAGAAGGACACTCATAGATTCAGAAAACCAAATTATGTTTAACCAAATGGAAAGGTGTAAGGAATGTATGAATTAGGATATGGGGGTTAACAGACATGTAGTAATACATATGAAATATATAATCACAAAATACCTATGGAATGCTAAAAGAGGTGTACTCAACACTCTGTAATAACCTACACGGGAAAGGATCCAAAGATGAATAGATCAATACATTGATATAATGAACCAGATTCCATACACCTAGAAAAAACACAGTATTTTTATCCAATTTGCTGTGATAATAAATAAAAATTAAATGTAAAAAACAAACAAGAAGTAAGGAGATATAAGCTCTTGGGAGTTTGCCGTGGCACATTCTGCTCTAATTTGCAGCTTACAAACACGATTTCCAGGAAACCTCTGTTGCCCAAAAACCCAGAGTTGGAAATGTAGAAATGCTGCCGCCTTGTGGCCGTTTCCCACAAGAGCGGCTTTAAAACCACCGCTAACGGTCACTTAACATTCACAAGGACTCAGGACAGTAAAGGACAACTACCCTCAAAAATTCACAACTGGCAAAATTTTCAAGGAGATAGTAGGAAGAGGTAAATGTTACTCATTATTTTTCTAAAAACAAGGAAAATGGATAAAAGCTCAACAACATCAATTTTTAAACTCATTCAAATCTAGCCTACAAAAAGATTTCAACTCACACACGTCAACTACCATCAGCCAAAGGTCTACAAACAATAAATGCTGAAGGAGTTTTAGAGAACTGTGTACCCTCTAGCTGCTGGTGAGATGTAAAGTGGTAAGAGCCAATAGTGAGAACAGAAAGGAGCTGTGTTTAAAAGTAAAAATTGAGCCAGCATTCCATTCAGCAGGCCCACCGCTGAACCTCTCACCTGAAAATACCAGAGCCGAGAAGGCACAGTCTGCAACAGCTTCACTGCAGGATTTTTCACAATAGCCAAGACACGGAAGCAAACAAAATGTCCATCAATGGATGAATGGATAAAGAAGAAGTGGTCCATGTACATAATGGAATATTAGCCATGGAAAACAGTGAAACACTGCTCGTTGAGGCACCATTTATGAGCCTAGATATAATCTCAGAACATGACGTAAGTCAGAAAGAAAAAGACATATAGTATGATATCACTTATAGGAGTTATCTAACAACTGACAAAAATGATAGCATTTTCACAGAGAAAGAAACTCACAGACTTAGAAAACAAACTATTCTTATGTAAATGGAAAGGTGGGTGGTATGGAAAATTAAGATTAGGTTTACCATATGTGTACAAATACCTACTAAATACATTTATCAAAGAGACCGACCATATAGCAAGGGAGGTCAATGGAGCACTCTGCAATAATTTACATGGGAAGAGTATCTGTACATGAATATATTACATATATATGTGTGATTGTGTGTGTGTGTGTGTATGTAATGTACAAATGAACCAGATTGTATACACCTAGGACAAACAATATTCTAAATATTACCTCGATTTAAAAAGACTAAAAAATCGAACAAGAAATAATGGAATATTAACTTATGGGATTTTTTCCTAGCACATTCCATTCTAATTTACAACCTGGGAACACGACTTCCAGAAATGTTGTGCTGCCCTAGAAACCAGTTTTGGGAACGGAGAAATGCTGCCGCCTTGTGGCCGTTTCCCCCAACAGCACCTTTAAAGCCAGTAGTAATGGTCACTAAATATTCACACTCATTACAAGCCTGTAAATGTCACCTGTTCTCAAAAAAATCCTGGGGTCAAAAATCGACGAAAAATTCAAAACAGGGCAGCCTTCCCAGAAGACCACTTCAAGTGGTTTATTGTACTCACAGTTTTTTTCTGTTTTTGTTTAACAGAAAGAAAACAAAGCATGGAAAAATGCTGAACATTAAGAATTATTAAAGACATGCAAATCCAAATTACAAAAACCTATCAGCTCACACCAGTCATAATGGTCATCAGCAAAAATTCTGCAAACAATAAATGCTGAAGGGGTTGTGGAGAAATGCGCACCCTGGTTTCTAAGTGGGACATGGTAAGAACCAGTAATGAAAACACAAAGGAGGTGCTTTGATAAGGTAAATATTGAGCTACCATTCAATCAAGCATACCCACTGCTGGGCCTATCACCTGAGAGGATGAGAATCCAAAAGACACAGGGTGGCAATCCTGCACTCCAGCAATATTTACCACAGCCAACTCTTGGAAGCAACAAAAATGTCTGTCAACAGAGGAAGGCACAAAGAAGAACTGGTCCATGTACACAATGGAATATTTCTCCAGTAAAAAATATATATAATTTCAATTTAGAAACCAAACGTAAGTTAGGAGACATCAGCTTGTGGGGGTTTGTCCGGGCACATTCCTCTCTAATATATAACCGAGGAACACCACTGGTAGGAAGGACTCTTTCCATAATTCCCAGAATGGGGAAAGGAGAAATGCTGCCGCCCAATGGCTGATACCTTCAACAGCAGCTTTAAAATCTGTGCTAATGGTCACTTCATATGCACAAGTACTGGAGGGCTGTAAATGAAACCAGCCCTGAAAATGTCTTCAGGGAGGTAATGGCCAAAATATTTCAAAATGTGACACGTACTTCAAGAAAACCATTTGAAGAGGTAAGCGCTACTCACAGCTTGAAAAAAAAGAGGACATGCCTGAAAGTTCAATTTCAAGGGATTATGAGATGCATGCAAATCCAACCTCAAAGAGGTGTCAGCTCACACCTGTCAGAATAAACATCAGCAGAAAAACTACAAACAATAAATGCTGAAAGGGTTGTGGACAAGGGCATACCCTCAAATTTAAGTGGAACATAACCTGGTAAGAGCCACTAATGAGAACAGAATGGAGACGCCTTTACAAGGTAAACATTTTGCTACCATATGATCCAACAGGCCCTCTCCTGGGCCTATAACCAAAGAAGACATAGTTGAAAGACACAGGCAGGCAAATGTGCATTTCAGCAGTGTTACAATAACCAAGACATGGAAGCAACCAAAAAGTCCATCAACAGGTGAGTGGACAAAGAAAAACTGGTCCACGTACAGATGGAATATTAGCCAAGGAAAACAATGACACAATGCCATTTGCATCACCATAGATGAGTCTAGAAGTAATCACGCAACTTGTAGTAAGTCAGAAAGCGAAAGACACGTATCCTGTGATATCACTTATAGGTGTTACCTAAAAATTGATACCAGTGAAGATATTTCCACAGAGAAAGGCAATCACAGATTCATTCAACAAACTTATGGTTCACCAATGGAAAGGTGTGAGGATTGGATACATTAGGATGTCAGAGTTAACAGAGATATACAAACACAGGTGAAGTATATAATCACCAAAGACCTACGGAATACCAAGAGAAGACTACTCAACATTGTGTCATAACCTAAAATGGGAAAAGGATCCAAAGAAGAAAAGAGATAGGTATATGTGGAAAACAACCACATCTTGCACACCTAAAACAAGCAAAACGTTGTAATCACACTTGCTGTGATAAACAATGAAAATTAAATTTAAAAAAAGGACAATATTTAGTGAGATATAAACATAAGGGGCTTTTTCCTGGCCCATTCCATTCTAATTTGCAACCTAGAACAGGACTTCCATTGAGGCTCTGTTTCCCTAGTAACCAGATTTGGTTAATGAGAACTGCTGCCGCCTTGTGGCCGTTTCACACAACAGCAGCTCTAACTGCAGCTGTAATGGTTACTTGATAGTCAAAATAATTGCAGGCCTGTAAATGACACCTGTCCTCAAAACAATCCTTCGGTCGTAAATCGAGCAAAAATCTCAAAAGACATCCATATTTCAAAACGACAATTTCAAGAGGCATATTTTATGCACATTTTATATTCTGTCTCTTTTTTTGTTATAGAAAAAGGCATGGAAAAACGCTCAACGTCAGGAATTAATAAAGCCATGCAAATCCGGTCTAGAAACACGTTCACCTCACAGCCGTCAGAAGGATCATCAGCAAAAAAGTCTACATAGTATAAATGCTGAAGGGGTTTTAGAGAACTGTGTACCCTCTAGCTGCTGATGGGATGTAACCTGGTAACAGCCAGTACAGAGAACAAAATGGAGGTGTGTTTAAAGGTAAAACTTGAGCTACTATGTGATCAGGTAGGCCCACTGATGGGCCTATCCGCTGAGTAGACCTGAATCAAAAAGACACAGGCTGGCAATCCTTCACTGCAGCAACATGTACCATAGCCAAGAGCTGGAAGAAACCAAAATGTCCATCAACAGAAAAATGCACCAAGAAGAAGTGGTCCATGTACACAATGGAATATTAGCCATGGA
Source organism: Leucopleurus acutus (assembly GCF_964270905.1). Classification (NCBI taxonomy): domain Eukaryota; kingdom Metazoa; phylum Chordata; class Mammalia; order Artiodactyla; family Delphinidae; genus Leucopleurus; species Leucopleurus acutus. Next base: position 118,070,441 of record NC_139142.1, on the reverse strand, counting down.
AAAGCATGGAACAATGCTGTTGGCACCACCATAGAAGGATCTAGAGATAATCACCCTACCTGAAGTAAGAAAGAAAACGAAAGACAGATATCCTATTACATCACTTATAGGTGTTACCTAAAAATTGATACCCATGAAATAATTTCCAAGAGAAGGACACTCATAGATTCAGAAAACCAAATTATGTTTAACCAAATGGAAAGGTGTAAGGAATGTATGAATTAGGATATGGGGGTTAACAGACATGTAGTAATACAAATGAAATATATAATCACAAAATACCTATGGAATGCTAAAAGAGGTGTACTCAACACTCTGTAATAACCTACACGGGAAAGGATCCAAAGATGAATAGATCAATACATTGATATAATGAACCAGATTCCATACACCTAGAAAAAACACAGTATTTTTATCCAATTTGCTGGGATAATAAATAAAAATTAAATGTAAAAAACAAACAAGAAGTAAGGAGATATAAACTCTTGGGAGTTTGCCGTGGCACATTCTGCTCTAATTTGCAGCTTACAAACACGATTTCCAGGAAACCTCTGTTGCCCAAAAACCCAGAGTTGGAAATGTAGAAATGCTGCCGCCTTGTGGCCGTTTCCCACAAGAGCGGCTTTAAAACCACCGCTAACGGTCACTTAACATTCTCAAGGACTCAGGACAGTAAAGGACAACTACCCTAAAAAATTCACAACTGGCAAAATTTTCAAGGAGATAGTATGAAGAGGTAAATTTTACTCATTATTTTTCTAAAATCAAGGAAAATGGATAAAAGCTCAACAACATAAATTTTCAAACTCATGCAAATCTAGCCTACAAAAAGATTTCAACTCACACACGTCAACTACCATCAGCCAAAAGTCTACAAACAACAAATGCTGAAGGGGTTTTAGAGGACTGTGTACCCTCTAATTGCTTGTGAGATGTGAAGTGGTAAGAGCCAATAGTGAGAAAAGAAAGGAAATGTGTTTAAAAGTAAAAAATGAGCCAGCATTCCATTCAGCAGACGCACCGCTGAGCCTCTCACCTGAAAATACCAGAGTCGAGGAGGCACAGTCTGCAACAGCTTCACTGCAGGATTTTTCACAATAGCCAAGACACGGAAGCAAACAAAATGTCCATCAATGGATGAATGGATAAAGAAGAAGTGGTCCATGTACATAATGGAATATTAGCCATGGAAAACAGTGAAACACTGCTCGTTGAGGCACCATTTATGAGCCTAGATATAATCTCAGAACATGACGTAAGTCAGAAAGAAAAAGACATATAGTATGATATCACTTATAGGCGTTATCTAACAACTGACGAAAATGATAGCATTTTCACAGAGAAAGAAACTCACAGACTTAGAAAACAAACTATTCTTATGTAAATGGAAAGGTGGGTGGTATGGAAAATTAAGATTAGGGTTACCATATGTGTACAAATACCTACTAAATACATTTATCAAAGAGACCGACCATATAGCAAGGGAGGTCAATGGAGCACTTTGTAACAATTTACATGGGAAGAGTATCTGTACATGAATATATTACATATATGTGTATGTGTGTGTGTGTGTGTGTATGTAATGTACAAATGAACCAGATTGTATACACCTAGGACAAACAATATTCTAAATATTACCTCGATTTAAAAAGACTAAAAAATCGAACAAGAAATAATGGAATATTAACTTATGGGATTTTTTCCTAGCACATTCCATTCTAATTTACAACCTGGGAACACGACTTCCAGAAATGTTGTGCTGCCCTAGAAACCAGTTTTGGGAACGGAGAAATGCTGCCGCCTTGTGGCCGTTTCCCCCAACAGCACCTTTAAAGCCAGTAGTAGTGGTCACTAAATATTCACACTCATTACAAGCCTGTAAATGTCACCTGTTCTCAAAAAAATCCTGGGGTCAAAAATCGACGAAAAATTCAAAACAGGGCAGCCTTCCCAGAAGACCACTTCAAGTGGTTTATTGTACTCACAGTTTTTTTCTGTTTTTGTTTAACAGAAAGAAAACAAAGCATGGAAAAATGCTGAACATTAAGAATTATTAAAGACATGCAAATCCAAATTACAAAAACCTATCAGCTCACACCAGTCATAATGGTCATCAGCAAAAATTCTGCAAACAATAAATGCTGAAGGGGTTGTGGAGAAATGCGCACCCTGGTTTCTAAGTGGGACATGGTAAGAACCAGTAATGAAAACACAAAGGAGGTGCCTTGATAAGGTAAATATTGAGCTACCATTCAATCAAGCATACCCACTGCTGGGCCTATCACCTGAGAGGATGAGAATCCAAAAGACACAGGGTGGCAATCCTGCACTCCAGCAATATTTACCACAGCCAACTCTTGGAAGCAACAAAAATGTCTGTCAACAGAGGAAGGCACAAAGAAGAACTGGTCCATGTACACAATGGAATATTTCTCCAGTAAAAAATATATATAATTTCAATTTAGAAACCAAACGTAAGTTAGGAGACATCAGCTTGTGGGGGTTTGTCCGGGCACATTCCTCTCTAATATATAACCGAGGAACACCACTGGTAGGAAGGACTCTTTCCATAATTCCCAGAATGGGGAAAGGAGAAATGCTGCCGCCCAATGGCTGATACCTTCAACAGCAGCTTTAAAATCTGTGCTAATGGTCACTTCATATGCACAAGTACTGGAGGGCTGTAAATGAAACCAGCCCTGAAAATGTCTTCAGGGAGGTAATGGCCAAAATATTTCAAAATGTGACACACACTTCAAGAAAACCATTTGAAGAGGTAAGCGCTACTCACAGCTTGAAAAAAAAGAGGACATGCCTGAAAGTTCAATTTCAAGGGATTATGAGATGCATGCAAATCCAACCTCAAAGAGGTGTCAGCTCACACCTGTCAGAATAAACATCAGCAGAAAAACTACAAACAATAAATGCTGAAAGGGTTGTGGACAAGGGCATACCCTCAAATTTAAGTGGAACATAACCTGGTAAGAGCCACTAATGAGAACAGAATGGAGACGCCTTTACAAGGTAAACATTTTGCTACCATATGATCCAACAGGCCCTCTCCTGGGCCTATAACCGAAGAAGACATAGTTGAAAGACACAGGCAGGCAAATGTGCATTTCAGCAGTGTTACAATAACCAAGACATGGAAGCAACCAAAAAGTCCATCAACAGGTGAGTGGACAAAGAAAAACTGGTCCACGTACAGATGGAATATTAGCCAAGGAAAACAATGACACAATGCCATTTGCATCACCATAGATGAGTCTAGAAGTAATCACGCAACTTGTAGTAAGTCAGAAAGCGAAAGACACGTATCCTGTGATATCACTTATAGGTGTTACCTAAAAATTGATACCAGTGAAGATATTTCCACAGAGAAAGGCAATCACAGATTCATTAAACAAACTTATGGTTCACCAATGGAAAGGTGTGAGGATTGGATACATTAGGATGTCAGAGTTAACAGAGATATACAAACACAGGTGAAGTATATAATCACCAAAGACCTACGGAATACCAAGAGAAGACTACTCAACATTGTGTCATAACCTAAAATGGGAAAAGGATCCAAAGAAGAAAAGAGATAGGTATATGTGGAAAACAACCACATCTTGCACACCTAAAACAAGCAAAACATTGTAATCACACTTGCTGTGATAAACAATGAAAATTAAATTTAAAAAAGGACAATATTTAGTGAGATATAAACATAAGGGGCTTTTTCCTGGCCCATTCCATTCTAATTTGCAACCTAGAACAGGACTTCCATTGAGGCTCTGTTTCCCTAGTAACCAGATTTGGTTAATGAGAACTGCTGCCGCCTTGTGGCCGTTTCACACAACAGCAGCTCTAACTGCAGCTGTAATGGTTACTTGATAGTCAAAATAATTGCAGGCCTGTAAATGACACCTGTCCTCAAAACAATCCTTCGGTCGTAAATCGAGCAAAAATCTCAAAAGACATCCATATTTCAAAACGACAATTTCAAGAGGCATATTTTATGCACATTTTATATTCTGTCTCTTTTTTTGTTATAGAAAAAGGCATGGAAAAACGCTCAACGTCAGGAATTAATAAAGCCATGCAAATCCGGTCTAGAAACACGTTCACCTCACAGCCGTCAGAAGGATCATCAGCAAAAAAGTCTACATAGTATAAATGCTGAAGGGGTTTAAGAGAACTGTGTACCCTCTAGCTGCTGATGGGATGTAACCCGGCAACAGCCAGTACAGAGAACAAAATGGAGGTGTGTTTAAAGGTAAAACTTGAGCTACTATGTGATCAGGTAGGCCCACTGATGGGCCTATCCGCTGAGTAGACCTGAATCAAAAAGACACAGGCTGGCAATCCTTCACTGCAGCAACATGTACCATAGCCAAGAGCTGGAAGAAACCAAAATATCCATCAACAGAAAAATGCACCAAGAAGAAGTGGTCCATGTACACAATGGAATATTAGCCATGGAAAAGCATGGAACAATGCTGTTGGCACCACCATAGAAGGATCTAGAGATAATCACCCTACCTGAAGTAAGAAAGAAAACGAAAGACAGATATCCTATTACATCACTTATAGGTGTTACCTAAAAATTGATACCCATGAAATAATTTCCAAGAGAAGGACACTCATAGATTCAGAAAACCAAATTATGTTTAACCAAATGGAAAGGTGTAAGGAATGTATGAATTAGGATATGGGGGTTAACAGACATGTAGTAATACATATGAAATATATAATCACAAAATACCTATGGAATGCTAAAAGAGGTGTAATTAACACTCTGTAATAACCTACACGGGAAAGGATCCAAAGATGAATAGATCAATACATTGATATAATGAACCAGATTCCATACACCTAGAAAAAACACAGTATTTTTATCCAATTTGCTGTGATAATAAATAAAAATTAAATGTAAAAAACAAACAAGAAGTAAGGAGATATAAGCTCTTGGGAGTTTGCCGTGGCACATTCTGCTCTAATTTGCAGCTTACAAACACGATTTCCAGGAAACCTCTGTTGCCCAAAAACCCAGAGTTGGAAATGTAGAAATGCTGCCGCCTTGTGGCCGTTTCCCACAAGAGCGGCTTTAAAACCACCGCTAACGGTCACTTAACATTCTCAAGGACTCAGGACAGTAAAGGACAACTACCCTCAAAAATTCACAACTGGCAAAATTTTCAAGGAGATAGTAGGAAGAGGTAAATTTTACTCATTATTTTTCTAAAAACAAGGAAAATGGATAAAAGCTCAACAACATCAATTTTTCAACTCATTCAAATCTAGCCTACAAAAAGATTTCAACTCACACACGTCAACTACCATCAGCCAAAGGTCTACAAACAATAAATGCTGAAGGAGTTTTAGAGAACTGTGTACCCTCTAGCTGCTGGTGAGATGTAAAGTGGTAAGAGCCAATAGTGAGAACAGAAAGGAGCTGTGTTTAAAAGTAAAAATTGAGCCAGCATTCCATTCAGCAGGCCCACCGCTGAACCTCTCACCTGAAAATACCAGAGCCGAGAAGGCACAGTCTGCAACAGCTTCACTGCAGGATTTTTCACAATAGCCAAGACACGGAAGCAAACAAAATGTCCATCAATGGATGAATGGATAAAGAAGAAGTGGTCCATGTACATAATGGAATATTAGCCATGGAAAACAGTGAAACACTGCTCGTTGAGGCACCATTTATGAGCCTAGATATAATCTCAGAACATGACGTAAGTCAGAAAGAAAAAGACATATAGTATGATATCACTTATAGGAGTTATCTAACAACTGACAAAAATGATAGCATTTTCACAGAGAAAGAAACTCACAGACTTAGAAAACAAACTATTCTTATGTAAATGGAAAGGTGGGTGGTATGGAAAATTAAGATTAGGTTTACCATATGTGTACAAATACCTACTAAATACATTTATCAAAGAGACCGACCATATAGCAAGGGAGGTCAATGGAGCACTCTGCAATAATTTACATGGGAAGAGTATCTGTACATGAATATATTACATATATATGTGTGATTGTGTGTGTGTGTGTGTGTGTGTGTGTGTATGTAATGTACAAATGAACCAGATTGTATACACCTAGGACAAACAATATTCTAAATATTACCTCGATTTAAAAAGACTAAAAAATCGAACAAGAAATAATGGAATATTAACTTATGGGATTTTTTCCTAGCACATTCCATTCTAATTTACAACCTGGGAACACGACTTCCAGAAATGTTGTGCTGCCCTAGAAACCAGTTTTGGGAACGGAGAAATGCTGCCGCCTTGTGGCCGTTTACCCCAACAGCACCTTTAAAGCCAGTAGTAGTGGTCACTAAATATTCACACTCATTACAAGCCTGTAAATGTCACCTGTTCTCAAAAAAATCCTGGGGTCAAAAATCGATGAAAAATTCAAAACAGGGCAGCCTTCCCAGAAGACCACTTCAAGTGGTTTATTGTACTCACAGTTTTTTTCTGTTTTTGTTTAACAGAAAGAAAACAAAGCATGGAAAAATGCTGAACATTAAGAATTATTAAAGACATGCAAATCCAAATTACAAAAACCTATCAGCTCACACCAGTCATAATGGTCATCAGCAAAAATTCTGCAAACAATAAATGCTGAAGGGGTTGTGGAGAAATGCGCACCCTGGTTTCTAAGTGGGACATGGTAAGAACCAGTAATGAAAACACAAAGGAGGTGCCTTGATAAGGTAAATATTGAGCTACCATTCAATCAAGCATACCCACTGCTGGGCCTATCACCTGAGAGGATGAGAATCCAAAAGACACAGGGTGGCAATCCTGCACTCCAGCAATATTTACCACAGCCAACTCTTGGAAGCAACAAAAATGTCTGTCAACAGAGGAAGGCACAAAGAAGAACTGGTCCATGTACACAATGGAATATTTCTCCAGTAAAAAATATATATAATTTCAATTTAGAAACCAAACGTAAGTTAGGAGACATCAGCTTGTGGGGGTTTGTCCGGGCACATTCCTCTCTAATATATAACCGAGGAACACCACTGGTAGGAAAGACTCTTTCCATAATTCCCAGAATGGGGAAAGGAGAAATGCTGCCGCCCAATGGCTGATACCTTCAACAGCAGCTTTAAAATCTGTGCTAATGGTCACTTCATATGCACAAGTACTGGAGGGCTGTAAATGAAACCAGCCCTGAAAATGTCTTCAGGGAGGTAATGGCCAAAATATTTCAAAATGTGACACGTACTTCAAGAAAACCATTTGAAGAGGTAAGCGCTACTCACAGCTTGAAAAAAAAGAGGACATGCCTGAAAGTTCAATTTCAAGGGATTATGAGATGCATGCAAATCCAACCTCAAAGAGGTGTCAGCTCACACCTGTCAGAATAAACATCAGCAGAAAAGCTACAAACAATAAATGCTGAAAGGGTTGTGGACAAGGGCATACCCTCAAATTTAAGTGGAACATAACCTGGTAAGAGCCACTAATGAGAACAGAATGGAGACGCCTTTACAAGGTAAACATTTTGCTACCATATGATCCAACAGGCCCTCTCCTGGGCCTATAACCGAAGAAGACATAGTTGAAAGACACAGGCAGGCAAATGTGCATTTCAGCAGTGTTACAATAACCAAGACATGGAAGCAACCAAAAAGTCCATCAACAGGTGAGTGGACAAAGAAAAACTGGTCCACGTACAGATGGAATATTAGCCAAGGAAAACAATGACACAATGCCATTTGCATCACCATAGATGAGTCTAGAAGTAATCACGCAACTTGTAGTAAGTCAGAAAGCGAAAGACACGTATCCTGTGATATCACTTATAGGTGTTACCTAAAAATTGATACCAGTGAAGATATTTCCACAGAGAAAGGCAATCACAGATTCATTCAACAAACTTATGGTTCACCAATGGAAAGGTGTGAGGATTGGATACATTAGGATGTCAGAGTTAACAGAGATATACAAACACAGGTGAAGTATATAATCACCAAAGACCTACGGAATACCAAGAGAAGACTACTCAACATTGTGTCATAACCTAAAATGGGAAAAGGATCCAAAGAAGAAAAGAGATAGGTATATGTGGAAAACAACCACATCTTGCACACCTAAAACAAGCAAAACATTGTAATCACACTTGCTGTGATAAACAATGAAAATTAAATTTAAAAAAGGACAATATTTAGTGAGATATAAACATAAGGGGCTTTTTCCTGGCCCATTCCATTCTAATTTGCAACCTAGAACAGGACTTCCATTGAGGCTCTGTTTCCCTAGTAACCAGATTTGGTTAATGAGAACTGCTGCCGCCTTGTGGCCGTTTCACACAACAGCAGCTCTAACTGCAGCTGTAATGGTTACTTGATAGTCAAAATAATTGCAGGCCTGTAAATGACACCTGTCCTCAAAACAATCCTTCGGTCGTAAATCGAGCAAAAATCTCAAAAGACATCCATATTTCAAAACGACAATTTCAAGAGGCATATTTTATGCACATTTTATATTCTGTCTCTTTTTTTGTTATAGAAAAAGGCATGGAAAAACGCTCAACGTCAGGAATTAATAAAGCCATGCAAATCCGGTCTAGAAACACGTTCACCTCACAGCCGTCAGAAGGATCATCAGCAAAAAAGTCTACATAGTATAAATGCTGAAGGGGTTTAAGAGAACTGTGTACCCTCTAGCTGCTGATGGGATGTAACCCGGCAACAGCCAGTACAGAGAACAAAATGGAGGTGTGTTTAAAGGTAAAACTTGAGCTACTATGTGATCAGGTAGGCCCACTGATGGGCCTATCCGCTGAGTAGACCTGAATCAAAAAGACACAGGCTGGCAATCCTTCACTGCAGCAACATGTACCATAGCCAAGAGCTGGAAGAAACCAAAATATCCATCAACAGAAAAATGCACCAAGAAGAAGTGGTCCATGTACACAATGGAATATTAGCCATGGAAAAGCATGGAACAATGCTGTTGGCACCACCATAGAAGGATCTAGAGATAATCACCCTACGTGAAGTAAGAAAGAAAACGAAAGACAGATATCCTATTACATCACTTATAGGTGTTACCTAAAAATTGATACCCATGAAATAATTTCCAAGAGAAGGACACTCATAGATTCAGAAAACCAAATTATGTTTAACCAAATGGAAAGGTGTAAGGAATGTATGAATTAGGATATGGGGGTTAACAGACATGTAGTAATACATATGAAATATATAATCACAAAATACCTATGGAATGCTAAAAGAGGTGTACTCAACACTCTGTAATAACCTACACGGGAAAGGATCCAAAGATGAATAGATCAATACATTGATATAATGAACCAGATTCCATACACCTAGAAAAAACACAGTATTTTTATCCAATTTGCTGTGATAATAAATAAAAATTAAATGTAAAAAACAAACAAGAAGTAAGGAGATATAAGCTCTTGGGAGTTTGCCGTGGCACATTCTGCTCTAATTTGCAGCTTACAAACACGATTTCCAGGAAACCTCTGTTGCCCACAACCCCAGAGTTGGAAATGTAGAAATGCTGCCGCCTTGTGGCCGTTTCCCACAAGAGCGGCTTTAAAACCACCGCTAACGGTCACTTAACATTCACAAGGACTCAGGACAGTAAAGGACAACTACCCTCAAAAATTCACAACTGGCAAAATTTTCAAGGAGATAGTAGGAAGAGGTAAATTTTACTCATTATTTTTCTAAAAACAAGGAAAATGGATAAAAGCTCAACAACATCAATTTTTAAACTCATGCAAATCTAGCCTACAAAAAGATTTCAACTCACACACGTCAACTACCATCAGCCAAAGGTCTACAAACAATAAATGCTGAAGGGGTTTTAGAGAACTGTGTACCCTCTAGCTGCTGGTGAGATGTAAAGTGGTAAGAGCCAATAGTGAGAACAGAAAGGAGCTGTGTTTAAAAGTAAAAATTGAGCCAGCATTCCATTCAGCAGGCCCACCGCTGAACCTCTCACCTGAAAATACCAGAGCCGAGAAGGCACAGTCTGCAACAGCTTCACTGCAGGATTTTTCACAATAGCCAAGACACGGAAGCAAACAAAATGTCCATCAATGGATGAATGGATAAAGAAGAAGTGGTCCATGTACATAATGGAATATTAGCCATGGAAAACAGTGAAACACTGCTCGTTGAGGCACCATTTATGAGCCTAGATATAATCTCAGAACATGACGTAAGTCAGAAAGAAAAAGACATATAGTATGATATCACTTATAGGTGTTATCTAACAACTGACAAAAATGATAGCATTTTCACAGGGAAAGAAACTCACAGACTTAGAAAACAAACTATTCTTATGTAAATGGAAAGGTGGGTGGTATGGAAAATTAAGATTAGGTTTACCATATGTGTACAAATACCTACTAAATACATTTATCAAAGAGACCGACAATATAGCAAGGGAGGTCAATGGGGCACTCTGCAATAATATACATGGGAAGAGTGTCTGTACATGAATATATTACATATATGTGTGTGTGTGCGCGTGTGCGTGTGTGTGTGTATGTAATGTACAAATGAACCAGATTGTATACACCTAGGACAAACAATATTCTAAATATTACCTCGATTTAAAAAGACTAAAAAATCGAACAAGAAATAATGGAATATTAACTTATGGGATTTTTCCCTAGCACATTCCATTCTAATTTACAACCTGGGAACACGACTTCCAGAAATGTTGTGCTGCCCTAGAAACCAGTATTGGGAACGGAGAAATGCTGCCGCCTTGTGGCCGTTTCCCCCAACAGCACCTTTAAAGCCAGTAGTAGTGGTCACTAAATATTCACACTTATTACAAGCCTGTAAATGTCACCTGTTCTCAAAAAAAATCCTGGGGTCATAAATCGACGAAAAATTCAAAACAGGGCAGCCTTCCCAGAAGACCACTTCAAGTGGTTTATTGTACTCACAGTTTTTTTTCTGTTTTTGTTTAAAGGAAAGAAAACAAAGCATGGAAAAATGCTGAACATTAGGAATTATTAAAGACATGCAAATCCAAATTACAAAAATCTATCAGCTCACTCCAGTCATAATGGCCATCAGCAAAATTTCTGCAAACAATAAATGCTGAAGGGGTTGTGGAGAAATGCGCACCCTGGTTTCTAAGTGGGACATGGTAAGAACCAGTAATGAAAACACAAAGGAGGTGCCTTGATAAGGTAAATATTGAGCTACCATTCAATCAAGCATACCCACTGCTGGGCCTATCACCTGAGAGGATGAGAATCCAAAAGACACAGGGTGGCAATCCTGCACTCCAGCAATATTTACCACAGCCAACACTTGGAAGCAACAAAAATGTCTGTCAACAGAGGAAGGCACAAAGAAGAAGTGGTCCATGTACACAATGGAATATTACTCCAATAAAAAACATATATAATTTCAATTTAGAAGCCAAACGTAAGTAAGGAGTTCAGCTTGTGGGGGTTTGTCCGGGCACATTCCTCTCTAATATATAACCGAGGAACACCACTGGCAGGAAGGACTCTTTCCGTAATTCCCAGAATGGGGAAAGGAGAAATGCTGCCGCCCAATGGCTGATACCTTCAACAGCAGCTTTAAAATCTGCGCTAATGGTCACTTCATATGCACAAGTACTGGAGGGCTGTAAATGAAACCAGCCCTGAAAATGTCTTCAGGGAGGTAATGGCCAAAATATTTCAAAATGTGACACACACTTCAAGAAAACCATTTGAAGAGGTAAGTGCTACTCACAGCTTGAAAAAAAAGAGGACATGCCTGAAAGTTCAATTTCAAGGGATTATGAGATGCATGCAAATCCAACCTCAAAGAGGTGTCAGCTCACACCTGTCAGAATAAACATCAGCAGAAAAACTACAAACAATAAATGCTGAAAGGGTTGTGGACAAGGGCATACCCTCAAATTTAAGTGGAACATAATCTGGTAAGAGCCACTAATGAGAACAGAATGGAGACGCCTTTACAAGGTAAACATTTTGCTACCATATGAACCAACAGGCCCTCTCCTGGGCCTATAACCGAAGAAGACATAGTTGAAAGACACAGGCAGGCAAATGTGCATTTCAGCAGTGTTACAATAACCAAGACATGGAAGCAACCAAAAAGTCCATCAACAGGTGAGTGGACAAAGAAAAACTGGTCCACGTACAGATGGAATATTAGCCAAGGAAAACAATGACACAATGCCATTTGCATCACCATAGATGAGTCTAGAAGTAATCACGCAACTTGTAGTAAGTCAGAAAGCGAAACACACGTATCCTGTGATATCACTTATAGGTGTTACCTAAAAATTGATACCAGTGAAGATATTTCCACAGAGAAAGGCAATCACAGATTCATTCAACAAACTTATGGTTCACCAATGGAAAGGTGTGAGGATTGGATACATTAGGATGTCAGAGTTAACAGAGATATACAAACACAGGTGAAGTATATAATCACCAAAGACCTACGGAATACCAAGAGAAGACTACTCAACATTGTGTCATAACCAAAAATGGGAAAAGGATCCAAAGAAGAAAGGAGATAGGTATATGTGGAAAACAACCACATCTTGCACACCTAAAACAAGCAAAACATTGTAATCACACTTGCTGTGATAAACAATGAAAATTAAATTTAAAAAAAGGACAATATTTAGTGAGATATAAACATAAGGGGCTTTTTCCTGGCCCATTCCATTCTAATTTGCAACCTAGAACAGGACTTCCATTGAGGCTCTGTTTCCCTAGTAACCAGATTTGGTTAATGAGAACTGCTGCCGCCTTGTGGCCGTTTCACACAACAGCAGCTCTAACTGCAGCTGTAATGGTTACTTGATAGTCAAAATAATTGCAGGCCTGTAAATGACACCTGTCCTCAAAACAATCCTTCGGTCGTAAATCGAGCAAAAATCTCAAAAGACATCCATATTTCAAAACGACAATTTCAAGAGGCATATTTTATGCACATTTTATATTCTGTCTCTTTTTTTGTTATAGAAAAAGGCATGGAAAAACGCTCAACGTCAGGAATTAATAAAGCCATGCAAATCCGGTCTAGAAACACGTTCACCTCACAGCCGTCAGAAGGATCATCAGCAAAAAAGTCTACATAGTATAAATGCTGAAGGGGTTTTAGAGAACTGTGTACCCTCTAGCTGCTGATGGGATGTAACCCGGTAACAGCCAGTACAGTGAACAAAATGGAGGTGTGTTTAAAGGTAAAACTTGAGCTACTATGTGATCAGGTAGGCCCACTGATGGGCCTATCCGCTGAGTAGACCTGAATCAAAAAGACACAGGCTGGCAATCCTTCACTGCAGCAACATGTACCATAGCCAAGAGCTGGAAGAAACCAAAATATCCATCAACAGAAAAATGCACCAAGAAGAAGTGGTCCATGTACACAATGGAATATTAGCCATGGAAAAGCATGGAACAATGCTGTTGGCACCACCATAGAAGGATCTAGAGATAATCACCCTACCTGAAGTAAGAAAGAAAACGAAAGACAGATATCCTATTACATCACTTATAGGTGTTACCTAAAATTGATACCCATGAAATAATTTCCAAGAGAAGGACACTCATAGATTCAGAAAACCAAATTATGTTTAACCAAATGGAAAGGTGTAAGGAATGTATGAATTAGGATATGGGGGTTAACAGACATGTAGTAATACATATGAAATATATAATCACAAAATACCTATGGAATGCTAAAAGAGGTGTACTCAACACTCTGTAATAACCTACACGGGAAAGGATCCAAAGATGAATAGATCAATACATTGATATAATGAACCAGATTCCATACACCTAGAAAAAACACAGTATTTTTATCCAATTTGCTGTGATAATAAATAAAAATTAAATGTAAAAAACAAACAAGAAGTAAGGAGATATAAGCTCTTGGGAGTTTGCCGTGGCACATTCTGCTCTAATTTGCAGCTTACAAACACGATTTCCAGGAAACCTCTGTTGCCCACAACCCCAGAGTTGGAAATGTAGAAATGCTGCCGCCTTGTGGCCGTTTCCCACAAGAGCGGCTTTAAAACCACCGCTAACGGTCACTTAACATTCACAAGGACTCAGGACAGTAAAGGACAACTACCCTCAAAAATTCACAACTGGCAAAATTTTCAAGGAGATAGTAGGAAGAGGTAAATTTTACTCATTATTTTTCTAAAAACAAGGAAAATGGATAAAAGCTCAACAACATCAATTTTTAAACTCATGCAAATCTAGCCTACAAAAAGATTTCAACTCACACACGTCAACTACCATCAGCCAAAGGTCTACAAACAATAAATGCTGAAGGGGTTTTAGAGAACTGTGTACCCTCTAGCTGCTGGTGAGATGTAAAGTGGTAAGAGCCAATAGTGAGAACAGAAAGGAGCTGTGTTTAAAAGTAAAAATTGAGCCAGCATTCCATTCAGCAGGCCCACCGCTGAACCTCTCACCTGAAAATACCAGAGCCGAGAAGGCACAGTCTGCAACAGCTTCACTGCAGGATTTTTCACAATAGCCAAGACACGGAAGCAAACAAAATGTCCATCAATGGATGAATGGATAAAGAAGAAGTGGTCCATGTACATAATGGAATATTAGCCATGGAAAACAGTGAAACACTGCTCGTTGAGGCACCATTTATGAGCCTAGATATAATCTCAGAACATGACGTAAGTCAGAAAGAAAAAGACATATAGTATGATATCACTTATAGGCGTTATCTAACAACTGACAAAAATGATAGCATTTTCACAGGGAAAGAAACTCACAGACTTAGAAAACAAACTATTCTTATGTAAATGGAAAGGTGAGTGGTATGGAAAATTAAGATTAGGTTTACCATATGTGTACAAATACCTACTAAATACATTTATCAAAGAGACCGACAATATAGCAAGGGAGGTCAATGGGGCACTCTGCAATAATATACATGGGAAGAGTGTCTGTACATGAATATATTACATATATGTGTGTGTGTGTGCGTGTGCGTGTGTGTGTGTATGTAATGTACAAATGAACCAGATTGTATACACCTAGGACAAACAATATTCTAAATATTACCTGGATTTAAAAAGACTAAAAAATCGAACAAGAAATAATGGAATATTAACTTATGGGATTTTTTCCTAGCACATTCCATTCTAATTTACAACCTGGGAACACGACTTCCAGAAATGTTGTGCTGCCCTAGAAACCAGTATTGGGAACGGAGAAATGCTGCCGCCTTGTGGCCGTTTCCCCCAACAGCACCTTTAAAGCCAGTAGTAGTGGTCACTAAATATTCACACTTATTACAAGCCTGTAAATGTCACCTGTTCTCAAAAAAAATCCTGGGGTCATAAATCGACGAAAAATTCAAAACAGGGCAGCCTTCCCAGAAGACCACTTCAAGTGGTTAATTGTACTCACAGTTTTTTTTCTGTTTTTGTTTAAAGGAAAGAAAACAAAGCATGGAAAAATGCTGAACATTAGGAATTATTAAAGACATGCAAATCCAAATTACAAAAACCTATCAGCTCACTCCAGTCATAATGGCCATCAGCAAAATTTCTGCAAACAATAAATGCTGAAGGGGTTGTGGAGAAATGCGCACCCTGGTTTCTAAGTGGGACATGGTAAGAACAAGTAATGAAAACACAAAGGAGGTGCCTTGATAAGTACAGCGGCATAAACGCAGCAGTGATAGGTTTGGTGAGGTTCGGTGAGCAAATGCAGACCCTTTGAAGTCATATTGCATGGTACCCATTCCATGGGTCTCATCTCTCCAGGTTTAAGGGATTCTTCCTTCAGCTAAAACATGCATGTGGAACCCAGAGTATGATCCACCGTGTGATCGGGAAACGTGTTCAAATGTGTCTCAGTTTTCGTCCCCTGTTACTCGGGTGCAACATTCCAGACGCTTTACTAACACTCTCCCCACTTGGAGAGTCAGTGCCTTTAACCTCCTGTTTGGCCCAGTTTGCAATTTCTGTGGAAAATGAACAGGAATAGGGAGAACCAATGAGAGACTAGGTGGAGGTGTCCGGACGGGCAAATTTAACTCTCATTTCCCACCAGGAAGAGGAAGTAACCAAAGGCTCAGCGTGCCATGCTGGAACCACACTAGGGACAGAAGTAATCCTGCGGTGTTGTGGCCAGCTCACAGAAAGCGAGTTGAAGAAAGGAGCTCAAGGGCACTGTAATTCACAAACCTGCAGAGTTATAAATGACAGCTATCTTCCAAAACTATATTGAAGTAAGGCTGCCAAGAGGAGTTGAAAGCGGGGCAGAATTGCAGGAAACCGATTTCAGGAGGTAGACTGGAATTGCATGTAAAGCATAGGAAAAGAGGCAGAACGTCCACAATGATGCACTTGGCCAAAAAGGGCGTATGCGTTTTTTCCTGAATATATTCAGGAAAACACGCATACGCCCTTTTTGGCCAACCAAGCAAGCTTGCAAAGGAAATCTGCACTACAATGAAGTCTCACTGCCCCCCGGTCAAAAGGGCCATCTGAAAAAAGTGTAAAATCCAGAAAGGCAGGACAGGCCATGGAGAACTGGGAGCCTTGTTATGCTGATGGGCGGGATGTAAATTGCCAGCAGCCACTCTGGAGAAGTGTATGGTGTTTCCTGAAACATCCAAAAAACAAAGCAACAGAGCCAAGGGCACTTCCACTTATGGTCCTATAGCTTAGGGAAATGAAAATCAAAAAGACACAGCCACCCCCAAAGTTTGGGTCGGCTCTGTTTACAAGAACCTCGTTTACCGTACAAGTTCAATATCACAGAAAGCGAAAAATGGATAAAGAAGTTGTGGTACTTACGTACAATGCAATATCACTCAGCAATGAAATCTATGTCATCAGGCCCGTAGCAGCATAATGAGTGGATTCAGGTACGATGATTCTAAGTGAAATAAGTCACACAGAAAAAGAAACATCATAAGATATCACTACTACACGGAATGTAAACTTGGCTACACAAGAACTGAATTACAAAACAGAACAGGGTGTCAAATGTAGAAAACCAACTTATGCTTGCTTAAGGGGAAAGGTGAGTTGGGGTGCTGCATAAAACCAGAGATTGAAATTAGCACAGATACCGTTCCATAAGCCAAATATGTAATAGACAAGAGCTACTCCTTGCTCAACGAAGTGGACTCAACACCCCATATTAAACGCCTAAGAATATACCTGACTAGTAAGAATCTTAAAACCTATGGATTTATATGTCTCCGAAAGAGAATCAAGCGTGTGTACAGCGGCATAAACGCAGCAGTGATAGGATTGGTGAGGTTCGGTGAGCAAATGCAGACCCTTTGAAGTCATATTGCATGGTACCCATTCCATGGGTCTCAACTCTCCATGTTTAAGGGATTCTTCCTTCAGCTAAAACATGCATGTGGAACCCAGAGTATGATCCACCGTGTGATCGGAAAACGTGTTCAAATGTGTCTCAGTTTTCGTCCCCTGGTACTCGGGTGCAACATTCCAGACGCTTTACTAACACTCTCCCCACTTGGAGAGTCAGTGCCTTTAACCTCCTGTTTGGCCCAGTTTGCAATTTCTGTGGAAAATGAACAGGAATAGGGAGAACCAATGAGAGACTAGGTGGAGGTGTCCGGACGGGCAAATTTAACTCTCATTTCCCACCAGGAAGAGGAATCAACCAAAGGCTCAGCGTGCCGTGCCGGAACCACACTAGGGCCAGAAGCAATCCTGCGGTGTTGCGGCCAGCTCACAAGAAAGCGAGTTGAAGAAAGGAGCTCAGGGGCACTGTAATTCACAAACCTGCAGAGTTATAAATGACAGCTATCTTCCAAAAATATATTGAAGTAAGGCTGCCAAGAGGAGTTGAAAGTGGGGCAGAATTGCAGGAAACCGATTTCAAGAGGTAGACTGGAATTGCATGTAAAGCATAGGAAAAGAGGCAGAACGTCCACAATGATGCACTTGGTCAAAAAGGGCGTATGCGTTTTTTCCTGAATATATTCAGGAAAAAACGCATACGCCCTTTTTGGCCAACCAAGCAAGCTTGCAAAGGAAATCTGCACTACAATGAAGTCTCACTGCCCCCCGGTCAAAAGGGCCATCTGAAAAAAGTGTAAAATCCAGAAAGGCAGGACAGGCCATGGAGAACTGGGAGCCTTGTTATGCTGATGGGCGGGATGTAAATTGCAAGCAGCCACTCTGGAGAAGTGTATGGTGTTTCCTGAAACATCCAAAAAACAAAGCAACAGAGCCTAGGACACTTCCACTTATGGTCCTATAGCTTAGGGAAATTAAAATCAAAAAGACACAGCCACCCCAAAGTTTGGGACGGCTCTGTTTACAAGAACCTCGTTTACCGTACAAGTTCAATATCACAGAAAGCGAAAAATGGATAAAGAAGTTGTGGTACTTACGTACAATGCAATATCACTCAGCAATGAAATCTATGTCATCAGGCCCGTAGCAGCATAATGAGTGGATTCAGGTACGATGATTCTAAGTGAAATAAGTCACACAGAAAAAGAAACATCATAAGATATCACTACTACACGGAATGTAAACTTGGCTACACAAGAACTGAATTACAAAACAGAACAGCGTGTCAAATGTAGAAAACCAACTTATGCTTGCTTAAGGGGAAAGGTGAGTTGGGGTGCTGCATAAAACCAGAGATTGAAATTAGCACAGATACCGTTCCATAAGCCAAATATGTAATAGACAAGAGCTACTCCTTGCTCAACGAAGTGGACTCAACACCCCATATTAAACGCCTAAGAATATACCTGACTAGTAAGAATCTTAAAACCTATGGATTTATATGTCTCCGAAAGAGAATCAAGCGTGTGTACAGCGGCATAAATGGAGCAGTGATAGGATTGGTGAGGTTCGGTGAGCAAATGCAGACCCTTTGAAGTCATATTGCATGGTACCCATTCCATGGGTCTCAACTCTCCATGTTTAAGGGATTCTTCCTTCAGCTAAAACATGCATGTGGAACCCAGAGTATGATCCACCGTGTGATCGGAAAACGTGTTCAAATGTGTCTCAGTTTTCGTCCCCTGGTACTCGGGTGCAACATTCCAGACGCTTTATTAACACTCTCCCCACTTGGAGAGTCAGTGCCTTTAACCTCCTGTTTGGTCCAGTTTGCAATTTCTGTGGAAAATGAACAGGAATAGGGAGAACCAATGAGAGACTAGGTGGAGGTGTCCGGACGGGCAAATTTAACTCTCATTTCCCACCAGGAAGAGGAATTAACCAAAGGCTCAGCGTGCCCTGCCGGAATCACACTAGGGACAGAAGCAATCCTGCGGTGTTGCGGCCAGCTCACAAGAAAGCGAGTTGAAGAAAGGAGCTCAGGGGCACTGTAATTCACAAAACTGCAGAGTTATAAATGACAGCTATCTTCCAAAAATATATTGAAGTAAGGCTGCCAAGAGGAGTTGAAAGCAGGGCAGAATTGCAGGAAACCGATTTCAGGAGGTAGACTGGAATTGCATGTAAAGCATAGGAAAAGAGGCAGAACGTCCACAATGATGCACTTGGCCAAAAAGGGCGTATGCGTTTTTTCCTGAATATATTCAGGAAAAAACGCATACGCCCTTTTTGGCCAACCAAGCAAGCTTGCAAAGGAAATCTGCACTACAATGAAGTCTCACTGCCCCCCCGGTCAAAAGGGCCATCTGAAAAAAGTGTAAAATCCAGAAAGGCAGGACAGGCCATGGAGAACTGGGAGCCTTGTTATGCTGATGGGTGGGATGTAAATTGCCAACAGGGACTCTGGAGAAGTGTATGCTGTTTCCTGAAACATCTAAAAAACAAAGCAACAGAGCCTAGGGCACTTCCACTTATGGTCCTATAGCTTAGGGAAATTAAAATAAAAAGATATAGCCACCCCAAAGTTTGGGACAACTCTGTTTACAAGAACCTTGTTTACGGTACAAGTTCAATATCACAGAAAGCGAAAAATGGATAAAGAAGTTGTGGTACTTACGTACAATGCAATATCACTCAGCAATGAAATCTATGTCATCAGGCCCGTAGCAGCATAATGAGTGGATTAAGGTACGAGGATTGTAAGTGAAATAATTCACACAGAAAAAGAAACATCATAAGATATCACTACTACACGGAATGTAAACTTGGCTACACAGGAACTGAATTACAAAACAGAACAGGGTCTCAAATGTAGAAAACCAACTTACGCTAGCTTAAGGGGAAAGGTGAGTTGGGGTGCTACATGAAACCAGAGATTGAAATTAGCACAGATACCGTTCCATAAGCAAAATATGTATAGACAAGAGCTACTCCTTGCTCAACGAAGTGGACTCAACACCCCATATTAAACGCCTAACAATATACCTGACTAGAAATAATCTTAAAACCTACGTATTTGTATGTCTCCGAAAGACAATCAAGCGTGTGTACAGCGGCATAAACGCAGCAGTGATAGGATTGGTGAGGTTCAGTGAGCAAATGCAGACCCTTTGAAGTCATATTGCATGGTACCCATTCCATGGGTCTCAACTCTCCAGGTTTAAGGGATTCTTCCTTCAGCTAAAACATGCATGTGGAACCCAGAGTATGATCCACCGTGTGATCAGGAAACGTGTTCAAATGTGTCTCAGTTTTCGTCCCCTGGTACTCGGGTGCAAACTCCAGACGCTTTACTAACACTCTCCCCACTTGGAGAGTCAGTGCCTTTAACCTCCTGTTTGGCCCAGTTTGCAATTTCTGCGGAAAATGTACAGGAATAAGGAGAACCAATGAGAGACTACCTGGGGGTGTCTGGATGGGCAAATTTAACTCTCATTTCCCACCAGGAAGAGGAATTAACCAAAGGCTCAGCGTGCCGTGCTGGAACCACACTAGGGCCTGAAGCAATCCTGCGGTGTTGCGGCCAGCTCACAAGAAAGCGAGTTGAAGAAAGGAGCTCAGGGGCACTGTAATTCACAAACCTGCAGAGTTATAAATGACAGCTATCGTCCAAAAATATATTGAAGTAAGGCTGCCAAGAGGACTTGAAAGCGGGGCAGAATTGCAGGAAACCGATTTCAGGAGGTAGACTGGAATTGCATGTAAAGCATAGGAAAAGAGGCAGAACGTCCACAACGATGCACTTGGCCAAAAAGGGCGTATGCGTCTTTTCCTGAATATATTCAGGAAAAGACGCATACGCCCTTTTTGGCCAACCAAGAAAGCTTGCAAAGGAAATCTGCACTAAAATGAAGTCTCACTGCCGCCCAGTCAAAAGGGCCATCTGAAAAATGTGTAAAATCCAGAAAGGCAGGACAGGCCATGGAGAACTGGGAGCCTTGTTATTCTGATGGGCGGGATGTAAATTGCCAACAGCCACTCTGGAGAAGTGTATGGTGTTTCCTGAAACATCTAAAAAACAAGCAACAGAGCCTAGGGCACTTCCACTTATGGTCCTATAGCTTAGGGAAATTAAAATCAAAAAGACACAGCCACCCCAAAGTTTGGGACCGCTCTGTTTACAAGAATCTCGTTTACGGTACAAGTTCAATAGCACAAAAGCGAAAAATGGATAAAGAAGTTGTGGTACTTACGAACAATGCAATATCACTCAGCAATGAAATCTATGTCATCAGGCCCATAGTAGCATAATGAGTGGATTCAGGTACGATGATTCTAAGTGAAATAAGTCACACAGAAAAAGAAATATCATAAGATATCACTAATGCACGCAATGTAAACTTGGCTACACAGGAACTGAATTACAAAACAGAACAGGGTCTCAAATGTAGAAAACCTACTTATGCTTGCTTAAGAGGAAAGGTGAGTTGGGGTGCTGCATGAAACCAGAGATTGAAATTAGCACAGATACCGTGCCATAAGCCAAATATGTAATAGACAAGAGCTACTCCTTGCTCAACGAAGTGGACTCAACACCCCATATTAAACGCTTAAGAATACACCTGACTAGAAATAATCTTAAAAACTACGAATTTATATGTCTCCGAAAGAGAATCAAGCGTGTGTACAGCAGCATAAACGCAGCAGTGATAGGATTGGTGAGGTTCGGTGAGCAAATGCAGACCCTTTGAAGTCATATTGCATGGTACCCATTCCATGGGTCTCAACTCTCCAGGTTTAAGGGATTCTTCCTTCAGCTAAAACATGCATGTGGAACACAGAGTATGATCCACCGTGTGATCGGGAAACGTGTTCAAATGTGTCTCAGTTTTCGTCCCCTGGTACTCGGGTGCAACATTCAAGACGCTTTACTAACACTCTCCCCACTTGGAGAGTCAGTGCCTTTAAACTCCTGTTTCGCCCAGTTTGCAATTTCTGCGGAAAATGTACAGGAATAGGGAGAACCAATGAGAGACTAGCTGGAGGTGTCTGGACGGGCAAATTTAACTCTCATTTCCCACCAAGAAGAGGAATTAACCAAAGGCTCAGCGTGCCGTGCCGGAACCACACTAGGGCCTGAAGAAATCCTGCAGTGTTGCGGCCAGCTCACAAGAAAGCGAGTTGAAGAAAGGAGCTCAGGGGCACTGTAATTCACAAACCTGCAGAGTTATAAATGACAGCTATCGTCCACAAATATATTGAAGTAAGGCTGCCAAGAGGACTTGAAAGCGGGGCAGAATTGCAGGAAACCGATTTCAGGAGGTAGACGGGAATTGCATGTAAAGCATAGGAAAAGAGGCAGAACGTCCACAATGATGCACTTGGCCGAAAAGGGCGTATGCGTTTTTTCCTGAATATATTCAGGAAAAAACGCATACGCCCTTTTTGGCCAACCAAGCAAGCTTGCAAAGGAAATCTGCACTACAATGAAGTCTCACTGCCCCCCGGTCAAAAGGGCCATCTGAAAAAAGTGTTAAATCCAGAAAGGCAGGACAGGCCATGGAGAACTGGGAGCCTTGTTATGCTGATGGGCGGGATGTAAATTGCCAACAGCCACTCTGGAGAAGTGTATGGTGTTTCCTGAAACATCTAAAAAACAAAGCAACAGAGCCTAGGGCACTTCCACTTATGGTCCTATAGCTTAGGGAAATTAAAATCAAAAAGACACAGCCACCCCAAACTTTGGGACGGCTCTGTTTACAAGAACCTCGTTTATGGTACAAGTTCAATATCACAGAAAGCGAAAAATGGATAAAGAAGTTGTGGTACTTACGTACAATGCAATATCACTCAGCAATGAAATCTATGTCATCAGGCCCGTAGCAGCATAATGAGTGGATTCAGGTACGATGATTCTAAGTGAAATAAGTCACACAGAAAAAGAAACATCATAAGATATCACTAATACACGGAATGGAAACTTGGCTACACAGGAACTGCATTACAAAACAGAACAGGGTCTCAAATGTAGAAAACCAACTTATGCTTGCTTAAGGGGAAAGGTGAGTTAGGGTGCTGCATAAAACCAGAGATTGAAATTAGCACAGATACCGTTCCATAAGACAAATATGTAATAGACAAGAGCTACTCCTTGCTCAACGAAGTGGACTCAACACCCCATAATAAACGCCTAAGAATATACCTGACTAGAAAGAATCTTAAAACCTTTGGATTTATATGTCTCCAAAAGAGAATCAAGCGTGTGTACAGCGGCATAAACACAGCAGTGATAGGATTGGTGAGGTTCGGTGAGCAAATGCAGACCCTTTGAAGTCATATTGCATGGTACCCATTCCATGGGTCTCAACTCTCCAGGTTTAAGGGATTCTTCCTTCAGCTAAAACATGCATGTGGAACCCAGAGTATGATCCACCGTGTGATCGGGAAACGTGTTCAAATGTGTCTCAGTTTTCGTCCCCTGGTACTCGGGTGCAACATTCCAGACGCTTTACTAACACTCTCCCCAGTTGGAGAGTCAGTGCCTTTAACCTCCTGGTTGGCCCAGTTTGCAATTTCTGCGTAAGATGAACAGGAATAGGGAGAACCAATGAGAGACTAGGTGGAGGTGTCTGGATGGGCAAATTTAACTCTCATTTCCCACCAGGAAGTGGAATTAACCAAAGGCTCAGCATGCCATGCCAGAAGCACACTAGGGCCTGAAGCAATCATGCGGTGTTGCAGCGAGCTCACAAGAAAGCAAGTTGAAGAAAGGAACTCAGGGGCACTGTAATTCACAAACCTGCAGAGTTATAAATGACAGCTATCGTCCAAAAATATATTGAAGTAAGGCTGCCAAGAGGACTTGAGGGCGGAGCAGAATTGCAGGAAACCGATTTCAGGAGGTAGACTCGAATTGCATGTAAAGCATAGGAAAAGAGGCAGAACGTCCACAATGATGCACTTGGCCAAAAAGGGCGTATGCGTTTTTTCCTGAATATATTCAGGAAAAAACGCATACGCCCTTTTTGGCCAACCAAGCAAGCTTGCAAATGAAATCTGCACTACAATGAAGTCTCACTGCTCCCCGGTCAAAAGGCTATCTGAAAAAAGTGTAAAATCCAGAAAGGAAGGACAGGCCATGGAGACCTGGGAGCCTTGTTATTCTGATGGGTGGGATGTAAATTGCCAACAGCCACTCTGAAGAAGTGTATGGTGTTTCCTGAAACATCCAAAAAACAAAGCAACAGAGCCTAGGGCACTTCCACTTATGGTCCTATAGCTTAGGGAAATTAAAATCAAAAAGACACAGCCACCCCAAAGCTTGGGAGGGCTCTGTTTACAAGAACCTCGTTTAATGTACAAGTTCAATATCACAGAAAGCGAAAAATGGATAAAGAAGTTGTGGTACTTACGTACAATGCAATATCACTCAGCAATGAAATCTATGTCATCAGGCCCGTCGCAGCATAATGAGTGGATTCAGGTACGATGATTCTAAGTGAAATAAGTCACACAGAAAAAGAAACATCATAAGGTATCACTAATACACGGAATGTAAACTTGGCTACACAGGAACTGAATTACAAAACAGAACAGGGTCTCAAATGTAGAAAACCAACTTATGCTTGCTTAAGAGGAAAGGTGAGTTGGGGTGCTGCATGAAACCAGAGATTGAAATTAGCACAGATACCGTTCCATAAGCCAAATATGTAATAGACAAAAGCTACTCCTTGCTCAACGAAGTGGACTCAACACCCCATATTAAACGCTTAAGAATACACCTGACTAGAAATAATCTTAAAAACTACGAATTTATATGTCTCCGAAAGAGAATCAAGCGTGTGTACAGCGGCATAAACGCGGCAGTGATAGGATTGGTGAGGTTCGGTGAGCAAATGCAGACCCTTTGAAGTCATATTGCATGGTACCCATTCCATGGGTCTCAACTCTCCAGGTTTAAGGGATTCTTCCTTCAGCTAAAACATGCATGTGGAACCCAGAGTATGATCCACCGTGTGATCGGGAAACGTGTTCAAATGTGTCTCAGTTTTCGTCCCCTGGTACTCGGGTGCAACATTCAAGACGCTTTACTAACACTCTCCCCACTTGGAGAGTCAGTGCCTTTAAACTCCTGTTTGGCCCAGTTTGCAATTTCTGCGGAAAATGTACAGGAATAGGGAGAACCAATGAGAGACTAGCTGGAGGTGTCTGGACGGGCAAATTTAACTCTCATTTCCCACCAGGAAGAGGAATTAACCAAAGGCTCAGCGTGCCGTGCCGGAACCACACTAGGGCCTGAAGAAATCCTGCGGGGTTGCGGCCAGCTCACAAGAAAGCGAGTTGAAGAAAGGAGCTCAGGGGCACTGTAATTCACAAACCTGCAGAGTTATAAATGACAGCTATCGTCCACAAATATATTGAAGTAAGGCTGCCAAGAGGACTTGAAAGCGGGGCAGAATTGCAGGAAACTGATTTCAGGAGGTAGACGGGAATTGCATGTAAAGCATAGAAAAGAGGCAGAAAGTCCACAATGATGCACTTGGCCGAAAAGGGCGTATGCGTTTTTTCCTGAATATATTCAGGAAAAAACGCATACGCCCTTTTTGGCCAACCAAGCAAGCTTGCAAAGGAAATCTGCACTACAATGAAGTCTCACTGCCCCCCGGTCAAAAGGGCCATCTGAAAAAAGTGTAAAATCCAGAAAGGCAGGACAGGCCATGGAGAACAGGGAGCCTTGTTATGCTGATGGGCGGGATGTAAATTGCCAACAGCCACTCTGGAGAAGTGTATGGTGTTTCCTGAAACATCTAAAAAACAAAGCAACAGAGCCTAGGGCACTTCCACTTATGGTCCTATAGCTTAGGGAAATTAAAATCAAAAAGACACAGCCACCCCAAACTTTGGGACGGCTCTGTTTACAAGAACCTCGTTTATGGTACAAGTTCAATATCACAGAAAGCGAAAAATGGATAAAGAAGTTGTGGTACTTACGTACAATGCAATATCACTCAGCAATGAAATCTATGTCATCAGGCCCGTAGCAGCATAATGAGTGGATTCAGGTACGATGATTCTAAGTGAAATAAGTCACACAGAAAAAGAAACATCATAAGATATCACTAATACACGGAATGGAAACTTGGCTACACAGGAACTGCATTACAAAACAGAACAGGGTCTCAAATGTAGAAAACCAACTTATGCTTGCTTAAGGGGAAAGGTGAGTTGGGGTGCTGCATGAAACCAGAGATTGAAATTAGCACAGATACCGCTCCATAAACCAAATATGTAATAGACAAGAGCTACTCCTTGCTCAACGCAGTGGATTCAACACCCCATATTAAAGGCCTAAGAATATACCTGACTAGTAAGAATCTCAAAACCTATGGATTTATATGTCTCCGAAAGAGAATCAAGCATGTCTACAGCGGCATAAACGCAGCAGTAATAGGATTGGTGAGGTTCGGTGAGCAAATATAGACCCTTTGAAGTCATATTAGATGGTACCCATTCCATGGGTCTCAACTCTCCAGGTTTAAGGGATTCTTCCTTCAGCTAAAACATGCATGTGGAACACAGATTATGATGCACTGTGTGATCGGGAAACGTGTTCAAATGTGTCTCAGTTTTCGTCCCCTGGTACTCGGGTGCAACACTCCAGACGCTTTACTAACACTCTCCCCACTTGGAGAGTCAGTGCCTTTAACCTCCTGTATGGCCCAGTTTGCAATTTCTGCGGAAAATGTACAGGAATAGGGAGAACCAATGAGAAACTAGCTGGAGGTGTCTGGACGGGCAAATTTAACTCTCATTTCCCACCAGGAAGAGGAATTAACCAAAGGCTCAGCGTGCCGTGCCGGAACCACACTAGGGCCTGAAGCAATCCTGCGGTGTTGCGGCCAGCTCACAAGAAAGCGAGTTGAAGAAAGGAGCTCAGGGGCACTGTAATTCACAAACCTGCAGAGTTATAAATGACAGCTATCGTCCAAAAATATATTGAAGTAAGGCTGCCAAGAGGACTTGAGGGCGGGGCAGAATTGCAGGAAACCGATTTCAGGAGGTAGACTGGAATTGCATGTAAAGCATAGGAAAAGAGGCAGAACGTCCACAATGATGCACTTGGCCAAAAAGGGCGTATGCGTTTTTTCCTGAATATATTCAGGAAAAAACGCATACGCCCTTTTTGGCCAACCAAGCAAGCTTGCAAATGAAATCTGCACTACAATGAAGTCTCACTGCTCCCCGGTCAAAAGGCTATCTGAAAAAACTGTAAAATCCAGAAAGGGAGGACAGGCCATGGAGAACTGGGAGCCTTGTTATTCTGATGGGTGGGATGTAAATTGCCAACAGCCACTCTGGAGAAGTGTATGGTGTTTCCTGAAACATTCAAAAAACAAAGCAACAGAGCCTAGGGCACTTCCACTTATGGTCCTATAGCTTAGGGAAATTAAAATCAAAAAGACACAGCCACCCCAAAGCTTGGGAGGGCTCTGTTTACAAGAACCTCGTTTAATGTACAAGTTCAATATCACAGAAAGCGAAAAATGGATAAAGAAGTTGTGGTACTTACGTACAATGCAATATCACTCAGCAATGAAATCTATGTCATCAGGCCCGTCGCAGCATAATGAGTGGATTCAGGTACGATCATTCTAAGTGAAATAAGCCACACAAAAAAAGAAACATCATAAGGTATCACTAATACACGGAATGTAAACTTGGCTACACAGGAACTGAATTACAAAACAGAACAGGGTCTCAAAGTAGAAAACCAACTTATGCTTGCTTAAGTGGAAAGGTGAGTTGGGGTGGTGCATAAAACCAGAGGCTGAAATTAGCACAGATACCACTCCATAAGCCAAATATGTAATAGACAAGAGCTACTCCTTGCTCAACGAAGTGGACTCAACACCCCATATTAAACGCCTAAGAATATACCTGACTAGTAAGAATCTTAAAACCTATGGATTTATATGTCTCCGAAAGAGAATCAAGCGTGTGTACAGCGGCATAAACGCAGCAGTGATAGGAGTGGTGAGGTTCGGTGAGCAAATGCAGACCCTTTGAAGTCATATTGCATGGTACCCATTCCATGGGTCTCAACTCTCCAGGTTTAAGGGATTCTTCCTTCAGCTAAAACATGCATGTGGAACCCAGAGTATGATCCACCGTGTGATTGGGAAACGTGTTCAAATGTGTCTCAGTTTTCGTCCCCTGGTACTCGGGTGCAACATTCCAGACGCTTTACTAACACTCTCCCCACTTGGAGAGTGAGTGCCTTTAACCTCCGGTTTGGCCCAGTTTGCAATTTCTGCGTAAGATGAACAGGAATAGGGAGAACCAATGAGAGACTAGCTGGAGGTGTCTGGACGGGCAAATTTAACTCTCATTTCCCACCAGGAAGAGGAAGTAACCAAAGGCTCAGCGTGCCATGCCAGAAGCACACTAAGGCCTGAAGCAATCCTGCAGTGCTGCGGCCAGCTCACAAGAAAGCGAGTTGAAGAAAGGAGCTCAGGGGCACTGTAATTAACAAACCTGCAGAGTTATAAATGACAGCTATCTTCCAAAAATATATTGAAGTAAGGCTGCCAAAAGGAGTTGAAAGCGGGGCAGAATTGCAGGAAACCGATTTCAGGAGGTAGACAGGAATTGCATGTAAAGCATACGAAAAGAGGCAGAACGTCCACAATGATGCACTTGGCCGAAAAGGGCGTATGCGTTTTTTCCTGAATATATTCAGGTAAAAACGCATACGCCCTTTTTGGCCAACCAAGCAAGCTTGCAAAGGAAATCTGCACTACTATGAAGTCTCACTGCCCCCCAGTCAAAAGAGCCATCTGAAAAAAGTGTAAAATCCAGAAAGGCAGGACAGGATAAGGAGAACTGGGAGTCTTTTTATGCTGATGGGTGGGATGTAAATTGCCAACAGCCACTCTGGAGAAGTGTATGGTGTTTCCTGAAACATCCAAAAAACAAAGCAACAGAGCCTAGGGCACTCCCACTTATGGTCCTATAGCTTAGGGAAATTAAAATCAAAAAGACACAGCCACCCCAAAGTTTAGGCCGGCTCTGTTTACAATAACCTCGTTTACTGTACAAGTTCAATATAACAGAAAGCGAAAAATGGATAAAGAAGTTGTGGTACTTACGTACAATGCAATATCACTCAGCAATGAAATCTATGTCATCAGGCCCGTAGCAGCATAATGAGTGGATTCAGGTACGATGATTCTAAGTGAAATAAGTCACACAGATAAAGAAACATCATAAGATATCACTACTACACGGAATGTAAACTTGGCTACACAGGAACTGAATTACAAAACAGAACAGGGTCTCAAATGTAGAAAACTAACTTATGCTTGCTTAAGGGGAAAGGTGAGTTGGGGTGCTGCATAAAACCAGAGATTGAAATTAGCACAGATACCGTTCCATAAGCCAAATATGTAATAGACAAGAGCTACTCCTTGCTCAACGCAGTGGACTCAACACCCCATATTAAACACCTAAGAATATACCTGACTAGAAATAATCTTAAAACCTACGGATTTATATGTCTCCAAAAGAGAATCAAGCGTGTGTACAGCGGCATAAACGCAGCACTGATAGGATTGGTGAGGTTCGGTGAGCAAATGCAGACCCTTTGAAGTCATATTGCATGGTACCCATTCCATGGTTCTCAACTCTCCAGGTTTAAGGGATTCTTCCTTCAGCTGAAACATGCATGTGGAACACAGAGTATGATCCACCGTGTGATCAGGAAACGTGTTCAAATGTGTCTCAGTTTTCGTCCCCTGGTACTCGGGTGCAACATTCAAGACGCTTTACTAACACTCTCCCCAGTTGGAGAGTCAGTGCCTTTAAACTCCTGTTTGGCCCAGTTTGCAATTTCTGCGGAAAATGTACAGGAATAGGGAGAACCAATGAGAGACTAGCTGGAGGTGTCTGGACGGGCAAATTTAACTCTCATTTCCCACCAGGAAGAGGAATTAACCAAAGGCTCAGCGTGCCGTGCCGGAACCACACTAGGGCCTGAAGCAATCCTGCGGTGTTGCGGCCAGCTCACAAGAAAGCGAGTTGAAGAAAGGAGCTCAGGGGCACTGTAATTCACAAACCTGCAGAGTTATAAATGACAGCTATCGTCCACAAATATATTGAAGTAAGGCTGCCAAGAGGACTTGAAAGCGGGGCAGAATTGCAGGAAACCGATTTCAGGAGGTAGACGGGAATTGCATGTAAAGCATAGGAAAAGAGGCAGAACGTCCACAATGATGCACTTGGCCAAAAAGGGCGTATGCGTTTTTTCCTGAATATATTCAGGTAAAAACGCATACGCCCTTTTTGGCCAACCAAGCAAGCTTGCAAAGGAAATCTGCACTACAATGAAGTCTCACTGCCCCCCGGTCAAAAGGGCCATCTGAAAAAAGTGTAAAATCCAGAAAGGCAGGACAGGCCATAGAGAACTGGGAGCCTTGATATGCTGATGGGCGGGATGTAAATTGCCAACAGCCACTCTGGAGAAGTGTATGGTGTTTCCTGAAACATCCAAAAAACAAAGCAACAGAGCCTAGGGCACTTCCACTTATGGTCCTATAGCTTAGGGAAATTAAAATCAAAAAGACACAGCCACCCCAAAGTTTGGGACGGCTCTGTTTACAAGAATCTCGTTTACGGTACAAGTTCAATATCACAAAAGCGAAAAATGGATAAAGAAGTTGTGGTATTTACGTACAATGCAATATCACTCAGCAATGAAATCTATGTCATCAGGCCCGTCGCAGCATAATGAGTGGATGCAGGTACGATGATTCTAAGTGAAATAAGTCACACAGAAAAAGAAACATTATAAGATATCACTACTACACGGAATGTAAACTTGGCTACACAGGAACTGAATTACAAAACAGAACAGGGTCTCAAATGTAGAAAACCTACTTATGCTTGCTTAAGGGGAAAGGTGAGTTGGGGTGCTGCATGAAACCAGAGATTGAAATTAGCACAGATACCGTGCCATAAGCCAAATATGTGATAGACAAGAGCTACTCCTTGGTAAACGAGGTGTACTCAACACCCCATATTAAACGCCTAAGAATACACCTGACTAGTAAGAATCTTAAAACCTATGGATTTATATGTCTCCGAAAGAGAATCAAGCGTGTGTACAGCGGCATAAACGCAGCAGTGATAGGATTGGTGAGGTTCGGTGAGCAAATGCAGACCCTTTGAAGTCATATTGCATGGTACCCATTCCATGGGTCTCAACTCTCCAGGTTTAAGGGATTCTTCCTTCAGCTGAAACATGCATGTGGAACACAGAGTATGATCCACCGTGTGATCAGGAAACGTGTTCAAATGTGTCTCAGTTTTCGTCCCCTGGTACTCGGGTGCAACATTCAAGACGCTTTACTAACACTCTCCCCAGTTGGAGAGTCAGTGCCTTTAAACTCCTGTTTGGCCCAGTTTGCAATTTCTGCGGAAAATGTACAGGAATAGGGAGAACCAATGAGAGACTAGCTGGAGGTGTCTGGACGGGCAAATTTAACTCTCATTTCCCACCAGGAAGAGGAATTAACCAAAGGCTCAGCGTGCCGTGCCGGAACCACACTAGGGCCTGAAGCAATCCTGCGGTGTTGCGGCCAGCTCACAAGAAAGCGAGTTGAAGAAAGGAGCTCAGGGGCACTGTAATTCACAAACCTGCAGAGTTATAAATGACAGCTATCGTCCAAAAATATATTGAAGTAAGGCTGCCAAGAGGACTTGAAAGCGGGGCAGAATTGCAGGAAACCGATTTCAGGAGGTAGACGGGAATTGCATGTAAAGCATAGGAAAAGAGGCAGAACGTCCACAATGATGCACTTGGCCAAAAAGGGCGTATGCGTTTTTTCCTGAATATATTCAGGAAAAAACGCATACGCCCTTTTTGGCCAACCAAGCAAGCTTGCAAAGGAAATCTGCACTACAATGAAGTCTCACTGCCCCCCGGTCAAAAGGGCCATCTGAAAAAAGTGTAAAATCCAGAAAGTCAGGACAGGCCATGGAGAACTGGGAGCCTTGTTATGCTGATGGGCGGGATGTAAATTGCCAACAGCCACTCTGGAGAAGTGTATGGTGTTTCCTGAAACATCTAAAAAACAAAGCAACAGAGCCTAGGGCACTTCCACTTATGGTCCTATAGCTTAGGGAAATTAAAATCAAAAAGACACAGCCACCCCAAAGTTTGGGACGGCTCTGTTTACAAGAATCTCGTTTACGGTACAAGTTCAATATCACAAAAGCGAAAAATGGATAAAGAAGTTGTGGTATTTACGTACAATGCAATATCACTCAGCAATGAAATCTATGTCATCAGGCCCGTCGCAGCATAATGAGTGGATGCAGGTACGATGATTCTAAGTGAAATAAGTCACACAGAAAAAGAAACATTATAAGATATCACTACTACACGGAATGTAAACTTGGCTACACAGGAACTGAATTATAAAACAGAACAGGGTCTCAAATGTAGAAAACCTACTTATGCTTGCTTAAGGGGAAAGGTGAGTTGGGGTGCTGCATGAAACCAGAGATTGAAATTAGCACAGATACCGTGCCATAAGCCAAATATGTGATAGACAAGAGCTACTCCTTGGTAAACGAGGTGTACTCAACACCCCATATTAAACGCCTAAGAATACACCTGACTAGTAAGAATCTTAAAACCTATGGATTTATATGTCTCCGAAAGAGAATCAAGCGTGTGTACAGCGGCATAAACGCAGCAGTGATAGGATTGGTGAGGTTAGGTGAGCAAATGCAGACCCTTTGAAGTCATATTGCATGGTACCCATTCCATGGGTCTCAACTCTCCAGGTTTAAGGGATTCTTCCTTCAGCTAAAACATGCATGTGGAACCCAGAGTATGATCCACCGTGTGATCGGGAAACGTGTTCAAATGTGTCTCAGTTTTCGTCCCCTGGTACTCGGGTGCAACATTCCAGACGCTTTACTAACACTCTCCCCACTTGGAGAGTCAGTGCCTTTAAACTCCTGTTTGGCCCAGTTTGCAATTTCTGCGGAAAATGTACAGGAATAGGGAGAACCAATGAGAGACTAGCTGGAGGTGTCTGGACGAGCAAATTTAACTCTCATTTCCCACCAGGAAGAGGAATTAACCAAAGGTTCAGCCTGCCGTGCCGGAACCACACTAGGGCCTGAAGCAATCCTGCGGTGTTGCGGCCAGCTCACAAGAAAACGAGTTGAAGAAAGGAGCTCAGGGGCACTGTAATTCACAAACCTGCAGAGTTATAAATGACAGCTATCGTCCAAAAATATATTGAAGTAAGGCTGCCAAGAGGACTTGAAAGTGGTGCAGAATTGCACGAAACCGATTTCAGGAGGTAGACTGGAATTGCATGTAAAGCATAGGAAAAGAGGCAGAACGTCCACAACGATGCACTTGGCCAAAAAGGGCGTATGCGTTTTTTCCTGAATATATTCAGGAAAAAACGCATATGCCCTTTTAGGCCAACCAAGCAAGCTTGCAAAGGAAATCTGCACTACAATGAAGTCTCACTGCCCCCCGGTCAAAAGGGCCATCTGAAAAAAGTGTAAAATCCAGAAAGGCAGGACAGGCCATGGAGAACTGGGAGCCTTGTTATGCTGATGGGCGGGATGTAAATTGCCAACAGCCACTCTGGAGAAGTGTATGGTGTTTCCTGAAACATCTAAAAAACAAAGCAACAGAGCCTAGGGCACTTCCACTTATGGTCCTATAGCTTAGGGAAATTAAAATCAAAAAGACACAGCCACCCCAAAGTTTGGGACGGCTCTGTTTACAAGAACCTCGTTTACGGTACAAGTTCAATATCACAGAAAGCGAAAAATGGATAAAGAAGTTGTGGTACTTATGTACAATGCAATATCACTCAGCAATGAAATCTATGTCATCAGGCCCGTAGCAGCATAATGAGTGGATTCAGGTACGATGATTCTAAGTGAAATAAGTCACACAGAAAAAGAAACATCATAAGATATCACTACTACACGGAATGTAAACTTGGCTGCACAGGAACTAAATTACAAAACAGAACTGGGTCTCAAATGTAGAAAACCAACTTATGCTTACTTAAGGGGAAAGGTGAGTTGGGGTGCTACATAAAACCAGAGATTGAAATTAGCACAGATACCGTTCCATAAGCCAAATATGTAATAGACAAGAGCTACTCCTTGCTCAACGCAGTGGACTCAACACCCCATATTAAACGCCTAACAATATACCTGACTAGAAATAATCTTAAAACCTACGGATTTATATGTCTCCAAAAGAGAATCAAGCGTGTGTACAGCGGCATAAACGCAGCAGTGATAGGATTGGTGAGGTTCGGTGAGCAAATGCAGACCCTTTGAAGTCATATTGCATGGTACCCATTCCATGGGTCTCAACTCTCCAGGTTTAAGGGATTCTTCCTTCAGCTGAAACATGCATGTGGAACAAAGAGTATGATCCATCGTGTGATCAGGAAACGTGTTCAAATATGTCTCAGTTTTCGTCCCCTGGTACTCGGGTGCAACATTCAAGACACTTTACTAACACTCTCCCCACTTGGAGAGTCAGTGCCTTTAAACTCCTGTTTGGCCCAGTTTGCAATTTCTGCGGAAAATGTACAGGAATAGGGAGAACCAATGAGAGACTAAGTGGAGGTGTGTTGACGGGCAAATTTAACTCTCATTTCCCACCAGGAAGAGGAATTAACCAAAGGCTAAGCGTGCCGTGCCGGAACCACACTAGGGCCTGAAGCAATCCTGCGGTGTTGCGGCCAGCTCACATGAAAGCGAGTTGAAGAAAGGAGCTCAGGGGCACTGTAATTCACAAACCTGCAGAGTTATAAATGACAGCTATCGTCCAAAAATATATTGAAGTAAGGCTGCCAAGAGGACTTGAAAGCGGGGCAGAATTGCAGGAAACCGATTTCAGGAGGTAGACGGGAATTGCATGTAAAGCATAGGAAAAGAGGCAGAACGTCCACAATGATGCACTTGGCCAAAAAGGGCGTATGCGTTTTTTCCTGAATATTCAGGAAAAAACGCATACGCCCTTTTTGGCCAACCAAGCAAGCTTGCAAATGAAATCTGCACTACAATGAAGTCTCACTGCCCCCCAGTCAAAAGAGCCATCTGAAAAAAGTGTAAAATACAGAAAGGCAGGACAGGCTAAGGAGAACTGGGAGCCTTTTTATGCTGATGGGTGGGATGTAAATTGCCAACAGCCACTCTGGAGAAGTGTATGGTGTTTCCTGAAACATCCAAAAAACAAAGCAACAGAGCCTAGGGCACTCCCACTTATGGTCCTATAGCTTAGGGAAATTAAAATCAAAAAGACACAGCCACCCCAAAGTTTCGGCCGGCTCTGTTTACAAGAACCTCGTTTACTGTACAAGTTCAATATCACAGAAAGCGAAAAATGGATAAAGAAGTTGTGGTACTTACGTACAATGCAATATCACTCAGCAATGAAATCTATGTCATCAGGCCCGTAGCAGCATAATGAGTGGATTCAGGTACGATGATTCTAAGTGAAATAAATCACACAGAAAAAGAAACATCATAAGATATCACTACTACAAGGAATGTAAACTTGGCTACACAGGAACTGAATTACAAAACAGAACAGGGTCTCAAATATAGAAAACCATCTTATGCTTGCTTAAGGGGACAGGTGAGTTGGGGTGCGGTATAAAACCAGAGATTGAAATTAGCACAGATACCGTTCCATAAGCCAAATATGTAATAGACAAGAGCTACTCCTTGCTCAAAGAAGTGGACTCAACACCCCATATTAAACGCCTAAGAATATACCTGACTAGTAAGAATCTTAAAACCTTTGGATTTATATGTCTCCAAAAGAGAATCAAGCGTGTGTACAGCGGCATAAACGCAGCAGTGATAGGATTGGTGAGGTTCGGTGAGCAAATGCAGGCCCTTTGAAGTGATATTGCATGGTACCCATTCCATGGGTCTCAACTCTCCAGGTTTAAGGGATTCTTCCTTCAGCTAAAACATGCATGTGGAACCCAGAGTATGATACACCGTGTGATCGGGAAACGTGTTCAAATGTGTCTCAGTTTTCGTCCCCTGGTACTCGCGTGAAACATTCCACACGCTTTACTAACACTCTCCCCACTTGGAGAGTCAGTGCCTTTAACCTCCTGGTTGGCCCAGTTTGCAATTTCTGCGTAAGATGAACAGGAATAGGGAGAACCAATGAGAGACTAGGTGGAGGTGTCTAGACGGGCAAATTTAACTCTCATTTCCCACCAGGATGAGGAATTAACCAAAGGCTCAGCATGCCATGCCAGAAGCACACTAGGGCCTGAAGCAATCCTGCGGTGTTGCAGCGAGCTCACAAGAAAGCAAGTTGAAGAAAGGAACTCAGGGGCACTGTAATTCACAAACCTGCAGAGATAAATGACAGCTATCTTCCAAAAATATATTGAAGTAAGGCTGCCAAGAGGAGTTGAAAGCGGGGCAGAACTGCAGGAAACCGATTTCAGGAGGTAGACAGGAATTGCATGTAAAGCATACGAAAAGAGGCAGAACGTCCACAATGATGCACTTGGCCAAGAAGGGCGTATGCGTTTTTTCCTGAATATATTCAGGAAAAAACCCATACGCCCTTTTTGGCCACCCAAGCAAGCTTGCAAATGAAATCTGCACTACAATGAAGTCTCACTGCTCCCCAGTCAAAAGGCTATCTGAAAAAAGTGTAAAATCAAGAAAGGCAGGACAGGCCATGGAGAACTGGGAGCCTTGTTATTCTGATGGGTGGGATGTAAATTGCCAACAGCCACTCTGCAGAAGTGTATGGTGTTTCCTGAAACATCCAAAAAACAAACCAACAGAGCCTAGGGCACTTCCACTTATGGTCCTATAGCTTAGGGAAATTAAAATCAAAAAGACACAGCCACCCCAAAGCTTGGGACGGCTCTGTTTACAAGAACCTCGTTTACGGTACAAGTTCAATATCACAGAAAGCGAAAAATGGATAAAGAAGTTGTGGTACTTACGTACAATGCAATATCACTCAGCAATGAAATCTATGTCATCAGACCCGTAGCAGCATAATGAGTGGATTCAGGTACGATCATTCTAAGTGAAATAAGTCACACAGAAAAAGAAACATCATAAGGTATCACTAATACACGGAATGTAAACTTGGCTACACAGGAACTGAATTACAAAACAGAACAGGGTGTCAAATGTAGAAAACCAACTTATGCTTGCTTAAGGGGAAAGGTGAGTTGGGGTGTTGCATACAACAAGAGATTGAAATTAGCACAGATACCATTCCATGAGCCAAATATGTAATAGACAAGAGCTACTCCTTGCTCAACGAAGTGAACTCAACACCCCATATTAAACGCCTAACAATATACCTGACTAGTAAGAATCTTAAAACCTATGGATTTATATGTCTCCGAAAGAGAATCAAGCGTGTGTACAGCGGCATAAACGCAGCAGTGATAGGATTGCTGAGGTTCGTTGAGCAAATGCAGTCCCTTTGAAGTCATATTGCATGGTACCCATTCCAAAGGTCTCAACTCTCCAGGTTTAAGGGATTCTTCCTTCAGCTAAAACATGCATGTGGAACCCAGAGTATGACCCACCGTGTGATCGGGAAACGTGTTCAAATGTGTCTCAGTTTTTGTCCCCTGGTACTCGGGTGCAACATTCCAGATGCTTTACTAACACTCTCCCCACTTGGAGAGTCAGTGCCTTTAACCGCCTGTTTGTCCCCGTTTGCAATTTCTGTGGAAAATGAACAGGAATAGGGAGAACCAATGACAGACTAGGTGGAGGTGTCTGGACGGGCAAATTTAACTCTCATTTCCCACCAGGAAGAGGAATTAACCAAAGGCTCAGCATGCCGTGCCGGAACCAAACTAGGGCCTGAAGCAATCCTGCGGTGTTGCGGCCAGCTCACAAGAAAGCGAGTTGAAGAAAGGAGCTCAGGGGCACTGTAATTCACAAACCTGCAGAGTTATAAATGACAGCTATCCTCCAAAAATATATTGAAGTAAGGCTGCCAAGAGGAGTTGAAAGCAGGGCAGAATTGCAGGAAACCGATTTCAGGAGGTAGACTGGAATTGCATGTAAAGCATAGGAAAAGAGGCAGAACGTCCACAATGATGCACTTGGCCCAAAAGGGCGTATGCGTTTTTTCCTGAATATATTCAGGAAAAAATGCATACACCCTTTTTGGCCAACCAAGCAAGCTTGCAAAGGAAATCTGCACTACCATGAAGTCTCACTGCCTCCCAGTCAAAAGGGCCATCTGAAAAAAGTGTAAAATCCAGAAAGGCAGGACAGGCCAAGGAGAACTGGGAGCCTTGTTATGCTGATGGGCGGGATGTAAATTGCCAGCAGCCACTCTGGAGAAGTGTATGGTGTTTCCTGAAACATTCAAAAAACAAAGCATCAGAGCCTAGGGCACTTCCACTTATGGTCCTATAGCTTAGGGAAATTAAAATCAAAAAGACACAGCCACCCCAAAGTTTGGGACGGCTCTGTTTACAAGAATCTTGTTTACGGTACAAGTTCAATATCACAAAAGCGAAAAATGGATAAAGAAGTTGTGGTACTTACGTACAATGCAATATCACTCAGCAATGAAATCTTGTCATCAGGCCCGTCGCAGCATAATGAGTGGATTCAGGTACGATGATTCTAAGTGAAATAAGTCACACAGAAAAGGAAACATCATAAGATATCACTACTACACGGAATATAAACTTGGCTACACAGGAACTGAATTACAAAACAGAACAGGGTCTCAAATGTAGAACACCAACTTATGCTTGCTTAAGGGGAAAGGTGAGTTGGGGTGCTGCATGAAACCAGAGATTGAAATTAGCACAGATACCGTTCCATAAGCCAAATATGCAATAGACAAGAGCTACTCCTTGCTGAACGAAGTGGACTCAACACCCCATATTAAACGCCTAAGAATATACCTGACTAGAAATAATCTTAAAACCCACGGATTTATATGTCTCCGAAAGAGAATCAAGCGTGTGTACGGCGGCATAAACGCAGCAGTGATAGGATTGGTGAGGTTCGGTGAGAAAATGCAGACCCTTTGAAGTCATATTGCATGGTACCCATACCATGGGTCTCAACTCTCCAGGTTTAAGGGA
The DNA here is from genome assembly GCF_964270905.1 of Leucopleurus acutus. Classification (NCBI taxonomy): domain Eukaryota; kingdom Metazoa; phylum Chordata; class Mammalia; order Artiodactyla; family Delphinidae; genus Leucopleurus; species Leucopleurus acutus. Next base: position 118,030,969 of record NC_139142.1, on the reverse strand, counting down.
TTCTTCCTTCAGCTGAAACATGCATGTGGAACACAGAGTATGATCCACCGTGTGATCGGGAAACGTGTTCAAATGTGTCTCAGTTATCGTCCCCTGGTACTCGGGTGCAACATTCAAGACGCTTTACTAACACTCTCCCCACTTGGAGAGTCAGTGCCTTTAACCTCCTGTTTGGCCCAGTTTGCAATTTCTGTGGAAAATGAACAGGAATAGGGAGAACCAATGAGAGACTAGGTGGAGGTGTCTGGACGGGCAAATTTAACTCTCATTTCCCACCAAGAAGAAGAATTAACCAAAGGCTCAGCATGCCATGCCGGAAGCACACTAGGGCCTGAAGCAATCCTGCGGTGTTGCGGCCAGCTCAAAAGAAAGCGAGTTGAAGAAAGGAGCTCAGGGGCACTGTAATTCACAAACCTGCAGAGATAAATGACAGCTATCTTCCAAAAATATATTGAAGTAAGGCTGCCAAGAGCAGTTGAAAGCGGGGCAGAATTGCAGGAAACCGATTTCAGGAGGTAGACTGGAATTGCATGTAAAGCATAGGAAAAGAGGCAGAACGTCCACAATGATGCACTTGGCCAAAAAGGGCGTATGCGTTTTTTCCTGAATATATTCAGGAAAAAACGCATACGCCCTTTTTGGCCAACCAAGCAAGCTTGCAAAGGAAATCTGCACTACAATGAAGTCTCACTGCCCCCCAGTCAAAAGAGCCATCTGAAAAAAGTGTAAAATCCAGAAAGGCAGGACAGGCTAAGGAGAACTGGGAGCCTTTTTATGCTGATGGGTGGGATGTAAATTGCCAACAGCCACTCTGGAGAAGTGTATGGTGTTTCCTGAAACATCCAAAAAACAAAGCAACAGAGCCTAGGGCACTTCCACTTATGGTCCTATAGCTTAGGGAAATTAAAATCAAAAAGACACAGCCACCCCATAGTTTCGGCCGGCTCTGTTTACAAGAACCTCGTTTACTGTACAAGTTCAATATCACAGAAAGCGAAAAATGGATAAAGAAGTTGTGGTACTTACGTACAATGCAATATCACTCAGCAATGAAATCTATGTCATCAGGCCCGTAGAAGCATAATGAGTGGATTCAGGTACGATGATTCTAAGTGAAATAAATCACACAGAAAAAGAAACATCATAAGATATCACTACTACACGGAATGTAAACTTGGCTACACAGGAACTGAATTACAAAACAGAACAGGGTCTCAAATGTAGAAAACCAACTTATGCTTGCTTAAGGGGACAGGTGAGTTGGGGTGCGGCATAAAACCAGAGATTGAAATTAGCACAGATACCGTTCCATAAGCCAAATATGTAATAGACAAGAGCTACTCCTTGCTCAAAGAACTGGACTCAACACCCCATAATAAACGCCTAAGAATATACCTGACTAGTAAGAATCTTAAAACCTATGGATTTATATGTTTCCGAAAGAGAATCAAGCGTGTGTACAGCGGCATAAACGCAGCAGTGATAGGATTGGTGAGAATTGGTGAGCAAATGCAGACCCTTTGATGTCATATTGCATGGTACCCATGCCAGGGGTCTCAACTCTCCATGTTTAAGGGATTCTTCCTTCAGCTAAAACATGCATGTGGAACCCAGAGTATGATCCACTGTGTGATCGGGAAACGTGTTCAAATGTGTCTCAGTTTTCGTCCCCTGTTACTCGGGTGCAACATTCAAGACGCTTTACTAACACTCTCCCCACTTGGAGAGTCAGTGCCTTTAACCTCCTGTTTGGCCCAGTTTGCAATTTCTGTGGAAAATGAACAGGAATAGGGAGAACCAATGAGAGACTAGGTGGAGGTGTCCGGACGGGCAAATTTAACTCTCATTTCCCACCAGGAAGAGGAATTAACCAAAGGCTCAGCGTGCCATGCCGGAACCACACTAGGGCCAGAAGCAATCCTGCGGTGTTGCGGCCAGCTCACAAGAAAGCGAGTTGAAGAAAGGAGCTCAGGGGCACTGTAATTCACAAACCTGCAGAGTTATAAATGACAGCTATCTTCCAAATATATATTGAAGTAAGGCTGCCAAGAGGACTTGAAAGCGGGGCAGAATTGCAGGAAACCGATTTCAGGAGGTAGACTGGAATTGCATGTAAAGCATAGGAAAAGAGGCAGAATGTCCACAATGATACACTTGGCCAAAAAGGGCGTATGCTTTTTTTCCTGAATATATTCAGGAAAAAACGCATACGCCCTTTTTGGTCAACCAAGCAAGCTTGCAAAGGAAATCTGCACTACAATGAAGTCTCACTGCCCCCCGGTCAAAAGGGCCATCTGAAAAAAGTGTAAAATCCAGAAAGGCAGGACAGGCCATGGAGAACTGGGAGCCTTATTATGCTGATGGGCGGGATGTAAATTGCCAGCAGCCACTCTGGAGAAGTGTATGGTGTTTCCTGAAACATCCAAAAAACAAACCAACAGAGCCTAGGGCACTTCCACTTATGGTCCTATAGCTTAGGGAAATTAAAATCAAAAAGACACAGCCACCCCAATGTTTGGGACGGCTCTGTTTACAAGAACCTCGTTTACCATACAAGTTCAATATCACAGAAAGCGAAAAATGGATAAAGAAGTTGTGGTACTTACGTACAATGCAATATCACTCAGCAATGAAATCTATGTCATCAGGCCCGTAGCAGCATAATGAGTGGATTCAGGTACGATGATTCTAAGTGAAATAAGTCACACAGAAAAAGAAACATCATAAGATATCACTAATACACGGAATGTAAACTTGGCTACACAGGAACTGAATTACAAAACAGAACAGGGTGTCAAATGTAGAAAACCAACTTATGATTGCTTAAGGGGAAAGGTGAGTTGGGATGCTGCATAAAACCACAGATTGAAATTAGCACAGATACCGTTCCATGAGCCAAATATGTAATAGACAAGAGCTATTCCTTGCTCAACGAAGGGGACTCAACACCCCATATTAAACGCCTAAGAATATACCTGACTAGTGAGAATCTTAAAACCTATGGATTTATATGTCTCCGAAAGAGAATCAAGCGTGTGTACAGCGGCATAAACGCAGCAGTGATAGGATTGGTGAAGTTCGGTGAGCAAATGCAGACCCTTTGAAGTCATATTGCATGGTACCCATTCCATGGGTCTCAACTCTCCAGGTTTAAGTGATGCTCCTTCAGCTAGAACATGCATGTGGAACCCAAAGTATGATCCACTGTGTGATCGGGAAACGTGTTCAAATGTGTCTCAGTTTTCGTCCCCTGGTACTCCGGTGCAACATTCCAGAGGCTTTACTAACACTCTCCCCACTTGGAGAGTCAGTGCCTTTAACCTCTTGTTTGGCCCAGTTTGCAATTTCTGCGGAAGATGAACAGGAAGAGGGAGAACCAATGAGAGACTAGCTGGAGGTGTCTGGAGGGGCAAATTTAACTCTCATTTCCCACCAGGAAGAGGAATTAACCAAAGGCTCAGCGTGCCGTGCCGGAACCACACTAGGGCCTGAAGCAATCCTGCGGTGTTGCGGCCAGCTCACAAGAAAGCGAGTTGAAGAAAGGAGCTCAGGGGCACTGTAATTCACAAACCTGCAGAGTTATAAATGACAGTTATCGTCCAAAAATATATTGAAGTAAGGCTGCCAAGAGGACTTGAAAGTGGGGCAGAATTGCAGGAAACCGATTTCAGGAGGTAGACTGGAATTGCATGTAAAGCATAGGAAAAGAGGCAGAACGTCCACAATGATACACTTGGCCAAAAAGGGCGTATGCGTTTTTTCCTGAATATATTCAGGAAAAAACGCATACGCCCTTTTTGGCCAACCAAGCCAGCTTGCAAAGGAAATCTGCACTACAATGAAGTCTCACTGCCCCCCGGTCAAAAGGGCTATCTGAGAAAAGTGTAAAATCCAGAAAGTCATGACAGGCCATGGAGAACTGGGAGCCTTGTTATGCTGATGGGCGGGATGTAAATTGCCAGCAGCCACTCTGGAGAAGTGTATGGTGTTTCCTGAAACATCCATAAAACAAACCAACAGAGCCTAGGGCGCTTCCACTTATGGTCCTATAGCTTAGGGAAATTAAAATAAAAAAGACACAGCCACCCCAAAGTTTGGGATGGCTCTGTTTACAAGAACCTCGTTTACCGTTCAAGTTCAATATCACAGAAAGCGAAAAATGGATAAAGAAGTTGTGGTACTTACGTACAATGCAATATCACTCAGCAATGAAATCTATGTCATCAGGCCCGTAGCAGCATAATGAGTGGATTCAGGTACGATAATTCTAAGTGAAATAAGTCACACAGAAAAAGAAACATCATAAGATATCACTACTACATGGAATGTAAACTTGGCTACACAGGAACTGAATTACAAAACAGAACAGGGTGTCAAATGTAGAAAACCAACTTATGTTTGCTTAAGGGGAAAGGTGAGTTGGGGTGTTGCATACAACAAGAGATTGAAATTAGCACAGATACCATTCCATGAGCCAAAATGTAATAGACAAGAGCTACTCCTTGCTCAACGAAGTGGACACAACACGCCATATTAAACGCCTAAGAATATACCTGACTAGTAAGAATCTTAAAACCTATGGATTTATATGTCTCTGAAAGAGAATCAAGCGTGTGTACAGCGGCATAAACGCAGCAGTGATAGGATTGGTGAGGTTCGGTGAGCAAATGCAGACCCTTTGAAGTGATATTGCATGGTACCCATTCCATGGGTCTCAACTCTCCATGTTTAAGGGATTCTTCCTTCAGCTAAAACATGCATGTGGAACACAGAGTATGATCCACCGTGTGATCGGGAAACGTGTTCAAATGTGTCTCAGTTTTCGTCCCCTGGTATTCGTGTGCAACATTCCAGACGCTTTACTAACACTCTCCCCACTTGGAGAGTCAGTGCCTTTAACCTCCTGTTTGGCCCAGTTTGCAATTTCTGCAGAAGATGAACAGGAAGAGGGAGAACCAATGAGAGACTAGCTGGAGGTGTCTGGACGGGCAAGTTTAACTCTCATTTCCTACCAGGAAGAGGAATTAACCAAAGGCTCAGCGTGCCATGCCGGAAGCACACTAGGGCCTGAAGCAATCCTGCGGTGTTGAGGCCAGCTCACAAGAAAGTGAGTTGAAGAAAGGAGCTCAGGGGCACTGTAATTCACAAACCTGCAGAGTTATAAATGACAACTATCATCCAAAATTATACTGAAGTAAGGCTGCGAAGAGGACTTGAATTCGGGGCAGAATTGCTGGAAACCGATTTCAGAACGTACACGGGAGTCGCTCTTAAGGCATAGGAAAAGAGACAGAACTTGGAAAATAATGCACTTGGCAAAAAAGGGCATATGTGTTTTATCCAGAGCTCTCATAACTGAGGGGAGGAGATTCCCAGCAGGCTCCAACTGCCACCTGAGCGCTCACATTGCCAAGGCAACGTGAGCAAGCCAGGCAGGAGTTACCTCACAGCAGAGGTCCCACGTCACAGAAGGGTGAGAAACCCAGCCAACATCAGACTCTCACCAGAGGGCCCACATCACCAAGGGGATGGGAACCAGGCAGGAGTGTCTTCACATCAGTGGGGCCACATCATCGAAAGGTGAGGTACTCAGCACATGTGTCCTCAAACCAGAGGACCCACATCACCAAGGGCCTCGGAGTGAGGCAGGCAGGAGTAGCCTCACAACACTGGGCACATAGAATAAAAAAGTGAGGAATCCAGCAGTTGGAACCTCCCAGCAGACGGCCCAGAGCACCGAGGCTATGGGATCCAGGCCACAGTGAACTCACAGAAGAGGGCCCATGTCATGAAACTGAGCAAACCAGCCATTGGGACCTCAGAGCAGGAGGCCCACATCCCCATGGGGATGGAAATCTGGTAGGAGTGTCCTCGCACCACTGAGAACGTATCAGAAAATTTTGGGCAACCAGCAGTTAGGGCCTGACGCCAGAGGACCCTCATCACCAAGGGAAGGAGGCTCCCAGCAGGCTCCAACTGCCACCAGAGTGCTGATGTCGCCAAGGCGATGTGTGCCAACGAGGCACGAATGACCTCACAACAGAGGGCCCACCTCAGACAAGTGTGACGAACCCAGTCAGGATCAGACTCGCACCAGAGGGCCCACATCACCACATGGATTGGAACCAGGCAGGAGTGTCCTCACATGAGTAGGGCCACATCATCTAAAGGTGGGGAACCCAGCACATGTGGCTTCAAACCATAGGACACCCATCAACAAGGGGCTGGGAGTGAGGCAGGCAGGAGGAGCCTCATAACAGAGGGCCCAAAAATAAGAAAGGTGAGGAATCCAGCAGTTGGAACCTCCCAGCAGGCGGCCCAGAGCACAGAGGCTAGGGGATCCAGGCCGGAGTGAACTAACACCAGAGAGCTCACATCATGAAACTGTGAGCAACCCAGACATTGGGACCTCAGAGCAGAAGGCCCACATCCCCATGGTGATGGGAACATGACAGGAGTGTCCTGGCATCACTGGGCTCACATCAGAAAATGTGGGGTGCTCAGAAGTTAGGGCCTGACGCTAGAGGGCACTCATCACCGATAGGAGGAGGCTCCCAGCAGGCTCCAGCTGCCACCAGAGGGCCAACGTCAACAAGGCGATGTGTTCCAGCCTGGCAGGAGTGACCTCACAGCAGAGGGCCCACCTCACAGAAGGGTGAGGAACACAGCCAGGATCAGACTCTCACCAGAGGGCCCACATCACCAAGGGGATGGGAACCAGGCAGGAGTGTCCCCACACCAGTGGGACAACATCATCAAAAGGTGAGGATCCCAGCACATGTGTCCTCAAACCAGAGGAACCACATCACCAAGGGGTTCGGAATGAAGCTGGCAGGACCGGCCTCACAGCACAGGGTCCATAGAATATAAAAGTTGAGGAATCCAGCAGTTGGAACCTCCCAGCAAGTGGCCCAGAGCACCGAGGCTATGGGATCCAGGCCGCAGTGAACTCACAGCAGAGGGCCCACATCATGAACCTGTGAGCAGCCCAGCTGTTGGGACCTCAGAACAGAAGGCCCACATCCCCATTGGGATGGGAACCTGGCAGGAGTGGTTTCACACCACTTAGCACATATCAGAAAATGTTAGGAGCCCAGCAGTTAGGGCCTGACGCCAGGGGGCCCTCATAACTGAGGGGAAGAGACTCCCAGCAGGTTCCAACAGCCAACAGAGGGCCCACGTCTACAAGGTGGCATGTGCCAGCCAGGCAGTAGTGACCTCACAGCAGAGGGCCTATCTCACAGAAGGGTGAGGAACCAAGGCAGGATGAGACTCTCACCAGAGGGCCCACAACACCAAGGGGATGGGAACCAGTCAGGACTGTCCTCCCACCAGTGGGGCCACATCATCGAAAGGTGAGGAACCCAGCACATGTGGCCTCATATCAGAGGACATACATCACAAAGGGGATGGGAGTGAGGCAGGTAGGAGTAGCCTAAAACAGAGGGCCCAAAGAATAAAAAAGGTGAGGAATCCAGCATTTGGAACCTCCCAGCAGGCGGCCGAGAGCACAGAAGCTATGGGATGCAGGCAGGAGTGAACTAACACCAGAGAGCCCACATCATGAAACTGTGAGCAACCCAGGCATTGGGACCTCAGAGCAGAAAGCCCACATCCCAATGGGGATGGGAACCTGACAGGAGTGTCCTGGCATCACTGGGCTCACATCAGAAAACGTGGGGAGCCCAGCAGTTAGAGCCTGATGCTAGAGGGCCATCATCACCGAGGGCAGGAGGCTCCCAGCAGGTTCCATGTGCCAACAGAGGGCCCACGTCGCCAAGGTGATGTGTGCAAGTCAGGCAGGATTGACCTCACAGCAGAGGGCCTACATCACAGAAGAGGGAGGAACCCAGCCAGGATAAGACTGTCACCAGAAGGCCCACATCACCAAGGGGATGGAAACCAGGCAGGAGTGTCCTCACACCAGTGGGGCCACATCATTGAAAGTTGCCTAACCCAGCACATGTGGCCTCAAACCAGAGGATCCACATCACCAAGGGCCTTGGAGTGAGGCAGGCAGGAGTAGCCTCACAACACAGGGCACATAATATAAAAAACGTGAGGATTCCAGCATTTAGACCTTCCAGCAGGCGGCCCAGAACACCGAGGCTATGGGATCCAGGCCACAGTGAACTCACAGCAGAGGGCCCACATCACAAAACTGTGAGCAACCCAGGAGTTGAGACCTCAGCGCAGAAGGACCACATCCCCATGGGAATGGGAACCTGGCTGGAGTGTCCTCGCACCACTGGGCGCACATCAGAAAACGTGGGGAGCCCACCATTTAGGGCCTGATGCCAGAGGGCCGTCATCACCGAGAGGAGGAGGCGCCCTGCACGCTCCAACTGCCACCAGAGGGCTCACGTCTCCAAGGTGACGTGTGCCAGCCAGGCAGGAGTGACCTCACAGCAGAGGGCCTACCTCACAGAACGTTGAGGAACCCAGCCAGGATTAGACTCTCGCCAGAGGGCCCACCTCACCAAGGGGATGTGAACCAGGCAGGAGTGTCCTCACACGAGTGGGGTCACATCATCGAAAGGTGAGGAACGCAGCACATGTGGCCTCAAGCCATAGGACAGTCATCACCAAGGGGCTGGCAGTGAGGCAGGCAGGAGGAGCCTCACAACAGAGGGCACATAGAATAAAAAAGTTGAGGAATCCAGCAGTTGGAACCTCCCAGCAGGCGGCTCAGAGCACCGATGATAAGGGATCCTTGCCGGAGTGAACTCACAGCAGAGGGCCCACATCATGGTACTGTGAGCAAGCCAGCCGTTTTGACCTCAGAGCAGAAGGCCCATATCGCCATGGGGATGGGAACCTGGCAAGAGTCTCCTCACTCACTTGGCACACATCAGAATATGTGGGGAGCCCAGCAGTTATGGCCTAAGGCAAGAGGGCCCTCATCACCGAGGGGAGGAGGATCCCAGCACACTCCAACTGCCACCAGAGGGCCCACGTCGCCAAGGTGACGTGTGCCAGACAGGCATGATTGACCTCACAGCAGAGGGCCCACCTCACAGAAGGGTGAGGAACCCAGCCAGGATCAGACTCTCACCTGAGGGCCCACATCAGCAAGGGGATGGGAACCAGTCAGGACTGTCTTCCCTCCAGTGGGGTCACATCATCGAAAGGTGCGGAACCCAGCACATGTGGCCTCAAATCAGAGGACACATATCACAAAGGGAATAGGAGTGAGGCAGGCAGGAGTAGCCTAAAAACAGAGGGCCCAAAGAATAAGAAAGGTGAGGAATCCAGCAGTTGGAACCTCCCAGCAGGCGGCCGAGAGCACAGAAGCTATGGGATGCAGGCAGGAGTGAACTAATACCAGAGAGCCCACATCATGAAACTGTGAGCAACCCAGGCTTTGGGACCTCAGAGCAGGAGGCCCACATCCCAATGGGGATGTGAACCTGGCTGGAGTGTCCTCGCACCACTGGGCGCACATCACAAAATGTGGGGAGCCCAGCAGTTAGGGCCTGATGCCAGAGGGCCCTCATCACCGAGGAGAGGAGGCTCCCAGCAGGCTCCAAGTGCCACCAGAGGGCTCATGTCCACAAGGCGAGGTGAGCAAGCCAGGCAGGACTGACCTCACAGCAGACGGCCCACCTCACAGATGGGTGAGGAACCCAGCCAGGATCAGACTCTCAACAGAGGGCCCACATCACCAAGGGGATGTGAACCAGGCAGGAGTCTCCTAAGACCATTGGTCCCACATCATCGAAAGGTGAGGAACCCAGCACATGTGGCCTCAAACCAGACGACACACATCACGAAGGGGCTGGGAGTGAGGCAGGCAGGAGGATCCTCACAACAGAGGGCCCAAAAAATTAAAAAAGTGAGGAATCCAGCAGTTGGAACCTCCCAGCAGGCGGCCAAGAGCACAGAGGCTATGGGATCCAGGCTTCTGTGAACTAACACCAGAGAGCCCACATCATGAAAATGTGAACAACCCAGCCGTTGGGACCTCAGAGCAGAAGGCCCACATCCCCATGGAGATGGGATCCTAAGAGGAGTGCCAAAGCATCACTGGGCTCCCTAAGAAAAGTTGGTGAGCCCAGCAGTTAGGGCCTGACGCAAGAGGGCCCTCATCACCGAGGGGAGGAGATTCCCAGCACGCTCCAACTGCCACCACACGGCTGACTTCACCAAGGCAATGTGTGCCAGCCATGCAGGAGTGACCTATCAGCAGAGGGTCTCCCTCACAGGTGGGTGAGGAACAAAGCCAGGAACAGACTCTCACCAGGGGGTCCACATAACCACGTGGATGAGAACCAGGCAGGAGTGTCCTCACACTAGTGGGGCCACATCATCGAAAGGTGAGGAACCCAGCAAAGGTGGCCACAAACCAGAGGACCCACATCACCAAGGGGTTGAGAGTGAGGTAGGTGTCTGGACGGGCATATTTAACACTCATTTCCCACCAGGAAGAGGAATTAATCAAAGGCTCAGCGTGCCAAACCAGAAGCACACTAGGGCCTGAAGCAATCCTGCGGTGTTGCGGCCAGCTCACAAGAAAGCGAGTTGAAGAAAGGAGCTCAGGGGCACTGTAATTCACAAACCTGCAGAGTTATAAATGACAGCTATCTTCCAAAAATATATTGAAGTAAGGCTGCCAAGAGGACTTGAAAGCGGGACAGAATTGCAGGAAAGCGATTTCAGGAGGTAGACTGGAATTGCATGTAAAGCATAGGAAAAGAGGCAGAACGTCCACAATGATGCACTTGGCCAAAAAGGGCGTATGCGTTTTTTCCTGAATATATTCAGGAAAAAACGCATACGCCCTTTTTGGCCAACCAAGCAAGCTTGCAAAGGAAATCTGCACTACAATGAAGTCTCACTGCCCCCCGGTCAAAAGGGCCATCTGAATAAAGTGTAAAATTCAGAAAGGCAGGACAGGCCAAAGAGAACTAGGAGCCTTGTTATGCTGATGGGCGGGATGTAAATTGCCAGCAGCCACTCTGGAGAAGTGTATGGTGTTTCCTGAAACATCCAAAAAAAAAGCAACAGAGCCTAGGGCATTTCCACTTATGGTCCTATAGCTTAGAGAAATTAAAATTAAAAAGACACAGCCACCCCAAAGTTTGGGACGGCTCTGTTTACAAGAACCTCGTTTACCGTACAAGTTCAATATCACAGAAAGCGAAAAATGGATAAAGAAGTTGTGGTACTTACGTACAATGCAATATCACTCAGCAATGAAATCTATGTCATCAGGCCCGTAGCAGCATAATGAGTGGATTCAGGTACGATGATTCTAAGTGAAATAAGTCACACAGAAAAAGAAACATCATAAGATATCACTACTACACGGAATGTAAACTTGGCTTCACAGGAACTGAATTTCAAAACAGAACAGGGTGTCAAATGCAGAAAACCAACTTATGCTTGCTTACGGGGAAAGGTGAGTTGGGGTGCTGCATAAAACAAGAGATTGAAATTAGCACAGATACCGTTCCATAAGCCAAATATGTAATAGACAAAAGCTACTCCTTCTTCAATGAAGTGGACTCAACACCCCATATTAAACGCCTAAGAATATACCTGACTAGTAAGAATCTTAAAACCTATGGATTTATATGTTTCCGAAAGAGAATTAAGCGTGTGTACAGCGGCATAAACGCAGCAGTGATAGGATTGGTGAGGTTCGGTGAGCAAATGCAGACCCTTTGAAGTCATATTGCATGGTACCCATGCCATGGGTCTCAACTCTCCATTTTTAAGGGATTCTTCCTTCAGCTAAAACATGCATGTGGAACAAAGAGTATGATCCACTGTGTGATCGGGAAACGTGTTCAAATGTGTCTCAGTTTTCGTCCCCTGTTACTCGGGTGCAACATTCAAGACGCTTTACTAACACTCTCCCCAATTGGAGAGTCAGTGCCTTTAACCTCCTGTTTGGCCCAGTTTGCAATTTCTGTGGAAAATGAACAGGAATAGGGAGAACCAATGAGAGACTAGGTGGAGGTGTCCGGACGGGCAAATTTAACTCTCATTTCCCACCAGGAAGAGGAATTAACCAAAGGCTCAGCGTGCCATGCCGGAACCACACTAGGGCCAGAAGCAATCCTGCGGTGTTGCGGCCAGCTCACAAGAAAGCGAGTTGAAGAAAGGAGCTCAGGGGCACTGTAATTCACAAACCTGCAGAGTTATAAATGACAGCTATCTTCCAAAAATATATTGAAGTAAGGCTGCCAAGAGGACTTGAAAGCGGGGCAGAATTGCAGGAAACCGATTTCAGGGGGTAGACTGGAATTGCATGTAAAGCATAGGAAAAGAGGCAGAATGTCCACAATGATACACTTGGCCAAAAAGGGCGTATGCGTTTTTTCCTGAATATATTCAGGAAAAAACGCATACGCCCTTTTTGGCCAACCAAGCAAGCTTGCAAAGGAAATCTGCACTACAATGAAGTCTCACTGCCCCCCGGTCAAAAGGGCCATCTGAAAAAAGTGTAAAGTTCAGAAAGACAGGACAGGCCAAAGAGAACTAGGAGCCTTGTTATGCTGATGGGCGGGATGTAAATTGCCAGCAGCCACTCTGGAGAAGTGTATGGTGTTTCCTGAAACATCCAAAAAAAAAAAGCAACAGAGCCGAGGGCATTTCCACTTATGGTCCTATAGCTTAGGGAAATTAAAATTAAAAAGACACAGCCACCCCAAATTTTGGGACGGCTCTGTTTACAAGAACCTCGTTTACGGTACAAGTTCAATATCACAGAAAGCGAAAAATGGATAAAGAAGTTGTGGTACTTACGTACAATGCAATATCACTCAGCAATAAAATCTATGTCATCAGGCCCTTAGCAGCATAATGAGTGGATTCAGGTACGATGATTCTAAGTGAAATAAGTCACACAGAAAAAGAAACATCATAAGATATCACTACTACACGGAATGTAAACTTGGCTTCACAGGAACTGAATTTCAAAACAGAACAGGGTGTCAAATGCAGAAAACCAACTTATGCTTGCTTACGGGGAAAGGTGAGTTGCGGTGCTGCATAAAACAAGAGATTGAAATTAGCACAGACACCATTCCATAAGCCAAATATGTAATCGACAAGAGCTACTCCTTCTTCAACGAAGTGGACTCAACACCCCATATTAAACGCCTAAGAATATACCTGACTAGTAAGAATCTTAAAACCTATGGATTTATATGTTTCCGAAAGAGAATCAAGCGTGTGTACAGCGGCATAAACGCAGCAGTGATAGGATTGGTGAGGTTCGGTGAGCAAATGCAGACCCTTTGAAGTCATATTGCATGGTACCCATGCCATGGGTCTCAACTCTCCAGGTTTAAGGGATTCTTCCTTCAGCTAAAACATGCATGTGGAACCCAGAGTATGATCCACTGTGTGATCGGGAAACGTGTTCAAATGTGTCTCAGTTTTCCTCCACTGTTACTCGGGTGCAACATTCAAGACGCTTTACTGACACTCTCCCCACTTGGAGAGTCAGTGCCTTTAACCTCCTGTTTGGCCCAGTTTGCAAATTCTGTGGAAAATGAACAGGAATAGGGAGAACCAATGAGAGACTAGGTGGAGGTGTCCGGACGGGCAAATTTAACTCTCATTTCCCACCAGGAAGAGGAATTTACCAAAGGCTCAGCGTGCCATGCCGAAACCACACTAGGGCCAGAAGCAATCCTGCGGTGTTGCGGCCAGCTCACAAGAAAGCGAGTTGAAGAAAGGAGCTCAGGGGCACTGTAATTCACAAACCTGCAGAGTTATAAATGATAGCTATTTTCCAAAAATATATTGAAGTAAGGCTGCCAAGAGGACTTGAAAGTGGGGCAGAATTGCAGGAAACCGATTTCAGGAAGTAGACTGGAATTGCATGTAAAGCATAGGAAAAGAGGCAGAATGTCCACAATGATAAACTTGGCCAAAAAGGGCGTATGCGTTTTTTCCTGAATATATTCAGGAAAAAACGCATACGCACTTTTTGGCCAACCAAGCAAGCTTGCAAAGGAAATCTGCACTACAATGAAGTCTCACTGCCCCCCGGTCAAAAGGGCCATCTGAAAAAAGTGTAAAATCCAGAAAGGAAGGACAGGCCATGGAGAACTGGGAGCCTTATTATGCTGATGGGCGGGATGTAAATTGCCAACAGCCACTCTGGAGAAGTGTATGGTGTTTCCTGAAACATCCAAAAAACAAATCAACAGAGCCTAGGGCACTTCCACTTATGGTCCTATAGCTTAGGGAAATTAAAATCAAAAAGACACAGCCACCCCAAAGTTTGGGACGGCTCTGTTTACAAGAACCTCGTTTACCATACAAGTTCAATATCACAGAAAGCGAAAAATGGATAAAGAATTTGTGGTACTTACGTACAATGCAATATCACTCAGCAATGAAATCTATGTCATCAGGCCGTAGCAGCATAATGAGTGGATTAAGGTACGATGATTCTAAGTGAAATAAGTCACACAGAAAAAGAAACATCATAAGATATCACTAATACACGGAATGTAAACTTGGCTATACAGGATCTGAATTACAAAACAGAACAGGGTGTCAAATGTAGAAAACCAACTTATGATTGCTTAAGGGGAAAGGTGAGTTGGGGTGCTGCATAAAACCACAGATTGAAATTAGCACAGATACCGTTCCATAAGCCAAATATGTAATAGACAAGAGCTATTCCTTGCTCAACGAAGGGGACTCAACACCCCATATTAAACACCTAAGAATATACCTGACTAGTGAGAATCTTAAAACCTATGGATTTATATGTCTCCGAAAGAGAATCAAGTGTGTGTACAGCGGCATAAACGCAGCAGTGATAGGATTGGTGAAGTTCAGTGAGCAAATGCAGACCCTTTGAAGTCATATTGCATGGTACCCATTCCATGGGTCTCAACTCTCCAGGTTTAAGTGATGCTCCTTCAGCTAAAACATGCATGTGGAACCCAAAGTATGATCCACCGTGTGATCGGGAAACGTGTTCAAATGTGTCTCAGTTTTCGTCACCTGGTACTCCGGTGCAACATTCCAGAGGCTTTACTAACACTCTCCCCACTTGGAGAGTCAGTGCCTTTAACCTCCTGTTTGGCCCAGTTTGCAATTTCTGCGGAAGATGAACAGGAAGAGGGAGAACCAATGAGAGACTAGCTGGAGGTGCCTGGCCGGGCAAATTTAACTCTCATTTCCCACCAGGAAGAGGAATTAACCAAAGGCTCAGCGTGCCATGCCGGAACCACACTAGGGCCAGAAGCAATCCTGCGGTGCTGCGGCCAGCTCACAAGAAAGCGAGTTGAAGAAAGGAGCTCAGGGGCACTGTAATTCACAAACCTGCAGAGTTATAAATGACAGCTATCTTCCAAAAATATATTGAAGGAAGGCTGCCAAGAGGAGTTGAAAGCGGGGCAGAATTGCAGGAAACCGATTTCAGGAGGTAGACTGGAATTGCATGTAAAGCATAGGAAAAGAGGCAGAAAGTCCACAATGATGCACTTGGCCAAAAAGGGCGTATGCGTTTTTTCCTGAATATATTCAGGAAAAAACGCATACGCCCTTTTTGGCCAACCAAGCAAGCTTGCAAAGGAAATCTGCACTACAATGAAGTCTCACTGCCGCCCAGTCAAAAGGGCCATCTGAAAAAAGTGTAAAATCCAGAAAGGCAGGGCAGGACATGGAGAACTGGGAGCCTTGTTATGCTAATGGGCGGGATGTAAATTGCCAACAGCCACTCTGGAGAAGTGTATGGTGTTTCCTGAAACATTTAAAAAACAAGCAACAGAGCCTAGGGCACTTCCACTTATGGTCCTATAGCTTAGGGAAATTAAAATCAAAAAGACACAGCCACCCCAATGTTTGGGACCGCTCTGTTTACAAGAATCTCTTTACGGTACAAGTTCAATAGCACAAAAGCGAAAAATGGATAAAGAAGTTGTGGTACTTACGAACAATGCAATATCACTCAGCAATGAAATCTATGTCATCAGGCCCGTAGCAGCATAATGAGTGGATGCAGGTTTGATGAGTCTAAGTGAAATAAGTCACACAGAAAAAGAAACATCATAAGATATCACTACTACACGGAATGTAAACTTGGCTACACAGGAACTGAATTACAAAACAGAACAGGGTCTCAAATGTAGAAAACCAACTTATGCTTGCTTAAGGGGAAAGGTGAGTTGGGGTGCTGCATGAAACCAGAGATTGAAATTAGCACAGATACCGTTCCATAAGCCAAATATGTAATAGAGAAGAGCTACATCTTGCTAAATGAAGTGTACTCAACACCCCATATTAAACGCCTAAGAATACACGTGACTAGTAAGAATCTTAAAACCTGTGGATTTATATATCTCCGAAAGAGAATCAAGCGTGTGTACGGCTGCATAAACGCAGCAGTGATAGGATTGGTGAGGTTCGGTGAGGAAATGCAGACCCTTTGAAGTCATATTGCATGGTACCCATTCCATGGGTCTCAACTCTCCAAGTTTAAGGGATTCTTCCTTCAGCTAAAACATGCATGTGGAACCCAGAGTATGATCCACCGTGTGATCGGGAAACGTGTTCAAATGTGTCTCGTTTTCGTCCCTGGTACTCGGGTGCAACATTCCAGATGCTTTACTAACACTCTCCCCACTTGGAGAGTCAGTGCCTTTAACCTCCTGTTTGGCCCAGTTTGTAATTTCTGTGGAAGATGAACAGGAAGATGGAGAACCAAGGAGAGACTAGCTGGAGGTGTCTGGAAGGGCAAATTTAACTCTCATTTCCCACCAGGAAGAGGAATTAACCAAAGGCTCAGTGTGCCATGCCGGAACCACACTAGGGACTGAAGCAATCCTGCGGTGTTGCGGCCAGCTCACAAAAAAGCGAGTTGAAGAAAGGAGCTCAGGGACACTGTAATTCACACCCCTACAGAGTTATAAATGACACTTATCGTCCAAAAATATATTGAAGTAAGGCTGCCAAGAGGACTTGAAAGCGGGGCAGAATTGCAGGAAACCGATTTCAGGAGGTAGACTGGAATTGCATGTAAAGCATAGGAAAAGAGGCAGAACGTCCACAATGATGCACTTGGCCAAAAAGGGCGTATGCGTTCTTTCCTGAATATATTCAGGAAAAAACGCATACGCCCTTTTTGGCCAACCAAGCAAGCTTGCAAAGGAAATCTGCACTACAATGAAGTCTCACTGCCCCCCGGTCCAAAGGGCCATCTGAAAAAAGTGTAAAATCCAGAAAGGCAGGACAGGCCATGGAGAACTGGGAGCCTTGTTATGCTGATGGGCGGGATGTAAATTGCCAGCAGCCACTCTGGAGAAGTGTATGGTGTTTCCTGAAACATCCAAAAAACAAAGCAACAGAGCCTAGGGCACTTCCACTTATGGTCCTATAGCTTAGGGAAATTAAAATCAAAAAGACACAGCCACCCCAAGTTTGGGACGGCTCTGTTTACAAGAACCTCGTTTACGGTACAAGTTCAATATCACAGAAAGCAAAAAATGGATAAAGAAGTTGTGGTACTTACGTACAATGCAATATCACTCAGCAATGAAATCTACGTCATCAGGCCCGTAGCAGCATAATGAGTGGATTCAGGTACAATGATTCTAAGTGAAATAAGTCACACAGAAAAAGAAACATCATAAGATATCACTATTACAAGGAATGTAAACTTGGCTACAAAGGAACTGAATTACAAAACAGAACAGGGTGTCAAATGTAGAAAACCAACTTATGCTTGCTTAAGGGGAAAGGTGAGTTGGGGTGCTGCATACAACAAGAGATTGAAATTAGCACAGATACCGTTCCATAAGCCAAATATGTAATAGACAAGAGCTACTCCTTGCTCAACGAAGTGGACTCAACACCCCATATTAAACGCCTAACAATATACCTGACTAGTAAGAATCTTAAAACCTATGGATTTATATGTCTCCGAAAGAGAATCAAGCGTGTGTACAGTGGCATAAACGCAGCAGTGATAGTATTGGTGAGGTTCGGTGAGCAAATGCAGACCCTTTGAAGTCATATTGCATGGTACCCATTCCATGGGTCTCAACTCTCCAGGTTTAAGGGATTCTTCCTTCAGCTAAAACATGCATGTGGAACACAGAGTATGATCCACCGTGTGATCAGGAAACGTCTTCAAATGTGTCTCAGTTTTCGTCCCCTGGTACTCGGGTGCAACACTCCAGACGCTTTACTAACACTCTCTCCACATGGAGAGTCAGTGCCTTTAACCTCTTGTATGGCCCAGTTTGCAATTTCTGCGGAAAATGTACAGGAATAGGGAGAACCAATGATAAACTAGCTGGAGGTGTCTGGACGGGCAAATTTAACTCTCATTTCCCACCAGGAAGAGGAATTAACCAAAGGCTCAGCGTGCCGTGCCGGATCCACACTAGGGCCTGAAGCAATCCAGCGGTGTTGCGGCCAGCTCACAAAAAAGCGAGTTGAAGAAAGGAGCTCAGGGGCACTGTAATTCACAAACCTGCAGAGTTATAAATGACAGCTATCGTCCAAAAATATATTGAAGTAAGGCTGCCAAGAGGACTTGAAAGTGGTGCAGAATTGCAGGAAACCGATTTCAGGAGGTAGACTGGAATTGCATGTAAAGCATAGGAAAAGAGGCAGAAAGTCCACAACGATGCACTTGGCCAAAAAGGGCGTATGCGTTTTTTCCTGAATATATTCAGGAAAAAACGCATACGCCTTTTTGGCCAACCAAGCAAGCTTGCAAAGGAAATCTGCACTACAATGAAGTCTCACTGCCGCCCAGTCAAAAGGGCCATCTGAAAAATGTGTAAAATCCAGAAAGGCAGGACAGGCCATGGAGAACTGGGAGCCTTGTTATGCTGATGGGCGGGATGTAAATTGCCAACAGCCACTCTGGAGAAGTGTATGGTGTTTCCTGAAACATCTAAAAAACAAAGCAACAGAGCCTAGGGCACTTCCACTTATGGTCCTATAGCTTAGGGAAATTAAAAGCAAAAAGACACAGCCACCCGAAAGTTTGGGACGGCTCTGTTTACAAGAACCTCGTTTATGGTACAAGTTCAATATCACAGAAAGCGAAAAATGGATAAAGAATTTGTGGTACTTACGTACAATGCAATATCACTCAGCAATGAAATCTATGTCATCAGGCCCGTAGCAGCATAATGAGTGGATTCAGGTACGATGATTCTAAGTGAAATAAGTCACACAGAAAAAGAAACATCATAAGATATCACCAATACACGGAATGTAAACTTGGCTACACAGGAACTGAATTACAAAACAGAACAGGGTGTCAAATGTAGAAAACCAACTTATGCTTGCTTAAGGGGAAAGGTGAGTTGGGGTGCTGCATGAAACCAGAGATTGAAATTAGCACAGATACCATTCCATAAGCCAAATATGCAATAGACAAGAGCTACTCCTTGCTGAACGAAGTGGACTCAACACCCCATATTAAACGCCTAAGAATATACCTGACTAGAAATAATCTTAAAACCTACGGATTTATATGTCTCCGAAAGAGAATCAAGCGTGTGTACAGCGGCATAAACGCAGCAGTGATAGGATTGGTGAGGTTCGGTGAGCAAATGCAGACCCTCTGAAGTCATATTGCATGGTACCCATTCCATGGGTCTCAACTCTCCAGGTTTAAGGGATTCTTCCTTCAGCTAAAACATGCATGTGGAACACAGAGTATGATCCACCGTGTGATCGGGAAACGTGTTCAAATGTGTCTCAGTTTTCGTCCCCTGGTACTCGGGTGCAACATTCCAGACGCTTTACTAACACTCTCCCCACTTGGAGAGTCAGTGCCTTTAACCTCCTGTATGGCCCAGTTTGCAATTTCTGCGGAAAATGTACAGGAATAGGGAGAACCAATGAGAAACTAGCTGGAGGTGTCTGGACTGGCAAATTTAACTCTCATTTCCGACCAGAAAGAGGAATTAACCAAAGGCTCAGCATGCCGTGCCGGAACCACACTAGGGCCTGAAGCAATCCTGCGGTGTTGCGGCCAGCTCACAAGAAAGCGAGTTGAAGAAAGGAGCTCAGGGGCACTGTAATTCACAAACCTGCAGAGTTATAAATGACAGCTATCGTCCAAAAATATATTGAAGTAAGGCTGCCAAGAGGACTTGAAAGCGGGGCAGAATTGCAGGAAACCGATTTCAGGAGGTAGACAGGAATTGCATGTAAAGCATAGGAAAAGAGGCAGAACGTCCACAATGATGCACTTGGCCAAAAAGGGCGTATGCGTTTTTTCCTGAATATATTCAGGAAAAAACGCATACGCTCTTTTTGGCCAACCAAGCAAGCTTGCAAAGGAAATCTGCACTACAATGAAGTCTCACTGCCCCCCAGTCAAAAGGGCCATCTGAAATATGTGTAAAATCCAGAAAGGCAGGACAGGCCATGGAGAACTGGGAGCCTTGTTATGCTGGTGGGCGTGATGTAAATTGCCAACAGCCACTCTGGAGAAGTGTATGGTGTTTCCTCAAACATCTAAAAAACAAAGCAACAGAGCCTAGGGCACTTCCACTTATGGTCCTATAGTTTAGGGAAATTAAAATCAAAGACACAGCCACCCCAAAGTTTGGGACGGCTCTGTTTACAAGAACCTTGTTTACGGTACAAGTTCAATATCACAGAAAGCGAAAAATGGATAAAGAAGTTGTGGTACTTACGTACAATGCAATATCACTCAGCAATGAAATCTATGTCATCAGGCCCGTAGCAGCATAATGAGTGGATGCAGGTTTGATGAGTCTAAGTGAAATAAGTCACACAGAAAAAGAAACATCATAAGATATCACTACTACACGGAATGTAAACTTGGCTACACAGGAACTGAATTACAAAACAGAACAGGGTCTCAAATGTAGAAAACCAACTTATGCTTGCTTAAGGGGAAAGGTGAGTTGGGGTGCTGCATGAAACCAGAGATTGAAATTAGCACAGATACCGTTCCATAAGCCAAATATGCAATAGACAAGAGCTACTCCTTGCTGAACGAAGTGGACTCAACACCCCATATTAAACGCCTAAGAATATACCTGACTAGAAATAATCTTAAAACCTACGGATTTATATGTCTCCGAAAGAGAATCAAGCGTGTGTACAGCGGCATAAACGCAGCAGTGATAGGATTGGTGAGGTTCGGTGAGCAAATGCAGACCCTTTGAAGTCATATTGCATGGTACCCATTCCATGGGTCTCAACTCTCCAGGTTTAAGGGATTCTTCCTTCAGCTAAAACATGCATGTGGAACCCAGAGTATGATCCACCGTGTGATCGGGAAACGTGTTCAAATGTGTCTCGTTTTCGTCCCTGGTACTCGGGTGCAACATTCCAGATGCTTTACTAACACTCTCGCCACTTGGAGAGTCAGTGCCTTTAACCTCCTGTTTGGCCCAGTTTGTAATTTCTGTGGAAGATGAACAGGAAGATGGAGAACCAAGGAGAGACTAGCTGGAGGTGTCTGGAAGGGCAAATTTAACTCTCATTTCCCACCAGGAAGAGGAATTAACCAAAGGCTCAGCGTGCCATGCCGGAACCACACTAGGGACTGAAGTAATCCTGCGGTGTTGCGGCCAGCTCACAAAAAAGCGAGTTGAAGAAAGGAGCTGAGGGACACTGTAATTCACAACCCTACAGAGTTATAAATGACACTTATCGTCCAAAAATATATTGAAGTAAGGCTGCCAAGAGGACTTGAAAGCGGGGCAGAATTGCAGGAAACCGATTTCAGGAGGTAGACTGGAATTGCATGTAAAGCATAGGAAAAGAGGCAGAACGTCCACAATGATGCACTTGGCCAAAAAGGGCGTATGCATTCTTTCCTGAATATATTCAGGAAAAAACGCATACGCCCTTTTTGGCCAACCAAGCAAGCTTGCAAAGGAAATCTGCACTACAATGAAGTCTCACTGCCCCCCGGTCAAAAGGGCCATCTGAAAAAAGTGTAAAATCCAGAAAGGCAGGACAGGCCATGGAGAACTGGAAGCCTTGCTATGCTGATGGGCGGGATGTAAATTGCCAGCAGCCACTCTGGAGAAGTGTATGGTGTTTCCTGAAACATCCAAAAAACAAAGCAACAGAGCCTAGGGCACTTCCACTTATGGTCCTATAGCTTAGGGAAATTAAAATCAAAAAGACACAGCCACCCCAAGTTTGGGACGGCTCTGTTTACAAGAACCTCGTTTACGGTACAAGTTCAATATCACAGAAAGCGAAAAATGGATAAAGAAGTTGTGGTACTTACGTACAATGCAATATCACT
Source organism: Leucopleurus acutus (assembly GCF_964270905.1). NCBI lineage: Eukaryota > Metazoa > Chordata > Mammalia > Artiodactyla > Delphinidae > Leucopleurus > Leucopleurus acutus. Next base: position 118,008,732 of record NC_139142.1, on the reverse strand, counting down.
CAGCAATGAAATCTATGTCATCAGGCCTGTAGCAGCATAATGACTGGATTCAGGTACGATGATTCTAAGTGAAATAAGTCACACAGAAAAAGAAACATCATAAGGTATCACTAATACATGGAATGTAAACTTGGCTACACAGGAACTGAATTACAAAGCAAAACAGGGTCTCAAATGTAGAAAACCATCTTATGCTTGCTTAAGGGGAAAGGTGAGTTGGGGTGCTGCATAAAACCAGAGATTGAAATTAGCACAGATACCGTTCGATAAGCCAAATATGTAATAGAAAAGAGCTACTCCTTACTCAACGAAGTGGACTCAACACCCCATATTAAACGCCTAAGAATATACCTGAGTAGTAAGAATCTTAAAACCTATGGATTTATATGTCTCCGAAAGAGAATCAAGCGTGTGTACAGTGGCATAAACGCAGCAGTGATAGGATTGGTGAGGTTCGGTGAGCAAATGCAGACCCTTTGAAGTCATATTGCATGGTACCCATTCCATGGGTCTCAACTCTCCAGGTTTAAGGGATTCTTCCTTCAGCTAAAACATGCATGTGGAACCCAGAGTATGATCCACCGTGTGATCGGGAAACGTGTTCAAATGTGTCTCGTTTTCGTCCCTGGTACTCGGGTGCAACATTCCAGATGCTTTACTAACACTCTCCCCACTTGGAGAGTCAGTGCCTTTAACCTCCTGTTTGGCCCAGTTTGTAATTTCTGTGGAAGATGAACAGGAAGATGGAGAACCAAGGAGAGACTAGCTGGAGGTGTCTGGAAGGGCAAATTTAACTCTCATTTCCCACCAGGAAGAGGAATTAACCAAAGGCTCAGCGTGCCATGCCGGAACCACACTAGGGACTGAAGCAATCCTGCGGTGTTGCGGCCAGCTCACAAAAAAGCGAGTTGAAGAAAGGAGCTCAGGGACACTGTAATTCACAAATCTACAGAGTTATAAAGGACAGCTATCGTCCAAAAATATATTGAAGTAAGGCTGCCAAGAGGACTTGAAAGCGGGGCAGAATTGCAGGAAACCGATTTCAGGAGGTAGACTGGAATTGCATGTAAAGCATAGGAAAAGAGGCAGAACGTCCACAATGATGCACTTGGCCAAAAAGGGCGTATGCATTCTTTCCTGAATATATTCAGGAAAAAACGCATACGCCCTTTTTGGCCAACCAAGCAAGCTTGCAAAGGAAATCTGCACTACAATGAAGTCTCACTGCCCCCCGGTCAAAAGGGCCATCTGAAAAAAGTGTAAAATCCAGAAAGGCAGGACAGGCCATGGAGAACTGGGAGCCTTGTTATGCTGATGGGCGGGATGTAAATTGCCAGCAGCCACTCTGGAGAAGTGTATGGTGTTTCCTGAAACATCCAAAAAACAAAGCAACAGAGCCTAGGGCACTTCCACTTATGGTCCTATAGCTTAGGGAAATTAAAATCAAAAAGACACAGCCACCCCAAGTTTGGGACGGCTCTGTTTACAAGAACCTCGTTTACGGTACAAGTTCAATATCACAGAAAGCGAAAAATGGATAAAGAAGTTGTGGTACTTACGTACAATGCAATATCACTCAGCAATGAAATCTATGTCATCAGGCCTGTAGCAGCATAATGACTGGATTCAGGTACGATGATTCTAAGTGAAATAAGTCACACAGAAAAAGAAACATCATAAGGTATCACTAATACATGGAATGTAAACTTGGTTACACAGGAACTGAATTACAAAGCAAAACAGGGTCTCAAATGTAGAAAACCATCTTATGCTTGCTTAAGGGGAAAGGTGAGTTGGGGTGCTGCATAAAACCAGAGATTGAAATTAGCACAGATACCGTTCGATAAGCCAAATATGTAATAGAAAAGAGCTACTCCTTACTCAACGAAGTGGACTCAACACCCCATATTAAACGCCTAAGAATATACCTGACTAGTAAGAATCTTAAAACCTATGGATTTATATGTCTCCGAAAGAGAATCAAGCGTGTGTACAGTGGCATAAACGCAGCAGTGATAGGATTGGTGAGGTTCGGTGAGCAAATGCAGACCCTTTGAAGTAATATTGCATGGTACCCATTACATCGGTCTCAACTCTCTAGGTCTAAGGGATTCTTCCTTCAGCTAAAACATCCATGTGGAACCAAGAGTATGATCCACCATGTGATCGGGAAATGTGTTCAAATGTGTCTCAGTTTTAGTCCCCTGGTACTCGGGTGCAACACTCCAGACGCTTTACTAACACTCTCCCCACTTGGAGAGTCAGTGCCTTTAACCTCCTGTTTGGCCCAGTTTGCAATTTCTGTGGAAGATGAACAGGAATAGTGAGAACCAATGAGAGACTAGCTGGAGGTGTCTGGACGGGCAAATTTAACTCTCATTTCCCACCAGGAAGAGGAATTAACCAAAGGTTCAGCATGCCGTGCCAGAACCAAACTAGGGCCTGAAGCAATCCTGCAGTGTTGCGGCCAGCTCACAAGAAAGCGAGTTGAAGAAAGGAGCTCAGGGGCACTGTAATTCACAAACCTGCAGAGTTATAAATGACAGGTATCTTCCAAAAATATATTGAAGTAAGGCTGCCAAGAGGAGTTGAAAGCGGGGCAGAATTGCAGGAAACCGATTTCAGGAGGTAGACTGGAATTGCACGTAAAGCATAGGAAAAGAGGCAGAACGTCCACAATGATGCACTTGGCCAAAAAGGGCGTATGCGTTTTTTCCTGAATATATTCAGGAGAAAACGCATACGCCCTTTTTGGCCAACCAAGCAAGCTTGCAAAGGAAATCTGCACTACAATGAAGTCTCACTGCCCCCCGGTCAAAAGGGCCATCTGAAAAAAGTGTAAAATCCAGAAAGGCAGGACAGGCCATGGAGAACTGGGAGCCTTGTTATGCTGATGGGCGGGATGTAAATTGCCAAGAGCCACTCTGGAGAAGTGTATGGTGTTTCCTGAAACATCCAAAAAACAAAGCAACAGAGCCTAGGGCACTTCCACTTATGGTCCTATAGCTTAGGGAAATTAAAAGCAAAAAGACACAGCCACCCGAAAGTTTGGGACGGCTCTGTTTACAAGAACCTCGTTTATGGTACAAGTTCAATATCACAGAAAGCGAAAAATGGATAAAGAATTTGTGGTACTTACGTACAATGCAATATCACTCAGCAATGAAATCTATGTCATCAGGCCCGTAGCAGCATAATGAGTGGATTCAGGTACGATGATTCTAAGTGAAATAAGTCACACAGAAAAAGAAACATCATAAGATATCACCAATACACGGAATGTAAACTTGGCTACACAGGAACTGAATTACAAAACAGAACAGGGTGTCAAATGTAGAAAACCAACTTATGCTTGCTTAAGGGGAAAGGTGAGTTGGGGTGCTGCATGAAACCAGAGATTGAAATTAGCACAGATACCATTCCATAAGCCAAATATGCAATAGACAAGAGCTACTCCTTGCTGAACGAAGTGGACTCAACACCCCATATTAAACGCCTAAGAATATACCTGACTAGAAATAATCTTAAAACCTACGGATTTATATGTCTCCGAAAGAGAATCAAGCGTGTGTACAGCGGCATAAACGCAGCAGTGATAGGATTGGTGAGGTTCGGTGAGCAAATGCAGACCCTTTGAAGTCATATTGCATGGTACCCATTCCATGGGTCTCAACTCTCCAGGTTTAAGGGATTCTTCCTTCAGCTAAAACATGCATGTGGAACACAGAGTATGATCCACCGTGTGATCGGGAAACGTGTTCAAATGTGTCTCAGTTTTCGTCCCCTGGTACTCGGGTGCAACATTCCAGACGCTTTACTAACACTCTCCCCACTTGGAGAGTCAGTGCCTTTAACCTCCTGTATGGCCCAGTTTGCAATTTCTGCGGAAAATGTACAGGAATAGGGAGAACCAATGAGAAACTAGCTGGAGGTGTCTGGACGGGCAAATTTAACTCTCATTTCCGACTAGAAAGAGGAATTAACCAAAGGCTCAGCATGCCGTGCCGGAACCACACTAGGGCCTGAAGCAATCCTGCGGTGTTGCGGCCAGCTCACAAGAAAGCGAGTTGAAGAAAGGAGCTCAGGGGCACTGTAATTCACAAACCTGCAGAGTTATAAATGACAGCTATCGTCCAAAAATATATTGAAGTAAGGCTGCCAAGAGGACTTGAAAGCGGGGCAGAATTGCAGGAAACCGATTTCAGGAGGTAGACAGGAATTGCATGTAAAGCATAGGAAAAGAGGCAGAACGTCCACAATGATGCACTTGGCCAAAAAGGGCGTATGCGTTTTTTCCTGAATATATTCAGGAAAAAACGCATACGCTCTATTTGGCCAACCAAGCAAGCTTGCAAAGGAAATCTGCACTACAATGAAGTCTCACTGCCCCCCTGTCAAAAGGGCCATCTGAAATATGTGTAAAATCCAGAAAGGCAGGACAGGCCATGGAGAACTGGGAGCCTTGTTATGCTGGTGGGCGTGATGTAAATTGCCAACAGCCACTCTGGAGAAGTGTATGGTGTTTCCTCAAACATCTAAAAAACAAAGCAACAGAGCCTAGGGCACTTCCACTTATGGTCCTATAGTTTAGGGAAATTAAAATCAAAGACACAGCCACCCCAAAGTTTGGGACGGCTCTGTTTACAAGAACCTTGTTTACGGTACAATTTCAATATCACAGAAAGCGAAAAATGGATAAAGAAGTTGTGGTACTTACGTACAATGAAATATCACTCAGCAATGAAATCTATGTCATCAGGCCTGTAGCAGCATAATGAGTGGATGCAGGTTTGATGAGTCTAAGTGAAATAAGTCACACAGAAAAAGAAACATCATAAGATATCACTACTACACGGAATGTAAACTTGGCTACACAGGAACTGAATTACAAAACAGAACAGGGTCTCAAATGTAGAAAACCAACTTATGCTTGCTTAAGGGGAAAGGTGAGTTGGGGTGCTGCATGAAACCAGAGATTGAAATTAGCACAGATACCGTTCCATAAGCCAAATATGCAATAGACAAGAGCTACTCCTTGCTGAACGAAGTGGACTCAACACCCCATATTAAACGCCTAAGAATATACCTAACTAGAAATAATCTTAAAACCTACGGATTTATATGTCTCCGAAAGAGAATCAAGCGTGTGTACAGCGGCATAAACGCAGCAGTGATAGGATTGGTGAGGTTCGGTGAGCAAATGCAGACCCTTTGAAGTCATATTGCATGGTACCCATTCCATGGGTCTCAACTCTCCAGGTTTAAGGGATTCTTCCTTCAGCTAAAACATGCATGTGGAACCCAGAGTATGATCCACCGTGTGATCGGGAAACGTGTTCAAATGTGTCTCGTTTTCGTCCCTGGTACTCGGGTGCAACATTCCAGATGCTTTACTAACACTCTCCCCACTTGGAGAGTCAGTGCCTTTAACCTCCTGTTTGGCCCAGTTTGTAATTTCTGTGGAAGATGAACAGGAAGATGGAGAACCAAGGAGAGACTAGCTGGAGGTGTCTGGAAGGGCAAATTTAACTCTCATTTCCCACCAGGAAGAGGAATTAACCAAAGGCTCAGCGTGCCATGTCGGAACCACACTAGGGCCTGAAGCAAACCTGCGGTGTTGCGGCCAGCTCACAAAAAAGCGAGTTGAAGAAAGGAGCTCAGGGACAGTGTAATTCACAACCCTACAGAGTTATAAATGACACTTATCGTCCAAAAATATATTGAAGTAAGGCTGCCAAGAGGACTTGAAAGCGGGGCAGAATTGCAGGAAACCGATTTCAGGAGGTAGACTGGAATTGCATGTAAAGCATAGGAAAAGAGGCAGAACGTCCACAATGATGCACTTGGCCAAAAAGGGCGTATGCGTTCTTTCCTGAATATATTCAGGAAAAAACGCATACGCCCTTTTTGGCCAACCAAGCAAGCTTGCAAAGGAAATCTGCACTACAATGAAGTCTCACTGCCCCCCGGTCAAAAGGGCCATCTGAAAAAAGTGTAAAATCCAGAAAGGCAGGACAGGCCATGGAGAACTGGGAGCCTTGTTATGCTGATGGGCGGGATGTAAATTGCCAGCAGCCACTCTGGAGAAGTGTATGGTGTTTCCTGAAACATCCAAAAAACAAAGCAACAGAGCCTAGGGCACTTCCACTTATGGTCCTATAGCTTAGGGAAATTAAAATCAAAAAGACACAGCCACCCCAAGTTTGGGACGGCTCTGTTTACAAGAACCTCGTTTACGGTACAAGTTCAATATCACAGAAAGCGAAAAATGGATAAAGAAGTTGTGATACTTACGTACAATGCAATATCACTCAGCAATGAAATCTATGTCATCAGGCCCGTAGCAGCATAATGAGTGGATTCAGGTATGATGATTCTAAGTGAAATAAGTCACACAGAAAAAGAAACACCATAAGATATCACTACTACACGGAAGGTAAACTTGGCTACACAAGAACTGAATTACAAAACAGAACAGGGTCTCAAATGTAGAAAACCAACTTATGCTTGCTTGAGGGGAAAGGTGAGTTGGGGTGTTGCATGAAACCAGAGACTGAAATTAGCACAGATACCGTTCCATAAGCCAAATATGTAATAGACAAGAGCTACTCCTTGCTCAACGAAGTGGACTCAACACCCCATATTAAACGCCTAAGAATATACCTGACTAGTAAGAATATTAAAACCTACGGATTTATATGTCTCCGAAAGAGAATCAAGCGTGTGTACGGCGGCATAAACGCAGCAGTGATAGGATTGGTGAAGTTCGGTGAGCAAATGCAGACCTTTTGAAGTCATATTGCATGGTACCCATTCCATGGTTCTCAACTCTCCAGTTTTAAGGGATTCTTCCTTCAGCTAAAACATGCATGTGGAACCCAGAGTATGATCCACCGTGTGATCGGGAAACGTGTTCAAATGTGTCTCAGTTTTCGTCCCGTGGAATTCGGGTGCAACATTCCAGATGCTTTACTAACACTCTCCCCACTTGGAGAGTCAGTGCCTTTAACCTCCTGTTTGGCCCAGTTTGTAATTTCTGTGGAAAATGAACAGGAATAGGGAGAACGAAAGAGAGAGAAGCTGGAGGTGTCTGGACGGGCAAATTTAACTCTCATTTCCCACCAGGAAGAGGAATTAACCAAAGGCTCAGCATGCCGTGCCGGAACTACACTAGGGCCTGAAGCAATCCTGCGGTGTTGCGGCCAGCTCACAAGAAAGCGAGTTGAAGAAACGAGCTCAGGGGCACTGTAATTCACAAACCTGCAGAGTTATAAATGACAGCTATCGTCCAAAAATATATTAAAGTAAGGCTGCCAAGAGGATTTGAAAGCGGGGCAGAATTGCAGGAAATCGATTTCAGGAGGTACACTAGAATTGCAGGTAAAGCATAGGAAAAGAGGCAGAACGTCCACAATGATGCACTTGGCCAAAAAGGGCGTATGCGTTTTTTCCTGAATATATTCAGGAAAAAACGCATACGTCCTTTTTGGCCAACCAAGCAAGCTAGCAAAGGAAATCTGCACTACAATGAAGTCTCACTGCCCCCCGGTCAAAAGGGCCATCTGAAAAAAGTGTAAAATCCAGAAAGGCAGGACAGGCCATGGAGAACTGGGAGCCTTGTTATGCTGGTGGGTGGGATGTAAATTGCCAACAGCCACTCTGGAGAAGTGTATGGTGTTTCCTGAAACATCTAAAAAACAAAGCAACAGAGCCTAGGGCACTTCCACTTATGGTCCTATAGCTTAGGGAAATTAAAATCAAAAAGACACAGCCACCCCAAAGTTTGGGACGGCTCTGTTTACAAGAACCTCGTTTACGGTACAAGTTCAATATCACAGAAAGCAAAAAATGGATAAAGAAGTTGTGGTACTTACGTACAATGCAATATCACTCAGCAATGAAATCTATGTCATCAGGCTCGTAGCAGCATAATGAGTGGATGCAGGTATGATGAGTCTAAGTGAAATAAGTCACACAGAAAAAGAAACATCATAAGCTATCACTACTACACGGAATGTAAACTTGGCTACACAGGAACTGAATTACAAAACAGAACAGGGTGCCAAATGTAGAAAACCAACTTATGCTTGCTTAAGGGGAAAGGTGAGTTGGGGTGCTGCATAAAACCAGAGATTGAAATTAGCACAGATACAGTTCCATAAGCCAAATATGTAATAGACAAGAGCTACTCCTTGCTCAACGAAGTGGACTCAACACCCCATATTAAACGCCTAAGAATATACCTGACTAGAAATAATCTTAAAACCTACGGATTTATATGTCTCGAAAGACAATCAAGCGTGTGTACAGCGGCATAAACGCAGCAGTGATAGGATTGGTGAGGTTCGGTGAGCAAATGCAGACCCTTTGAAGTCCTATTGCATGGTACCCATTCCATGGGTCTCAACTCTCCAAGTTTAAGGGATTCTTCCTTCAGCTAAAACATGCATGTGGAACACAGAGTATGATCCACCGTGTGATCAGGAAACGTGTTCAAATGTGTCTCAGTTTTTGTCCCCTGGTACTCGGGTGCAACACTCCAGACGCTTGACTAACACTCTCCCCACTTGGAGAGTCAGTGCCTTTAACCTCCTGTATGGCCCAGTTTGCAATTTCTGCGGAAAAAGTACAGGAATAGGGAGAACCAATGAGAAACTAGCTGGAGGTGTCTGGACGGGCAAATTTAACTCTCATTTCCCACCAGAAAGAGGAATTAACCAAAGGCTCAGCATGCCGTGCCGGAACCACACTAGGGCCTGAAGCAATCCTGCGGTGTTGCGGCCAGCTCACAAGAAAGCGAGTTGAAGAAAGGAGCTCAGGGGCACTGTAATTCACAAACCTGCAGAGTTATAAATGACAGCTATCGTCCACAAATATATTGAAGTAAGGCTGCCAAGAGGACTTGAAAGCGGGGCAGAATTGCAGGAAACCGATTTCAGGAGGTAGACGGGAATTGCATGTAAAGCATAGGAAAAGAGGCAGAACGTCCACAATGATGCACTTGGCCAAAAAGGGCGTATGCGTTTTTTCCTGAATATATTCAGGAAAAAACGCATACGCCCTTTTTGGCCAACCAAGCAAGCTTGCAAAGGAAATCTGCACTACAATGAAGTCTCACTGCCCCCCGGTCAAAAGGGCCATCTGAAAAAAGTGTAAAATCCAGAAAGGCAAGACAGGACATGGAGAATTGGGAGCCTTGTTATGCTGATGGGTGGGATGTAAATTGCCAACAGCCACTCTGGAGAAGTGTATGCTGTTTCCTGAAACATCTAAAAAACAAAGCAACAGAGCCTAGGGCACTTCCACTTATGGTCCTATAGCTTAGGGAAATTAAAATCAAAAAGACACAGCCACCCCAAAGTTTGGGACGGCTCTGTTTACAAGAACCTCGTTTACGGTACAAGTTCAATATCACAGAAAGGGAAAAATGGATAAAGAAGTTGTGGTACTTACGTACAATGCAATATCACTCAGCAATGAAATCTATGTCATCAGGCCCGTAGCAGCATAATGAGTGGATTCAGGTACGATGATTGTAAGTGAAATAAGTCACACAGAAAAAGAAACATCATAAGATATCACTACTACACGGAATGTAAACTTGGCTACACAGGAACTGAATTTCAAAACAGAACAGGGACTCAAATGTAGAAAACCAACTTATGCTTGCTTAAGGGGAAAGGTGAGTTGGGGTGCTGCATGAAACCAGAGATTGAAATTAGCACAGATACCGTTCCATAAGCCAAATATGTAATAGACAAGAGCTACTCCTTGCTCAACGAAGTGGACTCAACACCCCATATTAAACGCTTAAGAATATACCTGACTAGAAATAATCTTAAAAACTACGAATTTATATGTCTCCGAAAGACAATCAAGCGTGTGTACAGCGGCATAAACGCAGCAGTGATAGGATTGGTGAGGTTCGGTGAGCAAATGCAGACCCTTTGAAGTCATATTGCATGGTACCCATTCCATGGGTCTCAACTCTCCAGGTTTAAGGGATTCTTCCTTCAGCTAAAACATGCATGTGGAACCCAGAGTATGATCCACCGTGTGATCGGGAAACGTGTTCAAATGTGTCTCAGTTTTCGTCCCCTGGTACTCGGGTGCAGCACTCCAGACGCTTTACTAACACTCTCCCCACTTGGAGAGTCAGTGCCTTTAACCTCCTGTTTGGCCCAGTTTGCAATTTCTGCGGAAAATGTACAGGAATAGGGAGAACCAATGAGAAACTAGCTGGAGGTGTCTGGACGGGCAAATTTAACTCTCATTTCCCACCAGGAAGAGGAATTAACCAAAGGTTCAGCGTGCCGTGCCGGAACCACACTAGGGCCTGAAGCAATCCTGCGGTGTTGCAGCCAGCTCACAAGAAAGCGAGTTGAAGAAAGGAGCTCAGGGGCACTGTAATTCACAAACCTGCAGAGTTATAAATGACAGCTATCGTCCAAAAATATATTGAAGTAAGGCTGCCAAGAGGACTTGAAAGCGGGGCAGAATTGCAGGAAACCGATTTCAGGAGGTAGACGGGAATTGCATGTAAAGCATAGGAAAAGAGGCAGAACGTCCACAATGATGCACTTGGCCAAAAAGGGCGTATGCGTTTTTTCCTGAATATATTCAGGAAAAAACGCATACGCCCTTTTTGGCCAACCAAGCAAGCTTGCAAAGGAAATCTGCACTACAATGAAGTCTCACTGCCCCCCGGTCAAAAGGGCCATCTGAAAAAAGTGTAAAATCCAGAAAGGCAAGACAGGACATGGAGAATTGGGAGCCTTGTTATGCTGATGGGCGGGATGTAAATTGCCAACAGCCACTCTGGAGAAGTGTATGCTGTTTCCTGAAACATCTAAAAAACAAAGCAACAGAGCCTAGGGCACTTCCACTTATGGTCCTATAGCTTAGGGAAATTAAAATCAAAAAGACACGGTCACCCCAAAGTTTGGGACGGCTCTGTTTACAAGAACCTCGTTTACGGTACAAGTTCAATATCACAGAAAGCGAAAAATGGATAAAGAAGTTGTGGTACTTACGTACAATGCAATATCACTCAGCAATGAAATCTATGTCATTAGGCCCGTAGCAGCATAATGAGTGGATGCAGGTATGATGAGTCTAAGTGAAATAAGTCACACAGAAAAAGAAACATCATAAGATATCACTACTACACGGAATGTAAACTTGGCTACACAGGAACTGAATTACAAAACAGAACAGGGTCTCAAATGTAGAAAACCAACTTATGCTTGCTTAAGGGGAAAGGTGAGTTGGGGTGCTGCATGAAACCAGAGATTGAAATTAGCACAGATACCGTGCCATAAGCCAAATATGTAATAGACAAGAGCTACTCCTTGCTAAACGAAGTGTACTCAACACCCCATATTAAACGCCTAAGAATACACCTGACTAGTAAGAACCTTAAAACCTGTGGATTTATATGTCTCCGAAAGAGAATCAAGCGTGTGTACGGCGGCATAAACGCAGCAGTGATAGGATTCGTGAGGTTCGGTGAGCAATGCAGACCCTTTGAAGTCATATTGCATGGTACCCATTCCATGGGTCTCAACTCTCCAGGTTTAAGGGATTCTTCCTTCAGCTAAAACATGCATGTGGAACCCAGAGTATGATCCACCGTGTGATCGGGAAACGTGTTCAAATGTGTCTCAGTTTTCGTCCCCTGGTACTCGGCTGCAACATTCAAGACGCTTTACTAACACTCTCCCCACTTGGAGAGTCAGTGCCTTTAAACTCCTGTTTGGCCCAGTTTGCAATTTCTGCGGAAAATGTACAGGAATAGGGAGAACCAATGAGAGACTAGCTGGAGGTGTCTGGACGGGCAAATTTAACTCTCGTTTCCCACCAGGAAGAGGAATTAACCAAAGGTTCAGCGTGCCGTGCCGGAACCACACTAGGGCCTGAAGCAATCCTGCGGTGTTGCGGCCAGCTCACAAGAAAGCGAGTTGAAGAAAGGAGCTCAGGGTCACTGTAATTCACAAACCTGCAGAGTTATAAATGACAGCTATCGTCCAAAAATATATTGAAGTAAGGCTGCCAAGAGGACTTGAAAGCGGGGCAGAATTGCAGGAAACCGATTTCAGGAGGTAGACGGGAATTGCATGTAAAGCATAGGAAAAGAGGCAGAACGTCCACAGTGATGCACTTGGCCAAAAAGGGTGTATGCGTTTTTTCCTGAATATATTCAGGAAAAAACGCATACGCCCTTTTTGGCCAACAAAGCAAGCTTGCAAAGGAAATCTGCACTACAATGAAGTCTCACTGCCCCCCGGTCAAAAGGGCCATCTGGAAAAAGTGTAAAATCCAGAAAGGCAAGACAGGACATGGAGAATTGGGAGCCTTGTTATGCTGATGGGCGGGATGTAAATTGCCAACAGCCACTCTGGAGAAGTGTATGCTGTTTCCTGAAACATCTAAAAAACAAAGCAACAGAGCCTAGGGCACTTCCACTTATGGTCCTATAGCTTAGGGAAATTAAAATCAAAAAGACACAGCCACCCCAATGTTTGGGACGGCTCTGTTTACAAGAACCTCGTTTACCGTACAAGTTCAATATCACAGAAAGCGAAAAATGGATAAAGAAGTTGTGGTACTTACGTACAATGCAATATCACTCAGCAATGAAATCTATGTCATCAGGCCCGTAGCAGCATAATGAGTGGATTCAGGTACGATGATTGTAAGTGAAATAAGTCACACAGAAAAAGAAACATCATAAGATATCACCAATACACGGAATGTAAACTTGGCTACACAGGAACTGAATTTCAAAACAGAACAGGGTCTCAAATGTAGAAAACCAACTTATGCTTGCTTAAGGGGAAAGGTGAGTTGGGGTGCTGCATGAAACCACAGATTGAAATTAGCACAGATACCGTTCCATAAGCCAAATATGTAATAGACAAGAGCTACTCCTTGCTCAACGAAGTGGACTCAACACCCCATATTAAACGCTTAAGAATATACCTGACTAGAAATAATCTTAAAAACTACGAATTTATATGTCTCCGAAAGACAATCAAGCGTGTGTACAGCGGCATAAACGCAGCAGTGATAGGATTGGTGAGGTTCGGTGAGCAAATGCAGACCCTTTGAAGTCATATTGCATGGTACCCATTCCATGGGTCTCAACTCTCCAGGTTTAAGGGATTCTTCCTTCAGCTAAAACATGCATGTGGAACCCAGAGTATGATCCACCGTGTGATCGGGAAACGTGTTCAAATGTGTCTCAGTTTTCGTCCCCTGGTACTCGGGTGCAACACTCCAGACGCTTTACTAACACTCTCCCCACTTGGAGAGTCAGTGCCTTTAACCTCCTGTTTGGCCCAGTTTGCAATTTCTGCGGAAAATGTACAGGAATAGGGAGAACCAATGAGAAACTAGCTGGACGTGTCTGGACGGGCAAATTTAACTCTCATTTCCCACCAGGAAGAGGAATTAACCAAAGGCTCAGCGTGCCGTGCCGGAACCACACTAGGGCCTGAAGCAATCCTGCGGTGTTGCGGCCAGCTCACAAGAAAGCGAGTTGAAGAAAGGAGCTCAGGGGCACTGTAATTCACAAACCTGCAGAGTTATAAATGACAGCTATCGTCCAAAAATATATTGAAGTAAGGCTGCCAAGAGGACTTGAAAGCGGGGCAGAATTGTAGGAAATCGATTTCAGGAGGTACACTGGAATTCCATGTAAAGCATAGAAAAGAGGCAGAACGTCCACAATGATGCACTTGGCCAAAAAGGGCGTATGCGTTTTTTCCTGCAGGAAAAAACGCATACGCCCTTTTTGGCCAACCAAGCAAGCTTGCAAAGGAAATCTGCACTACAATGAAGTCTCACTGCCCCCCCGGTCAAAAGGGCCATCTGAAAAAAGTGTAAAATCCAGAAAGGCAGGACAGGCCATGGAGAACTGGGAGCTTTGTTATGCTGATGGGTGGGATGTAAATTGCCAACAGCCACTCTGGAGAAGTGTATGGTGTTTCCTGAAACATCTAAAAAACAAAGCAACAGAGCCTAGGGCACTTCCACTTATGGTCCTATAGCTTAGGGAAATTAAAATCAAAAAGACACAGCCACCCCAAAGTTTGGGACGGCTCTGTTTACAAGAACCTCGTTTACGGTACAAGTTCAATATCACAGAAAGCGAAAAATGGATAAAGAAGTTGTGGTACTTACGTACAATGCAATATCACTCAGCAATGAAATCTATGTCATCAGGCCCGTCGCAGCATAATGAGTGGATTCAGGTACGATGATTCTAAGTGAAATAAGTCACACAGAAAAAGAAACATCATAAGATATCACTACTACACGGAATGTAAACTTGGCTACACAGGAACTGAATTACAAAACAGAACAGGGTCTCAAATGTAGAAAACCAACTTATGCTTGCTTAAAAGGAAAGGTGAGTTGGGGTGCTGCATGAAACCAGAGATTGAAATTAGCACAGATACCGTTCCATAAGCCAAATATGTAATAGACAAGAGCTACTCCTTGCTCAACGAAGTGGACTCAACACCCCATATTAAACGCCTAAGAATATACCTGACTAGTAAGAATATTAAAACCTACCGATTTATATGTCTCCGAAAGAGAATCAAGCGTGTGTATGGCGGCATAAACGCAGCAGTGATAGGATTGGTGAAGTTCGGTGAGCAAATGCAGACCCTTTGAAGTCATATTGCATGGTACCCATTCCATGGGTCTCAACTCTCCAGGTTTAAGGGATTCTTCCTTCAGCTAAAACATGCATGTGGAACCCAGAGTATGATCCACCGTGTGATCGGGAAACGTGTTCAAATGTGTCTCAGTTTTCGTCCCGTGGAACTCGGGTGCAACATTCCAGATGCTTTACTAACACTCTCCCCACTTGGAGAGTCAGTGCCTTTAACCTCCTGTTTGGCCCAGTTTGCAATTTCTGTGGAAAATGAACAGGAATAGGGAGAACCAAAGAGAGACTAGCTGGAGGTGTCTGGACGGGCAAATTTAACTCTCATTTCACACCAGGAAGAGGAATTAACCAAAGGTTCAGCGTGCCGTGCCGGAACCACACTAGGGCCTGAAGCAATCCTGCGGTGTTGCGGCCAGCTCACAAGAAAGCGAGTTGAAGAAAGGAGCTCAGGAGCACTGTAATTCACAAACCTGCAGAGTTATAAATGACAGCTATCGTCCAAAAATATATTGAAGTAAGGCTGCCAAGAGGACTTGAAAGCGGGGCAGAATTGCAGGAAACCGATTTCAGGAGGTAGACGGGAATTGCATGTAAAGCATAGGAAAACAGGCAGAACGTCCACAATGATGCACTTGGCCAAAAAGGGCGTATGCGTTTTTTCCTGAATATATTCAGGAATAAACGCATACGCCCTTTTTGGCCAACCAAGCAAGCTTGCAAAGGAAATCTGCACTACAATGAAGTCTCACTGCCTCCCGGTCAAAAGGGTCATCTGAAAAAAGTGTAAAATCCAGAAAGGCAGGACAGGCCATGGAGAACTGGGAGCTTTGTTATGCTGATGGGTGGGATGTAAATTGCCAACAGCCACTCTGGAGAAGTGTATGGTGTTTCCTGAAACATCTAAAAAACAAAGCAACAGAGCCTAGGGCACTTCCACTTATGGTCCTATAGCTTAGGGAAATTAAAATCAAAAAGACACAGCCACCCCAAAGTTTGGGACGGCTCTGTTTACAAGAACCTCGTTTACGGTACAAGTTCAATATCACAGAAAGCGAAAAATGGATAAAGAAGTTGTGGTACTTACGTACAATGCAATATCACTCAGCAATGAAATCTATGTCATCAGGCCCGTAGCAGCATAATGAGTGGATTCAGGTACGATGATTGTAAGTGAAATAAGTCACACAGAAAAAGAAACATCATAAGATATCACTACTACACGGAATGTAAACTTGGCTACACAGGAACTGAATTACAAAACAGAACAGGGTCTCAAATATAGAAAACCAACTTACGCTAGCTTAAGGGGAAAGGTGAGTTGGGGTGCTGCATGAAACCAGAGATTGAAATTAGCACAGATACCGTTCCATAAGCCAAATATGTAATAGACAAGAGCTACTCCTTGCTCAACGAAGTGGACTCAACACCCCATATTAAACGCCTAAGAATACACCTGACTAGTAAGAATCTTAAAACCTGTGGATTTATATGTCTCCAAAAGAGAATCAAGCGTGTGTACGGCGGCGTAAACGCAGCAGTGATAGGATTGGTGAGGTTCGGTGAGCAAATGCAGACCCTTTGAAGTCATATTGCATGGTACCCATTCCATGGGTCTCAACTCTCCAGGTTTAAGGGATTCTTCCTTCAGCTAAAACATGCATGTGGAACCCAGAGTATGATCCACCGTGTGATCGGGAAACGTGTTCAAATGTGTCTCAGTTTTCGTCCCCTGGTACTCGGGTGCAACATTCAAGACGCTTTACTAACACTCTCCCCACTTGGAGAGTCAGTGCCTTTAAACTCCTGTTTGGCCCAGTTTGCAATTTCTGCGGAAAATGTACAGGAATAGGGAGAACCAATGAGAGACTAGCTGGAGGTGTCTGGACGGGCAAATTTAACTCTCATTTCCCACCAGGAAGAGGAATTAACCAAAGGCTCAACATGCCGTGCCAGAACCAAACTTGGGCCTGAAGCAATCCTGCGGTGTTGCGGCCAGCTCACAAGAAAGCGAGTTGAAGAAAGGAGCTCAGGGGCACTGTAATTCACAAACCTGCAGAGTTATAAATAACAGCTATCTTCCAAAAATATATTGAAGTAAGGCTGCCAAGAGGACTTGAAAGCGGGGCAGAATTGCAGGAAACCGATTTCAGGAGGTAGACTGGAATTGCATGAAAAGCATAGGAAAAGAGGCACAATGTCCACAATGATGCACTTGGCCAAAAAGGGCGTATGCGTTTTTTCCTGAATATATTCAGGAAAAAACGCATACGCCCTTTTTGGCCAACCAAGCAAGCTTGCAAAGGAAATCTGCACTACAATGAAGTCTCACTGCCCCCCGGTCAAAAGGGCCATCTGAAAAAAGTGTAAAATCCAGAAAGGCAGGACAGGCCAAGGAGAACTGGGAGCCTTGTTATGCTGATGGGCGGGATGTAAATTGCCAGCAGCCACTCTGGAGAAGTGTATGCTGTTTCCTGAAACATCTAAAAAATAAAGCAACAGAGCCTAGGGCACTTCCACTTATGGTCCTATAGCTTAGGGAAATGAAAATCAAAAAGACACAGCCACCCCAAAGTTTGGGACGGCTCTGTTTACAAGAACCTTGTTTACGGTACAAGTTCAATATCACAGAAAGCGAAAAATAGATAAAGAAGTTGTGGTACTTACGTACAATGCAATATCACTCAGCAATGAAATCTATGTCATCAGGCCCGTAGCAGCATAATGAGTGGATTCAGGTACGATGATTGTAAGTGAAATAAGTCACACAGAAAAAGAAACATCATAAGATATCACTACTACACGGAATGTAAACTTGGCTACACAGGAACTGAATTACAAAACAGAACAGGGTCTCAAATGTAGAAAACCAACTTACGCTAGCTTAAGGGGAAAGGTGAGTTGGGGTGCTGCATGAAACTAGAGATTGAAATTAGCACAGATACCGTTCCATAAGCCAAATATGTAATAGACAAGAGCTACTCCTTGCTCAACGAAGTGGACTCAACACCCGATATTAAACGCCTAAGAATATACCTGACTAGAAATAATCTTAAAACCTACGGATTTATATGTCTCCGAAAGACAATGAAGCGTGTGTACAGCGGCATAAACGCAGCAGTGATAGGATTGGTGAGGTTCGGTGAGCAAATGCAGACCCTTTGAAGTCATATTGCATGGTACCCATTCCATGGGTCTCAACTCTCCAGGTTTAAGGGATTCTTCCTTCAGCTAAAACATGCATGTGGAACCCAGAGTATGATCCACCGTGTGATCGGGAAACGTGTTCAAATGTGTCTCAGTTTTCGTCCCCTGGTACTCGGGTGCAAACTCCAGACGCTTTACTAACACTCTCCCCACTTGGAGAGTCAGTGCCTTTAACCTCCTGTTTGGCCCAGTTTGCAATTTCTGCGGAAAATGTACAGGAAGAGGGAGAACCAATGAGAGACTAGCTGGGGGTGTCTGGACGGGCAAATTTAACTCTCATTTCCCACCAGGAAGAGGAATTAACCAAAGGCTCAGCGTGCCGTGCCGGAACCACACTAGGGCCTGAAGCAATCCTGCCGTGTTGCGGCCAGCTCACAAGAAAGCGAGTTGAAGAAAGGAGCTCAGGGGCACTGTAATTCACAAACCTGCAGAGTTATAAATGACAGCTATCGTCCAAAAATATATTGAAGTAAGGCTGCCAAGAGGACTTGAAAGCGGGGCAGAATTGCAGGAAACCGATTTCAGGAGGTAGACGGGAATTGCATGTAAACCATAGGAAAAGAGGCAGAACGTCCACAATGATGCACTTGGCCAAAAAGGGCGTATGCGTTCTTTCCTGAATATATTCAGGAAAAAACGCATACGCCCTTTTTGGCCAACCAAGCAAGCTTGCAAAGGAAATCTGCACTACAATGAAGTCTCACTGCCCCCCGGTCAAAAGGGCCATCTGAAAAAAGTGTAAAATCCAGAAAGGCAGGACAGGCCATGGAGAACTGGGAGCCTTGTTATGCTGATGGGTGGGATGTAAATTGCCAACAGCCACTCTGGAGAAGTGTATGGTGTTTCCTGAAACATCTAAAAAACAAAGCAACAGAGCCTAGGGCACTTCCACTTATGGTCCTATAGCTTAGGGAAATTAAAATCAAAAAGACACAGCCACCCCAAAGTTTGGGACGGCTCTGTTTACAAGAACCTCGTTTACGGTACAAGTTCAATATCACAGAAAGCGAAAAATGGATAAAGAAGTTGTGGTACTTACGTACAATGCAATATCACTCAGCAATGAAATCTATGTCATCAGGCCCGTAGCAGCATAATGAGTGGATTCAGGTACGATGATTCTAAGTGAAATAAGTCACACAGAAAAAGAAACATCATAAGATATCACTACTACACGGAATGTAAACTTGGCTACACAGGAACTGAATTACAAAACAGAACAAGGTCTCAAATGTAGAAAACCAACTTATGCTTGCTTAAGGGGAAAGGTGAGTTGGGGTGCTGCATGAAACCAGAGATTGAAATTAGCACAGATACCGTGCCATAAGCCAAAAATGTAATAGACAAGAGCTACTCCTTGCTAAACGAAGTGTACTCAACACCCCATATTAAACGCCTAAGAATACACCTGACTAGTAAGAATCTTAAAACCTGTGGATTTATATGTCTACGAAAGAGAATCAAGCGTGTGTACGGCGGCATAAACGCAGCAGTGATAGGATTGGTGAGGTTCGGTGAGCAAATGCAGACCCTTTGAAGTCATATTGCATGGTACCCATTCCATGGGTCTCAACTCTCCAGGTTTAAGGGATTCTTCCTTCAGCTAAAACATGCATGTGGAACCCAGAGTATGATCCACCGTGTGATCGGGAAACGTGTTCAAATGTGTCTCAGTTTTCGTCCCCTGATACTCGGGTGCAACATTCAAGACGCTTTACTAACACTCTCCCCACTTGGAGAGTCAGTGCCTTTAAACTCCTGTTTGGCCCAGTTTGCAATTTCTGCGGAAAATGTACAGGAATAGGGAGAACCAATGAGAGACTAGCTGGAGGTGTCTGGACGGGCAAATTTAACTCTCGTTTCCCACCAGGAAGAGGAATTAACCAAAGGTTCAGTGTGCCGTGCCGGAACCACACTAGGGCCTGAAGCAATCCTGCGGTGTTGCGGCCAGCTCACAAGAAAGCGAGTTGAAGAAAGGAGCTCAGGGTCACTGTAATTCACAAACCTGCAGAGTTATAAATGACAGCTATCGTCCAAAAATATATTGAAGTAAGGCTGCCAAGAGGACTTGAAAGCGGGGCAGAATTGCAGGAAACCGATTTCAGGAGGTAGACGGGAATTGCATGTAAAGCATAGGAAAAGAGGCAGAACGTCCACAGTGATGCACTTGGCCAAAAAGGGTGTATGCGTTTTTTCCTGAATATATTCAGGAAAAAACGCATACGCCCTTTTTGGCCAACCAAGCAAGCTTGCAAAGGAAATCTGCACTACAATGAAGTCTCACTGCCCCCCGGTCAAAAGGGCCATCTGGAAAAAGTGTAAAATCCAGAAAGGCAAGACACGACATGGAGAATTGGGAGCCTTGTTATGCTGATGGGCGGGATGTAAATTGCCAACAGCCACTCTGGAGAAGTGTATGCTGTTTCCTGAAACATCTAAAAAACAAAGCAACAGAGCCTAGGGCACTTCCACTTATGGTCCTATAGCTTAGGGAAATTAAAATCAAAAAGACACAGCCACCCCAAAGTTTGGGACGGCTCTGTTTACAAGAACCTCGTTTACCGTACAAGTTCAATATCACAGAAAGCGAAAAATGGATAAAGAAGTTGTGGTACTTACGTACAATGCAATATCACTCAGCAATGAAATCTATGTCATCAGGCCCGTAGCAGCATAATGAGTGGATTCAGGTACGATGATTGTAAGTGAAATAAGTCACACAGAAAAAGAAACATCATAAGATATCACCAATACACGGAATGTAAACTTGGCTACACAGGAACTGAATTTCAAAACAGAACAGGGTCTCAAATGTAGAAAACCAACTTATGCTTGCTTAAGGGGAAAGGTGAGTTGGGGTGCTGCATGAAACCACAGATTGAAATTAGCACAGATACCGTTCCATAAGCCAAATATGTAATAGACAAGAGCTACTCCTTGCTCAACGAAGTGGACTCAACACCCCATATTAAACGCTTAAGAATATACCTGACTAGAAATAATCTTAAAAACTACGAATTTATATGTCTCCGAAAGACAATCAAGCGTGTGTACAGCGGCATAAACGCAGCAGTGATAGGATTGGTGAGGTTCGGTGAGCAAATGCAGACCCTTTGAAGTCATATTGCATGGTACCCATTCCATGGGTCTCAACTCTCCAGGTTTAAGGGATTCTTCCTTCAGCTAAAACATGCATGTGGAACCCAGAGTATGATCCACCGTGTGATCGGGAAACGTGTTCAAATGTGTCTCAGTTTTCGTCCCCTGGTACTCGGGTGCAACACTCCAGACGCTTTACTAACACTCTCCCCACTTGGAGAGTCAGTGCCTTTAACCTCCTGTTTGGCCCAGTTTGCAATTTCTGCGGAAAATGTACAGGAATAGGGAGAACCAATGAGAAACTAGCTGGAGGTGTCTGGACGGGCAAATTTAACTCTCATTTCCCACCAGGAAGAGGAATTAACCAAAGGCTCAGCGTGCCGTGCCGGAACCACACTAGGGCCTGAAGCAATCCTGCGGTGTTGCGGCCAGCTCACAAGAAAGCGAGTTGAAGAAAGGAGCTCAGGGGCACTGTAATTCACAAACCTGCAGAGTTATAAATGACAGCTATCGTCCAAAAATATATTGAAGTAAGGCTGCCAAGAGGACTTGAAAGCGGGGCAGAATTGTAGGAAATCGATTTCAGGAGGTACACTGGAATTCCATGTAAAGCATAGAAAAGAGGCAGAACGTCCACAATGATGCACTTGGCCAAAAAGGGCGTATGCGTTTTTTCCTGCAGGAAAAAACGCATACGCCCTTTTTGGCCAACCAAGCAAGCTTGCAAAGGAAATCTGCACTACAATGAAGTCTCACTGCCCCCCCGGTCAAAAGGGCCATCTGAAAAAAGTGTAAAATCCAGAAAGGCAGGACAGGCCATGGAGAACTGGGAGCTTTGTTATGCTGATGGGTGGGATGTAAATTGCCAACAGCCACTCTGGAGAAGTGTATGGTGTTTCCTGAAACATCTAAAAAACAAAGCAACAGAGCCTAGGGCACTTCCACTTATGGTCCTATAGCTTAGGGAAATTAAAATCAAAAAGACACAGCCACCCCAAAGTTTGGGACGGCTCTGTTTACAAGAACCTCGTTTACGGTACAAGTTCAATATCACAGAAAGCGAAAAATGGATAAAGAAGTTGTGGTACTTACGTACAATGCAATATCACTCAGCAATGAAATCTATGTCATCAGGCCCGTCGCAGCATAATGAGTGGATTCAGGTACGATGATTCTAAGTGAAATAAGTCACACAGAAAAAGAAACATCATAAGATATCACTACTACACGGAATGTAAACTTGGCTACACAGGAACTGAATTACAAAACAGAACAGGGTCTCAAATGTAGAAAACCAACTTATGCTTGCTTAAAAGGAAAGGTGAGTTGGGGTGCTGCATGAAACCAGAGATTGAAATTAGCACAGATACCGTTCCATAAGCCAAATATGTAATAGACAAGAGCTACTCCTTGCTCAACGAAGTGGACTCAACACCCCATATTAAACGCCTAAGAATATACCTGACTAGTAAGAATATTAAAACCTACCGATTTATATGTCTCCGAAAGAGAATCAAGCGTGTGTATGGCGGCATAAACGCAGCAGTGATAGGATTGGTGAAGTTCGGTGAGCAAATGCAGACCCTTTGAAGTCATATTGCATGGTACCCATTCCATGGGTCTCAACTCTCCAGGTTTAAGGGATTCTTCCTTCAGCTAAAACATGCATGTGGAACCCAGAGTATGATCCACCGTGTGATCGGGAAACGTGTTCAAATGTGTCTCAGTTTTCGTCCCGTGGAACTCGGGTGCAACATTCCAGATGCTTTACTAACACTCTCCCCACTTGGAGAGTCAGTGCCTTTAACCTCCTGTTTGGCCCAGTTTGCAATTTCTGTGGAAAATGAACAGGAATAGGGAGAACCAAAGAGAGACTAGCTGGAGGTGTCTGGACGGGCAAATTTAACTCTCATTTCACACCAGGAAGAGGAATTAACCAAAGGTTCAGCGTGCCGTGCCGGAACCACACTAGGGCCTGAAGCAATCCTGCGGTGTTGCGGCCAGCTCACAAGAAAGCGAGTTGAAGAAAGGAGCTCAGGAGCACTGTAATTCACAAACCTGCAGAGTTATAAATGACAGCTATCGTCCAAAAATATATTGAAGTAAGGCTGCCAAGAGGACTTGAAAGCGGGGCAGAATTGCAGGAAACCGATTTCAGGAGGTAGACGGGAATTGCATGTAAAGCATAGGAAAACAGGCAGAACGTCCACAATGATGCACTTGGCCAAAAAGGGCGTATGCGTTTTTTCCTGAATATATTCAGGAATAAACGCATACGCCCTTTTTGGCCAACCAAGCAAGCTTGCAAAGGAAATCTGCACTACAATGAAGTCTCACTGCCTCCCGGTCAAAAGGGTCATCTGAAAAAAGTGTAAAATCCAGAAAGGCAGGACAGGCCATGGAGAACTGGGAGCTTTGTTATGCTGATGGGTGGGATGTAAATTGCCAACAGCCACTCTGGAGAAGTGTATGGTGTTTCCTGAAACATCTAAAAAACAAAGCAACAGAGCCTAGGGCACTTCCACTTATGGTCCTATAGCTTAGGGAAATTAAAATCAAAAAGACACAGCCACCCCAAAGTTTGGGACGGCTCTGTTTACAAGAACCTCGTTTACGGTACAAGTTCAATATCACAGAAAGCGAAAAATGGATAAAGAAGTTGTGGTACTTACGTACAATGCAATATCACTCAGCAATGAAATCTATGTCATCAGGCCCGTAGCAGCATAATGAGTGGATTCAGGTACGATGATTGTAAGTGAAATAAGTCACACAGAAAAAGAAACATCATAAGATATCACTACTACACGGAATGTAAACTTGGCTACACAGGAACTGAATTACAAAACAGAACAGGGTCTCAAATATAGAAAACCAACTTACGCTAGCTTAAGGGGAAAGGTGAGTTGGGGTGCTGCATGAAACCAGAGATTGAAATTAGCACAGATACCGTTCCATAAGCCAAATATGTAATAGACAAGAGCTACTCCTTGCTCAACGAAGTGGACTCAACACCCCATATTAAACGCCTAAGAATACACCTGACTAGTAAGAATCTTAAAACCTGTGGATTTATATGTCTCCAAAAGAGAATCAAGCGTGTGTACGGCGGCGTAAACGCAGCAGTGATAGGATTGGTGAGGTTCGGTGAGCAAATGCAGACCCTTTGAAGTCATATTGCATGGTACCCATTCCATGGGTCTCAACTCTCCATGTTTAAGGGATTCTTCCTTCAGCTAAAACATGCATGTGTAACCCAGAGTACGATCCACCGTGTGATCGGAAAACGTGTTCAAATATGTCTCAGTTTTCGTCCCCTGGTACCCGGGTGCAACATTCAAGACGCTTTACTAACACTCTCCTCACTTGGAGAGTCAGTGCCTTTAACCTCCTGTTTGGCCCAGTTTGCAATTTCTGTGGAAAATGAACAGGAATAGTGAGAACCAATGAGAGACTAGCTGGAGGCGTCTGGACGGGCAAATTTAACTCTCATTTCCCACTAGGAAGAGGAATTAACCAAAGGTTCAGCGTGCCATGCCGGAACCACACTAGGGCCAGAAGCAATCCTGCGGTGTTGCGGCCAGCTCACAAGAAAACGAGTTGAAGAAAGGAGCTCAGGGGCACTGTAATTCACAAACCTGCAGTTATAAATGACAGCTATCGTCCAAAAATATATTGAAGGAAGGCTGCCAAGAGGAGTTGAATGCGGGGCAGAATTGCAGGAAACCGATTTCAGGAGGTACACTGGAATTGCATGTAAAGCATAGGAAAAGAGGCAGAACGTCCACAATGATGCACTTGGCCAAAAAGGGCATATGCGTTTTTTCCTGAATATATACAGGAAAAAACGCATACGCCCTTTTTGGCCAACCAAGCAAGCTTGCAAAGGAAATCTGCACTACAATGAAGTCTCACTGCCCCCCGGTCAAAAGGGCTATCTGAAAAAAGTGTAAAATCCAGAAAGGCAGGACAGGCCATGGAGAAATGGGAGCCTTGTTATGCTGATGGGTGGGATGTAAATTGCCAGCAGCCACTCTGGAGAAGTGTATGGTGTTTCCTGAAACATCCAAAAAACAAAGCAACAGAGCCTAGGGCACTTCCACTTATGGTCCTATAGCTTAGGGAAATTAAAATCAAAAAGACACAGCCACCCCAAAGTTTGGGCCGGCTCTGTTTACAAGAACCTCGTTTACGGTACAAGTTCAATATCACAGAAAGCGAAAAATGGATAAAGAAGTTGTGGTACTTACGTACAATGCAATATCACTCAGCAATGAAATCTATGTCATCAGGCCCGTAGCAGCATAATGAGTGGATTCAGGTACGATGATTCTAAGTGAAATAAGTCACACAGAAAAAGAAACATCATAAGATATCACTAATACACGGAATGTAAACTTGGCTACACAGGAACTGAATTACAAAACAGAACAGTGTCTCAGATGTAGAAAACCAACTTATGCTTGCTTAAGGGGAAAGGTGAGTTGGGGTGCTGCATAAAACCACACATTGAAATTAGCACAGATACCGTTCCATAAGCCAAATATGTAATAGACAAGAGCTACTCCTTGCTCAACGAAGTGGACTCAACACCCCATATTAAACGCCTAACAATATACCTGACTAGTAAGAATCTTAAAACCTATGGATTTATATGTCTCCGAAAGAGAATCAAGCGTGTGTACAGCGGCATAAACGCAGCAGCGATAGGATTGGTGAGGTTCGGGGAGCAAATGCAGACCCTTTGTAGTCATATTGCATGGTACCCATTCCATGGGTCTCAACTCTCCAGGTTTAAGGGATTCTTCCTTCAGCTAAAACATGCATGTGGAACCCAGAGTATGATCCACCGTGTGATCGGGAAACGTGTTCAAATGTGTCTCAGTTTTCGTCCCCTGGTACTCCGGTGCAACATTCCAGACGCTTCACTAACACTCTCCCCACTTGGAGAGTCAGTGCCTTTAACCTCCTGTTTGGCCCAGTTTGCAATTTCTGTGGAAAATGAACAAGAATAGGGAGAACCAATGAGAGACCAGCTGGAGGTGTCTGGACGGGCAAATTTAACTCTCATTTCCCATTAGGAAGAGGAATTAACCAAAGGCTCATCATGCCATGCCGTAACCAAACTAGGGCCTGAAGCAATCCTGTGGTGTTGCGGCCAGCTCACAAGAAAGCGAGTTGAAGAAAGGAGCTCAGGGGCACTGTAATTCACAAACCTGCAGAGTTATAAATGACAGCTATCTTCCAAAAATATATTGAAGTGAGGCTGCCAAGAGGAGTTGAAAGCGGGGCAGAATTGCCGGAAACCGATTTCAGGAGGTAGACAGGAATTGCATGTAACGCATAGGAAAAGAGGCAGAATGTCCACAATGATGCTCTTGGCCAAAAAGGGCGTATGCGTTTTTTCCTGAATATATTCAGGAAAAAACGCATACGCCCTTTTTGGCCTACCAAGCAAGCTTGCAAAGGAAATCTGCACTACAATGAAGTCTCACTGCCCCCCGGTCAAAAGGGCCATCTGAAAAAAGTGTAAAATCCAGAAAGGCAGGACAGGCCAAGGAGAACTAG
The DNA here is from genome assembly GCF_964270905.1 of Leucopleurus acutus. Taxonomy (NCBI): domain Eukaryota; kingdom Metazoa; phylum Chordata; class Mammalia; order Artiodactyla; family Delphinidae; genus Leucopleurus; species Leucopleurus acutus. Next base: position 117,982,181 of record NC_139142.1, on the reverse strand, counting down.
GAGCCTTGTTATGCTGATGGGCGGGATGTAAATTGCCAGCAGCCACTCTGGAGAAGTGTATGGTGTTTCCTGAAACATCCAAAAAACAAAGCAACAGAGCCTAGGGCACTTCCACTTATGGTCGTATAGCTTAGGGAAATTAAAATCAAAAAGACACAGCCACCCCGAAGTTTGGGACGGCTCTGTTTAAAAGAACCTCATTTACGGTACAAGTTCAATATCACAGAAAGCGAAAAATGGATAAAGAAGTTGTGGTACTTACGTACAATGCAATATCACTCAGCAATGAAATCTATGTCATCAGGACCGTAGCAGCATAATGAGTGGATTCAGGTACGATGATTCTAAGTGAAATAAGTCACACAGAAAAAGAAACATCATAAGATATCACTACTACACGGAATGTAAACTTGGCTACACAGGAACTAATTTACTAAACAGAACAGAGTGTCAAATGTAGAAAACCAATTTATGCTTGCTTAAGGGGAAAGGTGATTTGGGGTGCTGCATACAACAAGAGATTGAAATTAGCACAGATACCGTTCCATAAGCCAAATATATAATAGACAAGTGCTACTCCTTGCTCAACGAAGTGGACTCAACACCCCATATTAAACGCCTAACAATATACCTGACTAGTAAGAATCTTAAAACCTATGGATTTATATGTCTCCGAAAGAGAATCAAGCGTGTGTACAGCGGCATAAACGCAGCAGCGATAGGATTGATGAGCTTCGGTGAGCAAATGCAGACACTTTGAAGTCATATTGCATGGTACCCATTCCATGGGTCTCAACTCTCCATGTTTAAGGGATTCTTCCTTCAGATAAAACATGCATGTGGAACCCAGAGTATGATCCACTGTGTGATCGGTAAACGTGTTCAAATGTCTCTCAGTTTTCGTCCCCTGGTAATCGGGTACAACATTCCAGACGCTTTACTAACACTCTCCCCACTTGGAGAGTCAGTGCCTTTAATCTCCTGTTTGGCCCAGTTTGCAATTTCTGTGGAAAATGAACAGGAATAGGGAGAAAAAAAGAGAGACTAGCTGGAGGCGTCTGGACGGGCAAATTTAACTCTCATTTCCCACCAGGAAGAGGAATTAACCAAAGGCTCAGCGTGCCATGCCGGAACCACACTAGGGCCAGAAGCAATCCTGCGGTGTTGTGGCCAGCTCACAAGAAAGCGAGTTGAAGAAAGGAGCGCAGGGGCACTGTAATTCACAAACCTGCAGTTATAAATGACAGCTATCGTCCAAAAATATATTGAAGGAAGGCTGCCAAGAGGACTTGAAAGCGGGGCAGAATTGCAGGAAACCGATTTCAGGAGGTAGACAGGAATTGCATGTAAAGCATAGGAAAAGAGGCAGAACGTCCACAATGATGCACTTGGCCAAAAAGGGCGTATGCGTTTTTTCCTGAATATATTCAGGAAAAAACGCATACGCCCTTTTTGGCCAACCAAGCAAGCTTGCAAAGGAAATCTGCACTCCAATGAAGTCTCACTGCCCCCCGGTCAAAAGGGCCATCTGAAAAAAGTGTAAAATCCAGAAAGGCAGGACAGGCCATGGAGAACTGGGAGCCTTGTTGTGCTGATGGGCGGGATGTAAATTGCCAGCAGCCACTCTGGAGAAGTGTATGGTGTTTCCTGAAACATCCAAAAAACAAAGCAACAGAGCCTAGGGCACTTCCACTTATGGTCCTATAGCTTAGGGAAATTAAAATCAAAAAGACACAGCCACCCTAAAGTTTGGGCCGGCTCTGTTTACAAGAACCTCGTTTACGGTACAAGTTCAATATCACAGAAAGTGAAAAATGGATAAAGAAGTTGTGGTACTTACGTACAATGCAATATCACTCAGCAATGAAATCTATGTCATCAGGCCCGTAGCAGCATAATGAGTGGATTCAGGTACGATGATTCTAAGTGAAATAAGTCACACAGAAAAAGAAACATCATAAGATATCACTACTACACGGAATGTAAACTTGGCTACACAGGAACTGAATTACAAAACAGAACAGGGTGTCAAATGTAGAAAACCAACTTATGCTTGCTTAAGGGGAAAGGTGAGTTGGGGTGCTGCATAAAACCAGAGACTGAAATTAGCACAGATACCATTCCATAAGCCAAATATGTAATAGACAAGAGCTACTCTTTGCTCAACGAAGTGGACTCAACACCCCATATTAAACGCTTAACAATATACCTGACTAGTAAGAATCTTAAAACCTATGGATTTATATGTCTCCGAAAGAGAATGAAGCGTGTGTACAGCGGCATAAACGCAGCAGTGATAGGATTGGTGAGGTACGGTGAGCAAATGCAGACCCTTTGAAGTCATATTGCATGGTACCCATTCCATGGGTCTCAACTCTCCATGTTTAAGGGATTCTTCCTTCAGCTAAAACATGCATGTGGAACCCAGAGTACGATCCACCGTGTGATCGGAAAACGTGTTCAAATATGTCTCAGTTTTCGTCCCCTGGTACTCGGGTGCAACATTCCAGACGCTTTACTAATCCTCTCCCCACTTGGAGAGTCAGTGCCTTTAACCTCCTGTTTGGTCCAGTTTGCAATTTCTGTGGAAAATGAACAGGAATAGGGAGAACCAATGAGAGACTAGCTGGAAGTGTCTGGACGTGCAAATTTAACTCTCATTTCCCACCAGGAAGAGGAATTAACCAAAGGCTCAGCATGCCGTGCCGGATCCAAACTAGGGCCTGAAGCAATCCTGCGGTGTTGCGGCCAGCTCACAAGAAAGCGAGTTGAAGAAAGGAGCTCAGGGACACTGTAATTCACAAACCTGCAGAGTTTAAATGACAGCTATCTTCCAAAAATATATTGAAGTAAGGCTGCCAAGAGGAGTTGAATGCGGGGCAGAATTGCAGGAAACCGATTTCAGGAGGTAGACTGGAATTGCATGTAAAGCATAGGAAAAGAGGCACAACGTCCACAATGATGCACTTGGCCAAAAAGGGCGTATGCGTTTTTTCCTGAATATATACAGGAAAAAAAGCATACGCCCTTTTTGGCCAAACAAGCAAGCTTGCAAAGGAAATCTGCACTACAATGAAGTCTCACTGCCCCCCGGTCAAAAGGGCTATCTGAAAAAAGTGTAAAATCCAGAAAGGCAGGACAGGCCATGGAGAAATGGGAGCCTTGTTATGCTGATGGGTGGGATGTAAATTGCCAGCAGCCACTCTGGAGAAGTGTATGGTGTTTCCTGAAACATCCAAAAAACAAAGCAACAGAGCCTAGGGCACTTCCACTTATGGTCCTATAGCTTAGGGAAATTAAAATCAAAAAGACACAGCCACCCCAAAGTTTGGGCCGGCTCTGTTTACAAGAACCTCGTTTACGGTACAAGTTCAATATCACAGAAAGCGAAAAATAGATAAAGAAGTTGTGGTACTTACGTACAATGCAATATCACTCAGCAATGAAATCTATGTCATCAGGCCCGTAGAAGCATAATGAGTGGATTCAGGTACGATGATTCTAAGTGAAATAAGTCACACAGAAAAAGAAACATCATAAGATATCACTACTACACGGAATGTAAACTTGGCTACACAGGAACTGAATTACAAAACAGAACAGTGTCTCAGATGTAGAAACCCAACTTATGCTTGCTTAAGGGGAAAGGTGAGTTGGGGTGCGGCATGAAACCAGAGATTGAAATTAGCACAGATACCGTTCCATAAGCCAAATATGTAATAGACAAGAGCTACTCCTTGCTCAACGAAGTGGACTCAACACCCCATATTAAACGCCTAAGAATATACCTGACTAGTAAGAATCTTAAAACCTATGGATTTATATGTCTCCGAAAGAGAATCAAGCGTGTGTACAGTGGCATAAACGCAGCAGTGATAGGATTGGTGAGGTTCGGTGAGCAAATGCAGACCCTTTGTAGTCATATTGCATGGTACCCATTCCATGGGTCTCAACTCTCCATGTTTAAGGGATTCTTCCTTCAGCTAAAACATGCATGTGGAACCCAGAGTACGATCCACCGTGTGATCGGAAAACGTATTCAAATGTGTCTCAGTTTTCGTCCCCTGGTACTCGGGTGCAACATTCCAGAGGCTTTACTAACACTCTCCCCACTTGGAGAGTCAGTGCCTTTAACCTCCTGTTTGGCCCAGTTTGCAATTTCTGTGGAAAATGAACAGGAATAGGGAGAACCAATGAGAGACTAGGTGGAGGTGTCTGGACGGGCAAATTTAACTCTCATTTCCCACCAGGAAGAGGAATTAACCAAAGGCTCAGCATGCCATGCCAGAACCAAACTAGGGCCTGAAGCGATCCTGAGGTGTTGCGGCCAGCTCACAAGAAAGCGAGTTGAAGAAAGGAGCTCAGGGGCACTGTAATTCACAAACCTGCAGAGTTATAAATGACAGCTATCTTCCAAAAATATATTGAAGGAAGGCTGCCAAGAGGAGTTGAATGCTGGGCAGAATTGCAGGAAACTGATTTCAGGAGGTAGACTGGAATTGCATGTAAAGCATAGGAAAAGAGGCAGAACGTCCACAATGATGCACTTGGCCAAAAAGGGCGTATGCGTTTTTTCCTGAATATATTCAGGAAAAAACGCATACGCCCTTTTTGGCCAACCAAGCAAGCTTGCAAAGGAAATCTGCACTCCAAAGAAGTCTCACTGCCCCCCGGTCAAAAGGGCCATCTGAAAAAAGTGTAAAATCCAGAAAGGCAGGACAGGCCATGGAGAACTGGGAGCCTTGTTGTGCTGATGGGCGGGATGTAAATTGCCAGCAGCCACTCTGGAGAAGTGTATGGTGTTTCCTGAAACATCCAAAAAACAAAGCAACAGAGCCTAGGGCACTTCCACTTATGGTCCTATAGCTTAGGGAAATTAAAATCAAAAAGACACAGCCACCCCAAAGTTTGGGCCGGCTCTGTTTACAAGAACCTCGTTTACGGTACAAGTTCAATATCACAGAAAGCGAAAAATGGATAAAGAAGTTGTGGTACTTACGTACAATGCAATATCACTCAGCAATGAAATCTATGTTATCAGGCCCGTAGCAGCATAATGAGTGGATGCAGGTACGATGATTCTAAGTGAAATAAGTCACACAGAAAAAGAAACATCATAAGATATCACTACTACACGGATTGTAAACTTGTCTACACAGGAACTGAATTACAAAACAGAACAGGGTGTCAAATGTAGAAAACCAACATATGCTTGCTTAAGGGGAAAGGTGAGTTGGGGTGCTGCATAAAACCAGAGACTGAAATTAGCACAGATACCATTCCATAAGCCAAATATGTAGTAGACAAGAGCTACTCTTTGCTCAACGAAGTGGACTCAACACCCCATATTAAACGCTTAACAATATACCTGACTAGTAAGAATCTTAAAACCTATGGATTTATATGTCTCCGAAAGAGAATGAAGCATGTGTACAGCGGCATAAACGCAGCAGTGATAGGATTGGTGAGGTTCGGTGAGCAAATGCAGACCCTTTGAAGTCATATTGCATGGTACCCATTCCATGGGTCTCAACTCTCCATGTTTAAGGGATTCTTCCTTCAGCTAAAACATGCATGTGGAACCCAGAGTACGATCCACCGTGTGATCGGAAAACGTGTTCAAATATGTCTCAGTTTTCGTCCCCTGGTACTCGGGTGCAACATTCCAGACGCTTTACTAACCCTCTCCCCACTTGGAGAGTCAGTGCCTTTAACCTCCTGTTTGGTCCAGTTTGCAATTTCTGTGGAAAATGAACAGGAATAGGGAGAACCAATGAGAGACTAGCTGGAAGTGTCTGGACGTGCAAATTTAACTCTCATTTCCCACCAGGAAGAGGAATTAACCAAAGGCTCAGCATGCCGTGCCGGATCCAAACTAGGGCCTGAAGCAATCCTGCGGTGTTGCGGCCAGCTCACAAGAAAGCGAGTTGAAGAAAGGAGCTCAGGGGCACTGTAATTCACAAACCTGCAGAGTTTAAATGACAGCTATCTTCCAAAAATATATTGAAGTAAGGCTGCCAAGAGGAGTTGAATGCGGGGCAGAATTGCAGGAAACCGATTTCAGGAGGTAGACTGGAATTGCATGTAAAGCATAGGAAAAGAGGCACAACGTCCACAATGATGCACTTGGCCAAAAAGGGCGTATGCGTTTTTTCCTGAATATATACAGGAAAAAAAGCATACGCCCTTTTTGGCCAAACAAGCAAGCTTGGAATGGAAATCTGCACTACAATGAAGTCTCACTGCCCCCCGGTCAAAAGGGCTATCTGAAAAAAGTGTAAAATCCAGAAAGGCAGGACAGGCCATGGAGAAATGGGAGCCTTGTTATGCTGATGGGTGGGATGTAAATTGCCAGCAGCCACTCTGGAGAAGTGTATGGTGTTTCCTGAAACATCCAAAAAACAAAGCAACAGAGCCTAGGGCACTTCCACTTATGGTCCTATAGCTTAGGGAAATTAAAATCAAAAAGACACAGCCACCCCGAAGTTTGGGACGGCTCTGTTTAAAAGAACCTCATTTACGGTACAAGTTCAATATCACAGAAAGTGAAAAATGGATAAAGAAGTTGTGGTACTTACGTACAATGCAATATCACTCAGCAATGAAATCTATGTCATCAGGACCGTAGCAGCATAATGAGTGGATTCAGGTACGATGATTCTAAGTGAAATAAGTCACACAGAAAAAGAAACATCATAAGATATCACTACTACACGGAATGTAAACTTGGCTACACAGGAACTAAATTACTAAACAGAACAGAGTGTCAAATGTAGAAAACCAATTTATGCTTGCTTAAGGGGAAAGGTGATTTGGGGTGCTGCATAGAACAAGAGATTGAAATTAGCACAGATACCGTTCCATAAGCCAAATATGTAATAGACAAGAGCTACACCTTGCTCAACGATGTGGACTCAACACCCCATATTAAACGCCTAACAATATACCTGACTAGTAAGAATCTTAAAACCTATGCATTTATATGTCTCCGAAAGAGAATCAAGCGTGTGTACAGCGGCATAAACGCAGCAGCGATAGGATTGGTGAGGTTCGGTGAGCAAATGCAGACCCTTTGTAGTCATATTGCATGGTACCCATTCCATGGGTCTCAACTCTCCAGGTTTAAGGGATTCTTCCTTCAGCTAAAACATGCATGTGGAACCCAGAGTATGATCCACCGTGTGATCGGGCAACGTGTTCAAATGTGTCTCAGTTTTCGTCCCCTGGTACTCGGGTGCAACATTCCAGACGCTTCACTAACACTCTCCCCACTTGGAGAGTCAGTGCCTTTAACCTCCTGTTTGGCCCAGTTTGCAATTTCTGTGGAAAATGAACAAGAATAGGGAGAACCAATGAGAGACCAGCTGGAGGTGTCTGGACGGGCAAATTTAACTCTCATTTCCCACTAGGAAGAGGAATTAACCAAAGGCTCATCATGCCATGCCGTAACCAAACTAGGGCCTGAAGCAATCCTGCGGTGTTGCGGCCAGCTCACAAGAAAGCGAGTTGAAGAAAGGAGCTCAGGGGCACTGTAATTCACAAACCTGCAGAGTTATAAATGACAGCTATCTTCCAAAAATATATTGAAGTGAGGCTGCCAAGAGGAGTTGAAAGCGGGGCAGAATTGCAGGAAACCGATTTCAGGAGGTAGACAGGAATTGCATGTAAAGCATAGGAAAAGAGGCAGAATGTCCACAATGATGCTCTTGGCCAAAAAGGGCGTATGCGTTTTTTCCTGAATATATTCAGGAAAAAACGCATACGCCCTTTTTGGCCTACCAAGCAAGCTTGCAAAGGAAATCTGCACTACAATGAAGTCTCACTGCCCCCCGGTCAAAAGGGACATCTGAAAAAAGTGTAAAATCCAGAAAGGCAGGACAGGCCAAGGAGAACTAGGAGCCTTGTTATGCTGATGGGCGGGATGTAAATTGCCAGCAGCCACTCTGGAGAAGTGTATGGTGTTTCCTGAAACATCCAAAAAACAAAGCAACAGAGCCTAGGGCACTTCCACTTATGGTCCTATAGCTTAGGGAAATTAAAATCAAAAAGACACAGCCACCCCGAAGTTTGGGACGGCTCTGTTTAAAAGAACCTCATTTACGGTACAAGTTCAATATCACAGAAAGCGAAAAATGGATAAAGAAGTTGTGGTACTTACGTACAATGCAATATCACTCAGCAATGAAATCTATGTCATCAGGACCGTAGCAGCATAATGAGTGGATTCAGGTACGATGATTCTAAGTGAAATAAGTCACACAGAAAAAGAAACATCATAAGATATCACTACTACACGGAATGTAAACTTGGCTACACAGGAACTAAATTACTAAACAGAACAGAGTGTCAAATGTAGAAAACCAATTTATGCTTGCTCAAGGGGAAAGGTGATTTGGGGTGCTGCATACAACAAGAGATTGAAATTAGCACAGATACCGTTCCATAAGCCAAATATATAATAGACAAGTGCTACTCATTGCTCAACGAAGTGGACCCAACACCCCATATTAAACGCCTAAGAATATACCTGACTAGTAAGAATCTTAAAACCTATGGATTTATATGTCTCCGAAAGAGAATCAAGCGTGTGTACAGTGGCATAAACGCAGCAGTGATAGGATTGGTGAGGTTCGGTGAGCAAATGCAGACCCTTTGTAGTCATATTGCATGGTACCCATTCCATGGGTCTCAACTCTCCATGTTTAAGGGATTCTTCCTTCAGCTAAAACATGCATGTGGAACCCAGAGTACGATCCACCGTGTGATCGGAAAACGTATTCAAATGTGTCTCAGTTTTCGTCCCCTGGTACTCGGGTGCAACATTCCAGACGCTTTACTAACACTCTCCCCACTTGGAGAGTCAGTGCCTTTAACCTCCTGTTTGGCCCAGTTTGCAATTTCTGTGGAAAATGAACAGGAATAGGGAGAACCAATGAGAGACTAGGTGGAGGTGTCTGGACGGGCAAATTTAACTCTCATTTCCCACCAGGAAGAGGAATTAACCAAAGGCTCAGCATGCCATGCCAGAACCAAACTAGGGCCTGAAGCGATCCTGAGGTGTTGCGGCCAGCTCACAAGAAAGCGAGTTGAAGAAAGGAGCTCAGGGGCACTGTAATTCACAAACCTGCAGAGTTATAAATGACAGCTATCTTCCAAAAATATATTGAAGGAAGGCTGCCAAGAGGAGTTGAATGCGGGGCAGAATAGCAGGAAACCGATTTCAGGAGGTCGACTGGAATTGCATGTAAAGCATAGGAAAAGAGGCAGAACGTCCACAATGATGCACTTGGCCAAAAAGGGCGTATGCGTTTTTTCCTGAATATATACAGGAAAAAAAGCATACGCCCTTTTTGGCCAAACAAGCAAGCTTGCAAAGGAAATCTGCACTACAATGAAGTCTCACTGCCCCCCAGTCAAAAGGGCTATCTGAAAAAAGTGTAAAATCCAGAAAGGCAGGACAGGCCATGGAGAAATGGGAGCCTTGTTATGCTGATGGGTGGGATGTAAATTGCCAGCAGCCACTCTGGAGAAGTGTATGGTGTTTCCTGAAACATCCAAAAAACAAAGCAACAGAGCCTAGGGCACTTCCACTTATGGTACTATAGCTTAGGGAAATTAAAATCAAAAAGACACAGCCACCCCAAAGTTTGGGCCGGCTCTGTTTACAAGAACCTCGTTTACGGTACAAGTTCAATATCACAGAAAGCGAAAAATGGATAAAGAAGTTGTGGTACTTACGTACAATGCAATATCACTCAGCAATGAAATCTATGTCATCAGGCCCGTAGCAGCATAATGAGTGGATTCAGGTACGATGATTCTAAGTGAAATAAGTCACACAGAAAAAGAAACATCATAAGATATCACTAATACACGGAATGTAAACTTGGCTACACAGGAACTGAATTACAAAACAGAACAGTGTCTCAGATGTAGAAACACAACTTATGCTTGCTTAAGGGGAAAGGTGAGTTGGGGTGCGGCATAAAACCAGAGATTGAAATTAGCACAGATACCGTTACATAAGCCAAATATGTAATAGACAAGAGCTACTCCTTGCTTAACGAAGTGGACTCCACACCCCACATTAAACGCCTAAGAATACACCTGACTAGTAAGAATCTTAAAACCTGTGGATTTATATGTCTCCGAAAGAGAATCAAGCGTGTGTACGGCGGTATAAACGCAGCAGTGATAGGATTGGTGAGGTTCGGTGAGCAAATGCAGACCCTTTGAAGTCATATTGCATGGTACCCATTCCATGGGTCTCAACTCTCCAGGTTTAAGGGATTCTTCCTTCAGCTAAAACATGCATGTGGAACCCAGAGTATGATCCACCGTGTGATCGGGAAACGTGTTCAAATGTGTCTCAGTTTTCGTCCCCTGGTACTCGGGTGCAACATTCAAGACGCTTTACTAACACTCTCCCCACTTGGAGAGTCAGTGCCTTTAAACTCCTGTTTGGCCCAGTTTGCAATTTCTGCGGAAAATGTACAGGAATAGGGAGAACCAATGAGAGACTAGCTGGAGGTGTCTGGACGGGCAAATTTAACTCTCGTTTCCCACCAGGAAGAGGAATTAAGCAAAGTTCAGCGTGCCGTGCCGGAACCACACTAGGGCCTGAAGCAATCCTGCGGTGTTGCGGCCAGCTCACAAGAAAGCGAGTTGAAGAAAGGAGCTCAGGGGCACTGTAATTCACAAACCTGCAGAGTTATAAATGACAGCTATCGTCCAAAAATATATTGAAGTAAGGCTGCCAAGAGGACTTGAAAGCGGGGCAGAATTGCAGGAAACCGATTTCAGGAGGTAGACGGGAATTGCATGTAAAGCATAGGAAAAGAGGCAGAACGTCCACAATGATGCACTTGGCCAAAAAGGGCGTATGCGTTTTTTCCTGAATATATTCAGGAAAAAACGCATACGCCCTTTTTGGCCAACCAAGCAAGCTTGCAAAGGAAATCTGCACTACAATGAAGTCTCACTGCCCCCCGGTCAAAAGGGCCATCTGGAAAAAGTGTAAAATCCAGAAAGACAAGACAGGACATGGAGAATTGGGAGCCTTGTTATGCTGATGGGCGGGATGTAAATTGCCAACAGCCACTCTGGAGAAGTGTATGCTGTTTCCTGAAACATCTAAAAAACAAAGCAACAGAGCCTAGGGCACTTCCACTTATGGTCCTATAGCTTAGGGAAATTAAAATCAAAAAGACACAGCCACCCCAAAGTTTGGGACGGCTCTGTTTACAAGAACCTCGTTTACGGTACAAGTTCAATATCACAGAAAGCGAAAAATGGATAAAGAAGTTGTGGTACTTACGTACAATGCAATATCACTCAGCAATGAAATCTATGTCATCAGGCCCGTAGCAGCATAATGAGTGGATTCAGGTACGATGATTGTAAGTGAAATAAGTCACACAGAAAAAGAAACATCATAAGATATCACCAATACACGGAATGTAAACTTGGCTACACAGGAACTGAATTTCAAAACAGAACAGGGTCTCAAATGTAGAAAACCAACTTATGCTTGCTTAAGGGGAAAGGTGAGTTGGGGTGCTGCATGAAACCAGAGATTGAAATTAGCACAGATACCGTGCCATAAGCCAAATATGTAATAGACAAGAGCTACTCCTTGCTCAACGAAGTGGACTCAACACCCCATATTAAACGCTTAAGAATATACCTGACTAGAAATAATCTTAAAAACTACGAATTTATATGTCTCCGAAAGACAATCAAGCGTGTGTACAGCGGCATAAACGCAGCAGTGATAGGATTGGTTAGGTTCGGTGAGCAAATGCAGACCCTTTGAAGTCATATTGCATGGTACCCATTCCATGGGTCTCAACTCTCCAGGTTTAAGGGATTCTTCCTTCAGCTAAAACATGCATGTGGAACCCAGAGTATGATCCACCGTGTGATCGGGAAACGTGTTCAAATGTGTCTCAGTTTTCGTCCCCTGGTACTCGGGTGCAACACTCCAGACGCTTTACTAACACTCTCCCCACTTGGAGAGTCAGTGCCTTTAACCTCCTGTTTGGCCCAGTTTGCAATTTCTGCGGAAAATGTACAGGAATAGGGAGAACCAATGAGAAACTAGCTGGAGGTGTCTGGACGGGCAAATTTAACTCTCATTTCCCACCAGGAAGAGGAATTAACCAAAGGCTCAGCGTGCCGTGCCGGAACCACACTAGGGCCTGAAGCAATCCTGCGGTGTTGCGGCCAGCTCACAAGAAAGCGAGTTGAAGAAAGGAGCTCAGGGGCACTGTAATTCACAAACCTGCAGAGTTATAAATGACAGCTATCGTCCAAAAATATATTGAAGTAAGGCTGCCAAGAGGACTTGAAAGCGGGGCAGAATTGTAGGAAATCGATTTCAGGAGGTAGACTGGAATTGCATGAAAAGCATAGGAAAAGAGGCACAATGTCCACAATGATGCTCTTGGCCAAAAAGGGCGTATGCGTTTTTTCCTGAATATATTGAGGAAAAAACGCATACGCCCTTTTTGGCCAACCAAGCAAGCTTGTAAAGGAAATCTGCACTACAATGAAGTCTCACTGCCCCCCGCTCAAAAGGGCCATCTGAAAAAAGTGTAAAATCCAGAAAGGCAGGACAGGCCAAGGAGAACTGGGAGCCTTGTTATGCTGATGGGTGGGATGTAAATTGCCAGCAGCCACTCTGGAGAAGTGTATGGTGTTTCCTGAAACATCCAAAAAACAAAGCAACAGAGCCTAGGGCACTTCCACTTATGGTCCTATAGCTTAGGGAAATTAAAATCAAAAAGACACAGCCACCCCAAAGTTTGGGACGGCTCTGTTTAAAAGAACCTCGTTTACGGTACAAGTTCAATATCACAGAAAGCGAAAAATGGATAAAGAAGTTGTGGTACTTACGTACAATGCAATATCACTCAGCAATGAAATCTATGTCATCAGGCCCGTAGAAGCATAATGAGTGGATTCAGGTACGATGATTCTAAGTGAAATAAGTCACACAGAAAAAGAAACATCATAATATATCACTAATACACGGAATGTAAACTTGGCTACACAGGAACTGAATTACAAAACAGAACAGGGTGTCAAATGTAGAAAACCAACTTATGCTTGCTTAAGGGGAAAGGTGAGTTGGGGTGCTGCATAAAACCAGAGATTGAAATTAGCACAGATACCATTCCATAAGCCAAATATGTAATAGACAAGAGCTACTCCTTGCTCAACGAAGTGGACTCAACACCCCATATTAAACGCTTAACAATATACCTGACTAGTAAGAATCTTAAAACCTATGGATTTATATGTCTCCGAAAGAGAATCAAGCGTGTGTACAGCGGCATAAACACAGCAGTGATAGGATTGGTGAGGTTCGGTGAGCAAATGCAGACCCTTTGAAGTCATATTGCATGGTACCCATTCCATGGGTCTCAACTCTCCATGTTTAAGGGATTCTTCCTTCAGCTAAAACATGCATGTGGAACCCAGAGTACGATCCACCGTGTGATCGGAAAACGTGTTCAAATATGTCTCAGTTTTCGTCCCCTGGTACCCGGGTGCAACATTCCAGACGCTTTACTAACACTCTCCCCACTTGGAGAGTCAGTGCCTTTAACCTCCTGTTTGGCCCAGTTTGCAATTTCTGTGGAAAATGAACAGGAATAGTGAGAACCAATGAGAGACTAGCTGGAGGCGTCTGGACGGGCAAATTTAACTCTCATTTCCCACTAGGAAGAGGAATTAACCAAAGGTTCAGCGTGCCATGCCGGAACCACACTAGGGCCAGAAGCAATCCTGCGGTGTTGCGGCCAGCTCACAAGAAAACGAGTTGAAGAAGGGAGCTCAGGGGCACTGTAATTCACAAACCTGCAGTTATAAATGACAGCTATCGTCCAAAAATATATTGAAGGAAGGCTGCCAAGAGGAGTTGAATGCGGGGCAGAATTGCAGGAAACCGATTTCAGGAGGTACACTGGAATTGCATGTAAAGCATAGGAAAAGAGGCAGAACCTCCACAATGATGCACTTGGCCAAAAAGGGCATATGCGTTTTTTCCTGAATATATACAGGAAAAAACGCATACGCCCTTTTTGGCCAACCAAGCAAGCTTGCAAAGGAAATCTGCACTACAATGAAGTCTCACTGCCCCCCCGGTCAAAAGGGCTATCTGAAAAAAGTGTAAAATCCAGAAAGGCAGGACAGGCCATGGAGAAATGGGAGCCTTGTTATGCTGATGGGTGGGATGTAAATTGCCAGCAGCCACTCTGGAGAAGTGTATGGTGTTTCCTGAAACATCCAAAAAACAAAGCAACAGAGCCTAGGGCACTTCCACTTATGGTCCTATAGCTTAGGGAAATTAAAATCAAAAAGACACAGCCACCCCAAAGTTTGGGCCGGCTCTGTTTACAAGAACCTCGTTTACGGTACAAGTTCAATATCACAGAAAGCGAAAAATGGATAAAGAAGTTGTGGTACTTACGTACAATGCAATATCACTCAGCAATGAAATCTATGTCATCAGGCCCGTAGCAGCATAATGAGTGGATTCAGGTACGATGATTCTAAGTGAAATAAGTCACACAGAAAAAGAAACATCATAAGATATCACTAATACACGGAATGTAAACTTGGCTACACAGGAACTGAATTACAAAACAGAACAGTGTCTCAGATGTAGAAAACCAACTTATGCTTGCTTAAGGGGAAAGGTGAGTTGGGGTGCTGCATAAAACCACACATTGAAATTAGCACAGATACCGTTCCATAAGCCAAATATGTAATAGACAAGAGTTACTCCTTGCTCAACGAAGTGGACTCAACACCCCATATTAAACGCCTAACAATATACCTGACTAGTAAGAATCTTAAAACCTATGGATTTATATGTCTCCGAAAGAGAATCAAGCGTGTGTACAGCGGCATAAACGCAGCAGCGATAGGATTGGTGAGGTTCGGTGAGCAAATGCAGACCCTTTGTAGTCATATTGCATGGTACCCATTCCATGGGTCTCAACTCTCCAGGTTTAAGGGATTCTTCCTTCAGCTAAAACATGCATGTGGAACCCAGAGTATGATCCACCGTGTGATCGGGCAACGTGTTCAAATGTGTCTCAGTTTTCGTCCCCTGGTACTCGGGTGCAACATTCCAGACGCTTCACTAACACTCTCCCCACTTGGAGAGTCAGTGCCTTTAACCTCCTGTTTGGCCCAGTTTGCAATTTCTGTGGAAAATGAACAAGAATAGGGAGAACCAATGAGAGACCAGCTGGAGGTGTCTGGACGGGCAAATTTAACTCTCATTTCCCACTAGGAAGAGGAATTAACCAAAGGCTCATCATGCCATGCCGTAACCAAACTAGGGCCTGAAGCAATCCTGCGGTGTTGCGGCCAGCTCACAAGAAAGCGAGTTGAAGAAAGGAGCTCAGGGGCACTGTAATTCACAAACCTGCAGAGTTATAAATGACAGCTATCTTCCAAAAATATATTGAAGTGAGGCTGCCAAGAGGAGTTGAAAGCGGGGCAGAATTGCAGGAAACCGATTTCAGGAGGTAGACAGGAATTGCATGTAACGCATAGGAAAAGAGGCAGAATGTCCACAATGATGCTCTTGGCCAAAAAGGGCGTATGCGTTTTTTCCTGAATATATTCAGGAAAAAACGCATACGCCCTTTTTGGCCTACCAAGCAAGCTTGCAAAGGAAATCTGCACTACAATGAAGTCTCACTGCCCCCCGGTCAAAAGGGACATCTGAAAAAAGTGTAAAATCCAGAAAGGCAGGACAGGCCAAGGAGAACTAGGAGCCTTGTTATGCTGATGGGCGGGATGTAAATTGCCAGCAGCCACTCTGGAGAAGTGTATGGTGTTTCCTGAAACATCCAAAAAACAAAGCAACAGAGCCTAGGGCACTTATGGTCCTATAGCTTAGGGAAATTAAAATCAAAAAGACACAGCCACCCCGAAGTTTGGGACGGCTCTGTTTAAAAGAACCTCATTTACGGTACAAGTTCAATATCACAGAAAGCGAAAAATGGATAAAGAAGTTGTGGTACTTACGTACAATGCAATATCACTCAGCAATGAAATCTATGTCATCAGGACCGTAGCAGCATAATGAGTGGATTCAGGTACGATGATTCTAAGTGAAATAAGTCACACAGAAAAAGAAACATCATAAGATATCACTACTACACGGAATGTAAACTTGGCTACACAGGAACTAAATTACTAAACAGAACAGAGTGTCAAATGTAGAAAACCAACTTATGCTTGCTTAAGGGGAAAGGTGATTTGGGGTGCTGCATACAACAAGAGATTGAAATTAGCACAGATACCGTTCCATAAGCCAAATATGTAATAGACAAGAGCTACACCTTGCTCAACGATGTGGACTCAACACCCCATATTAAACGCCTAACAATATACCTGACTAGTAAGAATCTTAAAACCTATGCATTTATATGTCTCCGAAAGAGAATCAAGCGTGTGTACAGCGGCATAAACGCAGCAGCGATAGGATTGGTGAGGTTCGGTGAGCAAATGCAGACCCTTTGTAGTCATATTGCATGGTACCCATTCCATGGGTCTCAACTCTCCAGGTTTAAGGGATTCTTCCTTCAGCTAAAACATGCATGTGGAACCCAGAGTATGATCCACCGTGTGATCGGGAAACGTGTTCAAATGTGTCTCAGTTTTCGTCCCCTGGTACTCGGGTGCAACATTCCAGACGCTTCACTAACACTCTCCCCACTTGGAGAGTCAGTGCCTTTAACCTCCTGTTTGGCCCAGTTTGCAATTTCTGTGGAAAATGAACAAGAATAGGGAGAACCAATGAGAGACCAGCTGGAGGTGTCTGGACGGGCAAATTTAACTCTCATTTCCCACTAGGAAGAGGAATTAACCAAAGGCTCATCATGCCATGCCGTAACCAAACTAGGGCCTGAAGCAATCCTGCGGTGTTGCGGCCAGCTCACAAGAAAGCGAGTTGAAGAAAGGAGCTCAGGGGCACTGTAATTCACAAACCTGCAGAGTTATAAATGACAGCTATCTTCCAAAAATATATTGAAGTGAGGCTGCCAAGAGGAGTTGAAAGCGGGGCAGAATTGCAGGAAACCGATTTCAGGAGGTAGACAGGAATTGCATGTAACGCATAGGAAAAGAGGCAGAATGTCCACAATGATGCTCTTGGCCAAAAAGGGCGTATGCGTTTTTTCCTGAATATATTCAGGAAAAAACGCATACGCCCTTTTTGGCCTACCAAGCAAGCTTACAAAGGAAATCTGCACTACAATGAAGTCTCACTGCCCCCCGGTCAAAAGGGACATCTGAAAAAAGTGTAAAATCCAGAAAGGCAGGACAGGCCAAGGAGAACTAGGAGCCTTGTTATGCTGATGGGCGGGATGTAAATTGCCAGCAGCCACTCTGGAGAAGTGTATGGTGTTTCCTGAAACATCCAAAAAACAAAGCAACAGAGCCTAGGGCACTTCCACTTATGGTCCTATAGCTTAGGGAAATTAAAATCAAAAAGACACAGCCACCCCGAAGTTTGGGACGGCTCTGTTTAAAAGAACCTCATTTACGGTACAAGTTCAATATCACAGAAAGCGAAAAATGGATAAAGAAGTTGTGGTACTTACGTACAACGCAATATCACTCAGCAATGAAATCTATGTCATCAGGACCATAGCAGCATAATGAGTGGATTCAGGTACGATGATTCTAAGTGAAATAAGTCACACAGAAAAAGAAACATCATAAGATATCACTACTACACGGAATGTAAACTTGGCTACACAGGAACTAAATTACTAAACAGAACAGAGTGTCAAATGTAGAAAACCAATTTATGCTTGCTTAAGGGGAAAGGTGATTTGGGGTGCTGCATACAACAAGAGATTGAAATTAGCACAGATACCGTTCCATAAGCCAAATATATAATAGACAAGTGCTACTCCTTGCTCAACGAAGTGGACTCAACACCCCATATTAAACGCTTAACAATATACCTGACTAGTAAGAATCTTAAAACCTATGGATTTATATGTCTCCGAAAGAGAATGAAGCGTGTGTACAGCGGCATAAACGCAGCAGTGATAGGATTGGTGAGGTTCGGTGAGCAAATGCAGACCCTTTGAAGTCATATTGCATGGTACCCATTCCATGGGTCTCAACTCTCCATGTTTAAGGGATTCTTCCTTCAGCTAAAACATGCATGTGGAACCCAGAGTATGATCCACCGTGTGATCGGAAAACGTGTTCAAATATGTCTCAGTTTTCGTCCCCTGGTACTCGGGTGCAACATTCCAGACGCTTTACTAACACTCTCCCCACTTGGAGAGTCAGTGCCTTTAACCTCCTGTTTGGTCCAGTTTGCAATTTCTGTGGAAAATGAACAGGAATAGGGAGAACCAATGAGAGACTAGCTGGAAGTGTCTGGACGTGCAAATTTAACTCTCATTTCCCACCAGGAAGAGGAATTAACCAAAGGCTCAGCATGCCGTGCCGGATCCAAACTAGGGCCTGAAGCAATCCTGCGGTGTTGCGGCCAGCTCACAAGAAAGCGAGTTGAAGAAAGGAGCTCAGGGGCACTGTAATTCACAAACCTGCAGAGTTTAAATGACAGCTATCTTCCAAAAATATATTGAAGTAAGGCTGCCAAGAGGAGTTGAATGCGGGGCAGAATTGCAGGAAACCGATTTCAGGAGGTAGACTGGAATTGCATGTAAAGCATAGGAAAAGAGGCACAACGTCCACAATGATGCACTTGGCCAAAAAGGGCGTATGCGTTTTTTCCTGAATATATACAGGAAAAAAAGCATACGCCCTTTTTGGCCAAACAAGCAAGCTTGCAAAGGAAATCTGCACTACAATGAAGTCTCACTGCCCCCCGGTCAAAAGGGCTATCTGAAAAAAGTGTAAAATCCAGAAAGGCAGGACAGGCCATGGAGAAATGGGAGCCTTATTATGCTGATGGGTGGGATGTAAATTGCCAGCAGCCACTCTGGAGAAGTGTATGGTGTTTCCTGAAACATCCAAAAAACAAAGCAACAGAGCCTAGGGCACTTCCACTTATGGTCCTATAGCTTAGGGAAATTAAAATCAAAAAGACACAGCCACCCCAAAGTTTGGGCCGGCTCTGTTTACAAGAACCTCGTTTACGGTACAAGTTCAATATCACAGAAAGCGAAAAATGGATAAAGAAGTTGTGGTACTTACGTACAATGCAATATCACTCAGCAATGAAATCTATGTCATCAAGCCCGTAGCAGCATAATGAGTGGATTCAGGTACGATGATTCTAAGTGAAATAAGTCACACAGAAAAAGAAACATCATAAGATATCACTAATACACGGAATGTAAACTTGGCTACACAGGAACTGAATTACAAAACAGAACAGTGTCTCAGATGTAGAAACCCAACTTATGCTTGCTTAAGGGGAAAGGTGAGTTGGGGTGCGGCATAAAACCAGAGATTGAAATTAGCACAGATACCGTTCCATAAGCCAAATATGTAATAGACAAGAGCTACTCCTTGCTCAACGAAGTGGACCCAACACCCCATATTAAACGCCTAAGAATATACCTGACTAGTAAGAATCTTAAAACCTATGGATTTATATGTCTCCGAAAGAGAATCAAGCGTGTGTACAGTGGCATAAACGCAGCAGTGATAGGATTGGTGAGGTTCGGTGAGCAAACGCAGACCCTTTGAAGTCATATTGCATGGTACCCATTCCATGGGTCTCAACTCTCCATGTTTAAGGGATTCTTCCTTCAGCTAAAACATGCATGTGGAACCCAGAGTACGATCCACCGTGTGATCGGAAAACGTATTCAAATGTGTCTCAGTTTTCGTCCCCTGGTACTCGGGTGCAACATTCCAGACGCTTTACTAACACTCTCCCCACTTGGAGAGTCAGTGCCTATAACCTCCTGTTTGGCCCAGTTTGCAATTTCTGTGGAAAATGAACAGGAATAGGGAGAACCAATGAGAGACTAGGTGGAGGTGTCTGGACGGGCAAATTTAACTCTCATTTCCCACCAGGAAGAGGAATTAACCAAAGGCTCAGCATGCCATGCCAGAACCAAACTAGGGCCTGAAGCGATCCTGAGGTGTTGCGGCCAGCTCACAAGAAAGCGAGTTGAAGAAAGGAGCTCAGGGGCACTGTAATTCACAAACCTGCAGAGTTATAAATGACAGCTATCTTCCAAAAATATATTGAAGGAAGGCTGCCAAGAGGAGTTGAATGCGGGGCAGAATTGCAGGAAACTGATTTCAGGAGGTAGACTGGAATTGCATGTAAAGCATAGGAAAAGAGGCAGAACGTCCACAATGATGCACTTGGCCAAAAAGGGCGTATGCGTTTTTTCCTGAATATATTCAGGAAAAAACGCATACGCCCTTTTTGGCCAACCAAGCAAGCTTGCAAAGGAAATCTGCACTCCAATGAAGTCTCACTGCCCCCCGGTCAAAAGGGCCATCTGAAAAAAGTGTAAAATCCAGAAAGGCAGGACAGGCCATGGAGAACTGGGAGCCTTGTTGTGCTGATGGGCGGGATGTAAATTGCCAGCAGCCACTCTGGAGAAGTGTATGGTGTTTCCTGAAACATCCAAAAAACAAAGCAACAGAGCCTAGGGCACTTCCACTTATGGTCCTATAGCTTAGGGAAATTAAAATCAAAAAGACACAGCCACCCCAAAGTTTGGGACGGCTCTGTTTACAAGAACCTCATTTACGGTACAAGTTCAATATCACAGAAAGCGAAAAATGGATAAAGAAGTTGTGGTACTTACGTACAATGCAATATCACTCAGCAATGAAATCTATGTCATCAGGCCCGTAGCAGCATAATGAGTGGATGCAGGTACGATGATTCTAAGTGAAATAAGTCACACAGAAAAAGAAACATCATAAGATATCACTACTACACGGAATGTAAAGTTGGCTACACAGGAACTGAATTACAAAACAGAACAGGGTGTCAAATGTAGAAAACCAACTTATGCTTGCTTAAGGGGAAAGGTGAGTTGGGGTGCTGCATAAAACCAGAGACTGAAATTAGCACAGATACCATTCCATAAGCCAAATATGTAGTAGACAAGAGCTACTCTTTGCTCAACGAAGTGGACTCAACACCCCATATTAAACGCTTAACAATATACCTGACTAGTAAGAATCTTAAAACCTATGGATTTATATGTCTCCGAAAGAGAATGAAGCATGTGTACAGCGGCATAAACGCAGCAGTGATAGGATTGGTGAGGTTCGGTGAGCAAATGCAGACCCTTTGAAGTCATATTGCATGGTACCCATTCCATGGGTCTCAACTCTCCATGTTTAAGGGATTCTTCCTTCAGCTAAAACATGCATGTGGAACCCAGAGTACGATCCACCGTGTGATCGGAAAACGTGTTCAAATATGTCTCAGTTTTCGTCCCCTGGTACTCGGGTGCAACATTCCAGACGCTTTACTAACCCTCTCCCCACTTGGAGAGTCAGTGCCTTTAAACTCCTGTTTGGTCCAGTTTGCAATTTCTGTGGAAAATGAACAGGAATGGGAGAACCAATGAGAGACTAGCTGGAAGTGTCTGGACGTGCAAATTTAACTCTCATTTCCCACCAGGAAGAGGAATTAACCAAAGGCTCAGCATGCCGTGCCGGATCCAAACTAGAGCCTGAAGCAATCCTGCGGTGTTGCGGCCAGCTCACAAGAAAGCGAGTTGAAGAAAGGAGCTCAGGGGCACTGTAATTCACAAACCTGCAGAGTTTAAATGACAGCTATCTTCCAAAAATATATTGAAGTAAGGCTGCCAAGAGGAGTTGAATGCGGGGCAGAATTGCAGGAAACCGATTTCAGGAGGTAGACTGGAATTGCATGTAAAGCATAGGAAAAGAGGCACAACGTCCACAATGATGCACTTGGCCAAAAAGGGCGTATGCGTTTTTTCCTGAATATATACAGGAAAAAAAGCATATGCCCTTTTTGGCCAAACAAGCAAGCTTGGAATGGAAATCTGCACTACAATGAAGTCTCACTGCCCCCCGGTCAAAAGGGCTATCTGAAAAAAGTGTAAAATCCAGAAAGGCAGGACAGGCCATGGAGAAATGGGAGCCTTGTTATGCTGATGGGTGGGATGTAAATTGCCAGCAGCCACTCTGGAGAAGTGTATGGTGTTTCCTGAAACATCCAAAAAACAAAGCAACAGAGCCTAGGGCACTTCCACTTATGGTCCTATAGCTTAGGGAAATTAAAATCAAAAAGACACAGCCACCCCAAAGTTTGGGCCGGCTCTGTTTACAAGAACCTCGTTTACGGTACAAGTTCAATATCACAGAAAGCGAAAAATGGATAAAGAAGTTGTGGTACTTACGTACAATGCAATATCACTCAGCAATGAAATCTATGTCATCAGGCCCGTAGAAGCATAATGAGTGGATTCAGGTACGATGATTCTAAGTGAAATAAGTCACACAGAAAAAGAAACATCATAAGATATCACTACTACACGGAATGTAAACTTGGCTACACAGGAACTGAATTACAAAACAGAACAGTGTCTCAGATGTAGAAACCCAACTTATGCTTGCTTAAGGGGAAAGGTGAGTTGGGGTGCGGCATAAAACCAGAGATTGAAATTAGCACAGATACCGTTCCATAAGCCAAATATGTAATAGACAAGAGCTACTCCTTGCTTAACGAAGTGGACTCCACACCCCACATTAAACGCCTAAGAATATACCTGACTAGTAATAATCTTAAAACCTAAGGATTTATATGTCTCCGAAAGAGAATCAAGCGTGTGTACAGTGGCATAAACGCAGCAGTGATAGGATTGGTGAGGTTCGGTGAGCAAATGCAGACCCTTTGAAGACATATTGCATGGTACCAATTCCATGGGTCTCAACTCTCCATGTTTAAGGGATTCTTCCTTCAGCTAAAACATGCATGTGGACCCCAGAGTATGATCAACCGTGTGATCGGGAAACGTGTTCAAATGTGTCTCAGTTTTCGTCCCCTGGTACTCGGGTGCAACATTCCAGACGCTTTACTAACACTCTCCCCACTTGGAGAGTCAGTGCCTTTAACCTCCTGTTTGGCCCAGTTTGCAATTTCTGTGGAAAATGAACAGGAATAGGGAGAACCAATGAGAGACTAGCTGGAGCTGTCTGGACGTGCAAATTTAACTCTCATTTCCCATCAGGAAGAGGAATTAACCAAAGGCTCAGCGTGCCATGCCGGAACCAAACTAGGGACCGAAGCAATCCTGCGGTGTTGCGGCCAGCTCACAAGAAAGCGAGTTGAAGAAAGGAGCTCAGGGGCACTGTAATTCACAAACCTGCAGAGTTATAAATGAGAGCTATCTTCCAAAAATATATTGAAGTAAGGCAGCCAAGAGGAGTTGAAAGCAGGGCAGAATTGAAGGAAAACGATTTCAGGAGGTAGACTGGAATTGCATGTAAAGCATAGGAAAAGAGGCAGAACGTCCACAATGATGCACTTGGCCAAAAAGGGCGTATGCGTTTTTTCCTGAATATATTCAGGAAAAAACGCATACGCCCTTTTTGGCTAACCAAGCAAGCTTGCAAAGGAAATCTGCACTCCAATGAAGTCTCACTGCCCCCCGGTCAAAAGGGCCATCTGAAAAAAGTGTAAAATCCAGAAAGGCAGGACAGGCCAAGGAGAACTGGGAGCCTTGTTATGCTGATGGGCGGGATGTAAATTGCCAGCAGCCACTCTGGAGAAGTGTATGGTGTTTCCTGAAACATCCGAAAAACAAAGCAACAGAGCCTAGGGCACTTCCACTTATGGTCCTATAGCTTAGGGAAATTAAAATCAAAAAGACACAGCCACCCCAAAGTTTGGGACGGCTCTGTTTAAAAGAACCTCGTTTACGGTACAAGTTCAATATCACAGAAAGCGAAAAATGGATAAAGAAGTTGTGGTACTTACGTACAATGCAATATCACTCAGCAATGAAATCTATGTCATCAGGCCCGTAGCAGCATAATGAGGGGATTCAGATACGATGATTCTACATGAAATAAGTCACACAGAAAAAGAAACATCATAAGATATCACTACTACACGGAATGTAAACTTGGCTACACAGGAACTGAATTACAAAACAGAACAGGGTGTCAAATGTAGAAAACCAACTTATGCTTGCTTAAGGGGAAAGGTGAGTTGGGGTGCTGCATAAAACCAGAGATTGAAATTAGCACAGATACCATTCCATAAGCCAAATATGTAATAGACAAGAGCTACTCCTTGCTCAACGAAGTGGACTCAACACCCCATATTAAACGCTTAACAATATACCTGACTAGTAAGAATCTTAAAACCTATGGATTTATATGTCTCCGAAAGAGAATCAAGCGTGTGTACAGCGGCATAAACGCAGCAGTGATAGGATTGGTGAGGTTCGGTGAGCAAATGCAGACCCTTTGAAGTCATATTGCATGGTACCCATTCCATGGGTCTCAACTCTCCATGTTTAAGGGATTCTTCCTTCAGCTAAAACATGCATGTGGAACCCAGAGTACGATCCACCGTGTGATCGGGAAACGTGTTCAAATATGTCTCAGTTTTCGTCCCCTGGTACTCGGGTGCAACACTCCAGACGCTTTACTAACACTCTCCCCACTTGGAGAGTCAGTGCCTTTAACCTCCTGTTTGGCCCAGTTTGCAATTTCTGTGGAAAATGAACAGAAATAGTGAGAACCAATGAGAGACTAGCTGGAGGCGTCTGGACGGGCAAATTTAACTCTCATTTCCCACCAGGAAGAGGAATTAACCAAAGGCTCAGCGTGCCATGCCGGATCCACACTAGGGCCAGAAGCAATCCTGCGGTGTTGCGGCCAGCTCACAAGAAAGCGAGTTGAAGAAAGGAGCTCAGGGGCACTGTAATTCACAAACCTGCAGAGTTATAAATGACAGCTATCGTCCAAAAATATATTGAAGGAAGGCTGCCAAGAGGACTTGAAAGCGGGGCAGAATTGCAGGAAACCGATTTCAGGAGGTACACTGGAATTGCATGTAAAGCATAGGAAAAGAGGCAGAACGTCCACAATGATGCACTTGGCCAAAAAGGGCGTATGCGTTTTTTCCTGAATATATACAGGAAAAAACGCATACGCCCTTTTTGGCCAACCAAGCAAGCTTACAAAGGAAATCTGCACTACAATGAAGTCTCACTGCCCCCCAGTCAAAAGGGATATCTGAAAAAAGTGTAAAATCCAGAAAGGCAGGACAGGCCATGGAGAAATGGGAGCCTTGTTATGCTGATGGGTGGGATGTAAATTGCCAGCAGCCACTCTGGAGAAGTGTATGGTGTTTCCTGAAACATCCAAAAAACAAAGCAACAGAGCCTAGGGCACTTCCACTTATGGTCCTATAGCTTAGGGAAATTAAAATCAAAAAGACACAGCCACCCCAAAGTTTGGGCCGGCTCTGTTTACAAGAACCTCGTTTACGGTACAAGTTCAATATCACAGAAAGCGAAAAATGGATAAAGAAATTGTGGTACTTACGTACAATGCAATATCACTCAGCAATGAAATCTATGTCATCAGGCCCGTAGAAGCATAATGAGTGGATTCAGGTACGATGATTCTAAGTGAAATAAGTCACACAGAAAAAGAAACATCATAAGATATCACTACTACACGGAATGTAAACTTGGCTACACAGGAACTGAATTACAAAACAGAACAGTGCCTCAGATGTAGAAAACCAACTTATGCTTGCTTAAGGGGAAAGGTGAGTTGGGGTGCAGCATAAAACCACACATTGAAATTAGCACAGATACCGTTCCATAAGCCAAATATGTAATAGACAAGAGCTACTCCTTGCTCAACGAAGTGGACTCAACACCCCATATTAAACGCCTAAGAATATACCTGACTAGTAAGAATCTTAAAACCTATGGATTTATATGTCTCCGAAAGAGAATCAAGCGTGTGTACAGCGGCATAAACGCAGCAGTGATAGGATTGGAGAGGTTCGGTGAGCAAATGCAGACCCTTTGTAGTCATATTGCATGGTACCCATTCCATGGGTCTCAACTCTCCAGGTTTAAGAGATTCTTCCTTCAGCTAAAACATGCATGTGGAACCCAGAGTATGATCCATCGTGTGATCGGGAAACGTGTTCAAATGTGTCTCAGTTTTCATCCCCTGGTACTCGGGTGCAACATTCCAGACGCTTTACTAACACTCTCCCCACTTGGAGAGTCATTGCCTTTAACCTCCTGTTTGGCCCAGTTTGCAATTTCTGTGGAAAATGAACAGGAATAGGGAGAACCAATGAGAGACCAGCTGGAGGTGTCTGGACGGGCAAATTTAACTGTCATTTCCCACTAGGAAGAGGAATTAACCAAAGGCTCATCATTCCATGCCGTAACCAAACTAGGGCCTGAAGCAATCCTGCGGTGTTGCGGCCAGCTCACAAGAAAGCGAGTTGAAGAAAGGAGCTCAGGGGCACTGTAATTCACAAACCTGCAGAGTTATAAATGACAGCTATCTTCCAAATATATATTGAAGTGAGGCTGCCAAGAGGAGTTGAAAGTGGGGCAGAATTGCAGGAAACCGATTTCAGGAGGTAGACAGGAATTGCATGTAAAGCATAGGAAAAGAGGCAGAACGTCCACAATAATCCACTTGGCCAAAAAGGGCGTATGCGTTTTTTCCTGAATATATTCAGGAGAAAACGCATACGCCCTTTTTGGCCAACCAAGCAAGCTTGCAAAGGAAATCTGCACTACAATGAACTCTCACTGCCCCCTGGTCCAAAGGGCCATCTGAAAAAAGTGTAAAATCCAGAAAGGCAGGACAGGCCATGGAGAAATGGGAGCCTTGTTATGCTGATGGGCGGGATGTAAATTGCCAATAGCCACTCTGGAGAAGTGTATGGTGTTTCCTGAAACGTCAAACAAACAAAGCAACAGAGCCTAGGGCACTTCCACTTATGGTCCTATAGCTTAGGGAAATTAAAATCAAAAAGACACAGCCACCCCAAAGTTTGGGCCGGCTGTGTTTACAAGAACCTCGTTTACGGTACAAGTTCAATATCACAGAAAGCGAAAAATGGATAAAGAAATTGTGGTACTTACGTACAATGCAATATCACTCAGCAATGAAATCTATGTCATCAGGCCCGTAGCAGCATAATGAGTGGATTCAGGTACGATGATTCTAAGTGAAATAAGTCACACAGAAAAAGAAACATCATAAGATATCACTACTACACGGAATGTAAACTTGGCTACACAGGAACTAAATTACTAAACAGAACAGGGTGTCAAATGTAGAAAACCAACTTATGCTTGCTTAAGGGGAAAGGTGAGTTGGGGTGCTGCATACAACAAGAGATTGAAATTAGCACAGATACCATTCCATAAGCCAAATATGTAATAGACAAGAGCTACTCCTTGCTCAACGAAGTGAACTCAACACCCCATATTAAACGCCTAACAATATACCTGACTAGTAAGAATCTTAAAACCTATGGATTTATATGTCTCCGAAAGAGAATCAAGCGTGTGTACAGCGGCATAAACGCAGCAGGGATAGGATTGGTGAGGTTCGGTGAGCAAATGCAGACCCTTTGAAGTCATATTGCATGGTACCCATTCCATGGGTCTCAACTCTCCATGTTTAAGGGATTCTTCTTTCAGCTAAAACATGCATGTGGAACCCAGAGTATGATCCACCGTGTGATCGGAAAACGTGTTCAAATGTGTCTCAGTTTTCGTCCACTGCTACTCGGGTGCAACATTCCAGACGCTTTACTAACACTCTCCCCACTTGGAGAGTCAGTGCCTTTAACCTCCTGTTTGGCCCAGTTTGCAATTTCTGTGGAAAATGAACAGGAATAGGGAGAACCAATGAGAGACTAGGTGGAGGTGTCTGGACGGGCAAATTTAACTCTCATTTCCCACCAGGAAGAGGAATTAACCAAAGGCTCAGCATGCCGTGCCGGAACCAAACTAGGGCCTGAAGCAATCCTGCGGTGTTGCGGCCAGCTCACAAGAAAGCGAGTTGAAGAAAGGAGCTCAGGGGCACTGTAATTCACAAACCTGCAGAGTTATAAATGACAGCTATCTTCCAAAAATATATTGAAGTAAGGCTGCCAAGAGGAGTTGAAAGCGGGGCAGAATTGCAGGAAACCGATTTCAGGAGGTAGACTGGAATTGCATGTAAAGCATAGGAAAAGAGGCAGAACGTCCACAATGATGCACTTGGCCAAAAAGGGCGTATGCGTTTTTTCCTGAATATATTCAGGAAAAAACGCATACGCCCTTTTTGGCCAACCAAGCAAGCTTGCAAAGGAAATCTGCACTACAATGAAGTCTCACTGCCCCCCGGTCAAAAGGGCCATCTGAAAAAAGTGTAAAATCCAGAAAGGCAGGACAGGCCATGGAGAACTGGGAGCCTTGTTATGCTGATGGGCGGGATGTAAATTGCCAGCAGCCACTCTGGAGAAGTGTATGGTGTTTCCTGAAACATCCAAAAAACAAGGCAACAGAGCCTAGGGCACTTCCACTTATCGTCCTATAGATTAGGGAAATTAAAATCAAAAAGACACAGCCACCCCAAAGTTTGGGACGGCTCTGTTTACAAGAACCTCGTTTACCGTACAAGTTCAATATCACAGAAAGCGAAAAATGGATACAGAAGTTGTGGTACTTACGTACAATGCAATATCAGTCAGCAATGAAATCTATGTCATCAGCCCATAGCAGCATCATGAGTGGATTCAGGTACGATGATTCTAAGTGAAATAAGTCACACAGAAAAAGGAACATCATAAGATATCCCTAATACACGGAATGTAAACTTGGCTACACAGGAACTGAATTACAAAACAGAACAGGGTCTCAAATGTAGAAAACCAACTTATGCTTGCTTAAGGGCAAAGGTGAGTTGGGGTGCTGCATGAAACCAGAGATTGAAATTAGCACAGATACCGTTCCATAAGCCAAATATGTAATAGACAAGAGCTACTCCTTGCTCAACGAAGTGGACTCAACACCCCATATTAAACGCCTAACAATATACCTGACTAGAAAGAATCTTAAAACCTTTGAATTTATATGTCTCCGACAGAGAATCAAGCGTGTGTACAGCAGCATAAACGCAGCAGTGATAGGATTGGTGAGGTTCGGTGAGCAAATGCAGACCCTTTGAAGTCATATTGCATGGTACCCATTCCATGGGTCTCAACTCTCCAGGTTTAAGGGATTCTTCCTTCAGCTAAAACATGCATGTGGAACGGAGTGTATGATCCACCGTGTGATCGGGAAACGTGTTCAAATGTGTCTCAGTTTTCGTCCCTTGGTACTCGGGTGCAACATTCCAGACGCTTTACTAACACTCTCCCCACTTGGAGAGTCAGTGCCTTTAACCTCCTGTTTGGCCCAGTTTGCAATTTCTTCGGAAGATGAACAGGAATAAGGAGAAGCAATGGGAGACTATCTGTAGGTGTCTGGACGGGCAAATTTAACTCTCATTTCCCACCAGGAAGATAAATGAACCAAAGGCTCCGCGTGCCATGCTGGAACTAGATTAGGGCCTGAGGAGATCCTGCGGTGTTGCGGCCAGCTCACAAGAAAGCGAGTTGAAGAAAGGAGCTCAGGGGCACTGTAATTCAGAAACCTGCGGAGTTATAAATGACAGCTATCATCCAAAATTATACTGAAGTAAGGCTGCGAAGAGGACTTGAATGCGGGGCAGAATTGCTGGAAACTGATTTCAGAACGTACACGGGAGTAGCTCTTAAAGTATAGGAAAAGAGACAGAACTTGGAAAATAATGCACTTGGCAAAAAAGGGCATATGTGTTTTATCCAGAGCTCTCATACCTGAGGGGAGGAGATTCCCAGCAGGCTCCAACTGCCACCTGAGGGCTCACATTGCCAAGGCAACGTGAGCATGCCAGGCAGGAGTTACCTCACAGCAGAGGTCCCACCTCACAGAAGGGTGAGAAACCCAGCCAACATCAGACTCTCACCAGAGGGTCCACATCACCAAGGGGATGGGAACCAGGCAGGAGTGTCTTCACATCAGTGGGGCCACATCATCAAAAGCTGAGGTACTCAGCACATGTGTCCTCAAACCAGAGGACCCACATCACCAAGAACCTCGGAGTGAGGCAGGCAGGAGTAGCCTCACAACACTGGGCCCATAGAATAAAAAAGTGAGGAATCCAGCAGTTGGAACCTCCCAGCAGGCGGCCCAGAGCACCGAGGCCATGGGATCCAGGCCACAGTGAACTCACAGAAGAGGGCCCATGTCATGAAACTGAGCAACCCAGCCATTGGGACCTCAGAGCAGGAGGCCCACATCCCCATGGGGATGGAATTCTGGTAGGAGTGTCCTCGCACCACTGAGAACGTATCAGAAAATTTTGGGCGACCAGCAGTTAGGGCCTGACGCCAGAGGACCCTCATCACCAAGGGAAGGAGGCTCCCAGCAGGCTCCAACTGCCACCAGAGGGCTGACATCGCCAAGGCGATGTGTGCCAACCAGGCACGAATGACCTCACAACAGAGGGCCCACCTCAGAGAAGTGTGACGAACCCAGTCAGGATCAGACTCGCACCAGAGGGCCCACATCACCAAATGGATTGGAACCAGGCAGGAGTGTCCTCACATGAGTAGGGCCACATCATCTAAAGGTGAGGAACCCAGAACATGTGGCTTCAAACCATAGGACACCCATCACCAAGGGGCTGGGAGTGAGGCAGGCAGGAGGAGCCTCATAACAGAGGGCCCAAAAATAAGAAAGGTGAGGAATCCAGCAGTTGGAACCTCCCAGCAGGCGGCCCAGAGCACAGAGGCTAGAGGAACCAGGCCAGAGTGAACTAACACCAGACAGCCCACATCATGAAACTGTGAGCAACCCAGACATTGGGACCTCAGAGCAGAAGGCCCACATCCCCATGGTGATGGGAACATGACAGGAGTGTCCTGGCATCACTGGGCTCACATCAGAAAACGTGGGGTGCTCAGAAGTTAGGGCCTGACGCTAGAGGGCACTCATCACCGAGAGGAGGAGGCTCCCAGCAGGCTCCAGCTGCCACCAGAGGGCCAACGTCGCCAAGGTGATGTGTGCCAGCCTGGCAGGAGTGACCTCACAGCAGAGGGCCCACCTCACAGAAGGGTGAGGAACACAGCCAAGATCAGACTCTCACCAGAGGGCCCACATCACCAAGGGGATGGGAACCAGGCAGGAATGTCCCCACACCAGTGGGACAACATCATCGAAAGGTGAGGATCCCAGCACATGTGTCCTCAAACCAGAGGAACCACATCACCAAGGGGTTCGGAATGAGGCTGGCAGGACTGGCCTCACAACACAGGGTCCATAGAATATAAAAGTTGAGGAATCCAGCAGTTGGAACCTCCCAGCAAGTGGCCCAGAGCACCGAGGCTATGGGATCCAGGCCGCAGTGAACTCACAGCAGAGGGCCCACATCATGAACCTGTGAGCAGCCCAGCTGTTGGGACCTCAGAACAGAAGGCCCACATCCCCATTGGGATGGGAACCTGGCAGGAGTGGCTTTGCACCACTTAGCACATATCAGAAAATGTTAGGAGCCCAGCAGTTAGGGCCTGACGCCAGGGGGCCCTCATAACTGAGGGGAGGAGACTCCCAGCAGGTTCCAACTGCCAACAGAGGGCCCACGTCTACAAGGTGGCATGCGCCAGCCAGGCAGTAGTGACCTCACAGCAGAGGGCCTATCTCACAGAAGGGTGAGGAACCGAGGCAGGATGAGACTCTCACCAGAGGGCCCACAACACCAAGGGGATGGGAACCAGTCAGGACTGTCCTCCCACCAGTGGGGCCACATCATCGAAAGGTGAGGAACCCAGCACATGTGGCCTCATATCAGAGGACATACATCACAAAGGGGATGGGAGTGAGGCAGGTAGGAGTAGCCTAAAAACAGAGGGCCCAAAGAATAAAAAAAGTGAGGAATCCAGCATTTGGAACCTCCCAGCAGGCGGCCGAGAGCACAGAAGCTATGGGATGCAGGCAGGAGTGAACTAACAGCAGAGAGCCCACATCATGAAACTGTGAGCAACCCAGGCATTGGGACCTCAGAGCAGAAAGCCCACATCCCCATGGGGATGGGAACCTGACAGGAGTGTCCTGGCATCACTGGGCTCACATCAGAAAACGTGGGGAGCCCAGCAGTTAGAGCCTGATGCTAGAGGGCCGTCATCACCGAGGGCAGGAGGCTCCCAGCAGGTTCCATGTGCCAACAGAGGGCCCACGTCGCCAAGGTGATGTGTGCAAGTCAGGCAGGATTGACCTCACAGCAGAGGGCCTACCTCACAGAAGAGTGAGGAACCCAGCCAGGATAAGACTGTCACCAGAAGGCCCACATCACCAAGGGGATGGGAACCAGGCAGGAGTGTCCTCACACCAGTGGGGCCACATCATTGAAAGTTGCCTAACCCAGCACATGTGGCCTCAAACCAGAAGACCCACATCACGAAGGGGTTGCGAGTGAGGCAGGCAGGAGGAGCATCACAACACAGGACCCATAGAATACAAAAGTTGAGGAATCGAGCAGTTGGAACCTCCCAGCAGGCAGCCAAGACCACAGAGGCTATGGGATCCAGGCCACAGTGAACTAACACCAGAGAGCCCACATCATGAAATTGTGATCAACCCAGCCGTTGGAACCTCAGAGCAGAAGGCCCACATCCCCATGGGGATGGGAACCTAAGAGGAGTGCTTAAGCAACACTGGGCTCACTAAGAAAAGTTGGGGAGCCCAGCAGTTAGGGCCTGACGTCAGAGGGCCCTCATCACAGAGCTGAGGAGGCTCCCAGCAGGGTCCAATTGCCACCAGAGGGCTCATGTCAACAAGGCGAGGTGAGCAACCCAGGCAAGAGTTACCTGATAGTAGAGGGCCCACCTCACAGATGGGTGAGGAACCCAGCCAGGATCAGACTCTCACCAGAGGGCCCACATCACAAAGGGGATGGGACCCAGTCAGGATTATCCTCACACCAGTGGGGCCTCATCATCTTAAGGTGAGGAACCCAGCACATGTGTCCTCAAACCAGAGGACCCACATCACCAAGGGCCTTGGAGTGAGGCAGGCAGGAGTAGCCTCACAACACAGGGCACATAATATAAAAAACGTGAGGATTCCAGCATTTAGACCTTCCAGCAGGCGGCCCAGAACACCGAGGCTATGGGATCCAGGCCACAGTGAACTCACAGCAGAGGGCCCACATCACAAAACTGTGAGCAACCCAGGAGTTGAGACCTCAGCGCTGAAGGACCACATCCCCATGGGAATGGGAACCTGGCTGGAGTGTCCTCGCACCACTGGGCGCACATCAGAAAATGTGGGGAGCCCACCATTTAGGGCCTGACGCCAGAGGGCCGTCATCACCGAGAGGAGGAGGCGCCCTGCACGCTCCAACTGCCACCAGAGGGCTCACGTCTCCAAGGTGACGTGTGCCAGCCAGGCAGGAGTGACCTCACAGCAGAGGGCCTACCTCACAGAACGTTGAGGAACCCAGCCAGGATTAGACTCTCGCCAGAGGGCCCACCTCACCAAGGGGATGGGAACCAGGCAGGAGTGTCCTCACACGAGTGGGGTCACATCATCGAAAGGTGAGGAACGCAGCACATGTGGCCTCAAGCCATAGGACAGTCATCACCAAGGGGCTGGCAGTGAGGCAGGCAGGAGGAGCCTCACAACAGAGGGCACATAGAATAAAAAAGTTGAGGAATCCAGCAGTTGGAACCTCCCAGCAGGCGGCTCAGAGCACCGATGATAAGGGATCCTTGCCGGAGTGAACTCACAGCAGAGGGCCCACATCATGGTACTGTGAGCAAGCCAGCCGTTTTGACCTCAGAGCAGAAGGCCCATATCGCCATGGGGATGGGAACCTGGCAAGAGTCTCCTCACTCACTTGGCGCACATCAGAAAATGTGGGGAGCCCAGCAGTTATGGCCTAAGGCAAGAGGGCCCTCATCACCGAGGGGAGGAGGATCCCAGCACACTCCAACTGCCACCAGAGGGCCCACGTCGCCAAGGTGACGTGTGCCAGACAGGCATGATTGACCTCACAGCAGAGGGCCCACCTCACAGAAGGGTGAGGAACCCAGCCAGGATCAGACTCTCACCTGAGGGCCCACATCAGCAAGGGGATGGGAACCAGTCAGGACTGTCTTCCCTCCAGTGGGGTCACATCATCGAAAGGTGCGGAACCCAGCACATGTGGCCTCAAATCAGAGGACACATATCACAAAGGGAATGGGAGTGAGGCAGGCAGGAGTAGCCTAAAAACAGAGGGCCCAAAGAATAAGAAAGGTGAGGAATCCAGCAGTTGGAACCTCCCAGCAGGCGGTCCAGAGCACAGAAGCTATGGGATGCAGGCAGGAGTGAACTAACAGCAGAGAGCCCACATCATGAAACTGTGAGCAACCCAGGCTTTGGGACCTCAGAGCAGAAGGCCCACACCCCAATGGGGATGTGAACCTGGCTGGAGTGTCCTCGCACCACTGGGCACACATCACAAAATGTGGGGAGCCCAGCAGTTAGGGCCTGATGCCAGAGGGCCCTCATCACCGAGGAGAGGAGGCTCCCAGCAGGCTCCAAGTGCCACCAGAGGGCTCATGTCCACAAGGCGAGGTGAGCAAGCCAGGCAAGAGTGACCTCACATCAGACGGCCTACCTCACAGATGGGTGAGGAACCCAGCCAGGATCAGACTCTCAACAGAGGGCCCACATCACCAAGGGGATGTGAACCAGGCAGGAGTCTCCTAAGACCATTGGTCCCACATCATCGAAAGGTGAGGAACCCAGCACATGTGGCCTCAAACCAGACGACACACATCACGAAGGGGCTGGGAGTGAGGCAGGCAGGAGGATCCTCACAACAGAGGGCCCAAAAATTTAAAAAAGTGAGGAATCCAGCAGTTGGAACCTCCCAGCAGGCGGCCAAGAGCACAGAGGCTATGGGATCCAGGCTTCTGTGAACTAACACCAGAGAGCCCACATCATGAAAATGTGAACAACCCAGCCGTTGGGACCTCAGAGCAGAAGGCCCACATCCCCATGGAGATGGGATCCTAAGAGGAGTGCCAAAGCATCACTGGGCTCACTAAGAAAAGTTGGTGAGCCCAGCAGTCAGGGCCTGATGCAAGAGGGCCCTCATCACCAGGGGGAAGAGATTCCCAGCACGCTCCAACTGCCACCACACGGCTGACTTCACCAAGGCAATGTGTGCCAGCCATGCAGGAGTGACCTATCAGCAGAGGGTCTCCCTCACAGGTGGGTGAGGAACAAAGCCAGGAACAGACTCTCACCAGGGGGTCCACATAACCACGTGGATGAGAACCAAGCAGGAGTGTCCTCACACTAGTGGGGCCACATCATCGAAAGGTGAGGAACCCAGCAAAAGTGGCCACAAACCAGAGGACCCACATCACCAAGGGGTTGAGAGTGAGGTAGGTGTCTGGACGGGCATATTTAACAGTCATTTCCCACCAGGAAGAGGAATTAACCAAAGGCTCAGCGTGCCCTGCCAGAAGCAGATTAGGGCCTGAAGCAGTCTTGCGGGTTTGCGGCCAGCTCACAAGAAAGCGAGTTGAAGAAAGGAGCTCAGGGGCCCTGTAATTCACAAACCTGCAGAGTTATAAATGACAGATAACGTCCAAAAATATATTGAAGTAAGGCTGCGAAGAGGACTTGAAAGCGGGGCAGAATTGCAGGAAACCGATTTCAGGAGGTAGACTGGATTTGCATTTAAAGCATAGGAAAAGAGGCAGAACATCGACAATGATGCACTTGGCAACAAAGGGCGTATGAGTTTGCTCCTGAATATATTCAGGAAAAAACACATACGCCCTTTTTGGCAAACCAAGCAAGCTTGCAATGGAAATCCGAACTACTATGAAGTGTCACTTCCCCCCGGTCTAAAGGGCCATCTGAGAAAAGTGTAAAATCCAGAAAGGCAAGACAGGCCATGGGGAAAAAGGAGCCTTGTTATGCTGATGGGCGGGATGTACATTGCCAACAGCCACTCTGGAGAAGTGTATGGTGTTTCCTGATACATCTGAAAAACAAAGCAACAGAGTCTAGGGCATTTCCACTTATGGTCCTATAGCTTAGGGAAATTAAAATCAAAAAGACACAGCCACCCCAAAATTTACAACGGCTCTGTTTACAGGAGCCTCTTCTACAGTACAAGTTAAATATCCCAGAGAACAAATAATTGATAAAGAAGTTGCGGTACTTATGTACAACAGAATACCACTCAGCAATGAAATCTGTGTCACCAGGCCTGTACCAGCATAATGAGTGGATTGAGGCATGATGATTCTAAGTGAAATAAGTCACACAGAAAAAGAAACATCATAAGGTATCACTAATGCACGGAATGTAAACTTGGCTACACATGAACTGAATTACAAAACAGAACAGGGTCTCAAGTTTAGAAAACCAACTTATGCTTGCTTAAGGGGAAAGGTGAGTTGGGGTGCTGCATAAAACCAGAGTTTGAAATTAGCACAGATACCGTTCCATAAGCCAAATACGTAATAGACAAGACCTACCCCTCGCTCAACGAAATGGACTCAACAAAGAGGTATCACCTCACACCTGTTAGAATGGGCATCATCTGAAAATCTACAAACAACAAATGCTGGAAAGGGTGTGGAGAAAAGGAAGCCTCTTCCACTATTGTTGGGAATATAAATTGATACAGTCACTATGGAGAACAATATGGAGTTTCTTAAGAAACTAATAATAGAATTACCATATGATACAGCAATCCCAGGACTGGACATATACCCAGACAAAACCATAAATCAAAAAGAGACATTCACCGCAATGTTCATTGCATCACTATTTACAATATCGAGGTAATGGAAGCAACCTAAATGCCCACAGACAGACGAATGCATAAAGGTGTGGTACATATATAAAATGGAATATTACTAAGCCATGAAAGGAATGAAATTGGGTCATTTGTAGAGACGTCGATGGATCTAGAGACTGTCATACAGAGTGAAGTAAGTCAGAAAGAGAAAAACAAATCTTGTATATTCATGCATATATGTGGAACCTAGAAAAACTGTACAGATTAACCGTTTTGCAAGGCATAAATAGAGCAACAGATGTAGACAACAATCGTATGGACAACAAGGGGGGAAAGCTCTTGGAGGGGTGGTGGTGGGAGGAGTTGAGAGATTGGGATTGGCATGTAAACATTTATATGTATAAAATAGATAACCAATGAGAAGCTGCTGTATAAAAATATAAAATAAAATTCAAAATTAAAAAGAAATAAAATTTAAAAAATAAAACAGAAAAAACAATTATTCCCTTCACATACATGTATTTATATGAATAAATTATTTCCATGCTTATATCTGTAAATACAAAAAAGAGGAATAAAATCTACCTTGAACCAAAAACGAAAAAGAGAAAAAAAAAACAGAACCCACCAGTTACTCAGAGGAAAACCGTATCAGGGCACTTGCTCCAGTTGTAAACAATTCTGAAGTTGGTCAGTGGTGGGGAATCGTCTCCCATTCAGCCAGCAGCCCCCACACAACAAGCGTCCTCATTGCAAAGCTGGGGCACCGTGCCGAGGCATCTGTGAGTAAACGTGAGCTGAACCCCAGGCCAGTTGCTGCTGAACTGTTCCCGCCCTTCCCAGGTAAAACACCTGAATATATACAAGGACTTGAAAGCCTAGAGGAAGGGCCATGGAGCCACACGAGTGACAGCATGCCAGCTGACTTGGTGCCTGCAGGCCAGCCAGGATGGTCCTGGCCCTGGGTGCTCTTCTGGAAGATTTCCATTTCCCTGCCTGAGATACCCGTCCTGTCCCTGCCCCCACTGCTTTTTTCCTTCCTCACCTCTGCCCAGGGAGAAATTCCAGCAGCAGGTATGGGTGACACATCCTCTTCTTTAGCAGGTGGCAGCCTGGCAACTGCTGCAGAAAGTCCAGCAGAGCCCCACTCACACTGGGCCACCCACAAAGCCGTGGCCTCTCATTCCCTCCCACCAGCCCAGCCCCGAGACTGCTGACAGGGCAGAGAAAATGGCGTCAGGCACAGCTGCAGGGGCTTTTGCTGCCTGGAGTGGTATTTATATTGATCTCAACCCAGGCACACCTGGGGAGGGCTGGCCGGCATGGTAAGGCTGCCCAGGTCAGCCAATCATCACCCCTCAGGGGCTCACAGTTGCAGAAAATGGAACTTGCTGAACCGGCCAGGTCCAAGGAACAGGTGTGGGCTCCTGAGAGTCAGGATAGACAAGGGGCTGCAGCTTTGGCTTGTTTTCTAATCATTTTATCTGGCCCATGAGTGGGAGACAACTTCAAGAAAACCCTCTCCTAATGAGAGGAACCCAGGAGTCAGGGAGAGGAGGGGTGGGTGGTGGTTGGAGACAGAGGCCTGGTGCCCTGGGTGCAGTGGAAGTCTCTGGAAGACCAGGTGGAGGGAGGCCACACAGAGTGATGCCCAGGGTCACAGACCTGTCGGAGCTGCTGTTTGTTAGTTCAAGTCCTGCTCTGAGGTGCTCTGTGTCAGCTCTGAGCGACAGGTGAGCTGGGGGTGCTCTTCAATGAGGGCTATGTGCACGGTTCCTGTGTGCCCAGCCCTGCCACGGTACCTGCAAGGGTAGCTCTGTATCCTGGGAGGGGCCTGACCATGAGAGCCCCGTGGGCTGGGTTGGGGGTGGGGTACCTGCCCAGGAGAGCTCCATACCCTGGGATTGGCCTGACCACGAGAGCCCCATGGGCTGCTGGGGACCTGGTAAAGGAGGTCAGGACAGTCAGTGAAGCCACCGAGGATATACCTCCAGTTGCTCCTGATCCCTACACCCTGCTGGTCATTCTACCAACCACCAGGACATGGTATTCTGTATTAGTCTTCAATGATGCCTTCTTTTGTATTCCATTAGTCCCAGAGTCACAAGAAATTTTGGCTTGTGAGTGGCAGGACTCAACATACAACTAAAACAATACTTCCGGGCCGTCTTGCCCCAAGGGTTCAAAAATTCCCACACCATCTTTGGGGAAAGCTTAGCTAACGACCGAAAAGTTCTACCTCTGGAAAAGGAAACCCTCCTTCAATATGCAGACGACATTCTGATCGCCAGCCCTACTAAGGAGGCCTCTGAACTACCAAGCCAATAAAGGATAGAAGTTGTCCAAGAAAAAGCTCAAATATCACAGACTGCAGTGACCTGCCTGGGCTTCATTCTCACACAAGGTCAGAGAAGCCCATCCCAGGAAAGGGAAGAAACCATTTGCAGCCTTACCCCTTTCTAAAACTAGAAGACAGCTTAGGGGTTCCTGGGGAGGCCAGGGTTTGCTGCTTCTGGATCCCTAACTACAGTCTACTAGCTGGGCCTCTATATGAAACACTGAAAGGAAAAGATGATGATCCTTTTGAACAGAATCCAGAAGTGGCCTTTCAAGAATGGAAAGAGCAGTCAATTCAGACCCTTGCCCTGGAACTCCCTAATTGAGCTAAACCCTTTGACCTTTCCATTCCCGGTGAAAGGTGAATCGCCATTGGAGAATTAGTGCAAAAACTGGGACCACTTGAAATGGAACAACGCAAGAATGCCATCCAGGTAGGATAAACTACAGTCACCAAGGGGCTTGGCCCACTGCCACATCTGGCCAAGATACTGGCGGTATCTAAAAACCTGGAAATCAGCAGCCCAAAAGGCCACCTCCCTCCTAAGGGAAAAGGACCCCACGTGGTGATCCTAATCACCAACCATGCCCTGAAGTTGCAGGGTTCGCTCCGTGGGCACACCGACCTCGAGTGAGGAGGCCCTCCAACTCCAACATCCAGAGAGATAACCGGGGGCAACAGGGCACCATGACGACTCGTGTGAACATCACTTGACCTGGAGTTTCTCTCATAAAACAACAATAGTGTGTCCCGAAGGAGTAGACTACTGCTTGCAGGACTTCCTGCACCCGGAGGGGAGCTAATAATCTTGGCGGGGGAACCGTATATCACACCGTCACCATAGAAAAGCCTACAGACACCGTGATGATGGTGGCCAATAAGACCGGCTGGACTCCTGTTTACTTCAAAAGGCTGTTGACTCAGTGGCCATCATGGTCCTTGATCACCACTGACCCTGGACTGTCTGGGAGTTGAGCGGGCAGGGCTCTGACACCTGGTGCTGTTTTTATGTTAATTCAGGGGCCTAATTGAAGAAAGAGCAGACTACTGGTCAGAGCATCTAGGCTGGCAGAAACGGTCAGCCTAAGGTGGCCGAACAAATGTGGGGCGGGGTGAAACCGACCCCCACAGCGTCTCTGCACATCTCTTTCCTGGACCCTTAAAGGTCATTAGAATCTATAACACTTCCAATGCTGGTGCTCAGGCGGACGAGCAGGGAGGCAGGGGTCCTGGGGCCAATCAACGTCACCTGGAGGCTGCTGGGGAGAAGTTCTGACCCTCGTCCCCTGGTATGAGGGCTCCCAACTCAGCACTCAGCAGTTACAGAAGAAGGGTCTGCACCCTCAGCACTCCAAGAATGAGGAACGGGACAAAAGACAGAGGAGGGGTTTGTCCCCAGCAAAGCCCATTAAAAATCCCTGGGAGATAAAAATAGAATGTGGGCAATAAAGTCAAGTCTGACCTTTTTTATCCTTTGTGCTTTGTCTAATTTCACGTGCTCCTAGGGTCCCGCATGCAGAGGTTCCACACCCGGCACTTCAGACCAGATTTCCTGGTGCAGAATGGCTGGGTCGACACCTCAGCTCCTGGGGCCCAGTGCAGACTCCGAGATATAGAGCCTGAGCTGCAGCCAACCCGGCCCTTGAGAGCTCCGCCCCCTCCCTCCCACTGACTCTGACAGGATCTCTACACAGCAGCCCAGCCCACAACCCACGGGGTAGTGCATGCTCTCACCTCTCCATTCTCTGATGAAAATATAAAGTTTCCTTTGCTTGGGAACCAAACTCAGTCTCGATCTGTTGGCCCCAATGACACTGGGCAGGGGTACCCTTGTTGGGGTCCACTCTGGAGGATCAGTAACAGAAATTGAGACTATTGTAACTTCAATGAACAGATGTGTGAGCCAAACTGTAGTTAACATAGAACAGTTTATAAGGCTCGGGTAAAATAAGATGTTTCTAACACTTCCATTTGATATTTCCATCACTTTATTATAAGCAAGTTCAGTGAAAAGGTTTGTCTTATTTGTCAGGTCAATATTAGAGAAATGAAGTGATTTCTTTCCAAGGATGTACATCTAATAATCTTGGTTAAAGCTTCAATCTTGTTTTAAATGCTTTTCCATTGAAAATGATACCTCTCTTTCAGCTCCCCCATTTCTGAGAAGTATAAAATCTTATAATTTATTATTACCAAAGGGGAAAGGTGGGAGGAGGGATAAATTAACAGTTTGGAATTAACACATACACACTGCTATCTATAAAATAGATCATCAACAAGGAACTACTGTATAGCACAGGGAACTACACTCAATATTGTGCAATAACCTATAAGGGGAAATAATCGGAAAAAGAATAGATATTTTTATTGACATCATCTATCAATGACAGTTAAAGTGTAAC
Organism: Leucopleurus acutus; assembly: GCF_964270905.1. Classification (NCBI taxonomy): domain Eukaryota; kingdom Metazoa; phylum Chordata; class Mammalia; order Artiodactyla; family Delphinidae; genus Leucopleurus; species Leucopleurus acutus. The sequence goes on along the minus strand of NC_139142.1, from coordinate 117,940,592 downwards.
CTAAGGGAAGCCGGTGGTGAGGGCTTCTGACCCTGAAGACTTCAGTCATCTAAAGTTTGGACTCTGCCTACTTCCCAAGGCCCTTAATGAACATATGTGTAGCCGTAGCTTAAAAAACTCCCCAGTTTGGGTTTCGGGGAGACACTGATTTTGAAAAAGCCCTGGTGTTCTCCTTACATGAATGGGACTCTTCCTACTGCTAAAACATGTCTGTCACATCCAGAGGATGGTATACCGTCTGATCGGGAAGAGTTTGGAAAAGGCATCTCATCTCCTCATCTCCTGGTGCTCGGGTTCACCCCTCCAGCGTCTTTACTAACAGTCTCCCCACTTGGAGATGTCAACACTGTCAACATCCTGTTGCGTACAGTTTGGAATTTGTCCAGAGGATGAAGCGGAAGGATGAGGAACAATGAGAGACAAGTCCTAGGTGTTCAGACAGGCACATGTCACTCTAATTTCCAATCAGGAAGATGAATTGACCAAAGGCTAGGGTTGCCCATGGAAACAGTATAGGGCTTGAGGAAATCCCACTGCTTTGTGGCCAGTTCCCATAAACACAAGTTGAACAATGGAACTCAGGGGCAGTAAAATTCACGAAACTGCAGAGTTGAAAATATCTATCACTGAAAAATGTCTTGAGGAAAGTCAGAGAAGAGGATTGGCAAGCAAGGGAGAATGGCAGGAAAGGGATTTGAGGAGGTAGAAAGGACTCGCCATTAAGCACAAGAAAAGGGGCTGAACATTGCCGACATTGCAGTTGGCCAAAAAGGCTGTATGCGTTTTTTTCTGTATATATTCAAGAAAAGGGCATACACTTTTTTAGCCAACCAAACAGGTGGGCACTGGAAATCAATACTACAAAAGATATCACTTCGCATCAGTCAGAAGACCCATCCTCATAAAGTGTAAACGCCAGAAATGCAGGACAGGGCAAGGAGAAGAGGGAGCCCTGTGAGGCTTATAGTGGAAATGTATATTGCCAACGGCCATTCTGGAGAAGTGTATTGTGTTTACTAAAGCATCTAAAAAATGAGCTACAGAGCATAGGGCACTTGCACTCATGGGCGTATATCTTGGGAAAAACAAAAATCGAGAGGACACAGGCACCCCAATGTTTACTGCCTCTCTGTTTAAAAGATCCTCGACTAGGATATAACTTAAATGTCTCTGGAGGGAAAAAATGGATAGAGATGTGGTACTTATGTAGAGTGGAATATTACTCAGCCTGGAAATCAATGAAATATGGCCAGTTGTAACAACTCCGGAGGAGTTACGTATGATCATTCTAAGTGACATAAATATGTAGAAAACACGCGTAAGGCTGCTAAACGGGAAAGGTGGGGAGGGGTGAGGCATCATCCAGGAGGTTGAAATTAGCAAAGATACCATTCCAAATACCAAACTGATAATCAACAAGGCCTACACGGTAGCTAAAAGAACTGCACTCAGCACACTCAAGTCACCGGAAAAGAATATCTATGACTGGTAAGAATCTGAAAAAGAAATTATTGATGTCTCTCTGTACGTGAATCAAGTGGATGTACAGCAGCAAGAAACAGAGCTTTGAAAATCAGCTGTAAACAACATAGTAATAAATTGAAAAAAATAAACGACAGAGAGACAGAGAAAACCTCTTACAACTTTTCCTCAGGGACGGTGATGCAACATGGATTGAACACATCTAGACCCACAGCAGGATGAGACATAAGGCTGGAAACTGTTCGCGCTAAGAGAAATGTGAGGTTGGGTGAGGAAATGCACACCCTTTAAAGTAATACTACCTGGTACCCATTCAATGGGTCCCAAATCTGCAGGTTCAAGGAATCTTCCTACAGCTAAAACATGCATGGAAAACCCAGAGGACTGTACACCATGTGATCGGGAGATGTGTCTAAAATGCACCTCATTTATCCTCTCCTGGTGCTCCTGTTCATCATTCCAGCCACGTTACTTAGAATCTCCCCACTTAGAGAATCAGCACATTTAAACTTCTGTTTCACACATTTTGCAAATTGTGAGGAGGATGAACGGGAACAGGGGGAACCAATGAGAGAATAGTTGTAGGGGTTTGGACGGGCACATGTCACTCTAATTTCCCATTAAGAATAAGAATTTAAAAAAGGCTCAGCCCGCCTCGCCGGAGCCAAAATAGGGCCTGAAGCAATCCTGCGGTTTTGAGGCCAGCTCACAAAAGAGCAACTTAAAAAATGGAGCTCAGGGTCACTGCAATTCACAAACCTGCAGAGTTATAAATGAAAACTAACGTCCAAAAATATGTTGAGGTAAGGCAAAGAAGAGGATCTGAATGCAAGACAGAATTGCAAGAAACAGATTTCAAGAGATAGATTGGACTCGCCTTTAAAGCACATGAAAAGCGGCAGAATTTCGACAATGATGCAGTTGGCCCAAAAGGGAGTATGCGTTTTTTCCTGAATATATACAGGAAAAAACGCATACGCACTTTATGGGCAACCAAGCAAGCAAGCAATGCAAATGTGCACAACAAAGAAGTCTCATTTCCCACCGGTCAAAAGGGCCATCCGAAAAAATTGTAAAAACCAGAAATGCAGGACAGGCCATGGAGAACAGGGAGCCTTTATACGCTGATGGACAGTGTGTGAACTGCCGAGAGCCACTCTGGAGAAGTGTATGGTGGTTCCTAAATCATCTAAAAAACAGAGCGACAGAGCATAGGGCACTTCCAATCATGGGAGTATATCTAGGGAAGTCTAAAAATCAACAAGACACAAGCACACCACAGTTTAGGGCTACTCTGTTTACAAGAACCTCAACTTCAGTACACCTTAAATATCCCAGGAAAGAGAACAATGGATAAAGAAAATGTGGTACTTATGTACAATGGAATATCTCTTCACCATGAAATCAATGTAATAAGGCTAGTAGAAGGATAAAGAGTGGATTGAGGTCCGATAATACTACTTGAAATAAGTCAAACAGAAAAAGAAACATATCATAAGATATCACTTATAGAGGGAGGATAAATATGGCTGCACAAAAAATGAATTACAAAACAGAACAGTGTCTCACATTTAGAAAACACACTTATGTCAGCTTAAGGGGAAAGGAGAGGTGGGGTGATGCATAAAACCAGAGTTTGAAATTAGCACAGATACCGTTCAATAAACCAAATAGGTATCAGACAAGATCTACACCTTGCTCAATGAACTGGCCTCAACACACCCTATAAACCGCAGAGAAATATATCTGAGTAATAAGAATCTTAAAACCCATGTATTGATATATCTCCATAAGGGAATCAAGTGTGAGCAGAGCGGCACAAACACAGCAGTGAAAATGAGCTAAACCCCATTATAGAAATAAATTTTAAAACCAAAACGCAGAAACAATGAAAGAGAGAAAAATTCTTACAAAATTCGCTCAGGGGCTGTGATGCAACCTGGAATGACCACATATAAACCCACAGCTGGATAAGACATAAGGCTGGACACTTGGGGCTGAAAGGATTGGAGAGCTTTGGTGAGCAACTGCCGAAAGTTTAATGCAATACTTCATGCTACTTATTCCAAGGGTCCCAACACTCCAAGTTGAAGGGAATCTTCCTACAGCTAAACCATGCATGGGAAATCCAGCGGATGGTATACCATATGATTGGGAAAGGTTTCTAAAATGCACCTCATTTTCCTCTCCTGGGGCTCCGGATCAACATTCCAGCCACTTTACTAACAACATCTCCACATGGAGAGTCAATGCCTTTAAGTTCCGGTATCACACAGTCTGCAGTTAGTGCGGAGGATGAATGGGAATAGGGGGAACCAGTGAGAAAATAGCTGTAGCGGTTTCAATGGGCACATGTCACTCTAATTTCAATTCAGGAAGAAGAATTAACCAAAGGCAGAGCAAGGCGCCCCAGAAGAATAATAGGGCCTGAAGAAATCCTGTGGATATGAGGCAAGATCACAAAAATAAGAGCTGAAAAATGGAGCTATGGGCCACTGCAATTCAAAAACCTGCAGAGTTATAAAGGCCAACTATTTTCCAAAAGTATATTGAAGTGAGGCTATGAAGAGGCACTGAGAGCAAGGCAGAACTGCAAGAAACCTATTTCAGGAGGTAGACTGGAATTGCACTGAAAACATATGAAAAGACTCAGAACGTCGACAATGATGCACTTGGCCAAAAAGGGCGTATGCGTTCTTTCCTGAATTTATTCAGGAAGAAACGCATACGCACTTTCTGGCCAACCAAGCAAGCTCGCAAAGGAAATCTGCACTACAATGAAGTTTCACTGCCCCCCCCCCGGTCAAAGGGCCTTCTGAAAAAAGAGTAAAATCCAGAAAGGCAGGACAGGCCATGGAGAACTGGGAGCCTTGTTATGCTGATGGGCGAGATGTAAATTGCCAACAGCCACTCTGGAAAAGTGTATGGTCTTTCCTGAAACATCCAAAAAACTAAGCAACAGAGCCTAGGGCACTTCCACTTATGGTCCTATAGCTTAGGGAAATTAAAATCAAAAAGACACAGCCACCCCAAAGGTTGGGACGGCTCTGTTTACAAGAACCTCGTTTACGGTACAAGTTCAATATCGCAAAAAGCGAAAAATGGATAAAGAAGTTGTGGTACTTACGTACAATGCAATATCACTCAGCAATGAAATCTATGTCATCAGGCCCGTAGCAGCATAATGAGTGGATTCAGGTACGATGATTCTAAGTGAAATAAGTCACACAGAAATAGAAACATCATAAGATATCACTACTACACGGAATGTAAACCTGGCTACACAGGAACTGAATTACAAAACAGAACAGCGTCTCAAATGTAGAAAACCAACTTATGCTTGCTTAAGGGGAACGGTGAGTTGGGGTGCTGCATAAAACCAGAAATTGAAATTAGCAGATACCGTTCCATAAGCCAAATATGTAATAGACAAGAGCTACTCCTTGCTCAACGAAGTGGACTCAACACCCCATATTAAACGCCTAAGAATATACCTGACTGGTAAGAATCTTAAAACCTATGGATTTATATGTCTCCGAAAGAGAATCAAGCGTGTGTACAGCGGCATAAACGCAGCAGTGATAGGATTGGTGAGGTTCGGTGAGCAAATGCAGACCCTTTGAAGTCATATTGCATGGTACCCATTACATGGGTCTCAACTCTCTAGGTTTAAGGGATTCTTCCTTCAGCTAAAACATGCATGTGGAACCAAGAGTATGATCCACCGTGTGATCGGGAAATGTGTTCAAATGTGTCTCAGTTTTAGTCCCCTGGTACTCGGATGCAACATTCCAGACGCTTTACTAACACTCTCCCCACTTGGAGAGTCAGTGCCTTTAACCTACTGTTTGGCCCAGTTTGCAATTTCTGTGGAAAATGAACAGGAATAGGGAGAACCAATGAGAGACTAGGTGGAGGTGTCCGGACGTGCAAATTTAACTCTCATTTCCCATCAGGAAGAGGAATTAACCAAAGGCTCAGCGTGCCATGCCGGAACCAAACTAGGGCCCGAAGCAATCCTGCGGTGTTGCGGCCAGCTCACAAGAAAGCGAGTTGAAGAAAGGAGCTCAGGGGCACTGTAATTCACAAACCTGCAGAGTTATAATTGATAGCTATCGTCCAAAAATATATTGAAGTAAGGCTGCCAAGAGGACTTGAAAGCGGGGCAGAATTGCAGGAAACCGATTTCAGGACGTAGACAAGAATTGCATGTAACGCATAGGAAAATAGGCAGAATGTCCACAATGATGCTCTTGGCCAAAAAGGGCGTATGCGTTTTTTCCTGAATATATTCAGGAAAAAACGCATACGCCCTTTCTGGCCAAACAAGCAAGCTTGCAAAGGAAATCTGCACTACAATGAAGTCTCACTGCCCCCCGGTCAAAAGGGCCATCTGAAAAAAGTGTAAAATCCAGAAAGGCAGGACAGGCCATGGAGAACTGGGAGCCTTGTTATGCTGATGATCGGGATGTGAATTGCCAGCAGCCACTCTGGAGAAGTGTATGGTGTTTCCTGAAACATCCAAAAAACAAAGCAACAGAGCCTAGGGCACTTCCACTTATGGTCCTATAGCTTAGGGAAATTAAAATCAAAAAGACACAGCCACCCCAAAGTTTGGGACGGCTCTGTTTACAAGAACCTCGTTTACGGTACAAGTTCAATATCACAGAAAGCGAAAAATGGATAAAGAAGTTGTGGTACTTACGTACAATGCAATATCACTCAGCAATGAAATCTATGTCATCAGGCCCGTAGCAGCATAATGAGTGGATTCAGGTACGAGTATTCTAAGTGAAATAAGTCACACAGAAAAAGAAACATCATAAGATATCCCTAATACACGGAATGTAAACTTGGCTACACAGGAACTGAATTACAAAACAGAACAGGGTCTCAAATGTAGAAAACCAACTTATGCTTGCTTAAGGGGAAAGGTGAGTTGGGGTGCTGCATGAAACCAGAGATTGAAATTAGCACAGATACCGTTCCATAAGCCAAATATGTAATAGACAAGAGCTACTCCTTGCTCAACGAAGTGGACTCAACACCCCATATTAAACGCCTAAGAATATACCTGACTAGTAAGAATCTTAAAACCTTTGGATTTATATGTCTCCGAAAGAGAATCAAGCGTCTGTACAGCAGCATAAACGCAGCAGTGATAGGATTGGTGAGGTTCGGTGAGCAAATGCAGACCCTTTGAAGTCATATTGCATGGTACCCATTCCATGGGTCTCAACTCTCCAAGTTTAAGGGATTCTTCCTTCAGCTAAAACATGCATGTGGAACACAGAGTATGATCCACCGTGTGATCAGGAAACGTGTTCAAATGTGTCTCAGTTTTCGTCCCCTGGTACTCGGGTGCAACACTCCAGACGCTTTACTAACACTCTCCCCACTTGGAGAGTCAGTGCCTTTAACCTCCTGTATGGCCCAGTTTGCAATTTCTGCGGAAAATGTACAGGAATAGGGAGAACCAATGAGAAACTAGCTGGAGGTGTCTGGACGGCCAAATTTAACTCTCATTTCCCATCAGAAAGAGGAATTAACCAAAGGCTCAGCATGCCGTGCCGGAAACACACTAGGGTCTGAAGCAATCCTGCGGTGTTGCGGCCAGCTCACAAGAAAGCGAGTTGAAGAAAGGAGCTCAGGGGCACTGTAATTCACAAACCTGCAGAGTTATAAATGACAGCTATCGTCCAAAAATATATTGAAGTAAGGCTGCCAAGAGGACTTGAAAGCGGGGCAGAATTGCAGGAAACCGATTTCAGGAGGTAGACGGGAATTGCATGTAAAGCATAGGAAAAGAGGCAGAACGTCCACAATGATGCACTTGGCCAAAAAGGGCGTATGCGTTTTTTCCTGAATATATTCAGGAAAAAACGCATACGCCCTTTTTGGCCAACCAAGCAAGCTTGCAAAGGAAATCTGCACTACAATGAAGTCTCACTGCCCCCCGGTCAAAAGGGACATCTGAAAAAAGTGTAAAATCCAGAAAGGCAGGACAGGCCATGGAGAACTGGGAGCCTTGTTATGCTGATGGGCGGGATGTAAATTGCCAACAGCCACTCTGGAGAAGTGTATGGTGTTTCCTGAAACATCTAAAAAACAAAGCAACAGAGCCTAGGGCACTTCCACTTATGGTCCTATAGCTTTGGGAAATTAAAATCAAAAAGACACGGTCACAGACACCCCAAAACACACCACCAGACGTGGACCTGCCCACCAGAAAGACAAGATCCAGCCTCATACACCAGAACACAGGCACTAGTACCCTCCACCAGGAAGCCTACACAACCCACTGAACCAACCTTAGCCACTGGGGACAGACTCAAAAAACAACAGGAACTACGAACCTTCAGCCTGCAAAAAAAAAAAAAAGGAGACCCCAAACACAGTAAGATAAGCAAAATGAAAAGACAGAAAAACACACAGCAGATGAAGGAGCAAGATAAAAACCCACCAGAGCTAACAAATGAAGAGGAAATAGGCAGTCTACCTGAAAAAGAATTCAGAATAATGATAGTAAGGTTGATCCGAAATCTTGGAGATAGAATGGACAATAGAATGGACAAATTGCAAGAATCAGTTAACAAGGACCTAGAAGAACTAAAGATGAAACAAGCAACGATGAACAACACAATAAATGAAATTAAAAGTACTCTAGATGGGATCAATAGCAGAATAACTGAGGCAGAAGAACGGATAAGTGACCTGGAAGATAAAATAGTGGAAATAACTACTGCAGAGCAGAATAAAGAAAAAAGAATGAAAAGAACTGAGGACAGTCTCAGAGACCTCTGGGACAACATTAAACGCACCAACATTCGAATTATAGGGGTTCCAGAAGAAGAAGAGAAAAAGAAAGGGACTGAGAAAATATTTGAAGAGATTATAGTTGAAAACTTCCCTAATATGGGAAAGGAAATAGTTAATCAAGTCCAGGAAGCACAGAGAGTCCCATACAGGATAAATCCAAGGAGAAATACGCCAAGACACATATTAATCAAACTGTCAAAAATTAAATACAAAGAAAACATATTAAAAGCAGCAAGGGAAAAACAACAAATAACACACAAGGGAATCCCCATAAGGTTAACAGCTGATCTTTCAGCAGAAACTCTGCAAGCCAGAAGGGAGTGGCAGGACATATTGAAAGTGTTGAAGGAGAAAAACCTGCAACCAAGATTACTCTACCCAGCAAGGATCTCATTCAGATTTGATGGAGAAATTAAAACCTTTACAGACAAGCAAAAGCTGAGAGAGTTCAGCACCACCAAACCACCTCTACAACAACTGCTAAAGGAACTTCTCTAGGCAAGAAACACAAAAGAAGGAAAGGACCTACAGTAACAAACCCAAAACAATGAAGAAAATGGGAATAGGAACACACATATCGATAATTACCTTAAATGTAAATGGACTAAATGCTCCCACCAAAAGACACAGATTGGCTGAATGGATACAAAAACAAGACCCATATATTTGCTGTCTACAAGAGACCCACTTCAGACCTAGAGACACATACAGACTGAAAGTAAGGGGATGGAAAAAGGTATTTCATGCAAGTGGAAACCAAAAGAAAGCTGGAGTAGCAATTCTCATATCAGACAAAATAGACTTTAAAACAAAGACTATTAGAAGAGACAAAGAAGGACACTACATAATGATCAAGGGATCAATCCAAGAGGAAGATATAACAATTGTAAATATTTATGCACCCAACATAGGTGCACCTCAATACATAAGGCAAATACTGACAACCATAAAAGGGGAAATCGACAGTAACACATTCATAGTAGGGGACTTTAACACCCCACTTTCACCAATGGACAGATCATCCAAAATGAAAATAAATAAGGAAACACAAGCTTTAAATGATACATTAAATGAGATGGAGTTAATTGATATTTATAGGACATTCCACCCAAAAACAACAGAATACACATTTTTCTCAAGTGCTCATGGAACATTCTCCAGGATAGATCATATCTTGGGTCACAAATCAAGCCTTGGTATTTAAGAAAATTGAAATTGTATCAAGTATCTTTTCTGACCACAACGCCATGAGACTAGATATCAATTACAGGAAAAGATCTGTAAAAAATACAAACACATGGAGGCTAAACAATACACTACTTAATAATGAAGATATCACTGAAGAAATCAAAGAGGAAATCAAAAAATACCTAGAAACAAATGACAATGGAGACACAACGACCCAAAACCTGTGGGATGCAGCAAAAGCAGTTCTAAGGGGGAAGTTTATAGCAATACAAGCCCACCTTAAGAAGCAGGAAGCATCTCGAATAAACAACCTAACCTTGCACCTCAAGCAATTAGAGAAAGAAGAACAAAAAAACCCCAAAGCTAGCAGAAGGAAAGAAATCATAAAAATCAGATCAGAAATAAATGAAAAAGAAATGAAGGAAACAATAGCAAAGATCAATAAAACTAAAAGCTGGTTCTTTGAGAAGATAAACAAAATAGATAAACCACTAGCCAGACTCATCAAGAAAAAAAGGGAGAAGACCCAAATCAATAGAATTAGAAATGAAAAAGGAGAGGTAACAACTGACACTGCAGAAATAAAAGAGATCATGAGCGATTACTACAAGCAACTCTATGCCAATAAAATGGACAATCTGGAAGAAATGGACAAATTCTTAGAGAGGCACAACCTGCCAAGACTGAATCAGGAAGAAATAGAAAATATGAACAGACCAATCACAAGCACTGAAATTGAAACTGTGATTAAAAATCTTCCAACAAAGAAAAGCCCAGGACCAGATGGCTTCACAGGCGAATTCTATCAAACATTTAGAGAAGAGCTAACACCTATCCTTCTCAAACTCTTCCAAAATATAGCAGAGGGAGGAACACTCCCAAACTCCTTCTACGAGGCCACCATCACCTTGATACCAAAACCAGACAAGGATATCACAAAGAAAGAAAACTACAGGCCAATATCACTGATGAACATAGATGCAAAAATCCTCAACAAAATACTAGCAAACAGAATCCAACAGCACATTAAAAAGATCATACACCATGATCAAGTGGGGTTTATTCCAGGAATGCAAGGATTCTTCAATATACGCAAATCTATCAATGTGATAAACCATATTAACAAACTGAAGGAGAAAAACCATATGATCATCTCAATAGATGCAGAGAAAGCTTTTGACAAAATTCAACACCGATTTATGATAAAAACCCTGCAGAAAGTAGGCATAGAGGGAACTTTCCTCAACATAATAAAGGCCATATATGACAAGCCCACAGCAAACATCATCCTCAATGGTGAAAAACTGAAAGCATTTCCACTAAGATCAGGAACAAGACAAGGTTGCCCACTCTCACCACTCTTATTCAACATAGTTTTGGAAGTTTTAGCCACAGCAATCAGAGAAGAAAAGGAAATAAAAGGAATCCAAATCGGAAAAGAAGAAGTAAAGCTGTCACTGTTTGCAGATGACATGATCCTATACATAGAGAACCCTAAAGATGCTACCAGAAAACTACTAGAGCTAATCAATGAATTTGGTAAAGTGGCAGGATACAAAATTAATGCACAGAAATCTCTGGCATTCCTATATACTAATGATGAAAAATCTGAAAGTGAAATCAAGAAAACACTCCCATTTACCATTGCAACAAAAAGAATAAAATATCTAGGAATAAACCTACCTAAGGAGACAAAAGATCTGTATGCAGAAAATTATAAGACACTGATGAAAGAAATTAAAGATGATACAAATAGATGGAGAGATATACCATGTTCTTGGATTGGAAGAATCAACATTGTGAAAATGACTTTACTACCGAAAGCAATCTATAGATTCAATGCAATCCCTATCAAACTACCACTGGCATTTTTCACAGAACTAGAACAAAAAATTTTGCAATTTGTATGGAAACACAAAAGACCCCGAATAGCCAAAGCAATCTTGAGAACGAAAGAAGGAACTGGAGGAATCAGGCTCCCAGACTTCAGACTATACTACAAAGCTACAGTTATCAAGACGGTATGGTACTGGCACAAAAACAGAAAGATAGATCAATGGAACAGGATAGAAAGCCCAGAGATAAACCCACGCACATATGGTCACCTTATCTTTGACAAAGGAGGAAGAAATGTACAGTGGAGAAAGGACAGCCTATTCAATAAGTGGTGCTGGGAAAACTGGACAGCTACATGTAAAAGTATGAAATTAGATCACTCCCTAACACCGTACACAAAAATAAGCTCAAAATGGATTAAAGACCTAAATGTAAGGCCAGAAACTATCAAACTCTTAGAGGAAAACATAGGCAGAACACTCTATGACATAAATCACAGCAAGGTCCTTTTTGACCCACCTCTTAGAGAAATGGAAATAAAAAGAAGAGTAAACAAATGGGACCTAATGAAACTTAAAAGCTTTTGCGCAGCAAAGGAAACCATAAAGAAGACCAAAAGACAACCCTCAGAATGGGAGAAAATATTTGCAAATGAAGCAACTGACAAAGGATTGATCTCCAAAATTTATAAGCAGCTCATGCAGCTTAATAACAAAAAAACAAACAACCCAATCCAAAAATGGGCAGAAGACCTAAATAGACATTTCTCCAAAGAAGATATACAGAGTGCCAACAAACACATGAAAGAATGCTCAACATCACTAATCATGAGAGAAATGCAAATCAAAACTACAATGAGATATCATCTCACACCAGTCAGAATGGCCATCATCAAAAAATCTAGAAACAATAAATGCTGGAGAGGGTGTGGAGAAAAGGGAACCCTCTTACACTGTTGGTGGGAATGTAAATTGATACAGCCACTGTGGAGAACAGTATGGAGGTTCCTTAAAAAGCTACAAATAGAACTACCATATGACCCAGCAATTCCACTACTGGGCATATACCCTGAGAAAACCATAATTCAAAAAGAGTCATGTACCAAAATGTTCATTGCAGCTCTATTTACAATAGCCCAGAGATGGAAACAACCTAAGTGTCCATCATCGGATGAATGGATAAAGAAGATGTGGCACATATATACAATGGAATATTACTCAGCCATAAAAAGAGACGAAATTGAGCTATTTGTAATGAGGTGGATAGACCTAGAGTCTGTCATACAGAGTGAAGTAAGTCAGAAAGAGAGAGACAAATACCGTATGCTAACACATATATATGGAATTTAAAAAAAAAATGTCATGAAAAACCTAGGGGTGAAACAGGAATAAAGACACAGACTTACTAGAGAATGGACTTGAGGCTATGGGGAGGGGGAAGGGTAAACGGTGACAAAGCGATAAAGAGACATGGACATATATACACTACCAAACGTAAGGTAGATAGCTAGTGGGAAGCAGCCGCATAGCACAGGGAGATCAGCTCGGTGCTTTGTGACCGCCTGGAGGGGTCGGATAGGGAGGGTGGGAGGGAGGGAGACGCAAGCGGGAAGAGATATGGGAATATATGTATATATATAACTGATTCATTTTGTTGTGAAGCTGAAACTAACATACCATTGTAAAGCAATTATACTCCAATAAAGATGTTAAAAAAAAAAAAAAAAGACACGGTCACCCCAAAGTTTGGGACGGCTCTGTTTACAAGAACCTCGTTTACGGTACAAGTTCAATATCACAGAAAGGGAAAAATGGATAAAGAAGTTGTGGTACTTACGTACAATGCAATATCACTCAGCAATGAAATCTATGTCATCAGGCCCGTAGCAGCATAATGAGTGGATTCAGGTATGATGATTCTAAGTGAAATAAGTCACACAGAAAAAGAAACACCATAAGATATCACTACTACACGGAAGGTAAACTTGGCTACACAAGAACTGAATTACAAAACAGAACAGGGTGTCAAATGTAGAAAACCAACTTATGCTTGCTTAAGGGGAAAGGTGAGTTGGGGTGCTGCATGAAACCAGAGATTGAAATTAGCACAGATACCGTTCCATAAGCCAAATATGTAATAGACAAGAGCTACTCCTTGCTCAACGAAGTGGACTCAACACCCCATATTAAACGCTTAAGAATACACCTGACTAGAAATAATCTTCAAAATTACGGATTTATATGTCTCCGAAAGAGAATCAAGCGTGTGTACAGCGGCATAAACGCAGCAGTGATAGGATTGGTGAGGTGCGGTGAGCAAATGCAGACCCTTTGAAGTCATATTGCATGGTACCCATTCCATGGGTCTCAACTCTCCAAGTTTAAGGGATTCTTCCTTCAGCTAAAACATGCATGTGGAACACAGAGTATGATCCACCGTGTGATCAGGAAACGTGTTCAAATGTGTCTCAGTTTTCGTCCCCTGGTACTCGGGTGCAACACTCCAGACGCTTTACTAACACTCTCCCCACTTGGAGAGTCAGTGCCTTTAACCTCCTGTATGGCCCAGTTTGCAATTTCTGCGGAAAATGTACAGGAATAGGGAGAACCAATGAGAAACTAGCTGGAGGTGTCTGGACGGGCAAATTTAACTCTCATTTCCCACCAGAAAGAGGAATTAACCAAAGGCTCAGCATGCCGTGCCGGAACCACACTAGGGCCTGAAGCAATACTACGGTGTTGCGGCCAGATCACAAGAAAGTGAGTTGAAGAAAGGAGCTCAGGGGCACTGTAATTCACAAACCTGCAGAGTTATAAATGACAGCTATCGTCCAAAAATATATTGAAGTAAGGCTTCCAAGATGACTTGAAAGCGGGGCAGAATTGCACGAAACCGATTTCATGAGGTAGACAGGAATTGCATGTAAAGCATAGGAAAAGAGGCAGAACGACCACAATGATGCACTTGGCCAAAAAGGGCGTATGCGTTTTTTCCTGAATATATTCAGGAAAAAACGCATACGCCCTTTTTGGCCAACCAAGCAAGCTTGCAAAGGAAATCTGCACTACAATGAAGTCTCACTGCCCCCCTGTCAAAAGGGCCATCTGAAAAATGTGTAAAATCCAGAAAGGCAGGACAGGCCATGGAGAATTGGGAGCCTTGTTATGCTGGTGAGCGTGATGTAAATTGCCAACAGCCAATCTGGAGAAGTGTATGGTGTTTCCTGAAACATCTAAAAAACAAAGCAACAGAGCCTAGGGCACTTCCACTTATGGTCCTATAGCTTAGGGAAATTAAAATCAAAAAGACACAGCCACCCCAAAGTTTGGGACGGCTCTGTTTAGAAGAACCTCGTTTACGGTACAAGTTCAATATCACAGAAAGCGAAAAATGGATAAAGAAGTTGTGGTACTTACGTACAATGCAATATCACTCAGCAATGAAATCTATGTCATCAGGCCCGTAGCAGCATAATGAGTGGATGCAGGTATGATGAGTCTAAGTGAAATAAGTCACACAGAAAAAGAAACATCATAAGATATCACTACTACACGGAATGTAAACTTGGCTACACAGGAACTGAATTACAAAACAGAAAAGGGTCTCAAATGTAGAAAACCAACTTATGCTTGCTTAAGTGGAAAGGTGAGTTGGGGTGCTGCATGAAACCAGAGATTGAAATTAGCACAGATACCGTTCCATAAGCCAAATATGCAATAGACAAGAGCTACTCCTTGCTGAACGAAGTGGACTCAACACCCCATATTAAGCGCCTAAGAATATACCTGACTAGAAATAATCTTAAAACCTACGGATTTATATGTCTCCGAAAGAGAATCAAGCGTGTGTACAGCGGCATAAACGCAGCAGTGATAGGATTGGTGAGGTTCGGTGAGCAAATGCAGACCCTTTGAAGTCATATTGCATGGTACCCATTCCATGGGTCTCAACTCTCCAGGTTTAAGGGATTCTTCCTTCAGCTAAAACATGCATGTGGAACCCAGAGTATGATCCACCGTGTGATCGGGAAACGTGTTCAAATGTGTCTCGTTTTCGTCCCCTGGTACTCGGGTGCAACATTCAAGACGCTTTACTAACACTCTCCCCACTTGGAGAGTCAGTGTCTTTAAACTCCTGTTTGGCCCAGTTTGCAATTTCTGCGGAAAATGTACAGGAATAGGGAGAACCAATGAGAAACTAGCTGGAGGTGTCTGGACGGGCAAATTTAACTCTCATTTCCCACCAGAAAGTGGAATTAACCAAAGGCTCAACATGCCGTGCCGGAACCACACTAGGGCCTGAAGCAATCCTGTGGTGTTGCGGCCAGCTCACAAGAAAGCGAGTTGAAGAAAGGAGCTCAGGGGCACTGTAATTCACAAACATGCAGAGTTATAAATGACAGCTATCGTCCAAAAATATATTGAAGTAAGGCTGCCAAGAGGACTTGAAAGCGGGGCAGGATTGCAGGAAACTGATTTCAGGAGGTAGACAGGAATTGCATGTAAAGCATAGGAAAAGAGGCAGAACGTCCACAATGATGCACTTGGCCAAAAAGGGCGTATGCGTTTTTTCCTGAATATATTCAGGAAAAAACGCATACCCCCTTTTTGGCCAACCAAGCAAGCTTGCAAAGGAAATCTGCACTACAATGAAGTCTCACTGCCCCCCGGTCAAAAGGGCCATCTGAAAAAAGTGTAAAATCCAGAAAGGTAAGACAGGCCATGGAGAACTGGGAGCCTTGTTATGCTGGTGGGCGGGATGTAAATTGCCAACAGCCACTCTGGAGAAGTGTATGGTGTTTCCTGAAACATCTAAAAAACAAAGCAACAGAGCCTAGGGCACTTCCACTTATGGTCCTATAGCTTAGGGAAATTAAAATCAAAAAGACACAGCCACCCCAAAGTTTGGGACGGCTCTGTTTACAAGAACCTCGTTTACGGTACAAGTTCAATATCACAGAAAGCGAAAAATGGATAAAGTTGTGGTACTTACGTACAATGCAATATCACTCAGCAATGAAATCTATGTCATCAGGCCCGTAGCAGCATAATGAGTGGATTCAGGTACAATGATTCTAAGTGAAATAAGTCACACAGAAAAAGAAACATCATAAGATATCACTACTACACGGAATGTAAACTTGGCTACACAGGAACTGAATTACAAAACAGAACAGGGTGTCAAATGTAGAAAACCAACTTATGCTTGCTTAAAGGGAAAGGTGAGTTGGGGTGCTGCATAAAACCAGAGATTGAAATTAGCACAGATACCGTTCCATAAGCCAAATATGTAATAGACAAGAGCTACTCCTTGCTCAACACAGTGGACTCAACACCCGATATTAAACGTCTAAGAATATACCTGACGAGAAATAATCTTAAAACCTACGCATTTATATGTCTCCGAAAGAGAATCAAGCGTGTGTACAGCGGCATAAACGCAGCAGTGATAGGATTGGTGAGGTTCGGTGAGCAAATGTAGACCCTTTGAAGTCATACTGCATGGTACCCATTCCATGGGTCTCAACTCTCCAGGTTTAAGGGATTCTTCCTTCAGCTGAAACATGCATGTGGAACACAGAGTATGATCCACCGTGTGATCAGGAAACGTGTTCAAATGTGTCTCAGTTTTCGTCCACTGGTACTCGGGTGCAACATTCAAGACGCTTTACTAACACTCTCCCCACTTGGAGAGTCAGTGTCTTTAAACTCCTGTTTGGCCCAGTTTGCAATTTCTGCGGAAAATGTACAGGAATAGGGAGAACCAATGAGAAACTAGCTGGAGGTGTCTGGACGGGCAAATTTAACTCTCATTTCCCACCAGAAAGAGGAATTAACCAAAGGCTCAGCATGCCGTGCCGGAACCACACTAGGGCCTGAAGCAATCCTGCGGTGTTGCGGCCAGCTCACAAGAAAGCGAGTTGAAGAAAGGAGCTCAGGGGCACTGTAATTCACAAACCTGCAGAGTTATAAATGACAGCTATCGTCCAAAAATATATTGAAGTAAGGCTGCCAAGAGGACTTGAAAGCGGGGCAGGATTGCAGGAAACCGATTTCAGGAGGTAGACAGGAATTGCATGTAAAGCATAGGAAAAGAGGCAGAACGTCCACAATGATGCACTTGGCCAAAAAGGGCGTATGCGTTTTTTCCTGAATATATTCAGGAAAAAACGCATACGCCCTTTTTGGCCAACCAAGAAAGCTTGCAAAGGATATCTGCACTACAATGAAGTCTCACTGCCCCCCGGTCAAAAGGGCCATCTGAAAAAAGTGTAAAATCCAGAAAGGCAGGACAGGCCATGGAGAACTGGGAGCCTTGTTATGCTGATGGGCGGGATGTAAATTGCCAACAGCCACTCTGGAGAAGTGTATGGTGTTTCCTGAAACATCTAAAAAACAAAGCAACAGAGCCTAGGTCACTTCCACTTATGGTCCTATAGCTTAGGGAAATTAAAATCAAAAAGACACGGTCACCCCAAAGTTTGGGACGGCTCTGTTTACAAGAACCTCGTTTACGGTACAAGTTCAATATCACAGAAAGCGAAAAATGGATACAGAAGTTGTGGTACTTACGTACAATGCAATATCACTCAGCAATGAAATCTGTCATCAGGCCCGTAGCAGCATAATGAGTGGATTCAGGTATGATGATTCTAAGTGAAATAAGTCACACAGAAAAAGAAACACCATAAGATATCACTACTACACGGAAGCTAAACTTGGCTACACAAGAACTGAATTACAAAACAGAACAGGGTCTCAAATGTAGAAAACCAACTTATGCTTGCTTGAGGGGAAAGGTGAGTTGGGGTGCTGCATGAAACCAGAGATTGAAATTAGCACAGATACCGTTCCATAAGCCAAATATGTAATAGACAAGAGCTACTCCTTGCTCAACGAAGTGGACTCAACACCCCATATTAAATGCCTAAGAATATACCTGACTAGTAAGAATATTAAAACATACGGATTTATATGTCTCCGAAAGAGAATCAAGCCTGTGTACAGCAGCATAAACGCAGCAGTGATAGGATTGGTGAGGTTCAGTGAGCAAATGCAGACCCTTTGAAGTCATATTGCATGGTACCCATTCCATGGGTCTCAACTCTCCAAGTTTAAGGGATTCTTCCTTCAGCTAAAACATGCATGTGGAACACAGAGTATGATCCACCGTGTGATCAGGAAACGTGTTCAAATGTGTCTCAGTTTTCGTCCCCTGGTACTCGGGTGCAACACTCCAGACGCTTTACTAACACTCTCTCCACTTGGAGAGTCAGTGCCTTTATCCTCCTGTATGACCCAGTTTGCAATTTCTGCGGAAAATGTACAGGAATAGGGAGAACCAATGATAAACTAGCTGGAGGTGTCTGGACGGGCAAATTTAACTCTCATTTCCCACCAGGAAGAGGAATTAACCAAAGGCTCAGCGTGCCGTGCCGGATCCACACTAGGGCCTCAAGCAATCCTGCGGTGTTGCGGCCAGCTCACAAAAAAGCGAGTTGAAGAAAGGAGCTCAGGGGCACTGTAATTCACAAACCTGCAGAGTTATAAATGACAGCTATCGTCCAAAAATATATTGAAGTAAGGCTGCCAAGAGGACTTGAAAGTGGTGCAGAATTGCACGAAACCGATTTCAGGAGGTAGACTGGAATTGCATGAAAGCATAGGAAAAGAGGCAGAACATCCACAACGATGCACTTGGCCAAAAAGGGCGTATGCGTTTTTTCCTGAATATATTCAGGAAAAAACGCATACGCCCTTTTTGGCCAACCAAGAAAGCTTGCAAAGGAAATCTGCACTACAATGAAGTCTCACTGCCGCCCAGTCAAAACGGCCATCTGAAAAATGTGCAAAATCCAGAAAGGCAGGACAGGCCATGGAAAACTGGGAGCCTTGTTATGCTGATGGGCGGGATGTAAATTGCCAACAGCCACTCTGGAGAAGTGTATGGTGTTTCCTGAAACATCTAAAAAACAAAGCAACAGAGCCTAGGGCACTTCCACTTATGGTCCTATAGCTTAGGGAAATTAAAATCAAAAAGACACAGTCACCCCAAAGTTTGGGACGGCTCTGTTTACAAGAACCTCGTTTACGGTACAAGTTCAATATCACAGAAAGGGAAAAATGGATAAAGAAGTTGTGGTACTTACGTACAATGCAATATCACTCAGCAATGAAATCTATGTCATCAGGCCCGTAGCAGCATAATGAGTAGATTCAGGTATGATGATTCTAAGTGAAATAAGTCACACAGAAAAAGAAACACCATAAGATATCACTACTACACGGAAGGTAAACTTGGCTACACAGGAACTGAATTACAAAACAGAAAAGGGTCTCAAATGTAGAAAACCAACTTATGCTTGCTTGAGGGGAAAGGTGAGTTGGGGTGCTGCATGAAACCAGAGATTGAAATTAGCACAGATACCGTTCCATAAGCCAAATATGTAATAGACAAGAGCTACTCCTTGCTCAACGAAGTGGACTCAACACCCCATATTAAACTCCTAAGAATATACCTGACTAGTAAGAATATTAAAACCTACCGATTTATATGTCTCCGAAAGAGAATCAAGCGTGTGTACGGCTGCATAAACGCAGCAGTGATAGGATTGGTGAAGTTCGGTGAGCAAATGCAGACCCTTTGAAGTCATATTGCATGGTACCCATTCCATGGGTCTCAACTCTCCATGTTTAAGGGATTCTTCCTTCAGCTGAAACATGCATGTGGAACCCAGAGTATGATCCACCGTGTGATCGGGAAACGTGTTCAAATGTGTCTCAGTTTTCGTCCCGTGGAACTCGGGTGCAACATTCCAGATGCTTTACTAACACTCTCCCCACTTGGAGAGTCAGTGCCTTTAACATCCTGTTTGGCCCAGTTTGCAATTTCTGTGGAAAATGAACAGGAATAGGGAGAACGAAAGAGAGACTAGCTGGAGGTTTCTGGACGGGCAAATTTAACTCTCATTTCCCACCAGGAAGAGGAATTAACCAAAGGCTCAGCATGCCGTGCCGGAACTACACTAGGGCCTGAAGCAATCCTGTGGTGTTGCGGCCAGCTCACAAGAAAGCGAGTTGAAGAAAGGAGCTCAGGGGCACTGTAATTCACAAACCTGCAGAGTTATAAATGACAGCTATCGTCCAAAAATATATTGAAGTAAGGCTGCCAAGAGGACTTGAAAGCGGGGCAGAATTGCAGGAAATCGATTTCAGGAGGTACACTGGAATTGCATGTAAAGCATAGAAAAGAGGCAGAACGTACACAATGATGCACTTGGCCAAAAAGGGCGTATGCGTTTTTTCCTGAATATATTCAGGAAAAAACGCATACGCACTTTTTGGCCAACCAAGCAAGCTTGCAAAGGATATCTGCACTACAATGAAGTCTCACTGCCCCCCGGTCAAAAGGGCCATCTGAAAAAAGTGTAAAATCCTGAATGGCAGGACAGGCCATGGAGAACTGGGAGCCTTGTTATGCTGATGGGCGGGATGTAAATTGCCAACAGCCACTCTGGAGAAGTGTATGGTGTGTCCTGAAACATCTAAAAAACAAAGCAACAGAGCCTAGGGCACTTCCACTTATGGTCCTATAGCTTAGGGAAATTAAAATCAAAAAGACACGGTCACCCCAAAGTTTGGGACGGCTCTGTTTACAAGAACCTCGTTTACGGTACAAGTTCAATATCACAGAAAGGGAAAAATGGATAAAGAAGTTGTGGTACTTACGTACAATGCAATATCACTCAGCAATGAAATCTATGTCATCAGGCCCGTAGCAGCATAATGAGTGGATTCAGGTATGATGATTCTAAGTGAAATAAGTCATACAGAAAAAGAAACACCATAAGATATCACTACTACACGGAAGGTAAACTTGGCTACACAAGAACTGAATTACAAAACAGAACAGGGTCTCAAATGTAGAAAACCAACTTATGCTTGCTTAAGGGGAAAGGTGAGTTGGGGTGCTGCATGAAACCAGAGATTGAAATTAGCACAGATACCGTTCCATAAGCCAAATATATAATAGACAAGAGCTACTCCTTGCTCAACGAAGTGGACTCAACACCCCATATTAAACGCTTAAGAATACACCTGACTAGAAATAATCTTAAAAACTACGGATTTATATGTCTCCGAAAGAGAATCAAGCGTGTGTACGGCGGCATAAACGCAGCAGTGATAGGATTGGTGAGGTGCGGTGAGCAAATGCAGACCCTTTGAAGTCATATTGCATGGTACCCATTCCATGGGTCTCAACTCTCCAAGTTTAAGGGATTCTTCCTTCAGCTAAAACATGCATGTGGAACACAGAGTATGATCCACCGTGTGATCAGGAAACGTGTTCAAATGTGTCTCAGTTTTCGTCCACTGGTACTCGGGTGCAACACTCCAGACGCTTTACTAACACTCTCCCCACTTGGAGAGTCAGTGCCTTTAACCTCCTGTATGGCCCAGTTTGCAATTTCTGCGGAAAATGTACAGGAATAGGGAGAACCAATGAGAAACTAGCTGGAGGTGTCTGGACGGCCAAATTTAACTCTCATTTCCCATCAGAAAGAGGAATTAACCAAAGGCTCAGCATGCCGTGCCGGAAACACACTAGGGTCTGAAGCAATCCTGCGGTGTTGCGGCCAGCTCACAAGAAAGCGAGTTGAAGAAAGGAGCTCAGGGGCACTGTAATTCACAAACCTGCAGAGTTATAAATGACAGCTATCGTCCAAAAATATATTGAAGTAAGGCTGCCAAGAGGACTTGAAAGCGGGGCAGAATTGCAGGAAACCAATTTCAGGAGGTAGACGGGAATTGCATGTAAAGCATAGGAAAAGAGGCAGAACGTCCACAATGATGCACTTGGCCAAAAAGGGCGTATGCGTTTTTTCCTGAATATATTCAGGAAAAAACGCATACGCCCTTTTTGGCCAACCAAGCAAGCTTGCAAAGGAAATCTGCACTACAATGAAGTCTCACTGCCCCCCGGTCAAAAGGGACATCTGAAAAAAGTGTAAAATCCAGAAAGGCAGGACAGGCCATGGAGAACTGGGAGCCTTGTTATGCTGATGGGCGGGATGTAAATTGCCAACAGCCACTCTGGAGAAGTGTATGGTGTTTCCTGAAACATCTAAAAAACAAAGCAACAGAGCCTAGGGCACTTCCACTTATGGTCCTATAGCTTTGGGAAATTAAAATCAAAAAGACACGGTCACAGACACCCCAAAACACACCACCAGACGTGGACCTGCCCACCAGAAAGACAAGATCCAGCCTCATACACCAGAACACAGGCACTAGTACCCTCCACCAGGAAGCCTACACAACCCACTGAACCAACCTTAGCCACTGGGGACAGACTCAAAAAACAACAGGAACTACGAACCTTCAGCCTGCAAAAAAAAAAAAAAGGAGACCCCAAACACAGTAAGATAAGCAAAATGAAAAGACAGAAAAACACACAGCAGATGAAGGAGCAAGATAAAAACCCACCAGAGCTAACAAATGAAGAGGAAATAGGCAGTCTACCTGAAAAAGAATTCAGAATAATGATAGTAAGGTTGATCCGAAATCTTGGAGATAGAATGGACAATAGAATGGACAAATTGCAAGAATCAGTTAACAAGGACCTAGAAGAACTAAAGATGAAACAAGCAACGATGAACAACACAATAAATGAAATTAAAAGTACTCTAGATGGGATCAATAGCAGAATAACTGAGGCAGAAGAACGGATAAGTGACCTGGAAGATAAAATAGTGGAAATAACTACTGCAGAGCAGAATAAAGAAAAAAGAATGAAAAGAACTGAGGACAGTCTCAGAGACCTCTGGGACAACATTAAACGCACCAACATTCGAATTATAGGGGTTCCAGAAGAAGAAGAGAAAAAGAAAGGGACTGAGAAAATATTTGAAGAGATTATAGTTGAAAACTTCCCTAATATGGGAAAGGAAATAGTTAATCAAGTCCAGGAAGCACAGAGAGTCCCATACAGGATAAATCCAAGGAGAAATACGCCAAGACACATATTAATCAAACTGTCAAAAATTAAATACAAAGAAAACATATTAAAAGCAGCAAGGGAAAAACAACAAATAACACACAAGGGAATCCCCATAAGGTTAACAGCTGATCTTTCAGCAGAAACTCTGCAAGCCAGAAGGGAGTGGCAGGACATATTGAAAGTGTTGAAGGAGAAAAACCTGCAACCAAGATTACTCTACCCAGCAAGGATCTCATTCAGATTTGATGGAGAAATTAAAACCTTTACAGACAAGCAAAAGCTGAGAGAGTTCAGCACCACCAAACCACCTCTACAACAACTGCTAAAGGAACTTCTCTAGGCAAGAAACACAAAAGAAGGAAAGGACCTACAGTAACAAAC
Organism: Leucopleurus acutus; assembly: GCF_964270905.1. Taxonomy (NCBI): domain Eukaryota; kingdom Metazoa; phylum Chordata; class Mammalia; order Artiodactyla; family Delphinidae; genus Leucopleurus; species Leucopleurus acutus. The sequence continues at coordinate 117,916,886 of NC_139142.1, read as the reverse complement.
CCAAAACAATGAAGAAAATGGGAATAGGAACACACATATCGATAATTACCTTAAATGTAAATGGACTAAATGCTCCCACCAAAAGACACAGATTGGCTGAATGGATACAAAAACAAGACCCATATATTTGCTGTCTACAAGAGACCCACTTCAGACCTAGAGACACATACAGACTGAAAGTAAGGGGATGGAAAAAGGTATTTCATGCAAGTGGAAACCAAAAGAAAGCTGGAGTAGCAATTCTCATATCAGACAAAATAGACTTTAAAACAAAGACTATTAGAAGAGACAAAGAAGGACACTACATAATGATCAAGGGATCAATCCAAGAGGAAGATATAACAATTGTAAATATTTATGCACCCAACATAGGTGCACCTCAATACATAAGGCAAATACTGACAACCATAAAAGGGGAAATCGACAGTAACACATTCATAGTAGGGGACTTTAACACCCCACTTTCACCAATGGACAGATCATCCAAAATGAAAATAAATAAGGAAACACAAGCTTTAAATGATACATTAAATGAGATGGAGTTAATTGATATTTATAGGACATTCCACCCAAAAACAACAGAATACACATTTTTCTCAAGTGCTCATGGAACATTCTCCAGGATAGATCATATCTTGGGTCACAAATCAAGCCTTGGTATTTAAGAAAATTGAAATTGTATCAAGTATCTTTTCTGACCACAACGCCATGAGACTAGATATCAATTACAGGAAAAGATCTGTAAAAAATACAAACACATGGAGGCTAAACAATACACTACTTAATAATGAAGATATCACTGAAGAAATCAAAGAGGAAATCAAAAAATACCTAGAAACAAATGACAATGGAGACACAACGACCCAAAACCTGTGGGATGCAGCAAAAGCAGTTCTAAGGGGGAAGTTTATAGCAATACAAGCCCACCTTAAGAAGCAGGAAGCATCTCGAATAAACAACCTAACCTTGCACCTCAAGCAATTAGAGAAAGAAGAACAAAAAAACCCCAAAGCTAGCAGAAGGAAAGAAATCATAAAAATCAGATCAGAAATAAATGAAAAAGAAATGAAGGAAACAATAGCAAAGATCAATAAAACTAAAAGCTGGTTCTTTGAGAAGATAAACAAAATAGATAAACCACTAGCCAGACTCATCAAGAAAAAAAGGGAGAAGACCCAAATCAATAGAATTAGAAATGAAAAAGGAGAGGTAACAACTGACACTGCAGAAATAAAAGAGATCATGAGCGATTACTACAAGCAACTCTATGCCAATAAAATGGACAATCTGGAAGAAATGGACAAATTCTTAGAGAGGCACAACCTGCCAAGACTGAATCAGGAAGAAATAGAAAATATGAACAGACCAATCACAAGCACTGAAATTGAAACTGTGATTAAAAATCTTCCAACAAAGAAAAGCCCAGGACCAGATGGCTTCACAGGCGAATTCTATCAAACATTTAGAGAAGAGCTAACACCTATCCTTCTCAAACTCTTCCAAAATATAGCAGAGGGAGGAACACTCCCAAACTCCTTCTACGAGGCCACCATCACCTTGATACCAAAACCAGACAAGGATATCACAAAGAAAGAAAACTACAGGCCAATATCACTGATGAACATAGATGCAAAAATCCTCAACAAAATACTAGCAAACAGAATCCAACAGCACATTAAAAAGATCATACACCATGATCAAGTGGGGTTTATTCCAGGAATGCAAGGATTCTTCAATATACGCAAATCTATCAATGTGATAAACCATATTAACAAACTGAAGGAGAAAAACCATATGATCATCTCAATAGATGCAGAGAAAGCTTTTGACAAAATTCAACACCGATTTATGATAAAAACCCTGCAGAAAGTAGGCATAGAGGGAACTTTCCTCAACATAATAAAGGCCATATATGACAAGCCCACAGCAAACATCATCCTCAATGGTGAAAAACTGAAAGCATTTCCACTAAGATCAGGAACAAGACAAGGTTGCCCACTCTCACCACTCTTATTCAACATAGTTTTGGAAGTTTTAGCCACAGCAATCAGAGAAGAAAAGGAAATAAAAGGAATCCAAATCGGAAAAGAAGAAGTAAAGCTGTCACTGTTTGCAGATGACATGATCCTATACATAGAGAACCCTAAAGATGCTACCAGAAAACTACTAGAGCTAATCAATGAATTTGGTAAAGTGGCAGGATACAAAATTAATGCACAGAAATCTCTGGCATTCCTATATACTAATGATGAAAAATCTGAAAGTGAAATCAAGAAAACACTCCCATTTACCATTGCAACAAAAAGAATAAAATATCTAGGAATAAACCTACCTAAGGAGACAAAAGATCTGTATGCAGAAAATTATAAGACACTGATGAAAGAAATTAAAGATGATACAAATAGATGGAGAGATATACCATGTTCTTGGATTGGAAGAATCAACATTGTGAAAATGACTTTACTACCGAAAGCAATCTATAGATTCAATGCAATCCCTATCAAACTACCACTGGCATTTTTCACAGAACTAGAACAAAAAATTTTGCAATTTGTATGGAAACACAAAAGACCCCGAATAGCCAAAGCAATCTTGAGAACGAAAGAAGGAACTGGAGGAATCAGGCTCCCAGACTTCAGACTATACTACAAAGCTACAGTTATCAAGACGGTATGGTACTGGCACAAAAACAGAAAGATAGATCAATGGAACAGGATAGAAAGCCCAGAGATAAACCCACGCACATATGGTCACCTTATCTTTGACAAAGGAGGAAGAAATGTACAGTGGAGAAAGGACAGCCTATTCAATAAGTGGTGCTGGGAAAACTGGACAGCTACATGTAAAAGTATGAAATTAGATCACTCCCTAACACCGTACACAAAAATAAGCTCAAAATGGATTAAAGACCTAAATGTAAGGCCAGAAACTATCAAACTCTTAGAGGAAAACATAGGCAGAACACTCTATGACATAAATCACAGCAAGGTCCTTTTTGACCCACCTCTTAGAGAAATGGAAATAAAAAGAAGAGTAAACAAATGGGACCTAATGAAACTTAAAAGCTTTTGCGCAGCAAAGGAAACCATAAAGAAGACCAAAAGACAACCCTCAGAATGGGAGAAAATATTTGCAAATGAAGCAACTGACAAAGGATTGATCTCCAAAATTTATAAGCAGCTCATGCAGCTTAATAACAAAAAAACAAACAACCCAATCCAAAAATGGGCAGAAGACCTAAATAGACATTTCTCCAAAGAAGATATACAGAGTGCCAACAAACACATGAAAGAATGCTCAACATCACTAATCATGAGAGAAATGCAAATCAAAACTACAATGAGATATCATCTCACACCAGTCAGAATGGCCATCATCAAAAAATCTAGAAACAATAAATGCTGGAGAGGGTGTGGAGAAAAGGGAACCCTCTTACACTGTTGGTGGGAATGTAAATTGATACAGCCACTGTGGAGAACAGTATGGAGGTTCCTTAAAAAGCTACAAATAGAACTACCATATGACCCAGCAATTCCACTACTGGGCATATACCCTGAGAAAACCATAATTCAAAAAGAGTCATGTACCAAAATGTTCATTGCAGCTCTATTTACAATAGCCCAGAGATGGAAACAACCTAAGTGTCCATCATCGGATGAATGGATAAAGAAGATGTGGCACATATATACAATGGAATATTACTCAGCCATAAAAAGAGACGAAATTGAGCTATTTGTAATGAGGTGGATAGACCTAGAGTCTGTCATACAGAGTGAAGTAAGTCAGAAAGAGAGAGACAAATACCGTATGCTAACACATATATATGGAATTTAAAAAAAAAATGTCATGAAAAACCTAGGGGTGAAACAGGAATAAAGACACAGACTTACTAGAGAATGGACTTGAGGCTATGGGGAGGGGGAAGGGTAAACGGTGACAAAGCGATAAAGAGACATGGACATATATACACTACCAAACGTAAGGTAGATAGCTAGTGGGAAGCAGCCGCATAGCACAGGGAGATCAGCTCGGTGCTTTGTGACCGCCTGGAGGGGTCGGATAGGGAGGGTGGGAGGGAGGGAGACGCAAGCGGGAAGAGATATGGGAATATATGTATATATATAACTGATTCATTTTGTTGTGAAGCTGAAACTAACATACCATTGTAAAGCAATTATACTCCAATAAAGATGTTAAAAAAAAAAAAAAAAAGACACGGTCACCCCAAAGTTTGGGACGGCTCTGTTTACAAGAACCTCGTTTACGGTACAAGTTCAATATCACAGAAAGGGAAAAATGGATAAAGAAGTTGTGGTACTTACGTACAATGCAATATCACTCAGCAATGAAATCTATGTCATCAGGCCCGTAGCAGCATAATGAGTGGATTCAGGTATGATGATTCTAAGTGAAATAAGTCACACAGAAAAAGAAACACCATAAGATATCACTACTACACGGAAGGTAAACTTGGCTACACAAGAACTGAATTACAAAACAGAACAGGGTGTCAAATGTAGAAAACCAACTTATGCTTGCTTAAGGGGAAAGGTGAGTTGGGGTGCTGCATGAAACCAGAGATTGAAATTAGCACAGATACCGTTCCATAAGCCAAATATGTAATAGACAAGAGCTACTCCTTGCTCAACGAAGTGGACTCAACACCCCATATTAAACGCTTAAGAATACACCTGACTAGAAATAATCTTCAAAATTACGGATTTATATGTCTCCGAAAGAGAATCAAGCGTGTGTACAGCGGCATAAACGCAGCAGTGATAGGATTGGTGAGGTGCGGTGAGCAAATGCAGACCCTTTGAAGTCATATTGCATGGTACCCATTCCATGGGTCTCAACTCTCCAAGTTTAAGGGATTCTTCCTTCAGCTAAAACATGCATGTGGAACACAGAGTATGATCCACCGTGTGATCAGGAAACGTGTTCAAATGTGTCTCAGTTTTCGTCCCCTGGTACTCGGGTGCAACACTCCAGACGCTTTACTAACACTCTCCCCACTTGGAGAGTCAGTGCCTTTAACCTCCTGTATGGCCCAGTTTGCAATTTCTGCGGAAAATGTACAGGAATAGGGAGAACCAATGAGAAACTAGCTGGAGGTGTCTGGACGGGCAAATTTAACTCTCATTTCCCATCAGAAAGAGGAATTAACCAAAGGCTCAGCATGCCGTGCCGGAACCACACTAGGGCCTGAAGCAATACTACGGTGTTGCAGCCAGATCACAAGAAAGTGAGTTGAAGAAAGGAGCTCAGGGGCACTGTAATTCACAAACCTGCAGAGTTATAAATGACAGCTATCGTCCAAAAATATATTGAAGTAAGGCTTCCAAGATGACTTGAAAGCGGGGCAGAATTGCACGAAACCGATTTCATGAGGTAGACAGGAATTGCATGTAAAGCATAGGAAAAGAGGCAGAACGACCACAATGATGCACTTGGCCAAAAAGGGCGTATGCGTTTTTTCCTGAATATATTCAGGAAAAAACGCATACGCCCTTTTTGGCCAACCAAGCAAGCTTGCAAAGGAAATCTGCACTACAATGAAGTCTCACTGCCCCCCTGTCAAAAGGGCCATCTGAAAAATGTGTAAAATCCAGAAAGGCAGGACAGGCCATGGAGAATTGGGAGCCTTGTTATGCTGGTGAGCGTGATGTAAATTGCCAACAGCCAATCTGGAGAAGTGTATGGTGTTTCCTGAAACATCTAAAAAACAAAGCAACAGAGCCTAGGGCACTTCCACTTATGGTCCTATAGCTTAGGGAAATTAAAATCAAAAAGACACAGCCACCCCAAAGTTTGGGACGGCTCTGTTTAGAAGAACCTCGTTTACGGTACAAGTTCAATATCACAGAAAGCGAAAAATGGATAAAGAAGTTGTGGTACTTACGTACAATGCAATATCACTCAGCAATGAAATCTATGTCATCAGGCCCGTAGCAGCATAATGAGTGGATGCAGGTATGATGAGTCTAAGTGAAATAAGTCACACAGAAAAAGAAACATCATAAGATATCACTACTACACGGAATGTAAACTTGGCTACACAGGAACTGAATTACAAAACAGAAAAGGGTCTCAAATGTAGAAAACCAACTTATGCTTGCTTAAGTGGAAAGGTGAGTTGGGGTGCTGCATGAAACCAGAGATTGAAATTAGCACAGATACCGTTCCATAAGCCAAATATGCAATAGACAAGAGCTACTCCTTGCTGAACGAAGTGGACTCAACACCCGATATTAAACGTCTAAGAATATACCTGACGAGAAATAATCTTAAAACCTACGCATTTATATGTCTCCGAAAGAGAATCAAGCGTGTGTACAGCGGCATAAACGCAGCAGTGATAGGATTGGTGAGGTTCGGTGAGCAAATGTAGACCCTTTGAAGTCATACTGCATGGTACCCATTCCATGGGTCTCAACTCTCCAGGTTTAAGGGATTCTTCCTTCAGCTGAAACATGCATGTGGAACACAGAGTATGATCCACCGTGTGATCAGGAAACGTGTTCAAATGTGTCTCAGTTTTCGTCCACTGGTACTCGGGTGCAACATTCAAGACGCTTTACTAACACTCTCCCCACTTGGAGAGTCAGTGTCTTTAAACTCCTGTTTGGCCCAGTTTGCAATTTCTGCGGAAAATGTACAGGAATAGGGAGAACCAATGAGAAACTAGCTGGAGGTGTCTGGACGGGCAAATTTAACTCTCATTTCCCACCAGAAAGAGGAATTAACCAAAGGCTCAGCATGCCGTGCCGGAACCACACTAGGGCCTGAAGCAATCCTGCGGTGTTGCGGCCAGCTCACAAGAAAGCGAGTTGAAGAAAGGAGCTCAGGGGCACTGTAATTCACAAACCTGCAGAGTTATAAATGACAGCTATCGTCCAAAAATATATTGAAGTAAGGCTGCCAAGAGGACTTGAAAGCGGGGCAGGATTGCAGGAAACCGATTTCAGGAGGTAGACAGGAATTGCATGTAAAGCATAGGAAAAGAGGCAGAACGTCCACAATGATGCACTTGGCCAAAAAGGGCGTATGCGTTTTTTCCTGAATATATTCAGGAAAAAACGCATACGCCCTTTTTGGCCAACCAAGAAAGCTTGCAAAGGATATCTGCACTACAATGAAGTCTCACTGCCCCCCGGTCAAAAGGGCCATCTGAAAAAAGTGTAAAATCCAGAAAGGCAGGACAGGCCATGGAGAACTGGGAGCCTTGTTATGCTGATGGGCGGGATGTAAATTGCCAACAGCCACTCTGGAGAAGTGTATGGTGTTTCCTGAAACATCTAAAAAACAAAGCAACAGAGCCTAGGTCACTTCCACTTATGGTCCTATAGCTTAGGGAAATTAAAATCAAAAAGACACGGTCACCCCAAAGTTTGGGACGGCTCTGTTTACAAGAACCTCGTTTACGGTACAAGTTCAATATCACAGAAAGCGAAAAATGGATACAGAAGTTGTGGTACTTACGTACAATGCAATATCACTCAGCAATGAAATCTGTCATCAGGCCCGTAGCAGCATAATGAGTGGATTCAGGTATGATGATTCTAAGTGAAATAAGTCACACAGAAAAAGAAACACCATAAGATATCACTACTACACGGAAGCTAAACTTGGCTACACAAGAACTGAATTACAAAACAGAACAGGGTCTCAAATGTAGAAAACCAACTTATGCTTGCTTGAGGGGAAAGGTGAGTTGGGGTGCTGCATGAAACCAGAGATTGAAATTAGCACAGATACCGTTCCATAAGCCAAATATGTAATAGACAAGAGCTACTCCTTGCTCAACGAAGTGGACTCAACACCCCATATTAAATGCCTAAGAATATACCTGACTAGTAAGAATATTAAAACATACGGATTTATATGTCTCCGAAAGAGAATCAAGCCTGTGTACAGCAGCATAAACGCAGCAGTGATAGGATTGGTGAGGTTCAGTGAGCAAATGCAGACCCTTTGAAGTCATATTGCATGGTACCCATTCCATGGGTCTCAACTCTCCAAGTTTAAGGGATTCTTCCTTCAGCTAAAACATGCATGTGGAACACAGAGTATGATCCACCGTGTGATCAGGAAACGTGTTCAAATGTGTCTCAGTTTTCGTCCCCTGGTACTCGGGTGCAACACTCCAGACGCTTTACTAACACTCTCTCCACTTGGAGAGTCAGTGCCTTTATCCTCCTGTATGACCCAGTTTGCAATTTCTGCGGAAAATGTACAGGAATAGGGAGAACCAATGATAAACTAGCTGGAGGTGTCTGGACGGGCAAATTTAACTCTCATTTCCCACCAGGAAGAGGAATTAACCAAAGGCTCAGCGTGCCGTGCCGGATCCACACTAGGGCCTCAAGCAATCCTGCGGTGTTGCGGCCAGCTCACAAAAAAGCGAGTTGAAGAAAGGAGCTCAGGGGCACTGTAATTCACAAACCTGCAGAGTTATAAATGACAGCTATCGTCCAAAAATATATTGAAGTAAGGCTGCCAAGAGGACTTGAAAGTGGTGCAGAATTGCACGAAACCGATTTCAGGAGGTAGACTGGAATTGCATGAAAGCATAGGAAAAGAGGCAGAACATCCACAACGATGCACTTGGCCAAAAAGGGCGTATGCGTTTTTTCCTGAATATATTCAGGAAAAAACGCATACGCCCTTTTTGGCCAACCAAGAAAGCTTGCAAAGGAAATCTGCACTACAATGAAGTCTCACTGCCGCCCAGTCAAAACGGCCATCTGAAAAATGTGCAAAATCCAGAAAGGCAGGACAGGCCATGGAAAACTGGGAGCCTTGTTATGCTGATGGGCGGGATGTAAATTGCCAACAGCCACTCTGGAGAAGTGTATGGTGTTTCCTGAAACATCTAAAAAACAAAGCAACAGAGCCTAGGGCACTTCCACTTATGGTCCTATAGCTTAGGGAAATTAAAATCAAAAAGACACAGTCACCCCAAAGTTTGGGACGGCTCTGTTTACAAGAACCTCGTTTACGGTACAAGTTCAATATCACAGAAAGGGAAAAATGGATAAAGAAGATGTGGTACTTACGTACAATGCAATATCACTCAGCAATGAAATCTATGTCATCAGGCCCGTAGCAGCATAATGAGTAGATTCAGGTATGATGATTCTAAGTGAAATAAGTCACACAGAAAAAGAAACACCATAAGATATCACTACTACACGGAAGGTAAACTTGGCTACACAGGAACTGAATTACAAAACAGAAAAGGGTCTCAAATGTAGAAAACCAACTTATGCTTGCTTGAGGGGAAAGGTGAGTTGGGGTGCTGCATGAAACCAGAGATTGAAATTAGCACAGATACCGTTCCATAAGCCAAATATGTAATAGACAAGAGCTACTCCTTGCTCAACGAAGTGGACTCAACACCCCATATTAAACTCCTAAGAATATACCTGACTAGTAAGAATATTAAAACCTACCGATTTATATGTCTCCGAAAGAGAATCAAGCGTGTGTACGGCTGCATAAACGCAGCAGTGATAGGATTGGTGAAGTTCGGTGAGCAAATGCAGACCCTTTGAAGTCATATTGCATGGTACCCATTCCATGGGTCTCAACTCTCCATGTTTAAGGGATTCTTCCTTCAGCTGAAACATGCATGTGGAACCCAGAGTATGATCCACCGTGTGATCGGGAAACGTGTTCAAATGTGTCTCAGTTTTCGTCCCGTGGAACTCGGGTGCAACATTCCAGATGCTTTACTAACACTCTCCCCACTTGGAGAGTCAGTGCCTTTAACATCCTGTTTGGCCCAGTTTGCAATTTCTGTGGAAAATGAACAGGAATAGGGAGAACGAAAGAGAGACTAGCTGGAGGTTTCTGGACGGGCAAATTTAACTCTCATTTCCCACCAGGAAGAGGAATTAACCAAAGGCTCAGCATGCCGTGCCGGAACTACACTAGGGCCTGAAGCAATCCTGTGGTGTTGCGGCCAGCTCACAAGAAAGCGAGTTGAAGAAAGGAGCTCAGGGGCACTGTAATTCACAAACCTGCAGAGTTATAAATGACAGCTATCGTCCAAAAATATATTGAAGTAAGGCTGCCAAGAGGACTTGAAAGCGGGGCAGAATTGCAGGAAATCGATTTCAGGAGGTACACTGGAATTGCATGTAAAGCATAGAAAAGAGGCAGAACGTACACAATGATGCACTTGGCCAAAAAGGGCGTATGCGTTTTTTCCTGAATATATTCAGGAAAAAACGCATACGCACTTTTTGGCCAACCAAGCAAGCTTGCAAAGGATATCTGCACTACAATGAAGTCTCACTGCCCCCCGGTCAAAAGGGCCATCTGAAAAAAGTGTAAAATCCTGAATGGCAGGACAGGCCATGGAGAACTGGGAGCCTTGTTATGCTGATGGGCGGGATGTAAATTGCCAACAGCCACTCTGGAGAAGTGTATGGTGTGTCCTGAAACATCTAAAAAACAAAGCAACAGAGCCTAGGGCACTTCCACTTATGGTCCTATAGCTTAGGGAAATTAAAATCAAAAAGACACGGTCACCCCAAAGTTTGGGACGGCTCTGTTTACAAGAACCTCGTTTACGGTACAAGTTCAATATCACAGAAAGGGAAAAATGGATAAAGAAGTTGTGGTACTTACGTACAATGCAATATCACTCAGCAATGAAATCTATGTCATCAGGCCCGTAGCAGCATAATGAGTGGATTCAGGTATGATGATTCTAAGTGAAATAAGTCATACAGAAAAAGAAACACCATAAGATATCACTACTACACGGAAGGTAAACTTGGCTACACAAGAACTGAATTACAAAACAGAACAGGGTCTCAAATGTAGAAAACCAACTTATGCTTGCTTAAGGGGAAAGGTGAGTTGGGGTGCTGCATGAAACCAGAGATTGAAATTAGCACAGATACCGTTCCATAAGCCAAATATATAATAGACAAGAGCTACTCCTTGCTCAACGAAGTGGACTCAACACCCCATATTAAACGCTTAAGAATACACCTGACTAGAAATAATCTTAAAAACTACGGATTTATATGTCTCCGAAAGAGAATCAAGCGTGTGTACGGCGGCATAAACGCAGCAGTGATAGGATTGGTGAGGTGCGGTGAGCAAATGCAGACCCTTTGAAGTCATATTGCATGGTACCCATTCCATGGGTCAAAACTCTCCAAGTTTAAGGGATTCTTCCTTCAGCTAAAACATGCATGTGGAACACAGAGTATGATCCACCGTGTGATCAGGAAACGTGTTCAAATGTGTCTCAGTTTTCGTCCCCTGGTACTCGGGTGCAACACTCCAGACGCTTTACTAACACTCTCCCCACTTGGAGAGTCAGTGCCTTTAACCTCCTGTATGGCCCAGTTTGCAATTTCTGCGGAAAATGTACAGGAATAGGGAGAACCAATGAGAAACTAGCTGGAGGTGTCTGGACGGCCAAATTTAACTCTCATTTCCCATCAGAAAGAGGAATTAACCAAAGGCTCAGCATGCCGTGCCGGAAACACACTAGGGCCTGAAGCAATCCTGCGGTGTTGCGGCCAGCTCACAAGAAAGCGAGTTGAAGAAAGGAGCTCAGGGGCACTGTAATTCACAAACCTGCAGAGTTATAAATGACAGCTATCGTCCAAAAATATATTGAAGTAAGGCTGCCAAGAGGACTTGAAAGCGGGGCAGAATTGCAGGAAACCGATTTCAGGAGGTAGACGGGAATTGCATGTAAAGCATAGGAAAAGAGGCAGAACGTCCACAATGATGCACTTGGCCAAAAAGGGCGTATGCGTTTTTTCCTGAATATATTCAGGAAAAAACGCATACGCCCTTTTTGGCCAACCAAGCAAGCTTGCAAAGGAAATATGCACTACAATGAAGTCTCACTGCCCCCCGGTCAAAAGGGACATCTGAAAAAAGTGTAAAATCTAGAAAGGCAGGACAGGCCATGGAGAACTGGGAGCCTTGTTATGCTGATGGGCGGGATGTAAATTGCCAACAGCCACTCTGGAGAAGTGTATGGTGTTTCCTGAAACATCTAAAAAACAAAGCAACAGAGCCTAGGGCACTTCCACTTATGGTCCTATAGCTTTGGGAAATTAAAATCAAAAAGACACGGTCACAGACACCCCAAAACACACCACCAGACGTGGACCTGCCCACCAGAAAGACAAGATCCAGCCTCATACACCAGAACACAGGGACTAGTACCCTCCACCAGGAAGCCTACACAACCCACTGAACCAACCTTAGCCACTGGGGACAGACTCAAAAAACAACAGGAACTACGAACCTTCAGCCTGCAAAAAAAAAAAAAAGGAGACCCCAAACACAGTAAGATAAGCAAAATGAAAAGACAGAAAAACACACAGCAGATGAAGGAGCAAGATAAAAACCCACCAGAGCTAACAAATGAAGAGGAAATAGGCAGTCTACCTGAAAAAGAATTCAGAATAATGATAGTAAGGTTGATCCGAAATCTTGGAGATAGAATGGACAATAGAATGGACAAATTGCAAGAATCAGTTAACAAGGACCTAGAAGAACTAAAGATGAAACAAGCAACGATGAACAACACAATAAATGAAATTAAAAGTACTCTAGATGGGATCAATAGCAGAATAACTGAGGCAGAAGAACGGATAAGTGACCTGGAAGATAAAATAGTGGAAATAACTACTGCAGAGCAGAATAAAGAAAAAAGAATGAAAAGAACTGAGGACAGTCTCAGAGACCTCTGGGACAACATTAAACGCACCAACATTCGAATTATAGGGGTTCCAGAAGAAGAAGAGAAAAAGAAAGGGACTGAGAAAATATTTGAAGAGATTATAGTTGAAAACTTCCCTAATATGGGAAAGGAAATAGTTAATCAAGTCCAGGAAGCACAGAGAGTCCCATACAGGATAAATCCAAGGAGAAATACGCCAAGACACATATTAATCAAACTGTCAAAAATTAAATACAAAGAAAACATATTAAAAGCAGCAAGGGAAAAACAACAAATAACACACAAGGGAATCCCCATAAGGTTAACAGCTGATCTTTCAGCAGAAACTCTGCAAGCCAGAAGGGAGTGGCAGGACATATTGAAAGTGTTGAAGGAGAAAAACCTGCAACCAAGATTACTCTACCCAGCAAGGATCTCATTCAGATTTGATGGAGAAATTAAAACCTTTACAGACAAGCAAAAGCTGAGAGAGTTCAGCACCACCAAACCACCTCTACAACAACTGCTAAAGGAACTTCTCTAGGCAAGAAACACAAAAGAAGGAAAGGACCTACAATAACAAACCCAAAACAATGAAGAAAATGGGAATAGGAACACACATATCGATAATTACCTTAAATGTAAATGGACTAAATGCTCCCACCAAAAGACACAGATTGGCTGAATGGATACAAAAACAAGACCCATATATTTGCTGTCTACAAGAGACCCACTTCAGACCTAGAGACACATACAGACTGAAAGTAAGGGGATGGAAAAAGGTATTTCATGCAAGTGGAAACCAAAAGAAAGCTGGAGTAGCAATTCTCATATCAGACAAAATAGACTTTAAAACAAAGACTATTAGAAGAGACAAAGAAGGACACTACATAATGATCAAGGGATCAATCCAAGAGGAAGATATAACAATTGTAAATATTTATGCACCCAACATAGGTGCACCTCAATACATAAGGCAAATACTGACAACCATAAAAGGGGAAATCGACAGTAACACATTCATAGTAGGGGACTTTAACACCCCACTTTCACCAATGGACAGATCATCCAAAATGAAAATAAATAAGGAAACACAAGCTTTAAATGATACATTAAATGAGATGGAGTTAATTGATATTTATAGGACATTCCACCCAAAAACAACAGAATACACATTTTTCTCAAGTGCTCATGGAACATTCTCCAGGATAGATCATATCTTGGGTCACAAATCAAGCCTTGGTATTTAAGAAAATTGAAATTGTATCAAGTATCTTTTCTGACCACAACGCCATGAGACTAGATATCAATTACAGGAAAAGATCTGTAAAAAATACAAACACATGGAGGCTAAACAATACACTACTTAATAATGAAGATATCACTGAAGAAATCAAAGAGGAAATCAAAAAATACCTAGAAACAAATGACAATGGAGACACAACGACCCAAAACCTGTGGGATGCAGCAAAAGCAGTTCTAAGGGGGAAGTTTATAGCAATACAAGCCCACCTTAAGAAGCAGGAAGCATCTCGAATAAACAACCTAACCTTGCACCTCAAGCAATTAGAGAAAGAAGAACAAAAAAACCCCAAAGCTAGCAGAAGGAAAGAAATCATAAAAATCAGATCAGAAATAAATGAAAAAGAAATGAAGGAAACAATAGCAAAGATCAATAAAACTAAAAGCTGGTTCTTTGAGAAGATAAACAAAATAGATAAACCACTAGCCAGACTCATCAAGAAAAAAAGGGAGAAGACCCAAATCAATAGAATTAGAAATGAAAAAGGAGAGGTAACAACTGACACTGCAGAAATAAAAGAGATCATGAGCGATTACTACAAGCAACTCTATGCCAATAAAATGGACAATCTGGAAGAAATGGACAAATTCTTAGAGAGGCACAACCTGCCAAGACTGAATCAGGAAGAAATAGAAAATATGAACAGACCAATCACAAGCACTGAAATTGAAACTGTGATTAAAAATCTTCCAACAAAGAAAAGCCCAGGACCAGATGGCTTCACAGGCGAATTCTATCAAACATTTAGAGAAGAGCTAACACCTATCCTTCTCAAACTCTTCCAAAATATAGCAGAGGGAGGAACACTCCCAAACTCCTTCTACGAGGCCACCATCACCTTGATACCAAAACCAGACAAGGATATCACAAAGAAAGAAAACTACAGGCCAATATCACTGATGAACATAGATGCAAAAATCCTCAACAAAATACTAGCAAACAGAATCCAACAGCACATTAAAAAGATCATACACCATGATCAAGTGGGGTTTATTCCAGGAATGCAAGGATTCTTCAATATACGCAAATCTATCAATGTGATAAACCATATTAACAAACTGAAGGAGAAAAACCATATGATCATCTCAATAGATGCAGAGAAAGCTTTTGACAAAATTCAACACCGATTTATGATAAAAACCCTGCAGAAAGTAGGCATAGAGGGAACTTTCCTCAACATAATAAAGGCCATATATGACAAGCCCACAGCAAACATCATCCTCAATGGTGAAAAACTGAAAGCATTTCCACTAAGATCAGGAACAAGACAAGGTTGCCCACTCTCACCACTCTTATTCAACATAGTTTTGGAAGTTTTAGCCACAGCAATCAGAGAAGAAAAGGAAATAAAAGGAATCCAAATCGGAAAAGAAGAAGTAAAGCTGTCACTGTTTGCAGATGACATGATCCTATACATAGAGAACCCTAAAGATGCTACCAGAAAACTACTAGAGCTAATCAATGAATTTGGTAAAGTGGCAGGATACAAAATTAATGCACAGAAATCTCTGGCATTCCTATATACTAATGATGAAAAATCTGAAAGTGAAATCAAGAAAACACTCCCATTTACCATTGCAACAAAAAGAATAAAATATCTAGGAATAAACCTACCTAAGGAGACAAAAGATCTGTATGCAGAAAATTATAAGACACTGATGAAAGAAATTAAAGATGATACAAATAGATGGAGAGATATACCATGTTCTTGGATTGGAAGAATCAACATTGTGAAAATGACTTTACTACCGAAAGCAATCTATAGATTCAATGCAATCCCTATCAAACTACCACTGGCATTTTTCACAGAACTAGAACAAAAAATTTTGCAATTTGTATGGAAACACAAAAGACCCCGAATAGCCAAAGCAATCTTGAGAACGAAAGAAGGAACTGGAGGAATCAGGCTCCCAGACTTCAGACTATACTACAAAGCTACAGTTATCAAGACGGTATGGTACTGGCACAAAAACAGAAAGATAGATCAATGGAACAGGATAGAAAGCCCAGAGATAAACCCACGCACATATGGTCACCTTATCTTTGACAAAGGAGGAAGAAATGTACAGTGGAGAAAGGACAGCCTATTCAATAAGTGGTGCTGGGAAAACTGGACAGCTACATGTAAAAGTATGAAATTAGATCACTCCCTAACACCGTACACAAAAATAAGCTCAAAATGGATTAAAGACCTAAATGTAAGGCCAGAAACTATCAAACTCTTAGAGGAAAACATAGGCAGAACACTCTATGACATAAATCACAGCAAGGTCCTTTTTGACCCACCTCTTAGAGAAATGGAAATAAAAAGAAGAGTAAACAAATGGGACCTAATGAAACTTAAAAGCTTTTGCGCAGCAAAGGAAACCATAAAGAAGACCAAAAGACAACCCTCAGAATGGGAGAAAATATTTGCAAATGAAGCAACTGACAAAGGATTGATCTCCAAAATTTATAAGCAGCTCATGCAGCTTAATAACAAAAAAACAAACAACCCAATCCAAAAATGGGCAGAAGACCTAAATAGACATTTCTCCAAAGAAGATATACAGAGTGCCAACAAACACATGAAAGAATGCTCAACATCACTAATCATGAGAGAAATGCAAATCAAAACTACAATGAGATATCATCTCACACCAGTCAGAATGGCCATCATCAAAAAATCTAGAAACAATAAATGCTGGAGAGGGTGTGGAGAAAAGGGAACCCTCTTACACTGTTGGTGGGAATGTAAATTGATACAGCCACTGTGGAGAACAGTATGGAGGTTCCTTAAAAAGCTACAAATAGAACTACCATATGACCCAGCAATTCCACTACTGGGCATATACCCTGAGAAAACCATAATTCAAAAAGAGTCATGTACCAAAATGTTCATTGCAGCTCTATTTACAATAGCCCAGAGATGGAAACAACCTAAGTGTCCATCATCGGATGAATGGATAAAGAAGATGTGGCACATATATACAATGGAATATTACTCAGCCATAAAAAGAGACGAAATTGAGCTATTTGTAATGAGGTGGATAGACCTAGAGTCTGTCATACAGAGTGAAGTAAGTCAGAAAGAGAGAGACAAATACCGTATGCTAACACATATATATGGAATTTAAAAAAAAAATGTCATGAAAAACCTAGGGGTGAAACAGGAATAAAGACACAGACTTACTAGAGAATGGACTTGAGGCTATGGGGAGGGGGAAGGGTAAACGGTGACAAAGCGATAAAGAGACATGGACATATATACACTACCAAACGTAAGGTAGATAGCTAGTGGGAAGCAGCCGCATAGCACAGGGAGATCAGCTCGGTGCTTTGTGACCGCCTGGAGGGGTCGGATAGGGAGGGTGGGAGGGAGGGAGACGCAAGCGGGAAGAGATATGGGAATATATGTATATATATAACTGATTCATTTTGTTGTGAAGCTGAAACTAACATACCATTGTAAAGCAATTATACTCCAATAAAGATGTTAAAAAAAAAAAAAAAAAGACACGGTCACCCCAAAGTTTGGGACGGCTCTGTTTACAAGAACCTCGTTTACGGTACAAGTTCAATATCACAGAAAGGGAAAAATGGATAAAGAAGTTGTGGTACTTACGTACAATGCAATATCACTCAGCAATGAAATCTATGTCATCAGGCCCGTAGCAGCATAATGAGTGGATTCAGGTATGATGATTCTAAGTGAAATAAGTCACACAGAAAAAGAAACACCATAAGATATCACTACTACACGGAAGGTAAACTTGGCTACACAAGAACTGAATTACAAAACAGAACAGGGTGTCAAATGTAGAAAACCAACTTATGCTTGCTTAAGGGGAAAGGTGAGTTGGGGTGCTGCATGAAACCAGAGATTGAAATTAGCACAGATACCGTTCCATAAGCCAAATATGTAATAGACAAGAGCTACTCCTTGCTCAACGAAGTGGACTCAACACCCCATATTAAACGCTTAAGAATACACCTGACTAGAAATAATCTTCAAAATTACGGATTTATATGTCTCCGAAAGAGAATCAAGCGTGTGTACAGCGGCATAAACGCAGCAGTGATAGGATTGGTGAGGTGCGGTGAGCAAATGCAGACCCTTTGAAGTCATATTGCATGGTACCCATTCCATGGGTCTCAACTCTCCAAGTTTAAGGGATTCTTCCTTCAGCTAAAACATGCATGTGGAACACAGAGTATGATCCACCGTGTGATCAGGAAACGTGTTCAAATGTGTCTCAGTTTTCGTCCCCTGGTACTCGGGTGCAACACTCCAGACGCTTTACTAACACTCTCCCCACTTGGAGAGTCAGTGCCTTTAACCTCCTGTATGGCCCAGTTTGCAATTTCTGCGGAAAATGTACAGGAATAGGGAGAACCAATGAGAAACTAGCTGGAGGTGTCTGGACGGGCAAATTTAACTCTCATTTCCCATCAGAAAGAGGAATTAACCAAAGGCTCAGCATGCCGTGCCGGAACCACACTAGGGCCTGAAGCAATACTACGGTGTTGCGGCCAGATCACAAGAAAGTGAGTTGAAGAAAGGAGCTCAGGGGCACTGTAATTCACAAACCTGCAGAGTTATAAATGACAGCTATCGTCCAAAAATATATTGAAGTAAGGCTTCCAAGATGACTTGAAAGCGGGGCAGAATTGCACGAAACCGATTTCATGAGGTAGACAGGAATTGCATGTAAAGCATAGGAAAAGAGGCAGAACGACCACAATGATGCACTTGGCCAAAAAGGGCGTATGCGTTTTTTCCTGAATATATTCAGGAAAAAACGCATACGCCCTTTTTGGCCAACCAAGCAAGCTTGCAAAGGAAATATGCACTACAATGAAGTCTCACTGCCCCCCTGTCAAAAGGGCCATCTGAAAAATGTGTAAAATCCAGAAAGGCAGGACAGGCCATGGAGAATTGGGAGCCTTGTTATGCTGGTGAGCGTGATGTAAATTGCCAACAGCCAATCTGGAGAAGTGTATGGTGTTTCCTGAAACATCTAAAAAACAAAGCAACAGAGCCTAGGGCACTTCCACTTATGGTCCTATAGCTTAGGGAAATTAAAATCAAAAAGACACAGCCACCCCAAAGTTTGGGACGGCTCTGTTTAGAAGAACCTCGTTTACGGTACAAGTTCAATATCACAGAAAGCGAAAAATGGATAAAGAAGTTGTGGTACTTACGTACAATGCAATATCACTCAGCAATGAAATCTATGTCATCAGGCCCGTAGCAGCATAATGAGTGGATGCAGGTATGATGAGTCTAAGTGAAATAAGTCACACAGAAAAAGAAACATCATAAGATATCACTACTACACGGAATGTAAACTTGGCTACACAGGAACTGAATTACAAAACAGAAAAGGGTCTCAAATGTAGAAAACCAACTTATGCTTGCTTAAGTGGAAAGGTGAGTTGGGGTGCTGCATGAAACCAGAGATTGAAATTAGCACAGATACCGTTCCATAAGCCAAATATGCAATAGACAAGAGCTACTCCTTGCTGAACGAAGTGGACTCAACACCCCATATTAAGCGCCTAAGAATATACCTGACTAGAAATAATCTTAAAACCTACGGATTTATATGTCTCCGAAAGAGAATCAAGCGTGTGTACAGCGGCATAAACGCAGCAGTGATAGGATTGGTGAGGTTCGGTGAGCAAATGCAGACCCTTTGAAGTCATATTGCATGGTACCCATTCCATGGGTCTCAACTCTCCAGGTTTAAGGGATTCTTCCTTCAGCTAAAACATGCATGTGGAACCCAGAGTATGATCCACCGTGTGATCGGGAAACGTGTTCAAATGTGTCTCGTTTTCGTCCCCTGGTACTCGGGTGTAACATTCAAGACGCTTTACTAACACTCTCCCCACTTGGAGAGTCAGTGTCTTTAAACTCCTGTTTGGCCCAGTTTGCAATTTCTGCGGAAAATGTACAGGAATAGGGAGAACCAATGAGAAACTAGCTGGAGGTGTCTGGACGGGCAAATTTAACTCTCATTTCCCACCAGAAAGTGGAATTAACCAAAGGCTCAACATGCCGTGCCGGAACCACACTAGGGCCTGAAGCAATCCTGTGGTGTTGCGGCCAGCTCACAAGAAAGCGAGTTGAAGAAAGGAGCTCAGGGGCACTGTAATTCACAAACATGCAGAGTTATAAATGACAGCTATCGTCCAAAAATATATTGAAGTAAGGCTGCCAAGAGGACTTGAAAGCGGGGCAGGATTGCAGGAAACTGATTTCAGGAGGTAGACAGGAATTGCATGTAAAGCATAGGAAAAGAGGCAGAACGTCCACAATGATGCACTTGGCCAAAAAGGGCGTATGCGTTTTTTCCTGAATATATTCAGGAAAAAACGCATACCCCCTTTTTGGCCAACCAAGCAAGCTTGCAAAGGAAATCTGCACTACAATGAAGTCTCACTGCCCCCCGGTCAAAAGGGCCATCTGAAAAAAGTGTAAAATCCAGAAAGGCAAGACAGGCCATGGAGAACTGGGAGCCTTGTTATGCTGGTGGGCGGGATGTAAATTGCCAACAGCCACTCTGGAGAAGTGTATGGTGTTTCCTGAAACATCTAAAAAACAAAGCAACAGAGCCTAGGGCACTTCCACTTATGGTCCTATAGCTTAGGGAAATTAAAATCAAAAAGACACAGCCACCCCAAAGTTTGGGACGGCTCTGTTTACAAGAACCTCGTTTACGGTACAAGTTCAATATCACAGAAAGCGAAAAATGGATAAAGTTGTGGTACTTACGTACAATGCAATATCACTCAGCAATGAAATCTATGTCATCAGGCCCGTAGCAGCATAATGAGTGGATTCAGGTACAATGATTCTAAGTGAAATAAGTCACACAGAAAAAGAAACATCATAAGATATCACTACTACACGGAATGTAAACTTGGCTACACAGGAACTGAATTACAAAACAGAACAGGGTGTCAAATGTAGAAAACCAACTTATGCTTGCTTAAAGGGAAAGGTGAGTTGGGGTGCTGCATAAAACCAGAGATTGAAATTAGCACAGATACCGTTCCATAAGCCAAATATGTAATAGACAAGAGCTACTCCTTGCTCAACACAGTGGACTCAACACCCGATATTAAACGTCTAAGAATATACCTGACGAGAAATAATCTTAAAACCTACGCATTTATATGTCTCCGAAAGAGAATCAAGCGTGTGTACAGCGGCATAAACGCAGCAGTGATAGGATTGGTGAGGTTCGGTGAGCAAATGTAGACCCTTTGAAGTCATACTGCATGGTACCCATTCCATGGGTCTCAACTCTCCAGGTTTAAGGGATTCTTCCTTCAGCTGAAACATGCATGTGGAACACAGAGTATGATCCACCGTGTGATCAGGAAACGTGTTCAAATGTGTCTCAGTTTTCGTCCACTGGTACTCGGGTGCAACATTCAAGACGCTTTACTAACACTCTCCCCACTTGGAGAGTCAGTGTCTTTAAACTCCTGTTTGGCCCAGTTTGCAATTTCTGCGGAAAATGTACAGGAATAGGGAGAACCAATGAGAAACTAGCTGGAGGTGTCTGGACGGGCAAATTTAACTCTCATTTCCCACCAGAAAGAGGAATTAACCAAAGGCTCAGCATGCCGTGCCGGAACCACACTAGGGCCTGAAGCAATCCTGCGGTGTTGCGGCCAGCTCACAAGAAAGCGAGTTGAAGAAAGGAGCTCAGGGGCACTGTAATTCACAAACCTGCAGAGTTATAAATGACAGCTATCGTCCAAAAATATATTGAAGTAAGGCTGCCAAGAGGACTTGAAAGCGGGGCAGGATTGCAGGAAACCGATTTCAGGAGGTAGACAGGAATTGCATGTAAAGCATAGGAAAAGAGGCAGAACGTCCACAATGATGCACTTGGCCAAAAAGGGCGTATGCGTTTTTTCCTGAATATATTCAGGAAAAAACGCATACGCCCTTTTTGGCCAACCAAGAAAGCTTGCAAAGGATATCTGCACTACAATGAAGTCTCACTGCCCCCCGGTCAAAAGGGCCATCTGAAAAAAGTGTAAAATCCAGAAAGGCAGGACAGGCCATGGAGAACTGGGAGCCTTGTTATGCTGATGGGCGGGATGTAAATTGCCAACAGCCACTCTGGAGAAGTGTATGGTGTTTCCTGAAACATCTAAAAAACAAAGCAACAGAGCCTAGGTCACTTCCACTTATGGTCCTATAGCTTAGGGAAATTAAAATCAAAAAGACACGGTCACCCCAAAGTTTGGGACGGCTCTGTTTACAAGAACCTCGTTTACGGTACAAGTTCAATATCACAGAAAGCGAAAAATGGATACAGAAGTTGTGGTACTTACGTACAATGCAATATCACTCAGCAATGAAATCTGTCATCAGGCCCGTAGCAGCATAATGAGTGGATTCAGGTATGATGATTCTAAGTGAAATAAGTCACACAGAAAAAGAAACACCATAAGATATCACTACTACACGGAAGCTAAACTTGGCTACACAAGAACTGAATTACAAAACAGAACAGGGTCTCAAATGTAGAAAACCAACTTATGCTTGCTTGAGGGGAAAGGTGAGTTGGGGTGCTGCATGAAACCAGAGATTGAAATTAGCACAGATACCGTTCCATAAGCCAAATATGTAATAGACAAGAGCTACTCCTTGCTCAACGAAGTGGACTCAACACCCCATATTAAATGCCTAAGAATATACCTGACTAGTAAGAATATTAAAACATACGGATTTATATGTCTCCGAAAGAGAATCAAGCCTGTGTACAGCAGCATAAACGCAGCAGTGATAGGATTGGTGAGGTTCAGTGAGCAAATGCAGACCCTTTGAAGTCATATTGCATGGTACCCATTCCATGGGTCTCAACTCTCCAAGTTTAAGGGATTCTTCCTTCAGCTAAAACATGCATGTGGAACACAGAGTATGATCCACCGTGTGATCAGGAAACGTGTTCAAATGTGTCTCAGTTTTCGTCCCCTGGTACTCGGGTGCAACACTCCAGACGCTTTACTAACACTCTCTCCACTTGGAGAGTCAGTGCCTTTATCCTCCTGTATGACCCAGTTTGCAATTTCTGCGGAAAATGTACAGGAATAGGGAGAACCAATGATAAACTAGCTGGAGGTGTCTGGACGGGCAAATTTAACTCTCATTTCCCACCAGGAAGAGGAATTAACCAAAGGCTCAGCGTGCCGTGCCGGATCCACACTAGGGCCTCAAGCAATCCTGCGGTGTTGCGGCCAGCTCACAAAAAAGCGAGTTGAAGAAAGGAGCTCAGGGGCACTGTAATTCACAAACCTGCAGAGTTATAAATGACAGCTATCGTCCAAAAATATATTGAAGTAAGGCTGCCAAGAGGACTTGAAAGTGGTGCAGAATTGCACGAAACCGATTTCAGGAGGTAGACTGGAATTGCATGAAAGCATAGGAAAAGAGGCAGAACATCCACAACGATGCACTTGGCCAAAAAGGGCGTATGCGTTTTTTCCTGAATATATTCAGGAAAAAACGCATACGCCCTTTTTGGCCAACCAAGAAAGCTTGCAAAGGAAATCTGCACTACAATGAAGTCTCACTGCCGCCCAGTCAAAACGGCCATCTGAAAAATGTGCAAAATCCAGAAAGGCAGGACAGGCCATGGAAAACTGGGAGCCTTGTTATGCTGATGGGCGGGATGTAAATTGCCAACAGCCACTCTGGAGAAGTGTATGGTGTTTCCTGAAACATCTAAAAAACAAAGCAACAGAGCCTAGGGCACTTCCACTTATGGTCCTATAGCTTAGGGAAATTAAAATCAAAAAGACACAGTCACCCCAAAGTTTGGGACGGCTCTGTTTACAAGAACCTCGTTTACGGTACAAGTTCAATATCACAGAAAGGGAAAAATGGATAAAGAAGATGTGGTACTTACGTACAATGCAATATCACTCAGCAATGAAATCTATGTCATCAGGCCCGTAGCAGCATAATGAGTAGATTCAGGTATGATGATTCTAAGTGAAATAAGTCACACAGAAAAAGAAACACCATAAGATATCACTACTACACGGAAGGTAAACTTGGCTACACAGGAACTGAATTACAAAACAGAAAAGGGTCTCAAATGTAGAAAACCAACTTATGCTTGCTTGAGGGGAAAGGTGAGTTGGGGTGCTGCATGAAACCAGAGATTGAAATTAGCACAGATACCGTTCCATAAGCCAAATATGTAATAGACAAGAGCTACTCCTTGCTCAACGAAGTGGACTCAACACCCCATATTAAACTCCTAAGAATATACCTGACTAGTAAGAATATTAAAACCTACCGATTTATATGTCTCCGAAAGAGAATCAAGCGTGTGTACGGCTGCATAAACGCAGCAGTGATAGGATTGGTGAAGTTCGGTGAGCAAATGCAGACCCTTTGAAGTCATATTGCATGGTACCCATTCCATGGGTCTCAACTCTCCATGTTTAAGGGATTCTTCCTTCAGCTGAAACATGCATGTGGAACCCAGAGTATGATCCACCGTGTGATCGGGAAACGTGTTCAAATGTGTCTCAGTTTTCGTCCCGTGGAACTCGGGTGCAACACTCCAGACGCTTTACTAACACTCTCTCCACTTGGAGAGTCAGTGCCTTTATCCTCCTGTATGACCCAGTTTGCAATTTCTGTGGAAAATGAACAGGAATAGGGAGAACCAATGAGAGACTAGCTGGAGGTGTCTGGACGGGCAAATTTAACTCTCATTTCCGACCAGAAAGAGGAATTAACCAAAGGCTCAGCATGCCGTGCCGGAACTACACTAGGGCCTGAAGCAATCCTGTGGTGTTGCGGCCAGCTCACAAGAAAGCGAGTTGAAGAAAGGAGCTCAGGGGCACTGTAATTCACAAACCTGCAGAGTTATAAATGACAGCTATCGTCCAAAAATATATTGAAGTAAGGCTGCCAAGAGGACTTGAAAGCGGGGCAGAATTGCAGGAAATCGATTTCAGGAGGTACACTGGAATTGCATGTAAAGCATAGAAAAGAGGCAGAACGTACACAATGATGCACTTGGCCAAAAAGGGCGTATGCGTTTTTTCCTGAATATATTCAGGAAAAAACGCATACGCACTTTTTGGCCAACCAAGCAAGCTTGCAAAGGATATCTGCACTACAATGAAGTCTCACTGCCCCCCGGTCAAAAGGGCCATCTGAAAAAAGTGTAAAATCCTGAATGGCAGGACAGGCCATGGAGAACTGGGAGCCTTGTTATGCTGATGGGCGGGATGTAAATTGCCAACAGCCACTCTGGAGAAGTGTATGGTGTTTCCTGAAACATCTAAAAAACAAAGCAACAGAGCCTAGGTCACTTCCACTTATGGTCCTATAGCTTAGGGAAATTAAAATCAAAAAGACACGGTCACCCCAAAGTTTGGGACGGCTCTGTTTACAAGAACCTCGTTTACGGTACAAGTTCAATATCACAGAAAGCGAAAAATGGATACAGAAGTTGTGGTACTTACGTACAATGCAATATCACTCAGCAATGAAATCTGTCATCAGGCCCGTAGCAGCATAATGAGTGGATTCAGGTATGATGATTCTAAGTGAAATAAGTCACACAGAAAAAGAAACACCATAAGATATCACTACTACACGGAAGCTAAACTTGGCTACACAAGAACTGAATTACAAAACAGAACAGGGTCTCAAATGTAGAAAACCAACTTATGCTTGCTTGAGGGGAAAGGTGAGTTGGGGTGCTGCATGAAACCAGAGATTGAAATTAGCACAGATACCGTTCCATAAGCCAAATATGTAATAGACAAGAGCTACTCCTTGCTCAACGAAGTGGACTCAACACCCCATATTAAATGCCTAAGAATATACCTGACTAGTAAGAATATTAAAACATACGGATTTATATGTCTCCGAAAGAGAATCAAGCCTGTGTACAGCAGCATAAACGCAGCAGTGATAGGATTGGTGAGGTTCAGTGAGCAAATGCAGACCCTTTGAAGTCATATTGCATGGTACCCATTCCATGGGTCTCAACTCTCCAAGTTTAAGGGATTCTTCCTTCAGCTAAAACATGCATGTGGAACACAGAGTATGATCCACCGTGTGATCAGGAAACGTGTTCAAATGTGTCTCAGTTTTCGTCCCCTGGTACTCGGGTGCAACACTCCAGACGCTTTACTAACACTCTCTCCACTTGGAGAGTCAGTGCCTTTATCCTCCTGTATGACCCAGTTTGCAATTTCTGCGGAAAATGTACAGGAATAGGGAGAACCAATGATAAACTAGCTGGAGGTGTCTGGACGGGCAAATTTAACTCTCATTTCCCACCAGGAAGAGGAATTAACCAAAGGCTCAGCGTGCCGTGCCGGATCCACACTAGGGCCTCAAGCAATCCTGCGGTGTTGCGGCCAGCTCACAAAAAAGCGAGTTGAAGAAAGGAGCTCAGGGGCACTGTAATTCACAAACCTGCAGAGTTATAAATGACAGCTATCGTCCAAAAATATATTGAAGTAAGGCTGCCAAGAGGACTTGAAAGTGGTGCAGAATTGCACGAAACCGATTTCAGGAGGTAGACTGGAATTGCATGAAAGCATAGGAAAAGAGGCAGAACATCCACAACGATGCACTTGGCCAAAAAGGGCGTATGCGTTTTTTCCTGAATATATTCAGGAAAAAACGCATACGCCCTTTTTGGCCAACCAAGAAAGCTTGCAAAGGAAATCTGCACTACAATGAAGTCTCACTGCCGCCCAGTCAAAACGGCCATCTGAAAAATGTGCAAAATCCAGAAAGGCAGGACAGGCCATGGAAAACTGGGAGCCTTGTTATGCTGATGGGCGGGATGTAAATTGCCAACAGCCACTCTGGAGAAGTGTATGGTGTTTCCTGAAACATCTAAAAAACAAAGCAACAGAGCCTAGGGCACTTCCACTTATGGTCCTATAGCTTAGGGAAATTAAAATCAAAAAGACACAGTCACCCCAAAGTTTGGGACGGCTCTGTTTACAAGAACCTCGTTTACGGTACAAGTTCAATATCACAGAAAGGGAAAAATGGATAAAGAAGATGTGGTACTTACGTACAATGCAATATCACTCAGCAATGAAATCTATGTCATCAGGCCCGTAGCAGCATAATGAGTAGATTCAGGTATGATGATTCTAAGTGAAATAAGTCACACAGAAAAAGAAACACCATAAGATATCACTACTACACGGAAGGTAAACTTGGCTACACAGGAACTGAATTACAAAACAGAAAAGGGTCTCAAATGTAGAAAACCAACTTATGCTTGCTTGAGGGGAAAGGTGAGTTGGGGTGCTGCATGAAACCAGAGATTGAAATTAGCACAGATACCGTTCCATAAGCCAAATATGTAATAGACAAGAGCTACTCCTTGCTCAACGAAGTGGACTCAACACCCCATATTAAACTCCTAAGAATATACCTGACTAGTAAGAATATTAAAACCTACCGATTTATATGTCTCCGAAAGAGAATCAAGCGTGTGTACGGCTGCATAAACGCAGCAGTGATAGGATTGGTGAAGTTCGGTGAGCAAATGCAGACCCTTTGAAGTCATATTGCATGGTACCCATTCCATGGGTCTCAACTCTCCATGTTTAAGGGATTCTTCCTTCAGCTGAAACATGCATGTGGAACCCAGAGTATGATCCACCGTGTGATCGGGAAACGTGTTCAAATGTGTCTCAGTTTTCGTCCCGTGGAACTCGGGTGCAACACTCCAGACGCTTTACTAACACTCTCTCCACTTGGAGAGTCAGTGCCTTTATCCTCCTGTATGACCCAGTTTGCAATTTCTGTGGAAAATGAACAGGAATAGGGAGAACCAATGAGAGACTAGCTGGAGGTGTCTGGACGGGCAAATTTAACTCTCATTTCCGACCAGAAAGAGGAATTAACCAAAGGCTCAGCATGCCGTGCCGGAACTACACTAGGGCCTGAAGCAATCCTGTGGTGTTGCGGCCAGCTCACAAGAAAGCGAGTTGAAGAAAGGAGCTCAGGGGCACTGTAATTCACAAACCTGCAGAGTTATAAATGACAGCTATCGTCCAAAAATATATTGAAGTAAGGCTGCCAAGAGGACTTGAAAGCGGGGCAGAATTGCAGGAAATCGATTTCAGGAGGTACACTGGAATTGCATGTAAAGCATAGAAAAGAGGCAGAACGTACACAATGATGCACTTGGCCAAAAAGGGCGTATGCGTTTTTTCCTGAATATATTCAGGAAAAAACGCATACGCACTTTTTGGCCAACCAAGCAAGCTTGCAAAGGATATCTGCACTACAATGAAGTCTCACTGCCCCCCGGTCAAAAGGGCCATCTGAAAAAAGTGTAAAATCCTGAATGGCAGGACAGGCCATGGAGAACTGGGAGCCTTGTTATGCTGATGGGCGGGATGTAAATTGCCAACAGCCACTCTGGAGAAGTGTATGGTGTGTCCTGAAACATCTAAAAAACAAAGCAACAGAGCCTAGGGCACTTCCACTTATGGTCCTATAGCTTAGGGAAATTAAAATCAAAAAGACACGGTCACCCCAAAGTTTGGGACGGCTCTGTTTACAAGAACCTCGTTTACGGTACAAGTTCAATATCACAGAAAGGGAAAAATGGATAAAGAAGTTGTGGTACTTACGTACAATGCAATATCACTCAGCAATGAAATCTATGTCATCAGGCCCGTAGCAGCATAATGAGTGGATTCAGGTATGATGATTCTAAGTGAAATAAGTCATACAGAAAAAGAAACACCATAAGATATCACTACTACACGGAAGGTAAACTTGGCTACACAAGAACTGAATTACAAAACAGAACAGGGTCTCAAATGTAGAAAACCAACTTATGCTTGCTTAAGGGGAAAGGTGAGTTGGGGTGCTGCATGAAACCAGAGATTGAAATTAGCACAGATACCGTTCCATAAGCCAAATATATAATAGACAAGAGCTACTCCTTGCTCAACGAAGTGGACTCAACACCCCATATTAAACGCTTAAGAATACACCTGACTAGAAATAATCTTAAAAACTACGGATTTATATGTCTCCGAAAGAGAATCAAGCGTGTGTACGGCGGCATAAACGCAGCAGTGATAGGATTGGTGAGGTGCGGTGAGCAAATGCAGACCCTTTGAAGTCATATTGCATGGTACCCATTCCATGGGTCAAAACTCTCCAAGTTTAAGGGATTCTTCCTTCAGCTAAAACATGCATGTGGAACACAGAGTATGATCCACCGTGTGATCAGGAAACGTGTTCAAATGTGTCTCAGTTTTCGTCCCCTGGTACTCGGGTGCAACACTCCAGACGCTTTACTAACACTCTCCCCACTTGGAGAGTCAGTGCCTTTAACCTCCTGTATGGCCCAGTTTGCAATTTCTGCGGAAAATGTACAGGAATAGGGAGAACCAATGAGAAACTAGCTGGAGGTGTCTGGACGGCCAAATTTAACTCTCATTTCCCATCAGAAAGAGGAATTAACCAAAGGCTCAGCATGCCGTGCCGGAAACACACTAGGGCCTGAAGCAATCCTGCGGTGTTGCGGCCAGCTCACAAGAAAGCGAGTTGAAGAAAGGAGCTCAGGGGCACTGTAATTCACAAACCTGCAGAGTTATAAATGACAGCTATCGTCCAAAAATATATTGAAGTAAGGCTGCCAAGAGGACTTGAAAGCGGGGCAGAATTGCAGGAAACCGATTTCAGGAGGTAGACGGGAATTGCATGTAAAGCATAGGAAAAGAGGCAGAACGTCCACAATGATGCACTTGGCCAAAAAGGGCGTATGCGTTTTTTCCTGAATATATTCAGGAAAAAACGCATACGCCCTTTTTGGCCAACCAAGCAAGCTTGCAAAGGAAATATGCACTACAATGAAGTCTCACTGCCCCCCGGTCAAAAGGGACATCTGAAAAAAGTGTAAAATCTAGAAAGGCAGGACAGGCCATGGAGAACTGGGAGCCTTGTTATGCTGATGGGCGGGATGTAAATTGCCAACAGCCACTCTGGAGAAGTGTATGGTGTTTCCTGAAACATCTAAAAAACAAAGCAACAGAGCCTAGGGCACTTCCACTTATGGTCCTATAGCTTTGGGAAATTAAAATCAAAAAGACACGGTCACAGACACCCCAAAACACACCACCAGACGTGGACCTGCCCACCAGAAAGACAAGATCCAGCCTCATACACCAGAACACAGGGACTAGTACCCTCCACCAGGAAGCCTACACAACCCACTGAACCAACCTTAGCCACTGGGGACAGACTCAAAAAACAACAGGAACTACGAACCTTCAGCCTGCAAAAAAAAAAAAAAGGAGACCCCAAACACAGTAAGATAAGCAAAATGAAAAGACAGAAAAACACACAGCAGATGAAGGAGCAAGATAAAAACCCACCAGAGCTAACAAATGAAGAGGAAATAGGCAGTCTACCTGAAAAAGAATTCAGAATAATGATAGTAAGGTTGATCCGAAATCTTGGAGATAGAATGGACAATAGAATGGACAAATTGCAAGAATCAGTTAACAAGGACCTAGAAGAACTAAAGATGAAACAAGCAACGATGAACAACACAATAAATGAAATTAAAAGTACTCTAGATGGGATCAATAGCAGAATAACTGAGGCAGAAGAACGGATAAGTGACCTGGAAGATAAAATAGTGGAAATAACTACTGCAGAGCAGAATAAAGAAAAAAGAATGAAAAGAACTGAGGACAGTCTCAGAGACCTCTGGGACAACATTAAACGCACCAACATTCGAATTATAGGGGTTCCAGAAGAAGAAGAGAAAAAGAAAGGGACTGAGAAAATATTTGAAGAGATTATAGTTGAAAACTTCCCTAATATGGGAAAGGAAATAGTTAATCAAGTCCAGGAAGCACAGAGAGTCCCATACAGGATAAATCCAAGGAGAAATACGCCAAGACACATATTAATCAAACTGTCAAAAATTAAATACAAAGAAAACATATTAAAAGCAGCAAGGGAAAAACAACAAATAACACACAAGGGAATCCCCATAAGGTTAACAGCTGATCTTTCAGCAGAAACTCTGCAAGCCAGAAGGGAGTGGCAGGACATATTGAAAGTGTTGAAGGAGAAAAACCTGCAACCAAGATTACTCTACCCAGCAAGGATCTCATTCAGATTTGATGGAGAAATTAAAACCTTTACAGACAAGCAAAAGCTGAGAGAGTTCAGCACCACCAAACCACCTCTACAACAACTGCTAAAGGAACTTCTCTAGGCAAGAAACACAAAAGAAGGAAAGGACCTACAATAACAAACCCAAAACAATGAAGAAAATGGGAATAGGAACACACATATCGATAATTACCTTAAATGTAAATGGACTAAATGCTCCCACCAAAAGACACAGATTGGCTGAATGGATACAAAAACAAGACCCATATATTTGCTGTCTACAAGAGACCCACTTCAGACCTAGAGACACATACAGACTGAAAGTAAGGGGATGGAAAAAGGTATTTCATGCAAGTGGAAACCAAAAGAAAGCTGGAGTAGCAATTCTCATATCAGACAAAATAGACTTTAAAACAAAGACTATTAGAAGAGACAAAGAAGGACACTACATAATGATCAAGGGATCAATCCAAGAGGAAGATATAACAATTGTAAATATTTATGCACCCAACATAGGTGCACCTCAATACATAAGGCAAATACTGACAACCATAAAAGGGGAAATCGACAGTAACACATTCATAGTAGGGGACTTTAACACCCCACTTTCACCAATGGACAGATCATCCAAAATGAAAATAAATAAGGAAACACAAGCTTTAAATGATACATTAAATGAGATGGAGTTAATTGATATTTATAGGACATTCCACCCAAAAACAACAGAATACACATTTTTCTCAAGTGCTCATGGAACATTCTCCAGGATAGATCATATCTTGGGTCACAAATCAAGCCTTGGTATTTAAGAAAATTGAAATTGTATCAAGTATCTTTTCTGACCACAACGCCATGAGACTAGATATCAATTACAGGAAAAGATCTGTAAAAAATACAAACACATGGAGGCTAAACAATACACTACTTAATAATGAAGATATCACTGAAGAAATCAAAGAGGAAATCAAAAAATACCTAGAAACAAATGACAATGGAGACACAACGACCCAAAACCTGTGGGATGCAGCAAAAGCAGTTCTAAGGGGGAAGTTTATAGCAATACAAGCCCACCTTAAGAAGCAGGAAGCATCTCGAATAAACAACCTAACCTTGCACCTCAAGCAATTAGAGAAAGAAGAACAAAAAAACCCCAAAGCTAGCAGAAGGAAAGAAATCATAAAAATCAGATCAGAAATAAATGAAAAAGAAATGAAGGAAACAATAGCAAAGATCAATAAAACTAAAAGCTGGTTCTTTGAGAAGATAAACAAAATAGATAAACCACTAGCCAGACTCATCAAGAAAAAAAGGGAGAAGACCCAAATCAATAGAATTAGAAATGAAAAAGGAGAGGTAACAACTGACACTGCAGAAATAAAAGAGATCATGAGCGATTACTACAAGCAACTCTATGCCAATAAAATGGACAATCTGGAAGAAATGGACAAATTCTTAGAGAGGCACAACCTGCCAAGACTGAATCAGGAAGAAATAGAAAATATGAACAGACCAATCACAAGCACTGAAATTGAAACTGTGATTAAAAATCTTCCAACAAAGAAAAGCCCAGGACCAGATGGCTTCACAGGCGAATTCTATCAAACATTTAGAGAAGAGCTAACACCTATCCTTCTCAAACTCTTCCAAAATATAGCAGAGGGAGGAACACTCCCAAACTCCTTCTACGAGGCCACCATCACCTTGATACCAAAACCAGACAAGGATATCACAAAGAAAGAAAACTACAGGCCAATATCACTGATGAACATAGATGCAAAAATCCTCAACAAAATACTAGCAAACAGAATCCAACAGCACATTAAAAAGATCATACACCATGATCAAGTGGGGTTTATTCCAGGAATGCAAGGATTCTTCAATATACGCAAATCTATCAATGTGATAAACCATATTAACAAACTGAAGGAGAAAAACCATATGATCATCTCAATAGATGCAGAGAAAGCTTTTGACAAAATTCAACACCGATTTATGATAAAAACCCTGCAGAAAGTAGGCATAGAGGGAACTTTCCTCAACATAATAAAGGCCATATATGACAAGCCCACAGCAAACATCATCCTCAATGGTGAAAAACTGAAAGCATTTCCACTAAGATCAGGAACAAGACAAGGTTGCCCACTCTCACCACTCTTATTCAACATAGTTTTGGAAGTTTTAGCCACAGCAATCAGAGAAGAAAAGGAAATAAAAGGAATCCAAATCGGAAAAGAAGAAGTAAAGCTGTCACTGTTTGCAGATGACATGATCCTATACATAGAGAACCCTAAAGATGCTACCAGAAAACTACTAGAGCTAATCAATGAATTTGGTAAAGTGGCAGGATACAAAATTAATGCACAGAAATCTCTGGCATTCCTATATACTAATGATGAAAAATCTGAAAGTGAAATCAAGAAAACACTCCCATTTACCATTGCAACAAAAAGAATAAAATATCTAGGAATAAACCTACCTAAGGAGACAAAAGATCTGTATGCAGAAAATTATAAGACACTGATGAAAGAAATTAAAGATGATACAAATAGATGGAGAGATATACCATGTTCTTGGATTGGAAGAATCAACATTGTGAAAATGACTTTACTACCGAAAGCAATCTATAGATTCAATGCAATCCCTATCAAACTACCACTGGCATTTTTCACAGAACTAGAACAAAAAATTTTGCAATTTGTATGGAAACACAAAAGACCCCGAATAGCCAAAGCAATCTTGAGAACGAAAGAAGGAACTGGAGGAATCAGGCTCCCAGACTTCAGACTATACTACAAAGCTACAGTTATCAAGACGGTATGGTACTGGCACAAAAACAGAAAGATAGATCAATGGAACAGGATAGAAAGCCCAGAGATAAACCCACGCACATATGGTCACCTTATCTTTGACAAAGGAGGAAGAAATGTACAGTGGAGAAAGGACAGCCTATTCAATAAGTGGTGCTGGGAAAACTGGACAGCTACATGTAAAAGTATGAAATTAGATCACTCCCTAACACCGTACACAAAAATAAGCTCAAAATGGATTAAAGACCTAAATGTAAGGCCAGAAACTATCAAACTCTTAGAGGAAAACATAGGCAGAACACTCTATGACATAAATCACAGCAAGGTCCTTTTTGACCCACCTCTTAGAGAAATGGAAATAAAAAGAAGAGTAAACAAATGGGACCTAATGAAACTTAAAAGCTTTTGCGCAGCAAAGGAAACCATAAAGAAGACCAAAAGACAACCCTCAGAATGGGAGAAAATATTTGCAAATGAAGCAACTGACAAAGGATTGATCTCCAAAATTTATAAGCAGCTCATGCAGCTTAATAACAAAAAAACAAACAACCCAATCCAAAAATGGGCAGAAGACCTAAATAGACATTTCTCCAAAGAAGATATACAGAGTGCCAACAAACACATGAAAGAATGCTCAACATCACTAATCATGAGAGAAATGCAAATCAAAACTACAATGAGATATCATCTCACACCAGTCAGAATGGCCATCATCAAAAAATCTAGAAACAATAAATGCTGGAGAGGGTGTGGAGAAAAGGGAACCCTCTTACACTGTTGGTGGGAATGTAAATTGATACAGCCACTGTGGAGAACAGTATGGAGGTTCCTTAAAAAGCTACAAATAGAACTACCATATGACCCAGCAATTCCACTACTGGGCATATACCCTGAGAAAACCATAATTCAAAAAGAGTCATGTACCAAAATGTTCATTGCAGCTCTATTTACAATAGCCCAGAGATGGAAACAACCTAAGTGTCCATCATCGGATGAATGGATAAAGAAGATGTGGCACATATATACAATGGAATATTACTCAGCCATAAAAAGAGACGAAATTGAGCTATTTGTAATGAGGTGGATAGACCTAGAGTCTGTCATACAGAGTGAAGTAAGTCAGAAAGAGAGAGACAAATACCGTATGCTAACACATATATATGGAATTTAAAAAAAAAATGTCATGAAAAACCTAGGGGTGAAACAGGAATAAAGACACAGACTTACTAGAGAATGGACTTGAGGCTATGGGGAGGGGGAAGGGTAAACGGTGACAAAGCGATAAAGAGACATGGACATATATACACTACCAAACGTAAGGTAGATAGCTAGTGGGAAGCAGCTGCATAGCACAGGGAGATCAGCTCGGTGCTTTGTGACCGCCTGGAGGGGTCGGATAGGGAGGGTGGGAGGGAGGGAGACGCAAGCGGGAAGAGATATGGGAATATATGTATATATATAACTGATTCATTTTGTTGTGAAGCTGAAACTAACATACCATTGTAAAGCAATTATACTCCAATAAAGATGTTAAAAAAAAAAAAAAAAAGACACGGTCACCCCAAAGTTTGGGACGGCTCTGTTTACAAGAACCTCGTTTACGGTACAAGTTCAATATCACAGAAAGGGAAAAATGGATAAAGAAGTTGTGGTACTTACGTACAATGCAATATCACTCAGCAATGAAATCTATGTCATCAGGCCCGTAGCAGCATAATGAGTGGATTCAGGTATGATGATTCTAAGTGAAATAAGTCACACAGAAAAAGAAACACCATAAGATATCACTACTACACGGAAGGTAAACTTGGCTACACAAGAACTGAATTACAAAACAGAACAGGGTCTCAAATGTAGAAAACCAACTTATGCTTGCTTGAGGGGAAAGGTGAGTTGGGGTGCTGCATGAAACCAGAGATTGAAATTAGCACAGATACCGTTCCATAAGCCAAATATGTAATAGACAAGAGCTACTCCTTGCTCAACGCAGTGGACTCAACACCCCATATTAAAAGCCTAAGAATATACCTGACTAGAAATAATCTTAAAACCTATGGATTTATATGTCTCCGAAAGAGAATCAAGCGTGTGTACGGCGGCATAAACGCAGCAGTGATAGGATTGGTGAGGTTCGGTGAGCAAATGCAGACCCTTTGAAGTCATAGTGCATGGTACCCATTCCATGGGTCTCAACTCTCCAGGTTTAAGGGATTCTTCCTTCAGCTAAAACATGCATGTGGAACCCAGAGTATGATCCACCGTGTGATCAGGAAACGTGTTCAAATGTGTCTCAGTTTTCGTCCCCTGGTACTCGGGTGCAACACTCCAGACGCTTTACTAACACTCTCCCCACTTGGAGAGTCAGTGCCTTTAACCTCCTGTATGGCCCAGTTTGCAATTTCTGCGGAAAATGTACAGGAATAGGGAGAACCAATGAGAAACTAGCTGGAGGTGTCTGGACGGGCAAATTTAACTCTCATTTCCCATCAGAAAGAGGAATTAACCAAAGGCTCAGCATGCCGTGCCGGAACCACACTAGGGCCTGAAGCAATCCTGCGGTGTTGCGGCCAGCTCACAAGAAAGCGAGTTGAAGAAAGGAGCTCAGGGGCACTGTAATTCACAAACCTGCAGAGTTATAAATGACAGCTATCGTCCAAAAATATATTGAAGTAAGGCTGCCAAGAGGACTTGAAAGCGGGGCAGAATTGCAGGAAACCGATTTCAGGAGGTAGACGGGAATTGCATGTACAGCATAGGAAAAGAGGCATAACGTCCACAATGATGCACTTGGCCAAAAAGTGCGTATGCGTTTTTTCCTGCATATATTCAGGAAAAAACGCATACGCCCTTTTTGGCCAACCAAGCAAGCTTGCAAAGTAAATCTGCACTACAATGAAGTCTCACTGCCCCCCGGTCGAAAGGGTCATCTGAAAAAAGTGTAAAATCCAGAAAGGCAGGACAGGCCATGGAGAACTGCGAGCTTTGTTATGCTGATGGGCGGGATGTAAATTGCCAACAGGCACTCTGGATAAGTGTATGGTGTTTCCTGAAACATCTAAAAAACAAAGCAACAGAGCCTAGGGCACTTCCACTTATGGTCCTATAGCTTAGGGAAATTAAAATCAAAAAGACACAGCCACCCCAAAGTTTGGGACGGCTCTGTTTACAAGAACCTCGTTTACGGTACAAGTTCAATATCACAGAAAGCGAAAAATGGATAAAGAAGTTGTGGTACTTACGTACAATGCAATATCACTCAGCAATGAAATCTATGTCATCAGGCCGGTAGCAGCATAATGAGTGGATTCAGGTATGATGATTCTAAGTGAAATAAGTCACAAAAAAAAGAAACACCATAAGATATCACTACTACACGGAATGTAAACTTGGCTACACAAGAACTGAATTACAAAACAGAACAGGGTGTCAAATGTAGAAAACCAACTTATGCTTGCTTAAGGGGAAAGGTGAGTTGGGGTGCTGCATGAAACCAGAGATTGAAATTAGCACAGATACCATTCCATACGCCAAATATGCAATAGACAAGAGCTACTCCTTGCTGAACGAAGTGGACTCAACACCCCATATTAAACGCCTAAGAATATACCTGACTAGAAATAATCTTAAAACCTACGGATTTATATGTCTCTGAAAGAGAATCAAGCGTGTGTACAGCGGAATAAACGCAACAGTGATAGGATTGGTGAGGTTCGGTGAGCAAATGCAGACCCTTTGAAGTCATATTGCATGGTACCCATTCCATGGGTCTCAACTCTCCAGGTTTAAGGGATTCTTCCTTCAGCTAAAACATGCATGTGGAACCCAGAGTATGATCCACCGTGTGATCGGGAAACGTGTTCAAATGTGTCTCGTTTTCGTCCCTGGTACTCGGGTGCAACATTCCAGATGCTTTACTAACACTCTCCCCACTTGGAGAGTCAGTGCCTTTAACCTCCTGTTTGGCCCAGTTTGTAATTTCTGTGGAAAATGAACAGGAATAGGGAAAACGAAAGAGAGACTAGCTGGAGGTGTCTGGACGGGCAAATTTAACTCTCATTTCCCACCAGGAAGAGGAATTAACCAAAGGCTCAGCGTGCCGTGCCGGAACTACACTAGGGCCTGAAGCAATCCTGCGGTGTTGCGGCCAGCTCACAAGAAAGCGAGTTGAAGAAACGAGCTCAGGGTCACTGTAATTCACAAACCTGCAGAGTTATAAATGACAGCTATCGTCCAAAAATATATTGAAGTAAGGCTGCCAAGAGGACTTGAAAACGGGGCAGAATTGCAGGAAACCGATTTCAGGAGGTAGACAGGAATTGCATGTAAAGCATAGGAAAAGCGGCAGAACGTCCACAATGATGCACTTGGCCAAAAAGGGCGTATGCGTTTTTTCCTGAATATATTCAGGAATATATTCAGGAATATATTCAGGAAAAAACGCATACGCCCTTTTTGGCCAACCAAGCAAGCTTGCAAAGGAAATCTGCACTACAATGAAGTCTCACTGCCCCCCGGTCAAAAGGGCCATCTGAAAAAAGTGTAAAATCCAGAAAGGCAGGACAGGCCATGGAGAACTGGGAGCCTTGTTATGCTGGTGGGCGGGATGTAAATTGCCAACAGCCACTCTGGAGAAGTGTATGGTGTTTCCTGAAACATCTAAAAAACAAAGCAACAGAGCCTAGGGCACTTCCACTTATGGTCCTATAGCTTAGGGAAATTAAAATCAAAAAGACACAGCCACCCCAAAGTTTGGGACGGCTCTGTTTACAAGAACCTCATTTACGGTACAAGTTCAATATCACAGAAAGCGAAAAATGGATAAAGAAGTTGTGGTACTTACGTACAATGCAATATCACTCAGCAATGAAATCTATGTCATCAGGCCCGTAGCAGCATAATGAGTGGATGCAGGTACGATGATTCTAAGTGAAATAAGTCACACAGAAAAAGAAACATCATAAGATATCACTACTACACGGAATGTAAACTTGGCTACACAGGAACTGAATTACAAAACAGAACAGGGTGTCAAATGTAGAAAACCAACTTATGCTTGCTTAAGGGGAAAGGTGTGTTGGGGTGCTGCATAAAACCAGAGATTGAAATTAGCACAGATACCGTTCCATAAGCCAAATATGTAATAGACAAGAGCTACTCCTTGCTCAACGCAGTGGACTCAACACCCCATATTAAACGCCTAAGAATATACCTGACTAGAAATAATCTTAAAACCTACGCATTTATATGTCTCCGAAAGAGAATCAAGCATGTGTACAGCGGCATAAACGCAGCAGTGATAGGATTTGTGAGGTTCGGTGAGCAAATGCAGACCCTTTGAAGTCATACTGCATGGTACCCATTCCATGGGTCTCAACTCTCCAGGTTTAAGGCATTCTTCCTTCAGCTGAAACATGCATGTGGAACACAGAGTATGATCCACCGTGTGATCAGGAAACGTGTTCAAATGTGTCTCAGTTATCGTCCCCTGGTACTCGGGTGCAACATTCAAGACGCTTTACTAACACTCTCCCCACTTGGAGAGTCAGTGTCTTTAAACTCCTGTTTGGCCCAGTTTGCAATTTCTGCGGAAAATGTAAAGGAATAGGGAGAACCAATGAGAAACTAGCTGGAGGTGTCTGGACGGGCAAATTTAACTCTCATTTCCCACCAGAAAGAGGAATTAACCAAAGGCTCAGCATGCCGTGCCGGAACCACACTAGGGCCTGAAGCAATCCTGCGGTGTTGTGGCCAGCTCACAAGAAAGCGAGTTGAAGAAAGGAGCTCAGGGGCACTGTAATTCACAAACCTGCAGAGTTATAAATGACAGTTATCGTCCAAAAATATATTGAAGTAAGGCTGCCAAGAGGACTTGAAAGCGGGGCAGGATTGCAGGAAACCGATTTCAGGAGGTAGATTGGAATTGCATGTAAAGCATAGGAAAAGAGGCAGAACGTCCACAATGATGCACTTGGCCAAAAAGTGCGTATGCGTTTTTTCCTGAATATATTCAGGAAAGAACGCATACGCACTTTTTGGCCAACCAAGCAAGCTTGCAAAGGAAATCTGCACTACAATGAAGTCTCACTGTCCCCTGGTCAAAAGGGCCATCTGAAAAAAGTGTAAAATCCAGAAAGGCAGGACAGGCCATGGAGAACTGGGAGCCTTGTTATGCTGATGGGCGGGATGTAAATTGCCAACAGCCACTCTGGGGAAGTGTATGGTGTTTCCTGAAACATCTAAAAAACTAAGCAACAGAGCCTAGGGCACTTCCACTTATGGTCCTATAGCTTAGGGAAATTAAAATCAAAAAGACACAGCCACCCCAAAGTTTGGGATGGCTCTGTTTACAAGAACCTCGTTTACGGTACAAGTTCAATATCACAGAAAGCGAAAAATGGATAAAGAAGTTGTGGTACTTATGTACAATGCAATATCACTCAGCAATGAAATCTATGTCATCAGGCCCGTAGCAGCATATTGAGTGGATTCAGGTATGATGATTCTAAGTGAAATAAGTCACACAGAAAAAGAAACACCATAAGATATCACTACTACACGGAAGGTAAACTTGGCTACACAAGAACTGAATTACAAAACAGAACAGGGTCTCAAATGTAGAAAACCAACTTATGCTTGCTTGAGGGGAAAGGTGAGTTGGGGTGCTGCATGAAACCAGAGATTTAAATTAGCACAGATTCCGTTCCATAAGCCAAATATGTAATAGACAAGAGCTACTCCTTGCTCAATGCAGTGGACTCAACACCCCATAATAAATGCCTAAGAATATACCTGACTAGTAAGAATATTAAAACCTACCGATTTATATGTCTCCGAAAGAGAATCAAGCGTGTGTACGGCGGCATAAACGCAGCAGTGATAGGATTGGTGAAGTTCGGTGAGCAAATGCAGACCCTTTGAAGTCATATTGCATGGTACCCATTCCATGGGTCTCAACTCTCCAGGTTTAAGGGATTCTTCCTTCAGCTAAAACATGCATGTGGAACCCAGAGTATGATCCACCGTGTGATCGGGAAACGTGTTCAAATGTGTCTCAGTTTTCGTCCCGTGGAACTCGGATGCAACATTCCAGATGCTTTACTAACACTCTCCCCACTTGGAGAGTCAGTGCCTTTAACCTCCTGTTTGGCCCAGTTTGCAATTTCTGTGGAAAATGAACAGGAATAGGGAGAACCAAAGAGAGACTAGCTGGAGGTGTTTGGACGGGCAAATTTAACTCTCATTTCCCACCAGGAAGAGGAATTAACCAAAGGCTCAGCGTGCCGTGCCGGAACCACACTAGGGACTGAAGCAATCCTGCGGTGTTGCGGCCAACTCACAAGAAAGCGAGTTGAAGAAAGGAGCTCAGGGGCACTGTAATTCACAAATCTACAGAGTTATAAAGGACAGCTATCGTCCAAAAATATATTGAAGTAAGGCTGCCAAGAGGACTTGAAAGCGGGGCAGAATTGCAGGAAACCGATTTCAGGAGGTAGACGGGAATTGCATGTACAGCATAGGAAAAGAGGCAGAACGTCCACAATGATGCACTTGGCCAAAAAGGGCGTATGCGTTTTTTCCTGAATATATTCAGGAAAAAACGCATACGCCCTTTTTGGCCAACCAAGCAAGCTTGCAAAGTAAATCTGCACTACAATGAAGTCTCACTGC
This sequence comes from Leucopleurus acutus, assembly GCF_964270905.1. Classification (NCBI taxonomy): domain Eukaryota; kingdom Metazoa; phylum Chordata; class Mammalia; order Artiodactyla; family Delphinidae; genus Leucopleurus; species Leucopleurus acutus. The sequence goes on along the minus strand of NC_139142.1, from coordinate 117,875,241 downwards.
CCCCCGGTCGAAAGGGCCATCTGAAAAAAGTGTAAAATCCAGAAAGGCAGGACAGGCCATGGAGAACTGCGAGCTTTGTTATGCTGATGGGCGGGATGTAAATTGCCAACAGCCACTCTGGAGAAGTGTATGGTGTTTCCTGAAACATCTAAAAAACAAAGCAACAGAGCCTAGGGCACTTCCACTTATGGTCCTATAGCTTAGGGAAATTAAAATCAAAAAGACACAGCCAGCCCAACGTTTGGGACGGCTCTGTTTACAAGAACCTCGTTTATGGTACAAGTTCAATATCACAGAAAGCGAAAAATGGATAAAGAAGTTGTACTTACGTACAATGCAATATCACTCAGCAATGAAATCTATGTCATCAGGCCCGTCGCATCATAATGAGTGGATTCAGGTACGATGATTCTAAGTGTAATAAGTCACACAGAAAAAGAAACATCATAAGATATCACCAATACACGGAATGTAAACTTGGCTACACAGGAACTGAATTACAAAACAGAACAGGGTCTCAAATGTAGAAAACCAACTTATGCTTGCTTAAGGGGAAAGGTGAGTTGGGGTGCTGCATGAAACCAGAGATTGAAATTAGCACAGATACCGTTCCATAAGCCAAATATGCAATAGACAAGAGCTACTCCTTGCTCAACGAAGTGGACTCAACACCCCATATTAAACGCCTAAGAATATACCTGACTAGAAATAATCTTAAAACCTACGGATTTATATGTCTCCGAAAGAGAATCAAGCGTGTGTACAGCGACATAAACGCAGCAGTGATAAGATTGGTGAGGTTCGGTGAGCAAATGCAGACCCTTTGAAGTCATATTGCATGGTACCCATTCCATGGGTCTCAACTCTCCAGGTTTAAGGGATTCTTCCTTCAGCTAAAACATGCATGTGGAACCCAGAGTATGATCCACCGTGTGATCAGGAAACGTGTTCAAATGTGTCTCCTTTTCGTCCCTGGTACTCGGGTGCAACATTCCAGATGCTTTACTAACACTCTCCCCACTTGGAGAGTCAGTGCCTTTAACCTCCTGTTTGGCCCAGTTTGTAATTTCTGTGGAAAATGAACAGGAATAGGGAGAACAAAAGAGAGACTAGCTGGAGGTGTCTGGACGGGCAAATTTAACTCTCATTTCCCACCAGGAAGTGGAATTAACCAAACGCTCAGCGTGCCGTGCCGGAACTACACTAGGGCCTGAAGCAGTCCTGCGGTGTTGCGGCCAGCTCACAAGAAAACGAGTTGAAGAAACGAGCTCAGGTACACTGTAATTCACAAACCTGCAGAGTTATAAATGACAGCTATCGTCCAAAAATATATTGAAGTAAGGCTGCCAAGATGACTTGAAAGTGGGGCAGAATTGCAGGAAATCGATTTCAGGAGGTACACAGGAATTGCATGTAAAGCATAGGAAAAGAGGCAGAACGTCCACAATGATGCACTTGGCCAAAAAGGGCGTATGCGTTTTTTCCTGAATATATTCAGGAAAAAACGCATACGCCCTTTTTGGCCAACCAAGCAAGCTTGCAAAGGATATCTGCACTACAATGAAGTCTCACTGCCCCCCGGTCAAAAGGGCCATCTGAAAAAAGTGTAAAATCCAGAAAGGCAGGACAGGCCATGGAGAACTGGGAGCCTTGTTATGCTGATGGGCGGGATGTAAATTGCCAACAGCCACTCTGGAGAAGTGTATGGTGTTTCCTGAAACATCTAAAAAACAAAGCAACAGAGCCTAGGGCACTTCCACTTATGTTCCTATAGATTAGGGAAATTAAAATCAAAAAGACACAGCCACCCCAAAGTTTGGGACGGCTCTGTTTACAAGAACCTCGTTTACGGTACAAGTTCAATATCACAGAAAGCGAAAAATGGATAAAGAAGTTGTGGTACTTACGTACAATGCAATATCACTCAGCAATGAAATCTATGTCATCAGGCCCGTAGCAGCATAATGAGTGGATTCAGGTATGATGATTCTATGTGAAATAAGTCACACAGAAAAAGAAACATCATAAGATATCACTACTACACGGAAGGTAAACTTGGCTACACAAGAACTGAAATACAAAACAGAACAGGGTCTCAAATGTAGAAAACCTACTTATGCTTGATTGAGGGGAAAGGTGAGTTGGGGTGCTCCATGAAACCAGAGATTGAAATTAGCACAGATACCATTCCATAACCCAAATATGTAATAGACAAGAGCTACTCCTTGCTCAACGAAGTGTACTCAACACCCCATATTAAACGCCTAAGAATACACGTGACTAGTAAGAATCTTAAAACCTGTGGATTTATATGTCTCCGAAAGAGAATCAAGCGTGTGTACTGCGGCATAAACGCAGCAGTGATAGGATTGGTGAGGTTCGGTGAGGAAATGCAGACCCTTTGAAGTCATATTGCATGGTACCCATTCCATGGGTCTCAACTCTCCAGGTTTAAGGGATTCTTCCTTCAGCTAAAACATGCATGTGGAACCCAGAGTATGATCCACCGTGTGATCGGGAAACGTGTTCAAATGTGTCTCAGTTTTCGTCCCCTGGTACTCGGGTGCAACATTCAAGACGCTTTACTAACACTCTCCCCACTTGGAGAGTCAGTGCCTTTAACCTCCTGTTTGGCCCAGTTTGTAATTTCTGTGGAAAATGAACAGGAATAGGGAGAACAAAAGAGAGACTAGCTGGAGGTGTCTGGAAGGGCAAATTTAACTCTCATTTCCCACCAGGAAGTGGAATTAACCAAAGGCTCAGCGTGCCGTGCCGGAACTACACTAGGGCCTGAAGCAATCCTGCGGTGTTGCGGCCAGCTCACAAGAAAACGAGTTGAAGAAACGAGCTCAGGGGCACTGTAATTCACAAACCTGCAGAGTTATAATTGATAGCTATCGTCCAAAAATATATTGAAGTAAGGCTGCCAAGATGACTTGAAAGCGGGGCAGAATTGCAGGAAATCGATTTCAGGAGGTACACTGGAATTGCATGTAAAGCATAGGAAAAGAGGCAGAACGTCCACAATGATGCACTTGGCCAAAAAGGGCGTATGCGTTTTTTCCTGAATATATTCAGGAAAAAACGCATACGCCCTTTTTGGCCAACCAAGCAAGCTTTCAAAGGAAATCTGCACTACAATGAAGTCTCACTGCCCCCTGCTCAAAAGGGCCATCTGAAAAAAGTGTAAAATCCAGAAAGGCAGGACAGGCCATGGAGAACTGGGAGCCTTGTTATGCTGATGGGCGGGATGTAAATTGCCAACAGCCACTCTGGAGAAGTGTATGGTGTTTCCTGAAACATCTAAAAAACAAAGCAACAGAGCCTACGGCACTTCCACTTATGGTCCTATAGCTTAGGGACATTAAAATCAAAAAGACACAGCCACCCCAAAGTTTGGGACGGCTCTGTTTACAAGAACCTTGTTTACGGTACAAGTTCAATATCACAGAAAGCGAAAAATGGATAAAGAAGTTGTGGTACTTACGTACAATGCAATATCACTCAGCAATGAAATCTATGTCATCAGGCCCGTAGCAGCATAATGAGTGGATTAAGGTACGATGATTGTAAGTGAAATAAGTCACACAGAAAAAGAAACATCATAAGATATCACTACTACACGGAATGTAAACTTGGCTACACAGGAACTGAATTACAAAACAGAACAGGGTATCAAATGTAGAAAACCAACTTACGCTAGCTTAAGGGGAAAGGTGAGTTGGGGTGCTGCATGAAACCAGAGATTGAAATTAGCACAGATACCGTTCCATAAGCCAAATATGTAATAGACAAGAGCTACTCCTTGCTCAACGAAGTGGACTCAACACCCCATATTAAACGCCTAAGAATATACCTGACTAGAAATAATCTTAAAACCTACGGATTTATATGTCTCCGAAAGACAATCAAGCGTGTGTACAGCGGCATAAACGCAGCAGTGATAGGATTGGTGAGGTTCGGTGAGTAAATGCAGACCCTTTGAAGTCATATTGCATGGTACCCATTCCATGGGTCTCAACTCTCCAGGTTTAAGGGATTCTTCCTTCAGCTAAAACATGTATGTGGAACCCAGAGTATGATCCACCGTGTGATCGGGAAACGTGTTCAAATGTGTCTCAGTTTTCGTCCCCTGGTACTCGGGTGCAAACTCCAGACGCTTTACTAACACTCTCCCCACTTGGAGAGTCAGTGCCTTTAACCTCCTGTTTGGCCCAGTTTGCAATTTCTGCGGAAAATGTACAGGAATAGGGAGAACCAATGAGAGACTAGCTGGGGGTGTCTGGACGGGCAAATTTAACTCTCATTTCCCACCAGGAAGAGGAATTAACCAAAGGCTCAGCGTGCCGTGCCGGAACCACACTAGGGCCTGAAGCAATCCTGCGGTGTTGCGGCCAGCTCACAAGAAATCGAGTTGAAGAAAGGAGCTCAGGGGCACTGTAATTCACAAACTTGCAGAGTTATAAATGACAGCTATCGTCCAAAAATATATTGAAGTAAGGCTGCCAAGAGGACTTGAAAGCGGGGCAGAATTGCAGGAAACCGATTTCAGGAGGTAGACGGGAATTGCATGTAAAGCATAGGAAAAGAGGCAGAACGTCCACAATGATGCACTTGGCCAAAAAGGGCGTATGCGTTTTTTCCTGAATATATTCAGGAAAAAACGCATACGCCCTTTTTGGCCAACCAAGCAAGCTTGCAAAGAAATCTGCACTACAATGAAGTCTCGCTGCCCCCCGGTCAAAAGGGCCATATGAAAAAAGTGTAAAATCCAGAAAGGCAGGACAGGCCATGGAGAAATGCGAGCCTTGTTATGCTGATGGGCGGGCTGTAAATTGCCAACAGCCACTCTGGAGAAGTGTATGGTGTTTCCTGAAACATCTAAAAAACTAAGCAACAGAGCCTAGGGCACTTCCACTTATGGTCCTATAGCTTAGGGAAATGAAAATCAAACAGACACAGCCACCCCAAAGTTTGGGACGGCTCTGTTTACAAGAACCTCGTTTACGGTACAAGTTCAATATCACAGAAAGCGAAAAATGGATAAAGAAGTTGTGGTACTTACGTACAATGCAATATCACTCAGCAATGAAATCTATGTCATCAGGCCCGTAGCAGCATAATGAGTGGATTCAGGTATGATGATTCTAAGTGAAATAAGTCACACAGAAAAAGAAACACCATAAGATATCACTACTACACGGAAGGTAAACTTGGCTACACAAGAACTGAATTACAAAACAGAACAGGGTCTCAAATGTAGAAAACCAACTTATGCTAGCTTAAGGGGAAAGGTGAGTTGGGGTGCTGCATGAAACCAGAGATTGAAATTAGCACAGATACCGTTCCATAAGCCAAATATGTGATAGACAAGAGCTACTCCTTGCTCAACGAAGTGGACTCAACACCCCATATTAAACGCCTAAGAATATACCTGACTAGAAATAATCTTAAAACCTACGGATTTATATGTCTCCAAAAGAGAAACAAGCGTGTGTACAGCGGCATAAACGCAGCAGTAATAGGATTGGTGAGGTTCGGTGAGCAAATGCAGACCCTTTGAAGTCATATTGCATGGTACCCATTCCATGGGTCTCAACTCTCCAGGTTTAAGGGATTCTTCCTTCAGCTAAAACATGCATGTGGAACCCAGAGTATGATCCACCGTGTGATCGGGAAACGTGTTCAAATGTGTCTCGTTTTCGTCCCTGGTACTCGGGTGCAACATTCCAGATGCTTTACTAACACTCTCCCCACTTGGAGAGTCAGTGCCTTTAACCTCCTGTTTGGCCCAGTTTGTAATTTCTGTGGAAAATGAACAGGAATAGGGAGAACAAAAGAGAGACTAGCTGGAGGTGTCTGGACGGGCAAATTTAACTTTCATTTCCCATCAGGAAGTGGAAGTAACCAAAGGCTCAGCGTGCCGTGCCGGAACTACACTAGGGCCTGAAGCAATCCTGTGGTGTTGCGGCCAGCTCACAAGAAAACGAGTTGAAGAAACGAGCTCAGGGGCACTGTAATTCACAAACCTGCAGAGTTATAAATGACAGCTATCGTTCAAAAATATATTGAAGTAAGGCTGCCAAGATGACTTGAAAGTGGGGCAGAATTGCAGGAAATCGATTTCAGGAGGTACACTGGAATTGCATGTAAAGCATAGGAAAAGAGGCAGAACGTCCACAATGATGCACTTGGCCAAAAAGGGCGTATGCGTTTTTTCCTGAATATATTCAGGAAAAAACGCATACGCCCTTTTTGGCCAACCAAGCAAGCTTGCAAAGGATATCTGCACTACAATGAAGTCTCACTGCCCCCCGGTCAAAAGGGCCATCTGAAAAAAGTGTAAAATCCAGAAAGGCAGGACAGGCCATGGAGAACTGGGAGCCTTGTTATGCTGATGGGCGGGATGTAAATTGCCAACAGCCACTCTGGAGAAGTGTATGGTGTTTCCTGAAACATCTAAAAAACAAAGCAACAGAGCCTAGGGCACTTCCACTTATGTTCCTATAGCTTAGGGAAATTAAAATCAAAAAGACACAGTCACCCCAAAGTTTGGGACGGCTCTGTTTACAAGAACCTCGTTTACGGTACAAGTTCAATATCACAGAAAGCGAAAAATGGATAAAGAAGTTGTGGTACTTACGTACAATGCAATATCACTCAGCAATGAAATCTATGTCATCAGGCCCGTAGCAGCATAATGAGTGGATTCAGGTATGATGATTCTAAGTGAAATAAGTCACACAGAAAAAGAAACACCATAAGATATCACTACTACACGGAAGGTAAACTTGGCTACACAAGAACTGAATTACAAAACAGAACAGGGTCTCAAATGTAGAAAACCTACTTATGCTAGATTGAGGGGAAAGGTGAGTTGGGGTGCTGCATGAAACCAGAGATTGAAATTAGCACAGATACAGTTCCATAAGCCAAATATGTAATAGACAAGAGCTACTCCTTGCTCAACGAAGTGGACTCAACACCCCATATTAAACGCCTAAGAATATACCTGACTAGAAATAATCTTAAAACCTACGGATTTATATGTCTCCGAAGGACAGTCAAGCGTGTGTACAGTGGCATAAACGCAGCAGTGATAGGATTGGTGAGGTTCGGTGAGCAAATGCAGACCCTTTGAAGTCATATTGCATGGTACCCATTCCATGGGTCTCAACTCTCCAGGTTTAAGGGATTCTTCCTTCAGCTAAAACATGCATGTGGAACCCAGAGTATGATCCACCGTGTGATCGGGAAACGTGTTCAAATGTGTCTCAGTTTTCGTCCCCTGGTACTCGGGTGCAAACTCCAGACGCTTTACTAACACTCTCCCCACTTGGAGAGTCAGTGCCTTTAACCTCCTGTTTGGCCCAGTTTGCAATTTCTGCGGAAAATGTACAGGAATAGGGAGAACCAATGAGAGACTAGCTGGGGGTGTCTGGACGGGCAAATTTAACTCTCATTTCCCACCAGGAAGAGGAATTAACCAAAGGCTCAGCGTGCCGTGCCGGAACCACACTAGGGCCTGAAGGAATCCTGCGGTGTTGCGGCCAGCTCACAAGAAAGCGAGTTGAAGAAAGGAGCTCAGGGGCACTGTAATTCACAAACCTGCAGAGTTATAAATGACAGCTATCGTCCAAAAATATATTGAAGTAAGGCTGCCAAGAGGACTTGAAAGCGGGGCAGAATTGCAGGAAACCGATTTCAGGAGGTAGACGGGAATTGCATGTAAAGCATAGGAAAAGAGGCAGAACGTCCACAATGATGCACTTGGCCAAAAAGGGCGTATGCGTGGAAAAAACGCATACGCCCTTTTTGGCCAACCAAGCAAGCTTGCAAAGGAAATCTGCACTACAATGAAGTCTCACTGCCCCCCAGTCAAAAGAGCCATCTGAAAAAAGTGTAAAATCCAGAAAGGCAGGACAGGCCATGGAGAACTGGGAGCCTTGTTCTTCTGATGGGCGGGATGTAAATTGCCAACAGCCACTCTGGAGAAGTGTATGGTGTTTCCTGAAACATCCAAAAAACAAAGCAACAGAGCCTAGGGCACTTCCACTTTTGGTCCTATAGCTTAGGGAATTAAAATCAAAAAGACACAGCCACCCCAAAGCTTGGGACGGCTGTTTACAAGAACCTCATTTACGGTACAAGTTCAATATCACAGAAAGCGAAAAATGGATAAAGAAGTTGTGGTACTTACGAACAATGCAATATCACTCAGCAATGAAATCTATGTCATCAGGCCCCTAGCAGCAGAATGAGTGGATTCAGGTACGATGATTCTAAGTGAAATAAGTCACACAGAAAAAGAAACATCATAAGACATCACTAATACACTGATTGTAAACTTGGCTACACAAGAACTGAATTACAAAACAGAACAGGGTGTCAAATGTAGAAAAAAACTTATGCTTGCTTAAGGGGAAAGGTGAGTTGGGGTGCTGCATGAAACCAGAGATTGAAATTAGCACAGATACCGTTCCATAAGCCAAATATGTAATAGAGAAGAGCTACACCTTGCTCAACGAAGTGGACTCAACACCCCATATTAAACGCCTAAGAATATACCTGACTAGAAATAATCTTAAAACCTACGGATTTATATGTCTCTGAAAGAGAATCAAGCGTGTGTACAGCGGCATAAATGCAGCAGTGTTAGGATTGATGAGGTTCGGTGACCAAATGCAGACCCTTTGAAGTCATATTGCATGGTACTCATTCCATGGGTCTCAACTCTCCAGGTTTAAGGGATTCTTCCTTCAGCTAAAACATGCATGTGGAACCCAGAGTATGATCCACCATGTGATCGGGAAACGTGTTCAAATGTGTCTCAGTTTTCGTCCCCTGGTACTCGGGTGCAACATTCCAGACGCTTTACTAACACTCTCCACACTTGGAGAGTCAGTGCCCTTAACCTCCTGGTTGGCCCAGTTTGCAATTTCTGCGTAAGATGAACAGGAATAGGGAGAAACAATGAGAGACTAGGTGGAGGTGTCTGGACGGGCAAATTTAACTCTCATTTCCCACCAGGAAGAGGAATTAACCAAAGGCTCAGCGTGCCATGCCAGAAGCACACTACGGCCTGAAGCAATCCTGCGGTGTTGCGGCCAGCTCACAAGAAAGCAAGTTGAGGAAAGGAACTCAGGGGCACTGTAATTCACAAACGTACAGAGTTATAAATGACAGCTATCGACCAAAAATATATTGAAGTAAGGCTGCCAAGAGGACTTGAAAGCGGGGCAGAATTGCAGGAAAACTATTTCAGAAGGTAGACTGGAATTGCATGTAAAGCATAGGAAAAGAGGCATAACGTCCACAATGCTGCACTTGTCCAAAAAGGGCGTATGCGTTTTTTCCTGAATATATTCAGGAAAAAACGCATACGCCCTTTTTGGCCAACCAAGCAAGCTTGCAAATGAAATCTGCACTACAATGAAGTTTCACTGCCCCCCGGTCAAAAGGGCCATCTGAAAAAAAGTGTAAAATCCAGAAAGGCAGGACAGGCCATGGAGAACTGGGAGCCTTGTTATGTTGATGGGCGTGATGTAAATTGCCAGCAGCCACTCTGGACAAGTGTATGGTGTTTCCTGAAACATCCAAAAAACAAAGCAACAGAGCCTAGGGCACTTCCACTTATGGTCCTATAGCTTAGGGAAATTAAAATCAAAAAGACACAGCCACCCCAAAGCTTGGGACGGCTCTGTTTACAAGAACCTCGTTTACGGTACAAGTTCAATATCACAGAAAGCGAAAAATGGATAAAGAAGTTGTGGTACTTACGTACAATGCAATATCATTCAGCAATAAAATCTATGTCATCAGTCCCGTAGCAGCATAATGAGTGGATGCAGGTACGATGATTCTAAGTGAAATAAGTCACACAGAAAAAGAAACATCATAAGTTATCACTACTACACGGAATGTAAACTTGGCTACACAGGAACTGAATTACAAAACAGAACAGGGTCTCAAATGTAGAAAACCAACTTATGCTTGCTTAAGGGGAAAGGTGAGTTGGGGTGCTGCATGAAACCAGAGATTGAAATTAGCACAGATACCGTTCCATAAGCCAAATATGTGATAGACAAGAGCTACTCCTTGCTCAACGAAGTGGACTCAACACCCCATATTAAACGCCTAAGAATATACCTGACTAGAAATAATCTAAAAACCTACCGATTTATATGTCTCCGAAAGAGAATCAACCGTGTGTACAGTGACATAAACGCAGCAGTGATAGGATTGGTGAGGTTCGGTGAGCAAATGCAGACCCTATGAAGTCATATTGCATGGTACCCATTCCAAGGGTCTCAACTCTCCAGGTTTAAGGGATTCTTCCTTCAGCTAAAACATGCATGTGGAACCCAGAGTATGATCCACCGTGTGATCGGGAAACGTGTTCAAATGTGTCTCGTTTTCGTCCCCTGGTACTCGGGTGCAACATTCCAGATGCTTTACTAACACTCTCCCCACTTGGAGAGTCAGTGCCTTTAACGTCCTGTTTGGCCCAGTTTGCAATTTCTGTGGAAAATGAACAGGAATAGGGAGAACGAAAGAGAGACTTGCTGGAGGTGTCTGGACGGGAAAATTAAACTCTCATTTCCCAAAAGGAAGAGGAATTTACCAAAGGCTCAGCGGGCCGTTCCGGAACCACACTAGGGCCTGAAGCAATCCTGCGGTGTTGCGGCCAGCTCACAAGAAAGCGAGTTGAAGAAAGGAGCTCAGGGGCACTGTAATTCACAAACCTGCAGAGTTATAAATGACAGCTATCGTCCAAAAATATATTGAAGTAAGGCTGCCAAGAGAACTTGAAAGCGGGGCAGAATTGCAGGAAATCGATTTCAGGAGGTACACTGGAATTGCATGTAAAGCATAGGAAAAGAGGCAGAACGTCCACAATGATGGACTTGGCCAAAAAGGGCGTATGCGTTTTTTCCTGAGGAAAAAACGCATACGCCCTTTTTGGCCAACCAAGCAAGCTTGCAAAGGAAATCTGCACTACAATGAAGTCTCACAGCCCCCCGGTCAAAAGGGCCATCTGAAAAAAGTGTAAAATCCAGAAAGGCAGGACAGGCCATGGAGAAATGGGAGCCTTGTTATGCTGGTGGGCGGGATGTAAATTGCCAACAGCCACTCTGGAGAAGTGTATGGTGTTTCCTGAAACATCTAAAAAAACAAAACAACAGAGCCTAGGGCACTTCCACTTATGGTCCTATAGCTTAGGGAAATTAAAATCAAAAAGACACAGCCACCCCAAAGTTTGGGACGGCTCTGTTTACAAGAACCTCGTTTACGGTACAAGTTCAATATCACAGAAAGGAAAAAATGGATAAAGAAGTTGTGGTACTTACGTACAATGCAGTATCACTCAGCAATGAAATCTATGTCATCAGGCCCGTAGCAGCATAATGAGTGGATGCAGGTATGATGAGTCTAAGTGAAATAAGTCACACAGAAAAAGAAACATCATAAGATATCACTACTACACGGAATGTAAACTTGGCTACACAGGAACTGAATTACAAAACAGAACACTGTCTAAAATGTAGAAAACCAACTTATGCTTGCTTAAGGGGAAAGGTGAGTTGGGGTGCTGCATAAAACCAGAGATTGAAATTAGCACAGATACCGTTCCATAAGCCAAATATGTAATAGACAAGAGCTACTCCTTGCTCAACGAAGTGGACTCAACACCCCATATTAAACGCTTAAAAATACACCTGACTAGAAATAATCTTAAAAACGACGGATTTATATGTCTCCGAAAGAGAATCAAGCGTGTGTACAGCGGCATAAACGCAGCAGTGATAGGATTGGTGAGGTTCAGTGAGCAAATGCAGACCCTTTGAAGTCATATTGCATGGTACCCATTCCATGGGTCTCAACTCTCCAAGTTTAAGGGATTCTTCCTTCAGCTAAAACATGCATGTGGAACCCAGAGTATGATCCAGCGTGTGATCGGGAAACGTGTTCAAATGTGTCTCGTTTTCGTCCCCTGGTACTCGAGTGCAACATTCCAGATGCTTTACTAACACTCTCCCCACTTGGAGAGTCAGTGCCTTTAACCTCCTGTTTGGCCCAGTTTGCAATTTCTGTGGAAAATGAACAGGAATAGGGAGAACGAAAGAGAGACTTGCTGGAGGTGTCTGGACGGGCAAATTTAACTCTCATTTCACACCAGGAAGAGGAATTAACCAAAGGCTCAGCGTGCCGTGGCGGAACTACACTAGGGCCTGAAGCAATCCTGTGGTGTTGCGGCCAGCTCACAAGAAAGCGAGTTGAAGAAAGGAGCTCAGGGGCACTGTAATTCACAAACCTGCAGAGTTATAAATGACAGCTATCGTCCAAAAATATATTGAAGTAAGGCTGCCAAGAGGACTTGAAAGCGGGGCAGAATTGCAGGAAACCGATTTCAGGAGGTAGACGGGAATTGCATGTAAAGCATAGGAAAAGAGGCAGAACGTCCACAATGATGCACTTGGGCAAAAAGGGCGTATGCGTTTTTTCCTGAATATATTCAGGAAAAAACGCATACGCCCTTTTTGGCCAACCAAGCAAGCTTGCAAAGGAAATCTGCACTACAATGAAGTCTCACTGCCCCCCGGTCAAAAGGGACATATGAAAAAAGTGTAAAATCCAGAAAGGCAGGACAGGCCATGAAGAACTGGGAGCCTTGTTATGCTGATGGGCGGGATGTAAATTGCCAACAGCCACTCTGGAGAAGTGTATGGTGTTTCCTGAAACATCTAAAAAACTAAGCAACAGAGACTAGGGCACTTCCACTTATGGTCCTATAGCTTAGGGCAATTAAAATCAAAGAGACACAGCCACCCCAAAGTTTGGGACGGCTCTGTTTACAAGAATCTTGTTTACGGTACAAGTTCAATATCACAAAAGCGAAAAATGGATAAAGAAGTTGTGGTACTTACGTACAATGCAATATCACTCAGCAATGAAATCTATGTCATCAGGCCCGTAGCAGCATAATGAGTGGATGCAGGTATGATGATTCTAAGTGAAATAAGTCACACAGAAAAAGAAACATCATAAGATATCACTACTACACGGAATGGAAACTTGGCTACACAGGAACTAAATTACTAAACAGAACAGAGTGTCAAATGTAGAAAACCAATTTATGCTTGCTTAAGGGGAAAGGTGAGTTGGGGTGCTGCATACAACAAGAGATTGAAGTTAGCACAGATACCGTTCCATAAGTCAAATATATAATAGACAAGTGCTACTCCTTGCTCAACGAAGTGGACTCAACACCCCATATTAAACGCCTAACAATATACCTGACTAGTAAGAATCTTAAAACCTATGGATTTATATGTCTCCGAAAGAGAATCAAGCGTGTGTACAGCGGCATAAACGCAGCAGCGATAGGATTGGTGAGGTTCGGTGAGCAAATGCAGACACTTTGAAGTCATATTGTATGGTATCCATTCCATGGGTCTCAACTCTCCAGGTTTAAGGGATTCTTCCTTCAGCTAAAACATGCATGTGGAACCCAGAGTATGATCCACCGTGTGATTGGGAAACGTGTTCAAATGTGTCTCAGTTTTCGTCCCCTGGTACTCGGGTGCAAACTCCAGATGCTTTACTAACACTCTCCCCACTTGGAGAGTCAGTGCCTTTAATCTTCTGTATGGCCCATTTTGCAATTTCTGTGGAAAATGAACAGGAATAGGGAGAACCAATGAGAGACTAGCTGGGGGTGTCTGGACGGGCAAATTTAACTCTCATTTCCCACCAGGAAGAGGAATTAACCAAAGGCTCAGCGTGCCGTGCCGGAACCACACTAGGGCCTGAAGCAATCCTGCGGTGTTGCGGCCAGCTCACAAGAAAGCGAGTTGAAGAAACGAGCTCAGGGGCACTGTAATTCACAAACCTGCAGAGTTATAAATGACAGCTATCGTCCAAAAATATATTGAAGTAAGGCTGCCAAGAGGACTTGAAAGCGGGGCAGAATTGCAGGAAACCGATTTCAGGAGGTAGACGGGAATTGCATGTAAAGCATAGGAAAAGAGGCAGAACGTCCACAATGATGCACTTGGCCAAAAAGGGCGTATGCGTTTTTTCCTGAATATATTCAGGAAAAAACGCATACGCCCTTTTTGGCCAACCAAGCAAGCTTGCAAAGGAAATCTGCACTACAATGAAGGCTCACTGCCCCCCAGTCAAAAGGGCCATCTGAAAAAAGTGTAACATCCAGAAAGGCAGGACAGGCCATGGAGAACTGGGAGCTTTGTTATGCTGATGGGCGGGATGTAAACTGCCAACAGCCACTCTGGGGAAGTGTATGGTGTTTCCTGAAACATCTAAAAAACAAAGCAACAGAGCCTAGGGCACTTCCACTTATGGTCCTATAGCTTAGGGAAATTAAAATCAAAAAGACACAGCCACCCCAAATTTTGGGACAGCTCTGTTTACAAGAACCTCGTTTACGGTACAAGTTCAATATCACAGAAAGCGAAAAATGGATAAAGAAGTTGTGGTACTTACGTACAATGCAATATCACTCAGCAATGAAATCTATGTCATCAGGCCCGTCGCAGCATAATGAGTGGATGCAGGTACGATGATTCTAAGTGAAATAAGTCACACAGAAAAAGAAACATCATAAGATATCACTACTACACGGAATGTAAACTTGGCTACACAGGAACTGAATTACAAAACAGAACAGGGTCTCAAATGTAGAAAACCAACTTATGCTTGCTTAAGGGGAAAGGTGAGTTGGGGTGCTGCATGAAACCAGAGATTGAAATTAGCACAGATACCGTGCCATAAGCCAAATATGTAATAGACAAGAGCTACTCCTTCCTAAACGAAGTGTACTCAACACCCCATATTAAACGCCTAAGAATACACCTCACTTGTAAGAATCTTAAAACCTATGGATTTATATGTCTCCGAAAGAGAATCAAGCGTGTGTACGGCGGCATAAACGCAGCAGTGATAGGATTGGTGAGGTTCGGTGAGCAAATGCAGACCCTTTGAAGTCATATTGCATGGTACCCATTCCATGGGTCTCAACTCTCCAGGTTTAAGGGATTCTTCCTTCAGCTAAAACATGCATGTGGAACCCAGAGTATGATCCACCGTGTGATCGGGAAACGTGTTCAAATGTGTCTCAGTTTTCGTCCCCTGGTACTCGGGTGCAACATTCAAGACGCTTTACTAACACTCTCCCAACTTGGAGAGTCAGTGCCTTTAAACTCCTATTTGGCCCAGTTTGCAATTTCTGCGGAAAATGTACAGGAATAGGGAGAACCAATGAGAGACTAGCTGGAGGTGTCTGGACGGGCAAATTTAACTCTCATTTCCCACCAGGAAGAGGAATTAACCAAAGGTTCAGCGTGCCATGCCGGAACCACACTAGGGCCTGAAGCAATCCTGCGGTGTTGCGGCCAGCTCACAAGAAAGCGAGTTGAAGAAAGGAGCTCAGGGGCACTGTAATTCACAAACCTGCAGAGTTATAAATGACAGCTATCGTCCAAAAATATATTGAAGTAAGGCTGCCAAGAGGACTTGAAAGCGGGGCAGAATTGCAGGAAACCGATTTCAGGAGGTAGACGGGAATTGCATGTAAAGCATAGGAAAAGAGGCAGAACGTCCACAATGATGCACTTGGCCAAAAAGGGCGTATGCGTTTTTTCCTGAATATATTCAGGAAAAAACGCATACGCCCTTTTTGGCCAACCAAGCAAGCTTGCAAAGGAAATCTGCATTACAATGAAGTCTCACTGCCCCCCAGTCAAAAGGGCCATCTGAAAAAAGTGTAAAATCCAGAAAGGCAAGACAGGACATGGAGAATTGGGAGCCTTGTTATGCTGATGGGCGGGATGTAAATTGCCAACAGCCACTCTGGAGAAGTGTATGCTGTTTCCTGAAACATCTAAAAAACAAAGCAACAGAGCCTAGGGCACTTCTACTTATGGTCCTATAGCTTAGGGAAATTAAAATCAAAAAGACACAGCCACCCCAAAGTTTGGGACTGCTCTGTTTACAAGAACCTTGTTTACGGTACAAGTTCAATATCACAGAAAGCGAAAAATGGATAAAGAAGTTGTGGTACTTACGTACAATGCAATATCATTCAGCAATGAAATCTATGTCATCAGGCCCGTAGCAACATAATGAGTGGATTAAGGTACGATGATTGTAAGTGAAATAAGTCACACACAAAAAGAAACATCATAAGATATCACTACTACACGGAATGTAAACTTGGCTACACAGGAACTGAATTTCAAAACAGAACAGGGTCTCAAATGTAGAAAACCAACTTATGCTTGCTTAAGGGGAAAGGTGAGTTGGGGTGCTGCATGAAACCAGAGATTGAAATTAGCACAGATACCGTTCCATAAGCCAAATATGTAATAGACAAGAGCTACTCCTTGTTCAACGAAGTGGACTCAACACCCGATATTAAACGCCTAAGAATATACCTGACTAGAAATAATCTTAAAACCTACGGATTTATATGTCTCCGAAAGAGAATCAAGCGTGTGTACAGCGGCATAAACGCAGCAGTGATAGGATTGGTGTGGTTCGGTGAGCAAATGCAGACCCTTTGAAGTCATATTGCATGGTACCCATTCCATGGGTCTCAACTCTCCAGGTTTAAGGGATTCTTCCTTCAGCTAAAACATGCATGTGGAACCCAGAGTATGATCCACCGTGTGATCGGGAAACGTGTTCAAATGTGTCTCAGTTTTTGTCCCCTGGTACTCGGGTGCAACACTCCAGACGCTTTACTAACACTCTCCCCACTTGGAGAGTCAGTGCCTTTAACCTCCTGTTTGGCCCAGTTTGCAATTTCTGTGGAAAATGTACAGGAATAGGGAGAACCAATGAGAGACTAGCTGGGGGTGTCTGGACGGGCAAATTTAACTCTCATTTCCCACCAGGAAGAGGAATTAACCAAAGGCTCAGCGTGCCGTGCCGGAACCACACTAGGGCCTGAAGCAATCCTGCCTTGTTGCGGCCACCTCACAAGAAAGCGAGTTGAAGAAACGAGCTCAGGGGCACTGTAATTCAAAAACCTGCAGAGTTATAAATGACAGCTATCGTCCAAAAATATATTGAAGTAAGGCTGACAAGAGGACTTGAAAGCGGGGCAGAATTGCAGGAAACCGATTTCAGGAGGTAGACGGGAATTGCATGTAAAGCATAGGAAAAGAGGCAGAACGTCCACAATGATGCACTTGGCCAAAAAGGGCGTATGCGTTTTTTCCTGAATATATTCAGGAAAAAACGCATACGCCCTTTTTGGCCAACCAAGCAAGCTTGCAAAGGAAATCTGCACTACAATGAAGTCTCACTGTCCCCCAGTCAAAAGGGCCATCTGCAAAAAGTGTAACATCCAGAAAGGCAGGACAGGCCATGGAGAACTGGGAGCTTTGTTATGCTGATGGGCGGGATGTAAACTGCCAACAGCCACTCTGGGGAAGTGTATGGTGTTTCCTGAAACATCTAAAAAACAAAGCAACAGAGCCTAGGGCACTTCCACTTATGGTCCTATAGCTTAGGGAAATTAAAATCAAAAAGACACAGCCACCCCAAATTTTGGGACATCTCTGTTTACAAGAACCTTGTTTACGGTACAAGTTCAATATCACAGAAAGCGAAAAATGGATAAAGAAGTTGTGGTACTTACGTACAATGCAATATCACTCAGCAATGAAATCTATGTCATCAGGCCCGTCACAGCATAATGAGTGGATGCAGGTACGATGATTCTAAGTGAAATAAGTCACACAGAAAAAGAAACATCATAAGATATCACTACTACACGGAATGTAAACTTGGCTACACAGGAACTGAATTACAAAACAGAACAGGGTCTCAAATGTAGAAAACCAACTTATGCTTGCTTAAGGGGAAAGGTGAGTTGGGGTGCTGCATGAAACCAGAGATTGAAATTAGCACAGATACCGTGCCATAAGCCAAATATGTAATAGACAAGAGCTACTCCTTGCTAAACGAAGTGTACTCAACACCCCATATTAAACGCCTAAGAATACACCTGACTTGTAAGAATCTTAAAACCTATGGATTTATATGTCTCCGAAAGAGAATCAAGCGTGTGTACGGCGGCATAAACGCAGCAGTGATAGGATTGGTGAGGTTCGGTGAGCAAATGCAGACCCTTTGAAGTCATATTGCATGGTACCCATTCCATGGGTCTCAATTCTCCAGGTTTAAGGGATTCTTCCTTCAGCTAAAACATGCATGTGGAACCCAGAGTATGATCCACCGTGTGATCGGGAAACGTGTTCAAATGTGTCTCAGTTTTCGTCCCCTGGTACTCGGGTGCAACATTCAAGACGCTTTACTAACACTCTCCCAACTTGGAGAGTCAGTGCCTTTAAACTCCTATCTGGCCCAGTTTGCAATTTCTGAGGAAAATGTACAGGAATAGGGAGAACCAATGAGAGACTAGCTGGAGGTGTCTGGACGGGCAAATTTAACTCTCATTTCCCACCAGGAAGAGGAATTAACCAAAGGTTCAGCATGCCGTGCCGGAACCACACTAGGGCCTGAAGCAATCCTGCGGTGTTGCGGCCAGCTCACAAGATAGCGAGTTGAAGAAAGGAGCTCAGGGGCACTGTAATTCACAAACCTGCAGAGTTATAAATGACAGCTATCGTCCAAAAATATATTGAAGTAAGGCTGCCAAGAGGACTTGAAAGCGGGGCAGAATTGCAGGAAACCGATTTCAGGAGGTAGACGGGAATTGCATGTAAAGCATAGGAAAAGAGGCAGAACGTCCACAATGATGCACTTGGCCAAAAAGGGCGTATGCGTTTTTTCCTGAATATATTCAGGAAAAAACGCATACGCCCTTTTTGGCCAACCAAGCAAGCTTGCAAAGGAAATCTGCACTACAATGAAGTCTCACTGCCCCCCGGTCAAAAGGGCCATCTGAAAAAAGTGTAAAATCCAGAAAGGCAAGACAGGACATGGAGAATTGGGAGCCTTGTTATGCTGATGGGCGGGATGTAAATTGCCAACAGCCACTCTGGAGAAGTGTATGCTGTTTCCTGAAACATCTAAAAAACAAAGCAACAGAGCCTAGGGCACTTCTACTTATGGTCCTATAGCTTAGGGAAATTAAAATCAAAAAGACACAGCCACCCCAAAGTTTGGGACTGCTCTGTTTACAAGAACCTTGTTTACGGTACAAGTTCAATATCACAGAAAGCGAAAAATGGATAAAGAAGTTGTGGTACTTACGTACAATGCAATATCACTCAGCAATGAAATCTATGTCATCAGGCCCGTAGCAGCATAATGAGTGGATTAAGGTACGACGATTGTAAGTGAAATAAGTCACACAGAAAAAGAAACATCATAAGATATCACTACTACACGTAATGTAAACTTGGCTACACAGGAACTGAATTTCAAAACAGAACAGGGTCTCAAATGTAGAAAACCAACTTATGCTTGCTTAAGGGGAAAGGTGAGTTGGGGTGCTGCATGAAACCAGAGATTGAAATTAGCACAGATACCGTTCCATAAGCCAAATATGTAATAGACAAGAGCTACTCCTTGTTCAACGAAGTGGACTCAACACCCGATATTAAACGCCTAAGAATATACCTGACTAGAAATAATCTTAAAACCTACGCATTTATATGTCTCCGAAAGACAATCAAGCGTGTGTACAGCGGCATAAACGCAGCAGTGATAGGATTGGTGAGGTTCGGTGAGCAAATGCAGACCCTTTGAAGTCATATTGCATGGTACCCATTCCATGGGTCTCAACTCTCCAGGTTTAAGGGATTCTTCCTTCAGCTAAAACATGCATGTGGAACCCAGAGTATGATCCACCGTGTGATCGGGAAACGTGTTCAAATGTGTCTCAGTTTTCGTCCCCTGGTACTCGGGTGCAAACTCCAGACGCTTTACTAACACTCTCCCCACTTGGAGAGTCAGTGCCTTTAACCTCCTGTTTGGCCCAGTTTGCAATTTCTGCGGAAAATGTACAGGAATAGGGAGAACCAATGAGAGACTAGCTGGGGGTGTCTGGACGGGCAAATTTAACTCTCATTTCCCACCAGGAAGAGGAATTAACCAAAGGCTCAGCGTGCCGTGCCGGAACCACACTAGGGCCTGAAGCAATCCTGCGGTGTTGCGGCCAGCTCACAAGAAAGCGAGTTGAAGAAAGGAGCTCAGGGGCACTGTAATTCACAAACATGCAGAGTTATAAATGACAGCTATCGTCCAAAAATATATTGAAGTAAGGCCGCCAAGAGGACTTGAAAGCGGGGCAGAATTGCAGGAAACCGATTTCAGGAGGTAGACGGGAATTGCATGTAAAGCATAGGAAAAGAGGCAGAACGTCCACAATGATGCACTTGGCCAAAAAGGGCGTATGCGTTTTTTCCTGAATATATTCAGGAAAAAACGCATACGCCCTTTTTGGCCAACCAAGCAAGCTTGCAAAGGAAATCTGCACTACAATGAAGTCTCACTGCCCCCTGGTCAAAAGGGCCATCTGAAAAAAGTGTAAAATCCAGAAAGGCAGGACAGGCCATGGAGAACTGGGAGCTTTGTTATGCTGATGGGTGGGATGTAAATTGCCAACAGCCACTCTGGAGAAGTGTATGGTGTTTCCTGAAACATCTAAAAAACAAAGCAACAGAGCCTAGGGCACTTCCACTTATGGTCCTATAGCTTAGGGAAATTAAAATCAAAAAGACACAGCCACCCCAAAGTTTGGGACGGATCTGTTTACAAGAACCTCGTTTACGGTACAAGTTCAATATCACAGAAAGCGAAAAATGGATAAAGAAGTTGTGGTACTTACGTACAATGCAATATCACTCAGCAATGAAATCTATGTCATCAGGCCCGTCGCAGCATAATGAGTGGATTCAGGTACGATGATTCTAAGTGAAATAAGTCACACAGAAAAAGAAACATCATAAGATATCACTACTACACGGAATGTAAACTTGGCTACACAGGAACTGAATTACAAAACAGAACAGGGTGTCAAATGTAGAAAACCAACTTATGCTTGCTTAAGGGGAAAGGTGAGTTGGGGTGCTGCATGAAACCAGAGATTGAAATTAGCACAGATACCGTGCCATAAGCCAAAAATGTAATAGACAAGAGCTACTCCTTGCTAAACGAAGTGTACTCAACACCCCATATTAAACGCCTAAGAATACACCTGACTTGTAAGAATCTTAAAACCTATGGATTTATATGTCTCCGAAAGAGAATCAAGCGTGTGTACGGCGGCATAAACGCAGCAGTGATAGGATTGGTGAGGTTCGGTGAGCAAATGCAGACCCTTTGAAGTCATATTGCATGGTACCCATTCCATGGGTCTCAACTCTCCAGGTTTAAGGGCTTCTTCCTTCAGCTAAAACATGCATGTGGAACCCAGAGTGTGATCCACCGTGTGATCGGGAAACGTGTTCAAATGTGTCTCAGTTTTCGTCCCCTGGTACTCGGGTGCAACATTCCACACGCTTTACTAACACTCTCCCCACTTGGAGAGTCAGTGCCTTTAACCTCCTGTTTGGCCCAGTTTGCAATTTCTGCGTAAGATGAACAGGAATAGGGAGAACCAATGAGAGACTAGGTGGAGGTGTCTGGACGGGCAAATTTAACTCTCATTTGCCACCACGAAGAGGAATTAACCAAAGGCTCAGCGTGCCATGCCGGAACCACACTAGGGCCTGAAGCAATCCTGCGGTGTTGCGGCCAGCTCACAAGAAAGCGAGTTGAAGAAAGGAGCTCAGGGGCACTGTAATTCACAAACCTGCAGAGTTATAAATGACAGCTATCGTCCAAAAATATATTGAAGTAAGGCTGCCAAGAGGACTTGAAAGTGGTGCAGAATTGCACGAAACCGATTTCAGGAGGTAGACTGGAATTGCATGTAAAGCATAGGAAAAGAGGCAGAATGTCCACAACGATGCACTTGTTCAAAAAGGGCGTATGCGTTTTTTCCTGAATATATTCAGGAAAAAACGCATACGCCCTTTTTGGCCAACCAAGCAAGCTTGCAACGGAAATCTGCACTACAATGAAGTCTCACTGCCGCCCAGTCAGAAGGGCCATCTGAAAAATGTGTAAAATCCAGAAAGGCAGGACAGGCCATGGAGAACTGGGAGCCTTGTTATGCTGATGGGCGGGATGTAAATTGCCAACAGCCACTCTGGAGAAGTGTATGGTGTTTCCTGAAACATCTAAAAAGCAAGCAACAGAGCCTAGGGCACTTCCACTTATGGTCCTATAGCTTAGGGAAATTAAAATCAAAAAGACACAGCCACCCCAAAGTTTGGGACGGCTCTGTTTACAAGAACCTCGTTTACCGTACAAGTTCAATATCACAGAAAGCGAAAAATGGATAAAGAAGTTGTGGTACTTACGTACAATGCAATATCACTCAGCAATGAAATCTATGTCATCAGGCCCGTAGCAGCATAATGAGTGGATTCAGGTACGATGATTCTAAGTGTAATAAGTCACACAGAAAAAGAAACATCATAAGATATCACTATTACACGGAATGTAAACTTGGCTTCACAGGAACTGAATTACAAAACAGAACACGGTGTCAAATGTAGAAAACCAACTTATGTTTGCTTAAGGGGAAAGGTGAGTTGGGGTGTTGCATACAACAAGAGATTGAAATTAGCACAGATACCATTCCATGAGCCAAAATGTAATAGACAAGAGTTACTCCTTGCTCAACGAAGTGGACACAACACGCCATATTAAACGCCTAAGAATATACCTGACTAGTAACAATCTTAAAACCTATGGATTTATATGTCTCCGAAAGAGAATCAAGCGTGTGTACAGCGGCATAAACGCAGCAGTGATAGGATTGGTGAGGTTCGGTGAGCAAATGCAGACCCTTTGAAGTCATATTGCATGGTACCCATTCCATGGGTCTCAACTCTCCATGTTTAAGGGATTCTTCCTTCAGCTAAAACATGCATGTGGAACCCAGAGTATGATCCACCGTGTGATCGGGAAACGTGTTCAAATGTGTCTCAGTTTTCATCCCCTGGTATTCGTGTGCAACATTCCAGACGCTTTACTAACACTCTCCCCACTTGGAGAGTCAGTGCCTTTAACCTCCTGTTTGGCCCAGTTTGCAATTTCTGCAGAAGATGAACAGGAAGAGGGAGAACCAATGAGAGACTAGCTGGAGGTGTCTGGACCGGCAAGTTTAACTCTCATTTCCTACCAGGAAGAGGAATTAACCAAAGGCTCAGCGTGCCATGCCGGAAGCACACTAGGGCCTGAAGCAATCCTGCGGTGTTGCGGCCAGCTCACAAGAAAGTGAGTTGAAGAAAGGAGCTCAGTGGCACTGTAATTCACAAACCTGCAGAGTTATAAATGACAACTATCATCCAAAATTATACTGAAGTAAGGCTGCGAAGAGGACTTGAATGCGGGGCAGAATTGCTGGAAACCGATTTCAGAACGTACACGGGAGTCGCTCTTAAGGCATAGGAAAAGAGACAGAACTTGGAAAATAATGCACTTTGCAAAAAAGGGTATATGTGTTTTATCCAGCGCTCTCATAACTGAGGGGAGGAAATTCCCAGCAGGCTCCAACTGCCACCTGAGGGCTCACATTGCAAGGCAACGTGAGCAAGCCAGGCAGGAGTTACCTCACAGCAGAGGTCCCACCTCACAGAAGGGTGAGAAACCCAGCCAACATCAGACTCTCACCAGAGGGCCCACATCACCAAGGGGATGGGAACCAGGCAGGAATGTCTTCACATCAGTGGGGCCACATCATCGAAAGGTGAGGTACTCAGCACATGTGTCCTCAAACCAGAGGACCCACATCACCAAGGACCTCGGAGTGAGGCAGGCAGGAGTAGCCTCACAACACTGGGCACATAGAATAAAAAAGTGAGGAATCCAGCAGTTGGAACCTCCCAGCAGGCGGCCCAGAGCACCGAGGCCATGGGATCCAGGCCACAGTGAACTCACAGAAGAGGGCCCATGTCATGAAACTGAGCAACCCAGCCATTGGGACCTCAGAGCAGGAGGCCCACATCCCCATGGGGATGGAAATCTGGTAGGAGTGTCCTCGCACCACTGAGAACGTATCAGAAAATTTTGGGCGACCAGCAGTTAGGGCCTGACGCCAGAGGACCCTCATCACCAAGGGAAGGAGGCTCCCAGCAGGCTCCAACTGCCACCAGAGGGCTGACGTCGCCAAGGCGATGTGTGCCAACCAGGCACGAATGACCTCACAACAGAGGGCCCACCTCAGACAAGTGTGACGAACCCAGTCAGGATCAGACTCGCACCAGAGGGCCCACATCACCACATGGATTGGAACCAGGCAGGAGTGTCCTCACATGAGTAGGGCCACATCATCTAAAGGTGAGGAACCCAGCACATGTGGCTTCAAACCATAGGACACCCATCAACAAGGGGCTGGGAGTGAGGCAGGCAGGAGGAGCCTCATAACAGAGGGCCCAAAAATAAGAAAGGTGAGGAATCCAGCAGTTGGAACCTCCCAGCAGGCGGCCCAGAGCACAGAGGCTAGGGGATCCAGGCCGGAGTGAACTAACACCAGACAGCTCACATCATGAAACTGTGAGCAACCCAGACATTGGGACCTCAGAGCAGAAGGCCCACATCCCCATGGTGATGGGAACATGACAGGAGTGTCCTGGCATCACTGGGCTCACATCAGAAAATGTGGGGTGCTCAGAAGTTAGGGCCTGACGCTAGAGGGCACTCATCACCGATAGGAGGAGGCTCCCAGCAGGCTCCAGCTGCCACCAGAGGGCCAACGTCAACAAGGCGATGTGTTCCAGCCTGGCAGGAGTGACCTCACAGCAGAGGGCCCACCTCACAGAAGGGTGAGGAACACAGCCAGGATCAGACTCTCACCAGAGGGCCCACATCACCAAGGGGATGGGAACCAGGCAGGAGTGTCCCCACACCAGTGGGACAACATCATCAAAAGGTGAGGATCCCAGCACATGTGTCCTCAAACCAGAGGAACCACATCACCAAGGGGTTCGGAATGAAGCTGGCAAGACCGGCATCACAGCACAGGGTCCATAGAATATAAAAGTTGAGGAATCCAGCAGTTGGAACCTCCCAGCAAGTGGCCCAGAGCACCGAGGCTATGGGATCCAGGCCGCAGTGAACTCACAGCAGAGGGCCCACATCATGAACCTGTGAGCAGCCCAGCTGTTGGGACCTCAGAACAGAAGGCCCACATCCCCATTGGGATGGGAACCTGGCAGGAGTGGTTTCACACCACTTAGCACATATCAGAAAATGTTAGGAGCCCAGCAGTTAGGGCCTGACGCCAGGGGGCCCTCATAACTGAGGGGAAGAGACTCCCAGCAGGTTCCAACAGCCAACAGAGGGCCCACGTCTACAAGGTGGCATGTGCCAGCCAGGCAGTAGTGACCTCACAGCAGAGGGCCTATCTCACAGAAGGGTGAGGAACCAAGGCAGGATGAGACTCTCACCAGACGGCCCACAACACCAAGGGGATGGGAACCAGTCAGGACTGTCCTCCCACCAGTGGGGCCACATCATCGAAAGGTGAGGAACCCAGCACATGTGGCCTCATATCAGAGGACATACATCACAAAGGGGATGGGAGTGAGGCAGGTAGGAGTAGCCTAAAACAGAGGGCCCAAAGAATAAAAAAGGTGAGGAATCCAGCATTTGGAACCTCCCAGCAGGCGGCCGAGAGCACAGAAGCTATGGGATGCAGGCAGGAGTGAACTAACACCAGAGAGCCCACATCATGAAACTGTGAGCAACCCAGGCATTGGGACCTCAGAGCAGAAAGCCCACATCCCAATGGGGATGGGAACCTGACAGGAGTGTCCTGGCATCACTGGGCTCACATCAGAAAACGTGGGGAGCCCAGCAGTTAGAGCCTGATGCTAGAGGGCCATCATCACCGAGGGCAGGAGGCTCCCAGCAGGTTCCATGTGCCAACACAGGGCCCACGTCGCCAAGGTGATGTGTGCAAGTCAGGCAGGATTGACCTCACAGCAGAGGGCCTACATCACAGAAGAGTGAGGAACCCAGCCAGGATAAGACTGTCACCAGAAGGCCCACATCACCAAGGGGATGGAAACCAGGCAGGAGTGTCCTCACACCAGTGGGGCCACATCATTGAAAGTTGCCTAACCCAGCACATGTGGCCTCAAACCAGAGGATCCACATCACCAAGGGCCTTGGAGTGAGGCAGGCAGGAGTAGCCTCACAACACAGGGCACATAATATAAAAAACGTGAGGATTCCAGCATTTAGACCTTCCAGCAGGCGGCCCAGAACACCGAGGCTATGGGATCCAGGCCACAGTGAACTCACAGCAGAGGGCCCACATCACAAAACTGTGAGCAACCCAGGAGTTGAGACCTCAGCGCTGAAGGACCACATCCCCATGGGAATGGGAACCTGGCTGGAGTGTCCTCGCACCACTGGGCGCACATCAGAAAATGTGGGGAGCCCACCATTTAGGGCCTGACGCCAGAGGGCCGTCATCACCGAGAGGAGGAGGCGCCCTGCACGCTCCAACTGCCACCAGAGGGCTCACGTCTCCAAGGTGACGTGTGCCAGCCAGGCAGGAGTGACCTCACAGCAGAGGGCCTACCTCACAGAACGTTGAGGAACCCAGCCAGGATTAGACTCTCGCCAGAGGGCCCACCTCACCAAGGGGATGTGAACCAGGCAGGAGTGTCCTCACACGAGTGGGGTCACATCATCGAAAGGTGAGGAACGCAGCACATGTGGCCTCAAGCCATAGGACAGTCATCACCAAGGGGCTGGCAGTGAGGCAGGCAGGAGGAGCCTCACAACAGAGGGCACATAGAATAAAAAAGTTGAGGAATCCAGCAGTTGGAACCTCCCAGCAGGCGGCTCAGAGCACCGATGATAAGGGATCCTTGCCGGAGTGAACTCACAGCAGAGGGCCCACATCATGGTACTGTGAGCAAGCCAGCCGTTTTGACCTCAGAGCAGAAGGCCCATATCGCCATGGGGATGGGAACCTGGCAAGAGTCTCCTCACTCACTTGGCACACATCAGAATATGTGGGGAGCCCAGCAGTTATGGCCTAAGGCAAGAGGGCCCTCATCACCGAGGGGAGGAGGATCCCAGCACACTCCAACTGCCACCAGAGGGCCCACGTCGCCAAGGTGACGTGTGCCAGACAGGCATGATTGACCTCACAGCAGAGGGCCTACATCACAGAAGAGTGAGGAACCCAGCCAGGATAAGACTGTCACCAGAAGGCCCACATCACCAAGGGGATGGAAACCAGGCAGGAGTGTCCTCACACCAGTGGGGCCACATCATTGAAAGTTGCCTAACCCAGCACATGTGGCCTCAAACCAGAGGATCCACATCACCAAGGGCCTTGGAGTGAGGCAGGCAGGAGTAGCCTCACAACACAGGGCACATAATATAAAAAACGTGAGGATTCCAGCATTTAGACCTTCCAGCAGGCGGCCCAGAACACCGAGGCTATGGGATCCAGGCCACAGTGAACTCACAGCAGAGGGCCCACATCACAAAACTGTGAGCAACCCAGGAGTTGAGACCTCAGCGCTGAAGGACCACATCCCCATGGGAATGGGAACCTGGCTGGAGTGTCCTCGCACCACTGGGCGCACATCAGAAAATGTGGGGAGCCCACCATTTAGGGCCTGACGCCAGAGGGCCGTCATCACCGAGAGGAGGAGGCGCCCTGCACGCTCCAACTGCCACCAGAGGGCTCACGTCTCCAAGGTGACGTGTGCCAGCCAGGCAGGAGTGACCTCACAGCAGAGGGCCTACCTCACAGAACGTTGAGGAACCCAGCCAGGATTAGACTCTCGCCAGAGGGCCCACCTCACCAAGGGGATGTGAACCAGGCAGGAGTGTCCTCACACGAGTGGGGTCACATCATCGAAAGGTGAGGAACGCAGCACATGTGGCCTCAAGCCATAGGACAGTCATCACCAAGGGGCTGGCAGTGAGGCAGGCAGGAGGAGCCTCACAACAGAGGGCACATAGAATAAAAAAGTTGAGGAATCCAGCAGTTGGAACCTCCCAGCAGGCGGCTCAGAGCACCGATGATAAGGGATCCTTGCCGGAGTGAACTCACAGCAGAGGGCCCACATCATGGTACTGTGAGCAAGCCAGCCGTTTTGACCTCAGAGCAGAAGGCCCATATCGCCATGGGGATGGGAACCTGGCAAGAGTCTCCTCACTCACTTGGCACACATCAGAATATGTGGGGAGCCCAGCAGTTATGGCCTAAGGCAAGAGGGCCCTCATCACCGAGGGGAGGAGGATCCCAGCACACTCCAACTGCCACCAGAGGGCCCACGTTGCCAAGGTGACGTGTGCCAGACAGGCATGATTGACCTCACAGCAGAGGGCCCACCTCACAGAAGGGTGAGGAACCCAGCCAGGATCAGACTCTCACCTGAGGGCCCACATCAGCAAGGGGATGGGAACCAGTCAGGACTGTCTTCCCTCCAGTGGGGTCACATCATCGAAAGGTGCGGAACCCAGCACATGTGGCCTCAAATCAGAGGACACATATCACAAAGGGAATAGGAGTGAGGCAGGCAGGAGTAGCCTAAAAACAGAGGGCCCAAAGAATAAGAAAGGTGAGGAATCCAGCAGTTGGAACCTCCCAGCAGGCGGCCGAGAGCACAGAAGCTATGGGATGCAGGCAGGAGTGAACTAATACCAGAGAGCCCACATCATGAAACTGTGAGCAACCCAGGCTTTGGGACCTCAGAGCAGGAGGCCCACATCCCAATGGGGATGTGAACCTGGCTGGAGTGTCCTCGCACCACTGGGCG
Organism: Leucopleurus acutus; assembly: GCF_964270905.1. Taxonomy (NCBI): domain Eukaryota; kingdom Metazoa; phylum Chordata; class Mammalia; order Artiodactyla; family Delphinidae; genus Leucopleurus; species Leucopleurus acutus. The sequence goes on along the minus strand of NC_139142.1, from coordinate 117,846,397 downwards.
CACATCACAAAATGTGGGGAGCCCAGCAGTTAGGGCCTGATGCCAGAGGGCCCTCATCACCGAGGAGAGGAGGCTCCCAGCAGGCTCCAAGTGCCACCAGAGGGCTCATGTCCACAAGGCGAGGTGAACAAGCCAGGCAGGACTGACCTCACAGCAGACGGCCCACCTCACAGATGGGTGAGGAACCCAGCCAGGATCAGACTCTCAACAGAGGGCCCACATCACCAAGGGGATGTGAACCAGGCAGGAGTCTCCTAAGACCATTGGTCCCACATCATCGAAAGGTGAGGAACCCAGCACATGTGGCCTCAAACCAGACGACACACATCACGAAGGGGCTGGGAGTGAGGCAGGCAGGAGGATCCTCACAACAGAGGGCCCAAAAAATTAAAAAAGTGAGGAATCCAGCAGTTGGAACCTCCCAGCAGGCGGCCAAGAGCACAGAGGCTATGGGATCCAGGCTTCTGTGAACTAACAACAGAGAGCCCACATCATGAAAATGTGAACAACCCAGCCGTTGGGACCTCAGAGCAGAAGGCCCACATCCCCATGGAGATGGGATCCTAAGAGGAGTGCCAAAGCATCACTGGGCTCCCTAAGAAAAGTTGGTGAGCCCAGCAGTTAGGGCCTGACGCAAGAGGGCCCTCATCACCGAGGGGAGGAGATTCCCAGCACGCTCCAACTGCCACCACACGGCTGACTTCACCAAGGCAATGTGTGCCAGCCATGCAGGAGTGACCTATCAGCAGAGGGTCTCCCTCACAGGTGGGTGAGGAACAAAGCCAGGAACAGACTCTCACCAGGGGGTCCACATAACCACGTGGATGAGAACCAGGCAGGAGTGTCCTCACACTAGTGGGGCCACATCATCGAAAGGTGAGGAACCCAGCAAAGGTGGCCACAAACCAGAGGACCCACATCACCAAGGGGTTGAGAGTGAGGTAGGTGTCTGGACGGGCATATTTAACACTCATTTCCCACCAGGAAGAGGAATTAATCAAAGGCTCAGCGTGCCAAACCAGAAGCACACTAGGGCCTGAAGCAATCCTGCGGTGTTGCGGCCAGCTCACAAGAAAGCGAGTTGAAGAAAGGAGCTCAGGGGCACTGTAATTCACAAACCTGCAGAGTTATAAATGACAGCTATCTTCCAAAAATATATTGAAGTAAGGCTGCCAAGAGGACTTGAAAGCGGGACAGAATTGCAGGAAAGCGATTTCAGGAGGCAGACTGGAATTGCATGTAAAGCATAGGAAAAGAGGCAGAACGTCCACAATGATGCACTTGGCCAAAAAGGGCGTATGCGTTTTTTCCTGAATATATTCAGGAAAAAACGCATACGCCCTTTTTGGCCAACCAAGCAAGCTTGCAAAGGAAATCTGCACTACAATGAAGTCTCACTGCCCCCTGGTCAAAAGGGCCATCTGAATAAAGTGTAAAATTCAGAAAGGCAGGACAGGCCAAAGAGAACTAGGAGCCTTGTTATGCTGATGGGCGGGATGTAAATTGCCAGCAGCCACTCTGGAGAAGTGTATGGTGTTTCCTGAAACATCCAAAAAAAAAGCAACAGAGCCTAGGGCATTTCCACTTATGGTCCTATAGCTTAGGGAAATTAAAATTAAAAAGACACAGCCACCCCAAATTTTGGGACGGCTCTGTTTACAAGAACCTCGTTTACGGTACAAGTTCAATATCACAGAAAGCGAAAAATGGATAAAGAAGTTGTGGTACTTACGTACAATGCAATATCACTCAGCAATAAAATCTATGTCATCAGGCCCTTAGCAGCATAATGAGTGGATTCAGGTACGATGATTCTAAGTGAAATAAGTCACACAGAAAAAGAAACATCATAAGATATCACTACTACACGGAATGTAAACTTGGCTTCACAGGAACTGAATTTCAAAACAGAACAGGGTGTCAAATGCAGAAAACCAACTTATGCTTGCTTACGGGGAAAGGTGAGTTGGGGTGCTGCATAAAACAAGAGATTGAAATTAGCACAGACACCATTCCATAAGCCAAATATGTAATAGACAAGAGCTACTCCTTCTTCAACGAAGTGGACTCAACACCCCATATTAAACGCCTAAGAATATACCTGACTAGTAAGAATCTTAAAACCTATGGATTTATATGTTTCCGAAAGAGAATCAAGCGTGTGAACAGCGGCATATACGCAGCAGTGATAGGATTGGTGAGGTTCGGTGAGCAAATGCAGACCCTTTGAAGTCATATTGCATGGTACCCATGCCATGGGTCTCAACTCTCCAGGTTTAAGGGATTCTTCCTTCAGCTAAAACATGCATGTGGAACCCAGAGTATGATCCACTGTGTGATCGGGAAACGTGTTCAAATGTGTCTCAGTTTTCCTCCACTGTTACTCGGGTGCAACATTCAAGACGCTTTACTGACACTCTCCCCACTTGGAGAGTCAGTGCCTTTAACCTCCTGTTTGGCCCAGTTTGCAAATTCTGTGGAAAATGAACAGGAATAGGGAGAACCAATGAGAGACTAGGTGGAGGTGTCCGGACGGGCAAATTTAACTCTCATTTCCCACCAGGAAGAGGAATTAACCAAAGGCTCAGCGTGCCATGCCGAAACCACACTAGGGCCAGAAGCAATCCTGCGGTGTTGCGGCCAGCTCACAAGAAAGCGAGTTGAAGAAAGGAGCTCAGGGGCACTGTAATTCACAAACATGCAGAGTTATAAATGATAGCTATTTTCCAAAAATATATTGAAGTAAGGCTGCCAAGAGGACTTGAAAGCGGGGCAGAATTGCAGGAAACCGATTTCAGGAAGTAGACTGGAATTGCATGTAAAGCATAGGAAAAGAGGCAGAATGTCCACAATGATAAACTTGGCCAAAAAGGGCGTATGCGTTTTTTCCTGAATATATTCAGGAAAAAACGCATACGCCCTTTTTGGCCAACCAAGCAAGCTTGCAAAGGAAATCTGCACTACAATGAAGTCTCACTGCCCCCCGGTCAAAAGGGCCATCTGAAAAAAGTGTAAAATCCAGAAAGGAAGGACAGGCCATGGAGAACTGGGAGCCTTATTATGCTGATGGGCGGGATGTAAATTGCCAACAGCCACTCTGGAGAAGTGTATGGTGTTTCCTGAAACATCCAAAAAACAAATCAACAGAGCCTAGGGCACTTCCACTTATGGTCCTATAGCTTAGGGAAATTAAAATCAAAAAGACACAGCCACCCCAAAGTTTGGGACGGCTCTGTTTACAAGAACCTCGTTTACCATACAAGTTCAATATCACAGAAAGCGAAAAATGGATAAAGAATTTGTGGTACTTACGTACAATGCAATATCACTCAGCAATGAAATCTATGTCATCAGGCCGTAGCAGCATAATGAGTGGATTAAGGTACAATGATTCTAAGTGAAATAAGTCACACAGAAAAAGAAACATCATAAGATATCACTAATACACGGAATGTAAACTTGGCTATACAGGATCTGAATTACAAAACAGAACAGGGTGTCAAATGTAGAAAACCAACTTATGATTGCTTAAGGGGAAAGGTGAGTTGGGGTGCTGCATAAAACCACAGATTGAAATTAGCACAGATACCGTTCCATAAGCCAAATATGTAATAGACAAGAGCTATTCCTTGCTCAACGAAGGGGACTCAACACCCCATATTAAACACCTAAGAATATACCTGACTAGTGAGAATCTTAAAACCTATGGATTTATATGTCTCCGAAAGAGAATCAAGCGTGTGTACAGCGGCATAAACGCAGCAGTGATAGGATTGGTGAAGTTCAGTGAGCAAATGCAGACACTTTGAAGTCATATTGCATGGTACCCATTCCATGGGTCTCAACTCTCCAGGTTTAAGTGATGCTCCTTCAGCTAAAACATGCATGTGGAACCCAAAGTATGATCCACCGTGTGATCGGGAAACGTGTTCAAATGTGTCTCAGTTTTCGTCCCCTGGTACTCCGGTGCAACATTCCAGAGGCTTTACTAACACTCTCCCCACTTGGAGAGTCAGTGCCTTTAACCTCCTGTTTGGCCCAGTTTGCAATTTCTGCGGAAGATGAACAGGAAGAGGGAGAACCAATGAGAGACTAGCTGGAGGTGTCTGGACGGGCAAATTTAACTCTCATTTCCCACCAGGAAGAGGAATTAACCAAAGGCTCAGCGTGCCATGCCGGAACCACACTAGGGCCAGAAGCAATCCTGCGGTGCTGCGGCCAGCTCACAAGAAAGCGAGTTGAAGAAAGGAGCTCAGGGGCACTGTAATTCACAAACCTGCAGAGTTATAAATGACAGCTATCTTCCAAAAATATATTGAAGGAAGGCTGCCAAGAGGACTTGAAAGCGGGGCAGAATTGCAGGAAACCGATTTCAGGAGGTAGACTGGAATTGCATGTAAAGCATAGGAAAAGAGGCAGAAAGTCCACAATGATGCACTTGGCCAAAAAGGGCGTATGCGTTTTTTCCTGAATATATTCAGGAAAAAACGCATACGCCCTTTTTGGCCAACCAAGCAAGCTTGCAAAGGAAATCTGCACTACAATGAAGTCTCACTGCCGCCCAGTCAAAAGGGCCATCTGAAAAAAGTGTAAAATCCAGAAAGGCAGGGCAGGACATGGAGAACTGGGAGCCTTGTTATGCTGATGGGCGGGATGTAAATTGCCAACAGCCACTCTGGAGAAGTGTATGGTGTTTCCTGAAACATTTAAAAAACAAGCAACAGAGCCTAGGGCACTTCCACTTATGGTCCTATAGCTTAGGGAAATTAAAATCAAAAAGACACAGCCACCCCAAAGTTTGGGACCGCTCTGTTTACAAGAATCTCTTTACGGTACAAGTTCAATAGCACAAAAGCGAAAAATGGATAAAGAAGTTGTGGTACTTACGAACAATGCAATATCACTCAGCAATGAAATCTATGTCATCAGGCCCATAGTAGCATAATGAGTGGATTCAGGTACGATGATTCTAAGTGAAATAAGTCACACAGAAAAAGAAACATCATAAGATATCACTACTACACGCAATGTAAACTTGGCTACACAGGAACTGAATTACAAAACAGAACAGGGTCTCAAATGTAGAAAACCTACTTATGCTTGCTTAAGGGGAAAGGTGAGTTGGGGTGCTGCATGAAACCAGAGATTGAAATTAGCACAGACACCGTTCCATAAGCCAAATATGTAATAGACAAGAGCTACTCCTTGCTCAACGAAGTGGACTCAACACCCCATATTAAACGCCTAACAATATACCTGACTAGAAATAATCTTAAAACCTACGGATTTATATGTCTCCGAAAGACAATCAAGCGTGTGTACAGCGGCATAAACGCAGCAGTGATAGGATTGGTGAGGTTCGGTGAGCAAATGCAGACCCTTTGAAGTCATATTGCATGGTACCCATTCCATGGGTCTCAACTCTCCAGGTTTAAGAGATTCTTCCTTCAGCTAAAACATGCATGTGGAACCCAGAGTATGATCCACCGTGTGATCGGGAAACGTTTTGAAATGTGTCTCACTTTTCGTCTCCTGGTACTCGGGTGCAACATTCCAGACGCTTTATTAACACTCTGCCACGTGGAGAGTCAGTGCCTTAAACTTTCTATTTGGCCCAGTTTGCAATTTCTGCGTAAGATGCACAGGAATAGGGAGAACCAATGAGAGACTAGCTGGAGGTGTCTGGACGGGCAAATTTAACGCTCATTTCCCACCAGGAAGAGGAATTAACCAAAGGCTCAGCGTGCCGTTCCGGAACCACACTAGGGCCTGAAGCAATCCTGCGGTGTTGCGGCCAGCTCACAAGAAAGCGAGTTGAAGAAAGGAGCTCAGGGGCACTGTAATTCACAAACCTGCAGAGTTATAAATGACAGCTATCGTCCAAAAATATATTGAATAATGACTGCCAAGAGGACTTGAAAGCGGGGCAGAATTGCAGGAAATCGATTTCAGGAGGTACACTGGAATTGCATGTAAAGCATAGGAAAAGAGGCAGAACGTCCACAATGATGCACTTGGCCAAAAAGGGCGTATGCGTTTTTTCCTGAATATATTCAGGAAAAAACGCATACGCCCTTTTTGGCCAACCAAGCAAGCTTGCAGAGGATATCTGCACTACAATGAAGTCTCACTGCCCCCCGGTCAAAAGGGCCATCTGAAAAAAGTGTAAAATCCACAAAGGCAGGACAGGCCATGGAGAACTGGGAGCCCTGTTATGCTGATGGGCGGGATGTAAATTGCCAACAGCCACTCTGGAGAAGTGTATGGTGTTTCCTGAAACATGTAAAAAACAAAGCAACAGAGCCTAGGGCACTTCCACTTATGGTCCTATAGCTTAGGGAAATTAAAATCAAAAAGACACAGCCACCCCAAAGTTTGGGACGGCTCTGTTTACAAGAACCTCGTTTACGGTACAAGTTCAATATCACAGAAAGCGAAAAATGGATAAAGTAGTTGTGGTACTTACGTACAATGCAATATCACTCAGCAATGAAATCTATGTCATCAGGCCCGTAGCAGCATAATGAGTGGATTCAGGTATGATGATTCTAAGTGAAATAAGTCACACAGAAAAAGAAACACCATAAGATATCACTACTACATGGAAGGTAAACTTGGCTACACAGGAACTGAATTACAAAACAGAACAGGGTCTCAAATGTAGAAAACCAACTTACGCTTGCTTAAGAGGAAAGGTGAGTTGGGGTGCTGCATGAAACCAGAGATTGAAATTAGCACAGATACCGTTCCATAAGCCAAATATGTAATAGACAAGAGCTACTCCTTGCTCAACGAAGTGGACTCAACACCCCATATTAAACGCCTAAGAATATACCTGACTAGTAAGAATCTTAAAACCTATGGATTTATATGTCTCCGAAAGAGAATCAAGCGTGTGTACAGCGGCATAAACGCAGCAGTGATAGGATTGGTGAGGTTCAGTGAGCAAATGCAGACCCTTTGAAGTCATATTGCATGGTACCCATTCCATGGGTCTCAACTCTCCAGGTTTAAGGGATTCTTCCTTCAGCTAAAACACGCATGTGGAACACAGATTATGATCCACCGTGTGATTGGGAAATGTGTTCAAATGTGTCTCAGTTTTCGTCCCCTGGTACTCGGGTCCAACACTCCAGACGCTTTACTAACACTCTCCCCACTTGGAGAGTCAGTGCCTTTAACCTCCTGTATGGCCCAGTTTGAAATTTCTGCGGAAAATGTACAGGAATAGGGAGAACCAATGAGAAACTAGCTGGAGGTGTCTGGACGGGCAAATTTAACTCTCATTTCCACCACAAAGAGGAATTAACCAAAGGCTCAGCATGCCGTGCCGGAACCACACTAGGGCCTGAAGCAATCCTGCGGTGTTGCGGCCAGCTCACAAGAAAGCGAGTTGAAGAAAGGAGCTCAGGGGCACTGTAATTCACAAACTTGCAGAGTTATAAATGACAGCTATCGTCCAAAAATATATTGAAGTAAGGCTGCCAAGAGGACTTGAAAGCGGGGCAGAATTGCAGGAAACCGATTTCAGGAGGTAGACGGGAATTGCATGTAAAGCATAGGAAAAGAGGCAGAACGTCCACAATGATGCACTTGGCCAAAAAGGGCGTATGCGTTTTTTCCTGAATATATTCAGGAAAAAACGCATACGCCCTTTTTGGCCAACCAAGCAAGCTTGCAAAGGATACCTGCACTACAATGAAGTCTCACTGCCCCCCGGTGAAAAGGGCCATCTGAAAAAAGTGTAAAATCCAGAAAGGCAGGACAGGCCATGGAGAACTGGGAGCCTTGTTATGCTGATGGGCGGGATGTAAATTGCCAACAGCCACTCTGGAGAAGTGTATGGTGTTTCCTGAAACATCTAAAAAACAAAGCAACAGAGCCTAGGGCACTTCCACTTATGGTCCTATAGCTTAGGGAAATTAAAATCAAAAAGACACAGCCACCCCAAAGTTTGGGATGGCTCTGTTTACAAGAACCTCTTTTACGGTACAAGTTCAATATCACAGAAAGCGAAAAATGGATAAAGAAGTTGTGCTACTTACGTACAATGCAATATCACTCAGCAATGAAATCTATGTCATCAGGCCCGTAGCAGCATAATGAGTGGATTCAGGTACGATGATTCTAAGTGAAATAAGTCACACAGAAAAAGAAACATCATAAGATATCACTAATACACGGAATGGAAACTTGGCTACACAGGAACTGAATTACAAAACAGAACAGGGTCTCAAATGTAGAAAACCAACTTATGCTTGCTTAAGGGGAAAGGTGAGTTGGGGTTCTGCATGAAACCAGAGATTGAAATTAGCACAGATACCGCTCCATAAACCAAATATGTAATAGACAAGAGCTACTCCTTGCTCAACGCAGCGGATTCAACACCCCATATTAACGGCCTAAGAATATACCTGACTAGTAAGAATCTTAAAACCTATGGATTTATATGTCTCCGAAAGAGAATCAAGCGTGTGTACAGCGGCATAAACGCAGCAGTAATAGGATTGGTGAGGTTCGGTGAGCAAATATACACCCTTTGAAGTCATATTACATGGTACCCATTCCATGGGTCTCAACTCTCCAGGTTTAAGGGATTCTTTATTCAGCTAAAACATGCATGTGGAACACAGATTAAGATGCACCGTGTGATCGGGAAACGTGTTCAAATGTGTCTCAGTTTTCGTCCCCTGGTACTCGGGTGCAACACTCCAGACGCTTTACTAACACTCTCCCCACTTGGAGAGTCAGTGCCTTTAACCTCCTGTATGGCGCAGTTTGCAATTTCTGCGGAAATTGTACAGGAATAGGGAGAACCAATGAGAAACTAGCTGGAGGTGTCTGGACGGGCAAATTTAACTCTCATTTCGCACCAGGAAGAGGAATTAACCAAAGGCTCAGCATGCCGTGCCGGAACCACACTAGGGCCTGAAGCAATCCTGCAGTGTTGCGGCCAGCTCACAAGAAAGCGAGTTGAAGAAAGGAGCTCAGGGGCACTGTAATTCACAAACCTGCAGAGTTATAAATGACAGCTATCGTCCAAAAATATATTGAAGTAAGGCTGCCAAGAGGACTTGAAAGTGGGGCAGAATTGCAGGAAACCGATTTCAGGAGGTAGACGGGAATTGCATGTAAAGCATAGGAAAAGAGGCAGAACGTCCACAATGATGCACTTGGCCAAAAAGGGCGTATGCGTTTTTTCCTGAATATATTCAGGAAAAAACGCATACGCCCTTTTTGGCCAACCAAGCAAGCTAGCAAATGAAATCTGCACTACAATGAAGTCTCACTGCTCCCCGGTCAAAAGGCTATCTGAAAAAACTGTAAAATCCAGAAAGGCAGGACAGGCCATGGAGAACTGGGAGCCTTGTTATTCTGATGGGTGGGATGTAAATTGCCAACAGCCACTCTGGAGAAGTGTATGGTGTTTCCTGAAACATTCAAAAAACAAAGCAACAGAGCCCAGGGCACTTCCACTTATGGTCCTATAGCTTAGGGAAATTAAAATCAAAAAGACACAGCCACCCCAAAGCTTGGGACGGCTCTGTTTACAAGAACCTCGTTTAATGTACAAGTTCAATATCACAGAAAGTGAAAAATGGATAAAGAAGTTGTGGTACTTACGTACAATGCAATATCACTCAGCAATGAAATCTATGTCATCAGGCCCGTACCAGCATAATGAGTGGATTCAGGTACGATGATTCTAAGTGAAATAAGTCACACAGAAAAAGAAACATCATAAGGTATCACTAATACACGGAATGTAAATTGGCTACACAGGAACTGAATTACAAAGCAGAACAGGGTCTCAAAGTAGAAAACCAACTTATGCTTGCTTAAGTGGAAAGGTGAGTTGGGGTGCTGCATAAAACCAGAGATTGAAATTAGCACAGATACCGCTCCATAAGCCAAATATGTAATAGACAAGAGCTACTGCTTGCTCAACGAAGTGGACTCAACACCCCATATTAAACGCCTAAGAATATACCTGACTAGTAAGAATCTTAAAACCTATGGATTTATATGTCTCCGAAAGAGAATCAAGCGTGTGTACAGCGGCATAAACGCAGCAGTGATAGGAGTGGTGAGGTTCGGTGAGCAAATGCAGACCCTTTGAAGTCATATTGCATGGTACCCATTCCATGGGTCTCAACTCTCCAGGTTTAAGGGATTCTTCCTTCAGCTAAAACATGCATGTGGAACCCAGAGTACGATCCACCGTGTGATCGGGAAACGTGTTCAAATGTGTCTCAGTTTTCGTCCCCTGGTACTCGGGTGCAACATTCAAGACGCTTTACTAACACTCTCCCCACTTGGAGAGTCAGTGTCTTTAACCTCCTGTTTGGCCCAGTTTGCAATTTCTGCGTAAGATGAACAGGAATAGGGAGAACCAATGAGAAACTAGCTGGAGGTGTCTGGACGGGCAAATTTAACTCTCATTTCGACCAGGAAGAGGAAGTATCCAAAGGCTCAGCGTGCCATGCCAGAAGCACACTAAGGCCTGAAGCAATCCTGCGGTGTTGCGGCCAGCTCACAAGAAAGCGAGTTGAAGAAAGGAGCTCAGGGGCCCTGTAATTCACAAACCTGCAGAGTTATAAATGACAGCTATCTTACAAAAATATATTGAAGTAAGGCTGCCAAGAGGAGTTGAAAGCGGGGCAGCATTGCAGGAAACCGATTTCAGGAGGTAGACTGGAATTGCATGTAAAGCATAGGAAAAGAGGCAGAACATACACAATGATGCACTTGGCCAAAAAGGGCGTATGCGTTTTTTCCTGAATATATTCAGGAAAAAACGCATATGCCCTTTTTGGCCAACCAAGCAAGCTTGCAAAGGAAATCTGCACTACAATGAAGGCTCACTGCCCCCCCGGTCAAAAGGGCCATCTGAAAAAAGTGTAACATCCAGAAAGGCAGGACAGGCCATGGAGAACTGGGAGCTTTGTTATGCTGATGGGCGGGATGTAAACTACCAACAGCCACTCTGGGGAAGTGTATGGTGTTTCCTGAAACATCTAAAAAACAAAGCAACAGAGCCTAGGGCACTTCCACTTATGGTCCTATAGCTTAGGGAAATTAAAATCAAAAAGACACAGCCACCCCAAAGTTTGGGACGGCTCTATTTACAAGAAACTCGTTTACGGTACAAGTTCAATATCACAGAAAGCGAAAAATGGATAAAGAAGTTGTGGTACTTACGTACAATGCAATATCACTCAGCAATGAAATCTATGTCATCAGGCCCGTAGCAGCATAATGAGTGGATTCAGGTACGATGATTCTAAGTGAAATAAGTCACACAGAAAAAGAAACATCATAAGATATCACTACTACACGGAATGTAAACTTGGCTACACAGGAACTGAATTACTAAACAGAACAGAGTGTCAAATGTAGAAAACCAATTTATGCTTGCTTTAGGGGAAAGGTGAGTTGGGGTGCTGCATACAACAAGAGATTGAAATTAGCACAGATACCGTTCCATAAGCCAAATATATAATAGACAAGTGCTACTCCTTGCTCAACGAAGTGGACTCAACACCCCATATTAAACGCCTAACAATATACCTGACTAGTAAGAATCTTAAAACCTATGGATTTATATGTCTCCGAAAGAGAATCAAGCGTGTGTACAGCGGCATAAACGCAGCAGCGATAGGATTGGTGAGGTTCGGTGAGCAAATGCAGACCCTTTGAAGTCATATTGCATGGTATCCATTCCATGGGTCTCAACTCTCCAGGTTTAAGGGATTCTTCCTTCAGCTAAAAGATGCATGTGGAACCCAGAGTATGATCCACCGTGTGATCGGGAAACGTGTTCAAATGTGTCTCAGTTTTCGTCCCCTGGTACTCGGGTGCAACATTCCAGACGCTTTACTAACACTCTCCCCACTTGGAGAGTCAGTGCCTTTAACCTCCTGTTTGGCCCAGTTTGCAATTTCTGTGGAAAATGAACAGGAATAGGGAGAATCAATGAGAGACTAGGTGGAGGTTTCTGAACGGGCAAATTTAACTCTCATTTCCCACCAGGAAGAGGAATTAACCAAAGGCTCAACATGCCATGCCGGAACCAAACTAGGGCCTGAGGCAATCCTGCGGTGTTGCGGCCAGCTCACAAGAAAGCGAGTTGAAGAAAGGAGCTCAGGGGCACTGTAATTCACAAACCTGCAGAGTTATAAATGACAGCTATCGTCCAAAAATATATTGAAGTAAGGAAGCCAAGAGGAGTTGAAAGCGGGGCAGAATTGCAGGAAACCGATTTCAGGAGGTAGACTGGAATTGCATGTAAAGCATAGGAAAAGAGGCAGAACGTCCACAATGATGCACTTGGCCAAAAAGTGCGTATGCGTTTTTTCCTGAATATATTCAGGAAAAAACGCATACGCCCTTTTTGGCCAACCAAGCAAGCTTGCAAAGGAAATCTGCACTACAATGAAGTCTCACTGCCCCCCGGTTAAAAGGGCCATCTGAAAAAAGTGTAAAATCCAGAAAGGCAGGAAAGGCCAAGGAGAACTAGGAGCCTTGTTATGCTGATGGGTGGGATGTAAATTGCCAGCAGCCTCTCTGGAGAAGTGTATGGTGTTTCCTGAAACATCCAAAAAACAAAGCAACAGAGCCTAGGGCACTTCCACTTATGGTCTTATAGCTTAGGGAAATTAAAATCAAAAAGACACAGCCACCCCAAAGTTTGGGACGGCTCTGTTTACAAGAAACTAGTTTACGGTACAAGTTCAATATCACAGAAAGCGAAAAATGGATAAAGAAGTTGTGGTACTTACGTACAATGCAATATCACTCAGCAATGAAATCTATGTCATCAGGCCCATAGCAGCATAATGAGTGGATTCAGGTACGATGATTCTAAGTGAAATAAGTCACACAGAAAAAGAAACATCATAAGATATCACTACTACACGTAATGTAAACTTGGCTACACAGGAACTGAATTACTAAACAGAACAGGGTGTCAAATGTAGAAAACCAACTTATGCTTGCTTAAGGGGAAAGGTGAGTTGGGGTGCTGCATACAACAAGAGATTGAAATAAGCACAGATACCGTGCCATAAGCCAAATATGTAATAGACAAGAGCTACTCCTTGCTCAACGAAGTGGACTCAACACCCCATATTAAACGCCTAACAATATACCTGACTAGTAAGAATCTTAAAACCTATGGATTTATATGTCTCCGAAAGAGAATCAAGCGTGTGTACAGCGGCATAAACGCAGCAGTGATAGGATTGGTGAGGTTTGGTGAGCAAATGCAGACCCTTTGAAGTCATATTGCATGGTACCCATTCCATGGGTCTCAACTCTCCATGTTTAAGGGATTCTTCCTTCAGCTAAAACATGCATGTGGAACCCAGAGTATGATCCACCGTGTGATCGGAAAACGTGTTCAAATGTGTCTCAGTTTTCGTCCCCTGCTACTCGGTTGCAACATTCCAGAGGCTTTACTAACACTCTCCCCACTTGGAGAGTCAGTGCCTTTAACCTCCTGTTTGGCCCAGTTTGCAATTTCTGTGGAAAATGAACAGGAATAGGGAGAACCAATGAGAGACTAGGTGGAGGTGTCTGGACGGGCAAATTTAACTCTCATTTCCCACCAGGAAGAGGAATTAACCAAAGGCTCAGCATGCCGTGCCGGAACCAAACTAGGGCCTGAAGCAATCCTGCGGTGTTGCGGCCAGCTCACAAGAAAGCGAGTTGAAGAAAGGAGCTCAGGGGCACTGTAATTCACAAACCTGCAGAGTTATAAATGACAGCTATCTTCCAAAAATATATTGAAGTAAGGCTGCCAAGAGGACTTGAAAGCGGGGCAGAATTGCAGGAAACCGATTTCAGGAGGTAGACAGGAATTGCATGTAAAGCATAGGAAAAGAGGCACAATGTCCACAATGATGCACTTGGCCAAAAAGGGCGTATGCGTTTTTTCCTGAATATATGCAGGAAAAAACGCATACGCACTTCTTGGCCTACCAAGCAAGCTTGCAAAGGAAATCTGCACTACAATGAAGTCTCACTGCCCCCCGGTCAAAAGGGCTATCTGAAAAAAGTGTAAAATCCAGAAAGGCAGGACAGGCCAAGGAGAACTAGGAGCCTTGTTATGCTGATGGGTGGGATGTAAATTGCCAGTAGCCACTCTGGAGAAGTGTATGGTGTTTCCTGAAACATCTAAAAAACAAAGCAACAGAGCCTAGGGCACTTCCACTTATGGTCCTATAGCTTAGGGAAATTAAAATCAAAAAGACACAGCCACCCCAAAGTTTGGGACGGCTCTGTTTACAAGAAACTCGTTTACGGTACAAGTTCAATATCACAGAAAGCGAAAAATGGATAAAGAAGTTGTGGTACTTACGTACAATGCAATATCACTCAGCAATGAAATCTATGTCATCAGGCCCGTAGCAGCATAATGAGTGGATTCAGGTACGATGATTCTAAGTGAAATAAGTCACACAGAAAAAGAAACATCATAAGATATCACTACTACACGGAATGTAAACTTGGCTACACAGGAACTGAATTACAAAACAGAACAGGGTGTCAAATGTAGAAAACCAACTTATGCTTGCTTAAGGGGAAAGGTGAGTTGGGGTGCTGCATAAAACCAGAGATTGAAATTAGCACAGATACCATTCCATAAGCCAAATATGTAATAGACAAGAGCTACTCCTTGCTCAACGAAGTGGACTCAACACCCCATATTAAACGCCTAAGAATATACCTGACTAGTAAGAATCTTAAAACCTAAGGATTTATATGTCTCCGAAAGAGAATCAAGCGTGTGTACAGCGGCATAAACGCAGCACTGATAGGATTGGTGAGGTTCGGTGAGCAAATGCAGACCCTTTGAAGTCATATTGCATGGTACCCATTCCATGGGTCTCAACTCTCCAGGTTTAAGGGATTCTTCCTTCAGCTAAAACATGCATGTGGAACCCAGAGTATGATCCACCATGTGATCGGAAAACGTGTTCAAATGTGTCTCAGTTTTCGTCCCCTGCTACTCGGGTGCAACATTCCAGACACTTTACTAACACTCTCCCCAATTGGAGAGTCAGTGCCTTTAACCTCCTGTTTGGCCCAGTTTGCAATTTCTGTGGAAAATGAACAGGAATAGGGAGAACCAATGAGAGACTAGGTGGGGGTGTCTGGACGGGCAAATTTAACTCTCATTTCCCACCAGGAAGAGGAATTATCCAAAGGCTCAACATGCCGTGCCGGAACCAAACTAGGGCCTGAAGCAATCCTGTGGTGTTGCGGCCAGCTCACAAGAAAGCGAGTTGAAGAAAGGAGCTCAGGGGCACTGTAATTCACAAACCTGCAGAGTTATAAATGACAGCTATCTTCCAAAAATATATTGAAGTAAGGCTGCCAAGAGGAGTTGAAAGCGGGGCAGAATTGCAGGAAACCGATTTCAGGAGGTAGACAGGAATTGCATGTAACGCATAGGAAAAGAGGCAGAATGTCCACAATGATGCTCTTGGCCAAAAAGTGCGTATGCGTTTTTTCCTGAATATATTCAGGAAAAAACGCATACGCCCTTTTTGGCCAAACAAGCAAGCTTGCAAAGGAAATCTGCACTACAATGAAGTCTCACTGCCCCCCGGTCAAAAGGGCCATCTGAAAAAAGTGTAAAATCCAGAAAGGCAGGACAGGCCATGGAGAACTGGGAGCCTTGTTATGCTGATGATCGGGATGTGAATTGCCAGCAGCCACTCTGGAGAAGTGTATGGTGTTTCCTGAAACATCCAAAAAACAAAGCAACAGAGCCTAGGGCACTTCCACTTATGGTCCTATAGCTTAGGGAAATTAAAATCAAAAGACACAGCCACCCCAAAGTTTGGGACGGCTCTGTTTACAAGAACCTCGTTTACAGTACAAGTTCAATATCACAGAAAGCGAAAAATGGATAAAGAAGTTGTGGTACTTACGTACAATGCAATATCACTCAGCAATGAAATCTATGTCATCAGGCCTGTAGCAGCATAGTGAGTGGATTCAGGTACGAGTATTCTAAGTGAAATAAGTCACACAGAAAAAGAAACATCATAAGATATCCCTAATACACGGAATGTAAACTTGGCTACACAGGAACTGAATTACAAAACAGAACAGGGTCTCAAATGTAGAAAACCAACTTATGCTTGCTTAAGGGGAAAGGTGAGTTGGGGTGCTGCATGAAACCAGAGATTGAAATTAGCACAGATACCGTTCCATAAGCCAAATATGTAATAGACAAGAGCTACTCCTTGCTCAACGAAGTGGACTCAACACCCCATATTAAACGCCTAAGAATATACCTGACTAGTAATAATCTTAAAACCTTTGGATTTATATGTCTCCGAAAGAGAATCAAGCCTCTGTACAGCAGCATAAACGCAGCAGTTATAGGATTGGTGAGGTTCGGTGAGCAAATGCAGATCCTTTGAAGTCATATTGCATGGTACCCATTCCATGGGTCTCAACTCTCCAGGTTTAAGGGATTCTTCCTTCAGCTAAAACATGCATGTGGAACGGAGTGTATGATCCACCGTGTGATCGGGAAACGTGTTCAAATGTGTCTCAGTTTTCGTCCCCTGGTACTCGGGTGCAACATTCCAGACGCTTTACTAACACTCTCCCCACTTGGAGAGTCAGTGCCTTTAACCTCCTGTTTGGCCCAGTTTGCAATTTCTTCGGAAGATGAACAGGAATAAGGAGAAGCAATGGGAGACTATCTGTAGGTGTCTGGACGGGCAAATTTAACTCTCATTTCCCACCAGGATGATAAATGAACCAAAGGCTCCGCGTGCCATGCTGGAACTAGATTAGGGCCTGAGGAGATCCTGCGGTGTTGCGGCCAGCTCACAAGAAAACGAGTTGAAGAAAGGAGCTCAGGGGCACTGTAATTCAGAAACCTGCGGAGTTATAAATGACAGCTATCATCCAAAATTATACTGAAGTAAGGCTGCGAAGAGGACTTGAATGCGGGGCAGAATTGCTGGAAACTGATTTCAGAACGTACACGGGAGTAGCTCTTAAAGCATAGGAAAAGAGACAGAACTTGGAAAATAATGCACTTGGCAAAAAAGGGCATATGTGTTTTATCCAGAGCTCTCATACCTGAGGGGAGGAGATTCCCAGCAGGCTCCAACTGCCACCTGAGGGCTCACATTGCCAAGGCAACGTGAGCATGCCAGGCAGGAGTTACCTCACAGCAGAGGTCCCACCTCACAGAAGGGTGAGAAACCCAGCCAACATCAGACTCTCACCAGAGGGCCCACATCACCAAGGGGATGGGAACCAGGCAGGAGTGTCTTCACATCAGTGGGACCACATCATCAAAAGCTGAGGTACTCAGCACATGTGTCCTCAAGCCAGAGGACCCACATCACCAAGGACCTCAGAGTGAGGCAGGCAGGAGTAGCCTCACAACACTGGGCCCATAGAATAAAAAAGTGAGGAATCCAGCAGTTGGAACCTCCCAGCAGGCGGCCCAGAGCACCGAGGCCATGGGATCCAGGCCACAGTGAACTCACAGAAGAGGGCCCATGTCATGAAACTGAGCAACCCAGCCATTGGGACCTCAGAGCAGGAGGCCCACATCCCCATGGGGATGGAATTCTGGTAGGAGTGTCCTCGCACCACTGAGAACGTATCAGAAAATTTTGGGCGACCAGCAGTTAGGGCCTGACGCCAGAGGACCCTCATCACCAAGGGAAGGAGGCTCCCAGCAGGCTCCAACTGCCACCAGAGGGCTGACGTCGCCAAGGCGATGTGTGCCAACCAGGCACGAATGACCTCACAGCAGAGGGCCCACCTCAGAGAAGTGTGACGAACCCAGTCAGGATCAGACTCGCACCAGAGGGCCCACATCACCAAATGGATTGGAACCAGGCAGGAGTGTCCTCACATGAGTAGGGCCACATCATCTAAAGGTGAGGAACCCAGAACATGTGGCTTCAAACCATAGGACACCCATCACCAAGGGGCTGGGAGTGAGGCAGGCAGGAGGAGCCTCATAACAGAGGGCCCAAAAATAAGAAAGGTGAGGAATCCAGCAGTTGGAACCTCCCAGCAGGCGGCCCAGAGCACAGAGGCTAGAGGAACCAGGCCAGAGTGAACTAACACCAGACAGCCCACATCATGAAACTGTGAGCAACCCAGACATTGGGACCTCAGAGCAGAAGGCCCACATCCCCATGGTGATGGGAACATGACAGGAGTGTCCTGGCATCACTGGGCTCACATCAGAAAACGTGGGGTGCTCAGAAGTTAGGGCCTGACGCTAGAGGGCACTCATCACCGAGAGGAGGAGGCTCCCAGCAGGCTCCAGCTGCCACCAGAGGGCCAACGTCGCCAAGGTGATGTGTTCCAGCCTGGCAGGAGTGACCTCACAGCAGAGGGCCCACCTCACAGAAGGGTGAGGAACACAGCCAGGATCAGACTCTCACCAGAGGGCCCACATCACCAAGGGGATGGGAACCAGGCAGGAGTGTCCCCACACCAGTGGGACAATATCATCGAAAGGTGAGGATCCCAGCACATGTGTCCTCAAACCAGAGGAACCACATCACCAAGGGGTTCGGAATGAGGCTGGCAGGACTGGCCTCACAACACAGGGTCCATAGAATATAAAAGTTGAGGAATCCAGCAGTTGGAACCTCCCAGCAAGTGGCCCAGAGCACCGAGGCTATGGGATCCAGGCCGCAGTGAACTCACAGCAGAGGGCCCACATCATGAACCTGTGAGCAGCCCAGCTGTTGGGACCTCAGAACAGAAGGCCCACATCCCCATTGGGATGGGAACCTGGCAGGAGTGGCTTTGCACCACTTAGCACATATCAGAAAATGTTAGGAGCCCAGCAGTTAGGGCCTGACGCCAGGGGGCCCTCATAACTGAGGGGAGGAGACTCCCAGCAGGTTCCAACTGCCAACAGAGGGCCCACGTCTACAAGGTGGCATGCGCCAGCCAGGCAGTAGTGACCTCACAGCAGAGGGCCTATCTCACAGAAGGGTGAGGAACCAAGGCAGGATGAGACTCTCACCAGAGGGCCCACAACACCAAGGGGATGGGAACCAGTCAGGACTGTCCTCCCACCAGTGGGGCCACATCATAGAAAGGTGAGGAACCCAGCACATGTGGCCTCATATCAGAGGACATACATCACAAAGGGGATGGGAGTGAGGCAGGTAGGAGTAGCCTAAAAACAGAGGGCCCAAAGAATAAAAAAAGTGAGGAATCCAGCATTTGGAACCTCCCAGCAGGCGGCCGAGAGCACAGAAGCTATGGGATGCAGGCAGGAGTGAACTAACAGCAGAGAGCCCACATCATGAAACTGTGAGCAACCCAGGCATTGGGACCTCAGAGCAGAAAGCCCACATCCCCATGGGGATGGGAACCTGACAGGAGTGTCCTGGCATCACTGGGCTCACATCAGAAAACGTGGGGAGCCCAGCAGTTAGAGCCTGATGCTAGAGGGCCGTCATCACCGAGGGCAGGAGGCTCCCAGCAGGTTCCATGTGCCAACAGAGGGCCCACGTCGCCAAGGTGATGTGTGCAAGTCAGGCAGGATTGACCTCACAGCAGAGGGCCTACCTCACAGAAGAGTGAGGAACCCAGCCAGGATAAGACTGTCACCAGAAGGCCCACATCACCAAGGGGATGGGAACCAGGCAGGAGTGTCCTCACACCAGTGGGGCCACATCATTGAAAGTTGCCTAACCCAGCACATGTGGCCTCAAACCAGAAGACCCACATCACGAAGGGGTTGCGAGTGAGGCAGGCAGGAGGAGCATCACAACACAGGACCCATAGAATACAAAAGTTGAGGAATCGAGCAGTTGGAACCTCCCAGCAGGCAGCCAAGACCACAGAGGCTATGGGATCCAGGCCACAGTGAACTAACACCAGAGAGCCCACATCATGAAATTGTGATCAACCCAGCCGTTGGAACCTCAGAGCAGAAGGCCCACATCCCCATGGGGATGGGAACCTAAGAGGAGTGCTTGAGCAACACTGGGCTCACTAAGAAAAGTTGGGGAGCCCAGCAGTTAGGGCCTGACGTCAGAGGGCCCTCATCACAGAGCTGAGGAGGCTCCCAGCAGTGTCCAATTGCCACCAGAGGGCTCATGTCAACAAGGCGAGGTGAGCAACCCAGGCAAGAGTTACCTGATAGTAGAGGGCCCACCTCACAGATGGGTGAGGAACCCAGCCAGGATCAGACTCTCACCAGAGGGCCCACATCACAAAGGGGATGGGACCCAGTCAGGATTATCCTCACACCAGTGGGGCCTCATCATCTTAAGGTGAGGAACCCAGCACATGTGTCCTCAAACCAGAGGACCCACATCACCAAGGGCCTTGGAGTGAGGCAGGCAGGAGTAGCCTCACAACACAGGGCACATAATATAAAAAACGTGAGGATTCCAGCATTTAGACCTTCCAGCAGGCGGCCCAGAACACCGAGGCTATGGGATCCAGGCCACAGTGAACTCACAGCAGAGGGCCCACATCACAAAACTGTGAGCAACCCAGGAGTTGAGACCTCAGCGCAGAAGGCCCACATCCCCATGGGAATGGGAACCTGGCTGGAGTGTCCTCGCACCACTGGGCGCACATCAGAAAATGTGGGGAGCCCACCATTTAGGGCCTGACGCCAGAGGGCCGTCATCACCGAGAGGAGGAGGCGCCCTGCACGCTCCAACTGCCACCAGAGGGCTCACGTCTCCAAGGTGACGTGTGCCAGCCAGGCAGGAGTGACCTCACAGCAGAGGGCCTACCTCACAGAACGTTGAGGAACCCAGCCAGGATTAGACTCTCGCCAGAGGGCCCACCTCACCAAGGGGATGGGAACCAGGCAGGAGTGTCCGCACACGAGTGGGGTCACATCATCGAAAGGTGAGGAACGCAGCACATGTGGCCTCAAGCCATAGGACAGTCATCACCAAGGGGCTGGCAGTGAGGCAGGCAGGAGGAGCCTCACAACAGAGGGCACATAGAATAAAAAAGTTGAGGAATCCAGCAGTTGGAACCTCCCAGCAGGCGGCTCAGAGCACCGATGATAAGGGATCCTTGCCGGAGTGAACTCACAGCAGAGGGCCCACATCATGGTACTGTGAGCAAGCCAGCCGTCTTGACCTCAGAGCAGAAGGCCCATATCGCCATGGGGATGGGAACCTGGCAAGAGTCTCCTCACTCACTTGGCGCACATCAGAAAATGTGGGGAGCCCAGCAGTTATGGCCTAAGGCAAGAGGGCCCTCATCACCGAGGGGAGGAGGATCCCAGCACACTCCAACTGCCACCAGAGGGCCCACGTCGCCAAGGTGACGTGTGCCAGACAGGCATGATTGACCTCACAGCAGAGGGCCCACCTCACAGAAGGGTGAGGAACCCAGCCAGGATCAGACTCTCACCTGAGGGCCCACATCAGCAAGGGGATGGGAACCAGTCAGGACTGTCTTCCCTCCAGTGGGGTCACATCATCGAAAGGTGCGGAACCCAGCACATGTGGCCTCAAATCAGAGGACACATATCACAAAGGGAACGGGAGTGAGGCAGGCAGGAGTAGCCTAAAAACAGAGGGCCCAAAGAATAAGAAAGGTGAGGAATCCAGCAGTTGGAACCTCCCAGCAGGCGGTCCAGAGCACAGAAGCTATGGGATGCAGGCAGGAGTGAACTAACAGCAGAGAGCCCACATCATGAAACTGTGAGCAACCCAGGCTTTGGGACCTCAGAGCAGAAGGCCCACACCCCAATGGGGATGTGAACCTGGCTGGAGTGTCCTCGCACCACTGGGCACACATCACAAAATGTGGGGAGCCCAGCAGTTAGGGCCTGATGCCAGAGGGCCCTCATCACCGAGGAGAGGAGGCTCCCAGCAGGCTCCAAGTGCCACCAGAGGGCTCATGTCCACAAGGCGAGGTGAGCAAGCCAGGCAGGACTGACCTCACAGCAGACGGCCCACCTCACAGATGGGTGAGGAACCCAGCCAGGATCAGACTCTCAACAGAGGGCCCACATCACCAAGGGGTTGTGAACCAGGCAGGAGTCTCCTAAGACCATTGGTCCCACATCATCGAAAGGTGAGGAACCCAGCACATGTGGCCTCAAACCAGACGACACACATCACGAAGGGGCTGGGAGTGAGGCAGGCAGGAGGATCCTCACAACAGAGGGCCCAAAAATTTAAAAAAGTGAGGAATCCAGCAGTTGGAACCTCCCAGCAGGCGGCCAAGAGCACAGAGGCTATGGGATCCAGGCTTCTGTGAACTAACACCAGAGAGCCCACATCATGAAAATGTGAACAACCCAGCCGTTGGGACCTCAGAGCAGAAGGCCCACATCCCCATGGAGATGGGATCCTAAGAGGAGTGCCAAAGCATCACTGGGCTCACTAAGAAAAGTTGGTGAGCCCAGCAGTCAGGGCCTGATGCAAGAGGGCCCTCATCACCGGGGGGAAGAGATTCCCAGCACGCTCCAACTGCCACCACACGGCTGACTTCACCAAGGCAATGTGTGCCAGCCATGCAGGAGTGACCTATCAGCAGAGGGTCTCCCTCACAGGTGGGTGAGGAACAAAGCCAGGAACAGACTCTCACCAGAGGGTCCACATAACCACGTGGATGAGAACCAAGCAGGAGTGTCCTCACACTAGTGGGGCCACATCATCGAAAGGTGAGGAACCCAGCAAAAGTGGCCACAAACCAGAGGACCCACATCACCAAGGGGTTGAGAGTGAGGTAGGTGTCTGGACGGGCATATTTAACACTCATTTCCCACCAGGAAGAGGAATTAACCAAAGGCTCAGCGTGCCCTGCCAGAAGCAGATTAGGGCCTGAAGCAGTCTTGCGGGTTTGCGGCCAGCTCACAAGAAAGCGAGTTGAAGAAAGGAGCTCAGGGGCCCTGTAATTCACAAACCTGCAGAGTTATAAATGACAGATAACGTCCAAAAATATATTGAAGTAAGGCTGCGAAGAGGACTTGAAAGCGGGGCAGAATTGCAGGAAACCGATTTCAGGAGGTAGACTGGATTTGCATTTAAAGCATAGGAAAAGAGGCAGAACATCGACAATGATGCACTTGGCAACAAAGGGCGTATGAGTTTGTTCCTGAATATATTCAGGAAAAAACACATACGCCCTTTTTGGCAAACCAAGCAAGCTTGCAATGGAAATCCGAACTACTATGAAGTGTCACTTCCCCCCGGTCTAAAGGGCCATCTGAGAAAAGTGTAAAATCCAGAAAGGCAAGACAGGCCATGGGGAAAAAGGAGCCTTGTTATGCTGATGGGCGGGATGTACATTGCCAACAGCCACTCTGGAGAAGTGTATGGTGTTTCCTGATACATCTGAAAAACAAAGCAACAGAGTCTAGGGCATTTCCACTTATGGTCCTATAGCTTAGGGAAATTAAAATCAAAAAGACACAGCCACCCCAAAATTTACAACGGCTCTGTTTACAGGAGCCTCTTCTACAGTACAAGTTAAATATCCCAGAGAACAAATAATTGATAAAGAAGTTGCGGTACTTATGTACAACAGAATACCACTCAGCAATGAAATCTGTGTCACCAGGCCTGTACCAGCATAATGAGTGGATTGAGGCATGATGATTCTAAGTGAAATAAGTCACACAGAAAAAGAAACATCATAAGCTATCACTAATGCACGGAATGTAAACTTGGCTACACATGAACTGAATTACAAAACAGAACAGGGTCTCAAGTTTAGAAAACCAACTTATGCTTGCTTAAGGGGAAAGGTGAGTTGGGGTGCTGCATAAAACCAGAGTTTGAAATTAGCACAGATACCGTTCCATAAGCCAAATACGTAATAGACAAGACCTACCCCTCGCTCAACGAAATGGACTCAACAATGAGGTATCACCTCACACCTGTTAGAATGGGCATCATCTGAAAATCTACAAACAACAAATGCTGGAAAGGGTGTGGAGAAAAGGAAGCCTCTTCCACTATTGTTGGGAATATAAATTGATACAGTCACTATGGAGAACAATATGGAGTTTCTTAAGAAACTAATAATAGAATTACCATATGATACAGCAATCCCAGGACTGGACATATACCCAGACAAAACCATAAATCAAAAAGAGACATTCACCGCAATGTTCATTGCATCACTATTTACAATATCGAGGTAATGGAAGCAACCTAAATGCCCACAGACAGACGAATGCATAAAGATGTGGTACATATATAAAATGGAATATTACTAAGCCATGAAAGGAATGAAATTGGGTCATTTGTAGAGACGTCGATGGATCTAGAGACTGTCATACAGAGTGAAGTAAGTCAGAAAGAGAAAAACAAATCTTGTATATTCATGCATATATGTGGAACCTAGAAAAACTGTACAGATTAACCGTTTTGCAAGGCATAAATAGAGCAACAGATGTAGACAACAATCGTATGGACAACAAGGGGGGAAAGCTCTTGGAGGGGTGGTGGTGGGAGGAGTTGAGAGATTGGGATTGGCATGTAAACATTTATATGTATAAAATAGATAACCAATGAGAAGCTGCTGTATAAAAATATAAAATAAAATTCAAAATTAAAAAGAAATAAAATTTAAAAAATAAAACAGAAAAAACAATTATTCCCTTCACATACATGTATTTATATGAATAAATTATTTCCATGCTTATATCTGTAAATACAAAAAAGAGGAATAAAATCTACCTTGAACCAAAAACGAAAAAGAGAAAAAAAAAACAGAACCCACAAGTTACTCAGAGGAAAACCGTATCAGGGCACTTGCTCCAGTTGTAAACAATTCTGAAGTTGGTCAGTGGTGGGGAATCGTCTCCCATTCAGCCAGCAGCCCCCACACAACAAGCGTCCTCATTGCAAAGCTGGGGCACCATGCCGAGGCATCTGTGAGTAAACGTGAGCTGAACCCCAGGCCAGTTGCTGCTGAACTGTTCCCGCCCTTCCCAGGTAAAACACCTGAATATATACAAGGACTTGAAAGCCTAGAGGAAGGGCCATGGAGCCACACGAGTGACAGCATGCCAGCTGACTTGGTGCCTGCAGGCCAGCCAGGATGGTCCTGGCCCTGGGTGCTCTTCTGGAAGATTTCCATTTCCCTGCCTGAGATACCCGTCCTGTCCCTGCCCCCACTGCTTTTTTCCTTCCTCACCTCTGCCCAGGGAGAAATTCCAGCAGCAGGTATGGGTGACACATCCTCTTCTTTAGCAGGTGGCAGCCTGGCAACTGCTGCAGAAAGTCCAGCAGAGCCCCACTCACACTGGGCCACCCACAAAGCCGTGGCCTCTCACTCCCTCCCACCAGCCCAGCCCCGAGACTGCTGACAGGGCAGAGAAAATGGCGTCAGGCACAGCTGCAGGGGCTTTTGCTGCCTGGAGTGGTATTTATATTGATCTCAACCCAGGCACACCTGGGGAGGGCTGGCCGGCATGGTAAGGCTGCCCAGGTCAGCCAATCATCACCCCTCAGGGGCTCACAGTTGCAGAAAATGGAACTTGCTGAACCGGCCAGGTCCAAGGAACAGGTGTGGGCTCCTGAGAGTCAGGATAGACAAGGGGCTGCAGCTTTGGCTTGTTTTCTAATCATTTTATCTGGCCCATGAGTGGGAGACAACTTCAAGAAAACCCTCTCCTAATGAGAGGAACCCAGGAGTCAGGGAGAGGAGGGGTGGGTGGTGGTTGGAGACAGAGGCCTGGTGCCCTGGGTGCAGTGGAAGTCTCTGGAAGACCAGGTGGAGGGAGGCCACACAGAGTGATGCCCAGGGTCACAGACCTGTCGGAGCTGCTGTTTGTTAGTTCAAGTCCTGCTCTGAGGTGCTCTGTGTCAGCTCTGAGCGACAGGTGAGCTGGGGGTGCTCTTCAATGAGGGCTATGTGCACGGTTCCTGTGTGCCCAGCCCTGCCACGGTACCTGCAAGGGTAGCTCTGTATCCTGGGAGGGGCCTGACCATGAGAGCCCCGTGGGCTGGGTTGGGGGTGGGGTACCTGCCCAGGAGAGCTCCATATCCTGGGATTGGCCTGACCACGAGAGCCCCATGGGTTGCTGGGGACCTGGTAAAGGATGTCAGGACAGTCAGTGAAGCCACCGAGGATATACCTCCAGTTGCTCCTGATCCCTACACCCTGCTGGTCATTCTACCAACCACCAGGACATGGTATTCTGTATTAGTCTTCAATGATGCCTTCTTTTGTATTCCATTAGTCCCAGAGTCACAAGAAATTTTGGCTTGTGAGTGGCAGGACTCAACATACAACTAAAACAATACTTCCGGGCCGTCTTGCCCCAAGGGTTCAAAAATTCCCACACCATCTTTGGGGAAAGCTTAGCTAACGACCGAAAAGTTCTACCTCTGGAAAAGGAAACCCTCCTTCAATATGCAGACGACATTCTGATCGCCAGCCCTATTAAGGAGGCCTCTGAACTACCAAGCCAATAAAGGATAGAAGTTGTCCAAGAAAAAGCTCAAATATCACAGACTGCAGTGACCTGCCTGGGCTTCATTCTCACACAAGGTCAGAGAAGCCCATCCCAGGAAAGGGAAGAAACCATTTGCAGCCTTACCCCTTTCTAAAACTAGAAGACAGCTTAGGGGTTCCTGGGGAGGCCAGGGTTTGCTGCTTCTGGATCCCTAACTACAGTCTACTAGCTGGGCCTCTATATGAAACACTGAAAGGAAAAGATGATGATCCTTTTGAACAGAATCCAGAAGTGGCCTTTCAAGAATGGAAAGAGCAGTCAATTCAGACCCTTGCCCTGGAACTCCCTAATTGAGCTAAACCCTTTGACCTTTCCATTCCCGGTGAAAGGTGAATCGCCATTGGAGAATTAGTGCAAAAACTGGGACCACTTGAAATGGAACAACGCAAGAATGCCATCCAGGTAGGATAAACTACAGTCACCAAGGGGCTTGGCCCACTGCCACATCTGGCCAAGATACTGGCGGTATCTAAAAACCTGGAAATCAGCAGCCCAAAAGGCCACCTCCCTCCTAAGGGAAAAGGACCCCACGTGGTGATCCTAATCACCAACCATGCCCTGAAGTTGCAGGGTTCGCTCCGTGGGCACACCGACCTCGAGTGAGGAGGCCCTCCAACTCCAACATCCAGAGAGATAACCGGGGGCAACAGGGCACCATGACGACTCGTGTGAACATCACTTGACCTGGAGTTTCTCTCATAAAACAACAATAGTGTGTCCCGAAGGAGTAGACTACTGCTTGCAGGACTTCCTGCACCCGGAGGGGAGCTAATAATCTTGGCGGGGGAACCGTATATCACACCGTCACCATAGAAAAGCCTACAGACACCGTGATGATGGTGGCCAATAAGACCGGCTGGACTCCTGTTTACTTCAAAAGGCTGTTGACTCAGTGGCCATCATGGTCCTTGATCACCACTGACCCTGGACTGTCTGGGAGTTGAGCGGGCAGGGCTCTGACACCTGGTGCTGTTTTTACGTTAATTCAGGGGCCTAATTGAAGAAAGAGCAGACTACTGGTCAGAGCATCTAGGCTGGCAGAAACGGTCAGCCTAAGGTGGCCGAACAAATGTGGGGCGGGGTGAAACCGGCCCCCACAGCGTCTCTGCACATCTCTTTCCTGGACCCTTAAAGGTCATTAGAATCTATAACACTTCCAATGCTGGTGCTCAGGCGGACGAGCAGGGAGGCAGGGGTCCTGGGGCCAATCAACGTCACCTGGAGGCTGCTGGGGAGAAGTTCTGACCCTCGTCCCCTGGTATGAGGGCTCCCAACTCAGCACTCAGCAGTTACAGAAGAAGGGTCTGCACCCTCAGCACTCCAAGAATGAGGAACGGGACAAAAGGCAGAGGAGGGGTTTGTCCCCAGCAAAGCCCATTAAAAATCCCTGGGAGATAAAAATAGAATGTGGGCAATAAAGTCAAGTCTGACCTTTTTTATCCTTTGTGCTTTGTCTAATTTCACGTGCTCCTAGGGTCCCGCATGCAGAGGTTCCACACCCGGCACTTCAGACCAGATTTCCTGGTGCAGAATGGCTGGGTCGACACCTCAGCTCCTGGGGCCCAGTGCAGACTCCGAGATATAGAGCCTGAGCTGCAGCCAACCCGGCCCTTGAGAGCTCCGCCCCCTCCCTCCCACTGACTCTGACAGGATCTCTACACAGCAGCCCAGCCCACAGCCCACGGGGTAGTGCATGCTCTCACCTCTCCATTCTCTGATGAAAATATAAAGTTTCCTTTGCTTGGGAACCAAACTCAGTCTCGATCTGTTGGCCCCAATGACACTGGGCAGGGGGACCCTTGTTGGGGTCCACTCTGGAGGATCAGTAACAGAAATTGAGACTATTGTAACTTCAATGAACAGATGTGTGAGCCAAACTGTAGTTAACATAGAACAGTTTATAAGGCTCGGGTAAAATAAGATGTTTCTAACACTTCCATTTGATATTTCCATCACTTTATTATAAGCAAGTTCAGTGAAAAGGTTTGTCTTATTTGTCAGGTCAATATTAGAGAAATGAAGTGATTTCTTTCCAAGGATGTACATCTAATAATCTTGGTTAAAGCTTCAATCTTGTTTTAAATGCTTTTCCATTGAAAATGATACCTCTCTTTCAGCTCCCCCATTTCTGAGAAGTATAAAATCTTATAATTTATTATTACCAAAGGGGAAAGGTGGGAGGAGGGATAAATTAACAGTTTGGAATTAACACATACACACTGCTATGTATAAAATAGATCATCAACAAGGAACTACTGTATAG
Organism: Leucopleurus acutus; assembly: GCF_964270905.1. Classification (NCBI taxonomy): domain Eukaryota; kingdom Metazoa; phylum Chordata; class Mammalia; order Artiodactyla; family Delphinidae; genus Leucopleurus; species Leucopleurus acutus. The sequence goes on along the minus strand of NC_139142.1, from coordinate 117,817,661 downwards.
CACAGGGAACTACACTCAATATTGTGCAATAACCTATAAGGGGAAATAATCGGAAAAAGAATAGATATTTTTATTGACATCATCTATCAATGACAGTTAAAGTGTAACCTAAGGGAAGCCGGTGGTGAGTGCTTCTGACCCTGAAGACTTCAGTCATCTAAAGTTTGGACTCTGCCTACTTCCCAAGGCCCTTAATGAACATATGTGTAGCCGTAGCTTAAAAAACTCCCCAGTTTGGGTTTCGGGGAGACACTGATTTTGAAAAAGCCCTGGTGTTCTCCTTACATGAATGGGACTCTTCCTACTGCTAAAACATGTCTGTCACATCCAGAGGATGGTATACCGTCTGATCGGGAAGAGTTTGGAAAAGGCATCTCATCTCCTCATCTCCTGGTGCTCGGGTTCACCCCTCCAGCGTCTTTACTAACAGTCTCCCCACTTGGAGATGTCAACACTGTCAACATCCTGTTGCGTACAGTTTGGAATTTGTCCAGAGGATGAAGCGGAAGGATGAGGAACAATGAGAGACAAGTCCTAGGTGTTCAGACAGGCACATGTCACTCTAATTTCCAATCAGGAAGATGAATTGACCAAAGGCTAGGGTTGCCCATGGAAACAGTATAGGGCTTGAGGAAATCCCACTGCTTTGTGGCCAGTTCCCATAAACACAAGTTGAACAATGGAACTCAGGGGCAGTAAAATTCACGAAACTGCAGAGTTGAAAATATCTATCACTGAAAAATGTCTTGAGGAAAGTCAGAGAAAAGGATTGGCAAGCAAGGGAGAATGGCAGGAAAGGGATTTGAGGAGGTAGAAAGGACTCGCCATTAAGCACAAGAAAAGGGGCTGAACATTGCCGACATTGCAGTTGGCCAAAAAGGCTGTATGCGTTTTTTTCTGTATATATTCAAGAAAAGGGCATACACTTTTTTAGCCAACCAAACAGGTGGGCACTGGAAATCAATACTACAAAAGATATCACTTCGCATCAGTCAGAAGAGCCATCCTCATAAAGTGTAAACGCCAGAAATGCAGGACAGGGCAAGGAGAAGAGGGAGCCCTGTGAGGCTTATAGTGGAAATGTATATTGCCAACGGCCATTCTGGAGAAGTGTATTGTGTTTACTAAAGCATCTAAAAAATGAGCTACAGAGCATAGGGCACTTGCACTCATGGGCGTATATCTTGGGAAAAACAAAAATCGAGAGGACACAGGCACCCCAATGTTTACTGCCTCTCTGTTTAAAAGATCCTCGACTAGGATATAACTTAAATGTCTCTGGAGGGAAAAAATGGATAGAGATGTGGTACTTATGTAGAGTGGAATATTACTCAGCCTGGAAATCAATGAAATATGGCCAGTTGTAACAACTCCGGAGGAGTTACGTATGATCATTCTAAGTGACATAATTCAAAAAGAAAAAGACACATATCATAAGATATCACTTAAAGGTGGAATCCAAAATGGCAACACATGAAATAAATTACAAAACAAAAACATAGTCAAATATGTAGAAAACACGTGTAAGGCTGCTAAACGGGAAAGGTGGGGAGGGGTGAGGCATCATCCAGGAGGTTGAAATTAGCAAAGATACCATTCCAAATACCAAACTGATAATCAACAAGGCCTACACGGTAGCTAAAAGAACTGCACTCAGCACACTCAAGTCACCGGAAAAGAATATCTATGACTGGTAAGAATCTGAAAAAGAAATTATTGATGTCTCTCTGTACGTGAATCAAGTGGATGTACAGCAGCAAGAAACAGAGCTTTGAAAATCAGCTGTAAACAACATAGTAATAAATTGAAAAAAATAAACGACAGAGAGACAGAGAAAACCTCTTACAACTTTTCCTCAGGGACGGTGATGCAACATGGATTGAACACATCTAGACCCACAGCAGGATGAGACATAAGGCTGGAAACTGTTCGCGCTAAGAGAAATGTGAGGTTGGGTGAGGAAATGCACACCCTTTAAAGTAATACTACCTGGTACCCATTCAATGGGTCCCAAATCTGCAGGTTCAAGGAATCTTCCTACAGCTAAAACATGCATGGAAAACCCAGAGGACTGTACACCATGTGATCGGGAGATGTGTCTAAAATGCACCTCATTTATCCTCTCCTGGTGCTCCTGTTCATCATTCCAGCCACGTTACTTAGAATCTCCCCACTTAGAGAATCAGCACATTTAAACTTCTGTTTCACACATTTTGCAAATTGTGAAGAGGATGAACGGGAACAGGGGGAACCAATGAGAGAATAGTTGTAGGGGTTTGGACGGGCACATGTCACTCTAATTTCCCATTAAGAATAAGAATTAAAAAAAGGCTCAGCCCGCCTCGCCGGAGCCAAAATAGGGCCTGAAGCAATCCTGCGGTTTTGAGGCCAGCTCACAAAAGAGCAACTTAAAAAATGGAGCTCAGGGTCACTGCAATTCACAAACCTGCAGAGTTATAAATGAAAACTAACGTCCAAAAATATGTTGAGGTAAGGCAAAGAAGAGGATCTGAATGCAAGACAGAATTGCAAGAAACAGATTTCAAGAGATAGATTGGACTCGCCTTTAAAGCACATGAAAAGCGGCAGAATTTCGACAATGATGCAGTTGGCCCAAAAGGGAGTATGCGTTTTTTCCTGAATATATCCAGGAAAAAACGCATACGCACTTTATGGGCAACCAAGCAAGCAAGCAATGCAAATGTGCACAACAAAGAAGTCTCATTTCCCACCAGTCAAAAGGGCCATCCGAAAAAATTGTAAACACCAGAAATGCAGGACAGGCCATGGAGAACAGGGAGCCTTTATACGCTGATGGACAGTGTGTGAACTGCCGAGAGCCACTCTGGAGAAGTGTATGGTGGTTCCTAAATCATCTAAAAAACAGAGCGACAGAGCATAGGGCACTTCCAATCATGGGAGTATATCTAGGGAAGTCTAAAAATCAACAAGACACAAGCACACCACAGTTTAGGGCTACTCTGTTTACAAGAACCTCAACTTCAGTACACCTTAAATATCCCAGGAAAGAGAACAATGGATAAAGAAAATGTGGTACTTATGTACAATGGAATATCTCTTCACCATGAAATCAATGTAATAAGGCTAGTAGAAGGATAAAGAGTGGATTGAGGTCCGATAATACTACTTGAAATAAGTCAAACAGAAAAAGAAACATATCATAAGATATCACTTATAGAGGGAGGATAAATATGGCTGCACAAAAAATGAATTACAAAACAGAACAGTGTCTCACATTTAGAAAACACACTTATGTCAGCTTAAGGGGAAAGGAGAGGTGGGGTGATGCATAAAACCAGAGTTTGAAATTAGCACAGATACCGTTCAATAAACCAAATAGGTATCAGACAAGATCTACACCTTGCTCAATGAACTGGCCTCAACACACCCTATAAACCGCAGAGAAATATATCTGAGTAATAAGAATCTTAAAACCCATGTATTGATATATCTCCATAAGGGAATCAAGTGTGAGCAGAGCGGCACAAACACAGCAGTGAAAATGAGCTAAACCCCATTATAGAAATAAATTTTAAAACCAAAACGCAGAAACAATGAAAGAGAGAAAAATTCTTACAAAATTCGCTCAGGGGCTGTGATGCAACCTGGAATGACCACATATAAACCCACAGCTGGATAAGACATAAGGCTGGACACTTGGGGCTGAAAGGATTGGAGAGCTTTGGTGAGCAACTGCCGAAAGTTTAATGCAATACTTCATGCTACTTATTCCAAGGGTCCCAACACTCCAAGTTGAAGGGAATCTTCCTACAGCTAAACCATGCATGGGAAATCCAGCGGATGGTATACCATATGATCGGGAAAGGTTTCTAAAATGCACCTCATTTTCCTCTCCTGGGGCTCCGGATCAACATTCCAGCCACTTTACTAACAACATCTCCACATGGAGAGTCAATGCCTTTAAGTTCCGGTATCACACAGTCTGCAGTTAGTGTGGAGGATGAATGGGAATAGGGGGAACCAGTGAGAAAATAGCTGTAGCGGTTTCAATGGGCACATGTCACTCTAATTTCAATTCAGGAAGAAGAATTAACCAAAGGCAGAGCAAGGCGCCCCAGAAGAAGAATAGGGCCTGAAGAAATCCTGTGGATATGAGGCAAGATCACAAAAATAAGAGCTGAAAAATGGAGCTAAGGGCCACTGCAATTCAAAAACCTGCAGAGTTATAAAGGCCAACTATTTTCCAAAAGTATATTGAAGTAAGGCTATGAAGAGGCACTGAGAGCAAGGCAGAACTGCAGGAAACCTATTTCAGGAGGTAGACTGGAATTGCACTGAAAACATATGAAAAGACTCAGAACGTCGACAATGATGCACTTGGCCAAAAAGGGCGTATGCGTTCTTTGCTGAATATATTCAGGAAGAAACGCATACGCCCTTTCTGGCCAACCAAGCAAGCTCGCAAAGGAAATCTGCACTACAATGAAGTCTCACTGCCCCCCGGTCAAAGGGCCTTCTGAAAAAAGAGTAAAATCCAGAAAGGCAGGACAGGCCATGGAGAACTGGGAGCCTTGTTATGCTGATGGGCGAGATGTAAATTGCCAACAGCCACTCTGGAGAAGTGTATGGTGTTTCCTGAAACATCCAAAAAACTAAGCAACAGAGCCTAGGGCACTTCCACTTATGGTCCTATAGCTTAGGGAAATTAAAATCAAAAAGACACAGCCACCCCAAAGGTTGGGATGGCTCTGTTTACAAGAACCTCGTTTACGGTACAAGTTCAATATCGCAAAAAGCGAAAAATGGATAAAGAAGTTGTGGTACTTACGTACAATGCAATATCACTCAGCAATGAAATCTATGTCATCAGGCCCGTAGCAGCATAATGAGTGGATTCAGGTACGATGATTCTAAGTGAAATAAGTCACACAGAAAGAGAAACATCATAAGATATCACTACTACACGGAATGTAAACTTGGCTACACAGGAACTGAATTACAAAACAGAACAGGGTCTCAAATGTAGAAAACCAACTTATGCTTGCTTAAGAGGAAAGGTGAGTTGGGGTGCTGCATAAAACCAGAAATTGAAATTAGCAGATACCGTTCCATAAGACAAATATGTAATAGACAAGAGCTACTCCTTGCTCAACGAAGTGGACTCAACATCCCATATTAAAAGCCTAAGAATATACCTGACTAGTAAGAATCTTAAAACCTATGGATTTATATGTCTCCGAAAGAGAATCAAGCATGTGTACAGCGGCATAAATGCAGCAGTGATAGGATTGGTGAGGTTCGGTGAGCAAATGCATACCCTTTGAAGTCATATTGCATGGTACCCATTCCATGGTCTCAACTCTCCAGGTTTAAGGGATTCTTCATTCAGCTAAAACATGCATGTGGAACCCAGAGTATGATCCACGGTGTGATCGGGAAACGTGTTCAAATGTGTCTCAGTTTTCGTCCCCTGGTACTCGGGTACAACATTCCAGACGCTTTACTAACACTCTCCCCACTTGGAGAGTCAGTGCCTTTAACCTCCTGTTTGGCCCAGTTTGCAGTTTCTGTGGAAGATGAACAGGAAGATGGAGAACCAAGGAGAGACTAGCTGGAGGTGTCTGGAAGGGCAAATTTAACTCTCATTTCCCACCAGAGAGAGGAATTAACCAAAGGCTCAGCGTGCCATGCCGGAACCACACTAGGGCCTGAAGCAATCCTGCGGTGTTGCGGCCAGCTCACAAAAAAACGAGTTCAAGAAAGGAGCTCAGGGACACTGTAATTCACAACTCTACAGAGTTATAAATGACACTTATCGTCGAACAATATATTGAAGTAAGGCTGCCAAGAGGACTTGAAAGCGGGGCAAAATTGCAGGAAACCGATTTCAGGAGGTAGACGGGAATTGCATGTAAAGCATAGGAAAAGAGGCAGAACGTCCACAATGATGCACTTGGCCAAAAAGGGCGTATGCGTTTTTTCCTGAATATATTCAGGAAAAAACGCATACGCCCTTTTTGGCCAACCAAGCAAGCTTGCAAAGGAAATCTGCACTACAATGAAGTCTCACTGCCCCCCGGTCAAAAGGGCCATCTGAAAAAAGTGTAAAATCCAGAAAGGCAAGACAGGACATGGAGAATTGGGAGCCTTGTTATGCTGATGGGCGGGATGTAAATTGCCAACAGCCACTCTGGAGAAGTGTATGCTGTTTCCTGAAACATCTAAAAAACAAAGCAACAGAGCCTAGGGCACTTCCACTTATGGTCCTATAGCTTAGGGAAATTAAAATCAAAAAGACACAGCCACCCCAAAGTTAGGGACGGCTCTGTTTACAAGAACCTTGTTTACAGTACAAGTTCAATATCACAGAAAGCGAAAAATGGATAAAGAAGTTGTGGTACTTACGTACAATGCAATATCACTCAGCAATGAAATCTATGTCATCAGGCCCGTAGCAGCATAATGAGTGGATTAAGGTACGATGATTGTAAGTGAAATAAGTCACACAGAAAAAGAAACATCATAAGATATCACTACTACACGGAATGTAAACTTGGCTACACAGGAAGTGAATTACAAAACAGAACAGGGTCTCAAATGTAGAAAACCAACTTACGCTAGCTTAAGGGGAAAGGTGAGTTGGGGTGCTGCATGAAACCAGAGATTGAAATTAGCACAGATACCGTTCCATAAGCCAAATATGTAATAGACAAGAGCTACTCCTTGCTCAACGAAGTGGACTCAACACCCCATATTAAACGCTTAAGAATACACCTGACTAGAAATAATCTTAAAAACTATGGATTTATATGTCTCCGAAAGAGAATCAAGCGTGTGTACAGCGGCATAAACGCAGCAGTGATAGGATTGGTGAGGTTTGGTGAGCAAATGCAGACCCTTTGAAGTCATATTGCATGGTACCCAATCCATGGGTCTCAACTCTCCAAGTTTAAGGGATTCTTCCTTCAGCTAAAACATGCATGTGGAACATAGATTATGATCCACCATGTGATCAGGAAACGTGTTCAAATGTGTCTCAGTTTTCGTCCCCTGGTACTCGGGTGCAACACTCCAGACGCTTTACTAACACTCTCCCCACTTGGAGAGTCAGTGCCTTTAACCTCCTGTATGGCCCAGTTTGCAATTTCTGCGGAAAATGTACAGGAATAGGGAGAACCAATGAGAAACTAGCTGGAGGTGTCTGGACGGGCAAATTTAACTCTCATTTCCCACCAGAAAGAGGAATTAACCAAAGGCTCAGCATGCCGTGCCGGAACCACACTAGGGCCTGAAGCAATCCTGCGGTATTGCGGCCAGCTCACAAGAAAGCGAGTTGAAGAAAGGAGCTCAGGGGCACTGTAATTCACAAACCTGCAGAGTTATAAATGACAGCTATCGTCCAAAAATAAATTGAAGTAAGGCTGCCAAGAGGACTTGAAAGCGGGACAGAATTGCAGGAAACCGATTTCAGGAGGTAGACGGGAATTGCATGTAAAGCATAGGAAAAGAGGCAGAACGTCCACAATGATGCACTTGGCCAAAAAGGGCGTATCTGTTCTTTCCTGAATATATTCAGGAAACAACGCATACGCCCTTTTTGGCCAACCAAGCAGGCTTGCAAAGGAAATCTACACTACAATGAAGTCTCACTGCCCCCCGGTCAAAAGGGCCATCTGAAATAAGTGTAATATCCAGAAAGGCAGGACAGGCCATGGAGAACTGGGAGCCTCGTTATTCTGATGGGTGGGATGTAAATTGCCAACAGCCACTCTGCAGAAGTGTATGGTGTTTCCTGAAACATCCAAAAAACAAAGCAACAGAGCCTAGGGCACTTCCACTTATGGTCCTATAGCTTAGGGAAATTAAAATCAAAAAGACACAGCCACCCCAAAGTTTGGGACGGCTCTGTTTACAAGAAACTCGTTTACGGTACAAGTTCAATATCACAGAAAGCGAAAAATGGATAAAGAAGTTGTGGTACTTACGTACAATGCAATATCACTCAGCAATGAAATCTATGTCATCAGGCCCATAGCAGCATAATGAGTGGATTCAGGTACGATGATTCTAAATGAAATAAGTCACACAGAAAAAGAAACATCATAAGATATCACTACTACACGTAAGGTAAACTTGGCTACACAGGAACTGAATTACTAAACAGAACAGGGTGTCAAATGTAGAAAACCAACTTATGCTTGCTTAAGGGGAAAGGTGAGTTGGGGTGCTGCATACAACAAGAGATTGAAATAAGCACAGATACCATTCCATAAGCCAAATATGTAATAGACAAGAGCTACTCCTTGCTCAACGAAGTGGACTCAACACCCCATATTAAACGCCTAACAATATACCTGACTAGTAAGAATCTTAAAACCTATGGATTTATATGTCTCCGAAAGAGAATCAAGCATGTGTACAGCGTCATAAACGCAGCAGTGATAGGATTGGTGAGGTTCGGTGAGCAAATGCAGACCCTTTGAAGTCATATTGCATGGTACCCATTCCATGGGTCTCAACTCTCCATGTTTAAGGGATTCTTCCTTCAGCTAAAACATGCATGTGGAACCCAGAGTATGATCCACCGTGTGATCGGAAAACGTGTTCAAATGTGGCTCAGTTTTCGTACCCTGCTACTCGGTTGCAACATTCCAGACGCTTTACTAACACTCTCCCCACTTGGAGAGTCAGTGCCTTTAACCTCCTGTTTGGCCCAGTTTGCAATTTCTGTGGAAAATGAACAGGAATAGGGAGAACCAATGAGAGACTAGGTGGAGGTGTCTGGACGGGTAAATTTAACTCTCATTTCCCACCAGGAAGAGGAATGAACCAAAGGTTCAGCATGCCGTGCCGGAACCAAACTAGGGCCTGAAGCAATCCTGCGGTGTTGCGGCCAGCTCACAAGAAAGCGAGTTGAAGAAAGGAGCTCAGGGGCACTGTAATTCACAAACCTGCAGAGTTATAAATGACAGCTATCTTCCAAAAATATATTGAAGTAAGGCTGCCAAGAGGAGTTGAAAGCGGGGCAGAATTGCAGGAAACCGATTTCAGGAGGTAGACTGGAATTGCATGTAAAGCATAGGAAAAGAGGCACAATGTCCACAATGATGCACTTGGCCAAAAAGGGCGTATGCGTTTTTTCCCGAATATATTCAGGAAAAAACGCATACGCCCTTCTTGGCCTACCAAGCAAGCTTGCAAAGGAAATCTGCACTACAATGAAGTCTCACTGCCCCCCGGTCAAAAGGGTCATCTGAAAAAAGTGTAAAATCCAGAAAGGCAGGACAGGCCAAGGAGAACTGGGAGCCTTGTTATGCTGATGGGTGGGATGTAAATTGCCAGCAGCCACTCTGGAGAAGTGTATGGTGTTTCCTGAAACATCCAAAAAACAAAGCAATAGAGCGTAGGGCACTTCCACTTATGGTCCTATAGCTTAGGGAAATTAAAATCAAAAAGACACAGCCACCCCGAAGTTTGGGACGGCTCTGTTTAAAAGAACCTCATTTACGGTACAAGTTCAATATCACAGAAAGTGAAAAATGGATAAAGAAGTTGTGGTACTTACGTACAATGCAATATCACTCAGCAATGAAATCTATGTCATCAGGCCCGTAGCAGCATAATGAGTGGATTCAGGTACGATGATTCTAAGTGAAATAAGTCACACAGAAAAAGAAACATCATAAGATATCACTACTACACGGAATGTAAACTTGGCTACACAGGAACTGAATTACTAAACAGAACAGAGTGTCAAATGTAGAAAACCAATTTATGCTTGCTTAAGGGGAAAGGTGAGTTGGGGTGCTGCATACAACAAGAGATTGAAATTAGCACAGATACCGTTCCATAAGCCAAATATGTAATAGACAAGAGCTACTCCTTGCTCAACGAAGTGGACTCAAAACCACATATTAAACGCCTAACAATATACCTGACTAGTAAGAATCTTAAAACCTATGGATTTATATGTCTCCGAAAGAGAATCAAGCATGTGTACAGCGTCATAAACGCAGCAGTGATAGGATTGGTGAGGTTCGGTGAGCAAATGCAGACCCTTTGAAGTCATATTGCATGGTACCCATTCCATGGGTCTCAACTCTCCATGTTTAAGGGATTCTTCCTTCAGCTAAAACATGCATGTGGAACCCAGAGTATGATCCACCGTGTGATCGGAAAACGTGTTCAAATGTGTCTCAGTTTTCGTACCCTGCTACTGGGTTCCAACATTCCAGACGCTTTACTAACCCTCTCCCCACTTGGAGAGTCAGTGCCTTTAACCTCCTGTTTGGCCCAGTTTGCAATTTCTGTGGAAAATGAACAGGAATAGGGAGAACCAATGAGAGACTAGGTGGAGGTGTCTGGACGGGCAAATTTAACTCTCATTTTCCACCAGGAAGAGGAATTAACCAAAGGATCAGCGTGCCATGCCGGAACCACACTAGGGCCTGAAGCAATCCTGCGGTGTTGCGGCCAGCTCACAAGAAAGCGAGTTGAAGAAAGGAGCTCAGGGGCACTGTAATTCAGAAACCTGCAGTTATAAATGACAGCTATCGTCCAAAAATATATTGAAGGAAGGCTGCCAAGAGGACTTGAAAGCGGGGCAGAATTGCAGGAAACCGATTTCAGGAGGTACACTGGAATTGCATGTAAAGCATAGGAAAAGAGGCAGAACGTCCACAATGATGCACTTGGCCAAAAAGGGCGTATGCGTTTTTTCCTGAATATATACAGGAGAAAACGCATACGCCATTTTTGGCCAAACAAGCAAGCTTGCAAAGGAAATCTGCACTACAATGAAGTCTCACTGCCCCCCGGTCAAAAGGGCTATCTGAAAAAAGTGTAAAATCCAGAAAGGCAGGACAGGCCATGGAGAAATGGGAGCCTTGTTATGCTGATGGGTGGGATGTAAATTGCCAGCAGCCACTCTGAAGAAGTGTATGGTGTTTCCTGAAACATCCAAAAAGCAAAGCAACAGAGCCTAGGGCACTTCCACTTATGGTCCTATAGCTTAGGGAAATTAAAATCAAAAAGACACAGCCACCCCAAAGTTTGGGCCGGCTCTGTTTACAAGAACCTCGTTTTCGGTACAAGTTCAATATCACAGAAAGCGAAAAATGGATAAAGAAGTTGTGGTACTTACGTACAATGCAATATCACTCAGCAATGAAATCTATGTCATCAGGCCCGTAGCAGCATAATGAGTGGATTCAGGTACGATGATTCTAAGTGAAATAAGTCACACAGAAAAAGAAACATCATAAGGTATCACTAATACACGCAATGTAAACTTGGCTACACAGGAACTGAATTACAAAGCAAAACAGGGTCTCAAATGTAGAAAACCAACTTATGCTTGCTTAAGGGGAAAGGTGAGTTGGGGTACTGCATAAAACCAGAGATTGAAATTAGCACAGATACCGTTCCATAAGCCAAATATGTAATAGACAAGAGCTACTCCTTGCTCAACGAAGTGGACTCAACACCCCATAATAAACGCCTAAGAATATACCTGACTAGTAAGAATCTTAAAACCTTTGGATTTATATGTCTCCAAAAGAGAATCAAGTGTGTGTACAGCGGCATAAACGCAGCAGTGATAGGATTGGTGAGGTTCGGTGAGCAAATGCAGACCCTTTGAAGTCATATTGCATGGTACCCATTCCATGGGTCTCAACTCTCCAGGTTTAAGGGATTCTTCCTTCAGCTAAAACATGCATGTGGATCACAGAGTATGATCCACCGTGTGATCAGGTAACGTGTTCAAATGTGTCTCAGTTTTCTTCCCCTGGTACTCGGCTGCAACATTCCAGACGCTTTACTAACCCTCTCCCCACTTGGAGAGTCAGTGCCTTTAACCTCCTGGTTGGCCCAGTTTGCAATTTCTGCGTAAGATGAACAGGAATTGGGAGAACCAATGAGAGACTAGATGGAGGTGTCTGGACGGGCAAATTTAACTCTCATTTCCCACCAGGAAGAGGAATTAACCAAAGGCTCAGTGTGCCATGCCAGAAGCACACTAGGGCCTGAAGCAATCCTGCGGTGTTGCGGCCAGCTCACAAGAAAGCAAGTTGAGGAAAGGAACTCAGGGGTACTGTAACTCACAAACCTGCAGAGTTATAAATGACAGCTATCGTCCAAAAATATATTGAAGTAAGGCTGCCAAGAGGACTTGAAAGCGGGGCAGAATTGCAGGAAACCGATTTCAGGAGGTAGACGGGAATTGCATGTAAAGCATAGGAAAAGAGGCACAATGTCCACAATGATGCACTTGGCCAAAAAGGGCGTATGCGTTTTTTCCTGAATATATTCAGGAAGAAACGCATACGCCCTTTTTCCCCAACCAAGAAAGCTTGCAAAGGAAACCTGCACTACAATGAAATTTCACTGCCCCCCGGTCAAAAGGGCCATCTGAAAAAAGTGTAAAATCCAGAAAGGCAGGACAGGCCATGGAGAACTGGGAGCCTTGTTATGTTGATGGGCGGGATGGAAATTGCCAGCAGCCACTCTGGAGAAGTGTATGGTGTTTCCTGAAACATCCAAAAAACAAAGCAACAGAGCCTAGGGCACTTCCACGTATGGTCCTATAGCTTAGGGAAATTAAAATCAAAAAGACACAGCCACCCCAAAGTTTGGGCCGGCTCTGTTTACAAGAACCTCGTTTACGGTACAAGTTCAATATTACAGAAAGCGAAAAATGGATAAAGAAGTTGTGGTACTTACGTACAATGCAATATCACTCAGCAATGAAATCTATGTCATCAGGCCCGTAGCAGCATAATGAGTGGATTCGGGTACGATGATTCTAAGTGAAATAAGTCACACAGAAAAAGAAACATCATAAGATATCACTACTACACGGAATGTAAACTTGGCTACACAGGAACTGAATTACAAAAGAGAACAGGGTCTCAAATGTAGAAACCCAACTTATGCTTGCTTAAGGGGAAAGGTGAGTTGGGGTGCGGCATAAAACCAGAGATTGAAATTAGCACAGATACCGTTCCATAAGCCAAATATGTAATAGACAAGAGTTACTCCTTGCTCAACGAAGTGGACCCAACACCCCATATTAAACGCCTAAGAATATACCTGACTAGTAAGAATCTTAAAACATATGGATTTATATGTCTCCGAAAGAGAATCAAGCCTGTGTACAGTGGCATAAACGCAGCAGTGATAGGATTGGTGAGGTTCGGTGAGCAAATGCAGACCCTTTGAAGTCATATTGCATGGTACCCATTCCATGGGTCTCAACTCTCCATGTTTAAGGGATTCTTCCTTCAGCTAAAACATGCATGTGGAACCCAGAGTACGATCCACCGTGTGATCGGAAAACGTATTCAAATGTGTCTCAGTTTTCGTCCCCTGGTACTCGGGTGCAACATTCCAGACGCTTTACTAACACTCTCCCCACTTGGAGAGTCAGTGCCTTTAACCTCCTGTTTGGCCCAGTTTGCAATTTCTGTGGAAAATGAACAGGAATAGGGAGAACCAATGAGAGACTAGGTGGAGGTGTCTGGACGGGCAAATTTAACTCTCATTTCCCACCAGGAAGAGGAATTAACCAAAGGCTCAGCATGCCATGCCGGAACAAAACTAGGGCCTGAAGCAATCCTGCGGTGTTGCGGCCAGCTCACAAGAAAGCGAGTTGAAGAAAGGAGCTCAGGGGCACGGTAATTCACAAACCTGCAGAGTTATAAATGACAGCTATCTTCCAAAAATATATTGAAGGAAGGCTGCCAAGAGGAGTTGAATGCGGGGCAGAATTGCAGGAAACTGATTTCAGGAGGTAGACTGGAATTGCATGTAAAGCATAGGAAAAGAGGCAGAACGTCCACAATGATGCACTTGGCCAAAAAGGGCGTATGTGTTTTTTCCTGAATATATTCAGGAAAAAAGGCATACGCCCTTTTTGGCCAACCAAGTAAGCTTGCAAAGGAAATCTGCACTACAATGAAGTCTCACTGCCCCCCTGTCAAAAGGGCCATCTGAAAAAAGTGTAAAATCCAGAAAGGCAGGACAGGCCATGGAGAACTGGGAGCCTTGTTATGCTGATGGGCGGGATGTAAATTGCCAGCAGCCACTCTGGAGAAGTGTATGGTGTTTCCTGAAACATCCAAAAAACAAAGCAACAGAGCCTAGGGCACTTCCACTTATGGTCCTATAGCTTAGGGAAATTAAAATCAAAAAGACACAGCCACCCCAAAGTTTGGTCCGGCTCTGTTTACAAGAACCTCGTTTACGGTACAAGTTCAATATCACAGAAAGTGAAAAATGGATAAAGAAGTTGTGGTACTTACGTACAACGCAATATCACTCAGCAATGAAATCTATATCATCAGGCCCGTAGCAGCATAATGAGTGGATTCAGGTACGATGATTCTAAGTGAAATAAGTCACACAGAAAAAGAAACATCATAAGATATCACTACTACACGGAATGTAAACTTGGCTACACAGGAACTGAATTACAAAACAGAACAGGGTGTCAAATGTAGAAAACCAACTTATGCTTGCTTAAGGGGAAAGGTGAGTTGGGGTGCTGCATAAAACCAGAGATTGAAATTAGCACAGATACCGTTACATAAGCCAAATATGTAATAGACAAGAGCTACTCCTTGCTCAACGAAGTGAACTCAACACCCCACATTAAACGCCTAAGAATATACCTGACTAGTAATAATCTTAAAACCTAAGGATTTATATGTCTCCGAAAGAGAATCAAGCGTGTGTACAGCGGCATAAATGCAGCAGTGATAGGATTGGTGAGGTTCGGTGAGCAAATGCAGACCCTTTGAAGTCATATTGCACGGTACCCATTCCATGGGACTCAACTCTCCAGGTTTAAGGGATTCTTCCTTCAGCTAAAACATGCATGTGGAACCCAGAGTATGATCCACCGTGTGATCGGGAAACGTGTTCAAATGTGTCTCAGTTTTCGTCCCGTGGAACTCGGGTGCAACATTCCAGATGCTTTACTAACACTCTCCCCACTTGGAGAGTCAGTGCCTTTAACCTCCTGTTTGGCCCAGTTTGCAATTTCTGTGGAAAATGAACAGAAATAGGGAGAACCAATGAGAAACTAGCTGGAGGTGTCTGGACGGGCAAATTTAACTCTCATTTCCCACCAGAAAGAGGAATTAACCAAAGGCTCAGCATGCCGTGCCGGAACCACACTAGGGCCTGAAGCAATCCTGCGGTGTTGCGGCCAGCTCACAGGAAAGCGAGTTGAAGAAAGGAGCTCAGGGGCACTGTAATTCACAAACCTGCAGAGTTATAAATGACAGCTATCGTCCAAAAATATATTGAAGTAAGGCTGCCAAGAGGACTTGAAAGCGGCGCAGAATTGCAGGAAACCGATTTCAGGAGGTAGACGGAAATTGCATGTAAAGCATAGGAAAAGAGGCAGAACGTCCACAATGATGCACTTGGCCAAAAAGGGCGTATGCGTTTTTTCCTGAATATATTCAGGAAAAAACGCATACGCCCTTTTTGGCCAACCAAGCAAGCTTGCAAAGGAAATCTGCACTACAATGAAGTCTCACTGCCCCCCGGTCAAAACGGCCATCTGAAAAAAGTGTAAAATCCAGAAAGGCAGGACAGGCCATGGAGAACTGGGAGCCTTGTTATGCTGATGGGCGGGATGTAAATTGCCAACAGCCACTCTGGAGAAGTGTATGGTGTTTCTTGAAACATCCAAAAAACAAAGCAACAGAGCCTAGGGCACTTCCACTTATGGTCCTATAGCTTAGGGAAATTAAAATCAATAAGACACAGCCACCCCAAGTTTGGGACGGCTCTGTTTACAAGAACCTCGTTTACGGTACAAGTTCAATATCACAGAAAGCGAAAAATGGATAAAGAAGTTGTGGTACTTACGTACAATGCAATATCACTCAGCAATGAAATCTATGTCATCAGGCCTGTAGCAGCATAATGAGTGGATTCAGGTACGATGATTCTAAGTGAAATAAGTCATACAGGGCTTACCTGGTGGCGCAGTGGTTGAGAGTCCGCCTGCCGATGCAGAGGACATGGGTTAGTGCCCCGCTCCGGGAAGATCCCACATGCCGCGGAGCGGCTGGGCCTGTGAGCCATGGCCGCTGAGCCTGCGCGTCCGGAGCCTGTGCTCCGCAATGGGAAACAACACAACAGTGAGAGGCCCACGTACCGCAAAAAAAAAATAAATAAATAAAAAAATAAATAAAAAAATAAGTCACACAGAAAAAGAAACATCATAAGATATCACTACTACACGGAATGTAAACTTGGCTACACAGGAACTGAATTACAAAACAGAACAGGGTGTCAAATGTAGAAAACCATCTTATGCTTGCTTAAGGGGAAAGGTGAGTTGGCGTGCTGCATAAAACCAGAGATTGAAATTAGCACAGATACCCTTCCATAAGCCAAATATGTAATAGACAAGAGCTACTCCTTGCTCAACGAAGTGGACTCAACACCCCACATTAAACGCCTAAGAATATACCTGACAAGTAAGAATCTTAAAACCTAAGGATTTATATGTCTCCGAAAGAGAATCAAGCATGTGTACAGCGGCATAAACGCAGCAGTGATAGGATTGGTGAGGTTCGGTGAGCAAATGCAGACCCTTTGAAGTCATATTGCATGGTACCCATTCCATGGGTCTCAACTCTCCATGTTTAAGGGATTCTTCCTTCAGCTAAAACATGCATGTGGAACCCAGAGTACGATCCACTGTGTGATCGGGAAACGTGTTCAAATGTGTCTCAGTTTTCGTCCCCTGGTACTCGGGTGCAACATTCCAGATGCTTTACTAACACTCTCCCCAATTGGAGAGTCAGTGCCTTTAACCTCCTGTTTGGCCCAGTTTGCAATTTCTGTGGAAAATGAACAGGAATAGGGAGAATCAATGAGAGACTAGCTGGAGGCGTCTGGACGGGCAAATTTAACTCTCATTTCCCACCAGGAAGAGGAATTAACCAAAGGCTCAGCGTGCCATGCCGGAACCACACTAGGGCCAGAAGCAATCCTGCGGTGTTGCGGCCAGCTCACAATAAAGCGAGTTGAAGAAAGGAGCTCAGGGGCACTGTAATTCACAAACCTGCAGTTATAAATGACAGCTATCGTCCAAAAATATATTGAAGTAAGGCTGCCAACAGGACTTGAAAGCGGGGCAGAATTGCAGGAAACCGATTTCAGGAGGTACACTGGAATTGCATGTAAAGCATAGGAAAAGAGGCAGAACGTCCACAATGATGCAGTTGGCCAAAAAGGGCGTATGCGTTTTTTCCTGAATATATACAGGAAAAAACGCATACGCCCTTTTTGGCCAAACAAGCAAGCTTGCAAATGAAATCTGCACTACAATGAAGTCTCACTGACCCCCCGGTCAAAAGGGCCATCTGAAAAAAGTGTAAAATCCAGAAAGGCAGGACAGGCCATGGAGAAATGGGAGCCTTGTTATGCTGATGGGTGGGATGTTAATTGCCAGCAGCAACTCTGGAGAAGTGTATGGTGTTTCCTGAAACATCCAAAAAACAAAGCAACAGAGCCTAGGGCACTTCCACTTATGGTCCTATAGCTTAGGGAAATTAAAATCAAAAGACACAGCCACCCCAAAGTTTGGGACGGCTCTGTTTACAAGAACTTCGTTTACGGTACAAGTTCAATATCACAGAAAGCGAAAAATGGATAAAGAAGTTGTGGTACTTACGTACAATGCAATATCACTCAGCAACGAAATCTATGTCATCAGGCCCGTAGCAGCATAATGAGTGGATTCAGGTACGATGATTCTAAGTGAAATAAGTCACACAGAAAAAGAAACATCATAAGATATCACTACTACACGGAATGTAAACTTGGCTACACAGGAACTGAATTACAAAACAGAACAGTGTCTCAGATGTAGAAAACCAACTTATGCTTGCTTAAGGGGAAAGGTGAGTTGGGGTGCAGCATAAAACCACACATTGAAATTAGCACAGATAACGTTCCATAAGCCAAATATGTAATAGACAAGAGCTACTCCTTGCTCAACCAAGTGGACTCAACACCCCATATTAAACGCCTAAGAATATACCTGACTAGTAAGAATCTTAAAACCTATGGATTTATATGTCTCCGAAAGAGAATCAAGCGTGTGTACAGCAGCATAAACGCAGCAGTGATAGGATTGGTGAGGTTCGGTGAGCAAATGCAGACCCTTTGTAGTCATATTGCATGGTACCTATTCCATGGGTCTCAACTCTCCAGGTTTAAGAGATTCTTCCTTCAGCTAAAACATGCATGTGGAACCCAGAGTATGATCCACCGTGTGATCGGGAAACGTGTTCAAATGTGTCTCAGTTTTCGTCCCCTGGTACTCGGGTGCAACATTCCAGACGCTTTACTAACACTCTCCCCACTTGGAGACTCAGTGCCTTTAACCTCCTGTTTGGCCCAGTTTGCAATTTCTGTGGAAAATGAACAGGAATAGGGAGAACCAATGAGAGACCAGCTGGAGGTGTCTGGACGGGCAAATTTAACTCTCATTTCCCACTAGGAAGAGGAATTAACCAAACGCTCATCATGCCATGCCGTAACCAAACTAGGGCCTGAAGCAATCCTGCGGTGTTGCGGCCAGCTCACAAGAAAGCGAGTTGAAGAAAGGAGCTCAGGGGCACTGTAATTCACAAACCTGCAGAGTTATAAATCACAGCTATCTTCCAAAAATATATTGAAGTGAGGCTGCCAAGATGAGTTGAAAGCGGGGCAGAATTGCAGGAAACCGATTTCAGGAGGTAGACAGGAATTGCATGTAAAGCATAGGAAAAGAGGCAGAACGTCCACAATAATCCACTTGGCCAAAAAGTGCGTATGCGTTTTTTCCTGAATATATTCAGGAAAAAACGCATACGCACTTTTTGGCCAACCAAGCAAGCTTGCAAAGGAAATCTGCACTACAATGAACTCTCACTGCCCCCTGATCCAAAGGGCCATCTGAGAAAAGTGTAAAATCCAGAAAGGCAGGACAGGCCATGGAGAAATGGGAGCCTTGTTATGCTGATGGGCGGGATGTAAATTGCCAACAGCCACTCTGGAGAAGTGTATGGTGTTTCCTGAAACATCAAACAAACAAAGCAACAGAGCCTAGGGCACTTCCACTTATGGTCCTATAGCTTAGGGAAATTAAAATCAAAAAGACACAGCCACCCCAAAGTTTGGGCCAGCTCTGTTTACAAGAAGCTCGTTTAAGGTACAAGTTCAATATCACAGAAAGCGAAAAATGGATAAAGAATTTGTGGTACTTACGTACAATGCAATATCACTCAGCAATGAAATCTATGTCATCAGGCCCATAGCAGCATAATGAGTGGATTCAGGTACGATGATTCTAAGTGAAATAAATCACACAGAAAAAGAAACATCATAAGATATCACTACTACACGGAATGTGAACTTGGTTACACAGGACCTGAATTACAAAACAGAACAGGGTCTCAAATGTAGAAAACCAACTTATACTTGCTTAAGGGGAAAGGTGAGTTAGGGTGCTGCATAAAACCAGAGATTGAAATTAGCACAGATACCGTTACATAAGCCAAATATGTAATAGACAAGAGCTACTCCTTGCTCAACGAAGTGGACTCAACACCCTACATTAAACGCCTAAGAATATACCTGACTAGTAATAATCTTAAAACCTAAGGATTTATATGTCTCCGAAAGAGAATCAAGCGTGTGTACAGCGGCATAAACGCAGCAGTGATAGGATTGGTGAGGTTCGGTGAGCAAATGCAGACCCTTTTAAGTCATATTGCATGGTACCCATTCCATGGGTCTCAACTCTCCATGTTTAAGGGATTCTTCCTTCAGCTAAAACATGCATGTGGAACCCAGATTATGATCAACCGTGTGATCGGGAAACGTGTTCAAATGTGTCTCAGTTTTCGTCCCCTGGTACTCGGGTGCAACATTCCAGACGCTTTACTAACACTCTCCCCAATTGGAGAGTCAGTGCCTTTAACCTCCTGTTTGGCCCAGTTTGCAATTTCTGTGGAAAATGAACAGGAATAGGGAGAACCAATGAGAGACTAGGTGGAGGTGTCCGGACGCGCAAATTTAACTCTCATTTCCCATCAGGAAGAGGAATTAACCAAAGGCTCAGCGTGCCATGCCGGAACCAAACTAGGGCCCGAAGCAATCATGCGGTGTTGCGGCCAGCTCACAAGAAAGCGAGTTGAAGAAAGGAGCTCAGGGGCACTGTAATTCACAAACCTGCAGAGTTATAAATGACAGCTATCTTCCAAAAATATATTGAAGTAAGGCAGCCAAGAGGAGTTGAAAGCGGGGCAGAATGGCAGGAAACCGATTTCAGGAGGTATACTGGAATTGCATGTAAAGCATAGGAAAAGAGGCAGAACGTCCACAATGATGCACTTGGCCAAAAAGTGCGTACGCGTTTTTTCCTGAATATATTCAGGAAAAAACGCGTACGCACTTTTTGGCCAACCAAGCAAGCTTGCAAAGGAAATCTGCACTACAATGAAGTCTCACTGCCCCCCGGTCAAAAGGGCTATCTGAAAAAAGTGTAAAATCCAGAAAGGCAGGACAGGCCAAGGAGAACTAGGAGCCTTGTTATGCTGATGGGTGGGATGTAAATTGCCAGCAGCCACTCTGGAGAAGTGTATGGTGTTTCCTGAAACATCCAAAAAACAAAGCAACAGAGCCTAGGGCACTTCCACTTATGGTCCTATAGTTTAGGGAAATTAAAATCAAAAAGACACAGCCATCCCAAAGTTTGGGACGGCTCTGTTTACAAGAAACTCGTTTACAGTACAAGTTCAATATCACAGAAAGCGAAAAATGGATAAAGAAGTTGTGGTACTTACGTACAATACAATATCACTCAGCAATGAAATCTATGTCATCAGGCCCATAGCAGCATAATGAGTGGATTCAGGTACGATGATTCTAAGTGAAATAAGTCACACAGAAAAAGAAACATCATAAGATATCACTACTACACGTAATGTAAACTTGGCTACACAGGAACTGAATTACTCAACAGAACAGGGTGTCAAATGTAGAAAACCAACTTATGCTTGCTTAAGGGGAAAGGTGAGTTGGGGTGCTGCATACAACAAGAGATTGAAATTAGCACAGATACCCTTCCATAAGCCAAATATGTAATAGACAAGAGCTACTCCTTGCTCAACGAAGTGGACTCAACACCCCACATTAAACGCCTAAGAATATACCTGACTAGTAAGAATCTTAAAACCTATGGATTTATATGTCTCCGAAAGAGAATCAAGCGTGTGTACAGCGTCATAAACGCAGCAGTGATAGGATTGGTGAGGTTCGGTGAGCAAATTCAGACCCTTTGAAGTCATATTGCATGGTACCCATTCCATGGGTCTCAACTCTCCATGTTTAAGGGATTCTTCCTTCAGCTAAAACATGCATGTGGAACCCAGAGTATGAACCACTGTGTGATCGGAAAACGTGTTCAAATGTGTCTCGTTTTCGTCCCCTGGTACTCGGGTGCAACATTCCAGATGCTTTACTAACACTCTCCCCACTTGGAGAGTCAGTGCCTTTAACCTCCTGTTTGGCCCAGTTTGTAATTTCTGTGGAAAATGAACAGGAATAGGGAGAACGAAAGAGAGACTAGCTGGAGGTGTCTGGACGGGCAAATTTAACTCTCATTTCCCACCAGGAAGAGGAATTAACCAAAGGCTCAGCGTGCCGTGCCGGAACTACACTTGGGACTGAAGCAATCCTGCGGTGTTGCGGCCAGCTTACAAAAAAGCGAGTTGAAGAAACGAGCTCAGGGGCACTGTAATTCACAAACCTGCAGAGTTATAAATGACAGCGATCGTCCAAAAATATATTGAAGTAAGGCTGCCAAGAGGACTTGAAAGCGGGGCAGAATTGCAGGAAATCGATTTCAGGAGGTACACTGGAATTGCATGTAAAGCATAGGAAAAGAGGCAGAACGTCCACAATGATGCACTTGGCCAAAAAGGGCGTATGCGTTTTTTCCTGAATATATTCAGGAAAAAATGCATACGCCCTTTTTGGCCAACCAAGCAAGCTTGCAAAGGATATCTGCACTACAATGAAGTCTCACTGCCCCCCGGTCAAAAGGGCCATCTGAAAAAAGTGTAAAATCCAGAAAGGCAGGACAGGCCATGGAGAACTGGGAGCCTTGTTATGCTGATGGGCGGGATGTAAATTGCCAAAAGCCACTCTGGAGAAGTGTATGGTGTTTCCTGAAACATCTAAAAAACAAAGCAACAGAGCGTAGGGCACTTCCACTTATGGTCCTATAGCTTAGGGAAATTAAAAGCAAAAAGACACAGTCACCTCAAAGATTGGGACGGCTCTGTTTACAAGAACCTCGTTTACGGTACAAGTTCAATATCGCAAAAAGCGAGAAATGGATAAAGAAGTTGTGGTACTTACGTACAATGTAATATCACTCAGCAATGAAATCTATGTCATCAGGCTCGTAGCAGCATAATGAGTGGATTCAGGTATGATGATTCTAAGTGAAATAAGTCACACAGAAAAAGCAACACCATAAGATATCACTACTACACGGAAGGTAAACTTGTCTACACAAGAAGTGAATTACAAAACAGAACAGGGTCTCAAATGTAGAAAACCAACTTATGCTTGCTTAAGGGGAAAGGTGAGTTGGGGTGCTGCATGAAACCAGAGATTGAAATTAGCACAGATACCGTTCCATAAGCCAAATATGTAATAGACAAGAGCTACTCCTTGCTGAACGAAGTGGACTCAACACCCCATATTAAACGCCTAAGAATATACCTGACTAGTAAGAATATTAAAACCTACCGATTTATATGTCTCTGAAAAAGAATCAAGCGTGTGTACGGCGGCATAAACGCAGCAGTGATAGGATTGGTGAAGTTCGGTGAGCAAATGCAGACCATTTGAAGTCATATTGCATGGTACCCATTCCATGGGTCTCAACTCTCCAGGTTTAAGGGATTCTTCCTTCAGCTGAAACATGCATGTGGAACACAGAGTATGATCCACCGTGTGATCAGGAAACGTGTTCAAATGTGTCTCAGTTTTCGTCCCCTGGTACTCGGGTGCAACATTCAAGACGCTTTACTAACACTCTCCCCACTTGGAGAGTCAGTGTCTTTAAACTCCTGTTTGGCCCAGTTTGCAATTTCTGCGGAAAATGTACAGGAATAGGGAGAACCAATGAGACACTAGCTGGAGGTGTCTGGACGGGCAAATTTAACTCTCATTTCCCACCAGGAAGAGGAATTAACCAAAGGCTCAGCGTGCCGTGCCGGAACCACACTAGGGCCAGAAGCAATCCTGCGGTGTTGCGGCCAGCTCACAAGAAAGCGAGTTGAAGAAAGGAGCTCAGGGGCACTGTAATTCACAAACCTGCAGAGTTATAAATGACAGCTATTGTCCAAAAATATATTGAAGTAAGGCTGCCAAGAGGACTTGAAAGCGGGGCAGAATTGCAGGAAACCGATTTCAGGAGGTAGACGGGAATTGCATGTAAAGCATAGGAAAAGAGGCAGAACGTCCACAATGATGCACTTGGCCAAAAAGGGCGTATGCGTTTTTTCCTGAATATATTCAGGAAAAAACGCATACGCCCTTTTTGGCCAACCAAGCAAGCTTTCAAAGGTAATCTGCACTACAATGAAGTCTCACTGCCCCCCGGTCAAAAGGGCCATCTGAAAAAAGTGTAAAATCCAGAAAGGCAGAACAGGCCATGGAGAACTGGGAGCCTTGTTATGCTGATGGGCGGGATGTAAATTGCCAACAGCCACTCTGGAGAAGTGTATGGTGTTTCCTGAAACATCTAAAAAACAAGCAACAGAGCCTAGGGCACTTCCACTTATGGTCCTATAGCTTAGGGAAATTAAAATCAAAAAGACACAGCCACCCCAAAGTTTGGGACGGCTCTGTTTACAAGAATCTTGTTTACGGTACAAGTTCAATAGCACAAAAGCGAAAAATGGATAAAGAAGTTGTGGTACTTAAGTACAATGCAATATCACTCAGCAATGAAATCTTGTCATCAGGCCCGTCGCAGCATAATGAGTGGATTCAGGTACGATGATTCTAAGTGAAATAAGTCACACAGAAAAAGAAACATCATAAGATATCACTACTACACGGAATATAAACTTGGCTACACAAGAACTGAATTACAAAACAGAACAGGGTCTCAAATGTAGAACACCAACTTATGCTTGCTTAAGGGGAAAGGTGAGTTGGGGTGCTGCATGAAACCAGAGATTGAAATTAGCACAGACACCGTACTATAAGCCAAATATGCAATAGACAAGAGCTACTCCTTGCTCAACGAAGTGGACTCAACACCCCATATTAAACGCCTAAGAATATACCTGACTAGAAATAATCTTAAAACCTACGGATTTATATGTCTCCGAAAGAGAATCAAGCGTGTGTACGGCGGCATAAACGCAGCAGTGATAGGATTGGGGAGGTTCGGTGAGCAAATGCAGACCCTTTGAAGTCATATTGCATGGTACCCATTCCATGGGTCTCAACTCTCCAGGTTTAAGGGATTCTTCCTTCAGCTAAAACATGCATGTGGAACCCAGAGTATGATCCACCGTGTGATCGGGAAACGTGTTAAAATGTGTCTCAGTTTTCGTCCCCTGGTACTCGGGTGCAACATTCAAGACGCTTTACTAACACTCTCCCCACTTGGAGAGTCATTGCCTTTAAACTCCTGTTTGGCCCAGTTTGCAATTTCTGCGGAAAATGTACAGGAATAGGGAGAACCAATGAGAGACTAGCTGGAGGTGTGTGGACGGGCAAATTTAACTCTCATTTCCCACCAGGAAGAGGAATTAACCAAAGGCTCAGCGTGCCGTGCCGGAATGACACTAGGGCCTGAAGCAATCCTGCGGTGTTGCGGCCAGCTCACAAGAAAGCGAGTTGAAGAAAGGAGCTCAGGGGCACTGTAATTCACAAACCTGCAGAGTTATAAATGACAGCTATCGTCCAAATATATATTGAAGTAAGGCTGCCAAGAGGACTTGAAAGTGGTGCAGAATTGCACGAAACCGATTTCAGGAGGTAGACTGGAATTGCATGTAAAGCATAGGAAAAGAGGCAGAACGTCCACAACGATGCACTTGGCCAAAAAGGGCGTATGCGTTTTTTCCTGAATATATTCAGGAAAAAAAGCATACGCCCTTTTTGGCCAACCAAGAAAGCTTGCAAAGGAAATCTGCACTACAATGAAGTCTCACTGCCCCCCGGTCAAAAGGGCCATCTTAAAAAAGTGTAAAATCCAGAAAGGCAGGACAGGCCATGGAGAACTGGGAGCCTTGTTATGCTGATGGGCGAGATGTAAATTGCCAACAGCCACTCTGGAGAAGTGTATGGTGTTTCCTGAAACATCTAAAAAAAAAGCAACAAAGCCTAGGGCACTTCCACTTATGGTCCTATAGCTTAGGGAAATTAAAATCAAAAAGACACAGCCACCCCAAAGTTTGGGACGGCTCTGTTTACAAGAACCTCGTTTACGGTACAAGTTCAATATCACAGAAAGCGAAAAATGGATAAAGAAGTTGTGGTACTTACGTACAATGCAATATCACTCAGCAATGAAATCTATGTCATCAGGCCCGTCGCAGCATAATGAGTGGATTCAGGTACGATGATTCTAAGTGAAATAAGTCACACAGAAAAAGAAACATCATAAGATATCACTACTACACGGAATGTAAACTTGGCTACACAGGAACTGAATTACAAAACAGAATAGGGTCTCAAATGTAGAAAACCAACTTATGCTTGCTTAAGGGGAAAGGTGAGTTGGGGTGCTGCATAAAACCAGAGATTGAAATTAGCACAGATACCGTTCCATAAGCCAAATATGTAATAGACAAGAGCTACTCCTTGCTCAACGCAGTGGACTCAACACCCCATATTAAACGCCTAAGAATATACCTGACTAGAAATAATCTTAAAACCTACGGATTTATATGTCTCCGAAAGAGAATCAAGCGTGTGTACAGCGGCATAAACGCAGCAGTGATAGGATTGGTGAGGTTCGGTGAGCAAATGCAGACCCTTTGAAGTCATATTGCATGGTACCCATTCCATGGGTCTCAACTCTCCAGGTTTAAGGGATTCTTCATTCAGCTAAAACATGCATGTGGAACCCAGAGTATGATCCACCGTGTGATCGGGAAACGTGTTCAAATGTGTCTCGTTTTCGTCCCCTGGTACTCGGGTGCAACATTCCAGATGCTTTACTAACACTCTCCCCACTTGGAGAGTCAGTGCCTTTAACCTCCTGTTTGGCCCAGGTTGTAATTTCTGTGGAAAATGAACAGGAATAGGGAGAACGGAAGAGAGACTAGCTGGAGGTGTCTGGACGGGCAAATTTAACTCTCATTTCCCACCAGGAAGAGGAATTAACCAAAGGCTCAGCGTGCCGTGCCGGAACTACACTAGGGACTGAAGCAATCCTGCGGTGTTGCGGCCAGCTTACAAAAAAGCGAGTTGAAGAAACGAGCTCAGGGGCACTGTAATTCACAAACCTGCAGAGTTATAAATGACAGCTATCTTCCAAAAATATATTGAAGTAAGGCTGCCAAGAGGACTTGAAAGCGGGGCAGAATTGCAGGAAATCGATTTCAGGAGGTACACTGGAATTGCATGTAAAGCATAGGAAAAGAGGCAGAACGTCCACAATGATGCACTTGGCCAAAAAGGGCGTATGCGTTTTTTCCTGAATATATTCAGGAAAAAATGCATACGCCCTTTTTGGCCAACCAAGCAAGCTTGCAAAGGATATCTGCACTACAATGAAGTCTCACTGCCCCCCGGTCAAAAGGGCCATCTGAAAAAAGTGTAAAATCCAGAAAGGCAGGACAGGCCATGGAGAACTGGGAGCCTTGTTATGCTGATGGGCGGGATGTAAATTGCCAACAGCCGCTCTGGAGAAGTGTATGGTGTTTCCTGAAACATCTAAAAAACTAAGCAACAGAGCCTAGGGCACTTCCACTTATGGTCCTATAGCTTAGGGAAATTAAAATCAAAAAGACACAGTCACCCCAAAAGTTGGGATGGCTCTGTTTACAAGAACCTCGTTTATGGTACAAGTTCAATATCACAGAAAGCGAAAAATGGATAAAGAATTTGTGGTACTTACGTACAATGCAATATCACTCAGCAATGAAATCTATGTCATCAGGCCCGTAGCAGCATAATGAGTGGATTCAGGTATGATGATTCTAAGTGAAATAAGTCACACAGAAAAAGAAACAGCATAAGATATCACTACTACACGGAAGGTAAACTTGGCTACACAGGAACTGAATTACAAAACAGAACAGGGTCTCACATGTAGAAAACCAACTTATGCTTGCTTGAGGGGAAAGGTGAGTTGGGGTGCTACATGAAACCAGAGATTGAAATTAGCACAGATACCGTTCCATAAGGCAAATATGTAGTAGACAAGAGCTACTCCTTGCTCAACGAAGTGGACTCAACACCCCATATTAAACGCCTAAGAATATACCTGACTAGTAAGAATATTAAAACCTACCGATTTATATGTCTCCGAAAGAGAATCAAGCGTGTGCACGGCGGCATAAACGCAGCAGTGATAGGATTGGTGAAGTTCGGTGAGCAAATGCAGACCCTTTGAAGTCATATTGCATGGTACCCATTCCATGGGTCTCAACTCTCCAGGTTTAAGGGATTCTTCCTTCAGCTAAAACATGCATGTGGAACCCAGAGTATGATCCACCGTGTGATCGGGAAACATGTTCAAATGTGTCTCAGTTTTCGTCCCGTGGAACTCGGGTGCAACATTCCAGATGCTTTACTAACACTCTCCCCACTTGGAGAGTCAGTGCCTTTAACCTCCTGTTTGGCCCAGTTTGCAATTTCTGTGTAAAATGAACAGGAATAGGGAGAACCAAAGAAAGAATAGCTGGAGGTGTCTGGACGGGCAAATTTAACTCTCATTTCCCACCAGGAAGAGGAATTAACCAAACGCTCAGCGTGCCGTGCCGGAACCACACTAGGGCCTGAAGCAATCCTGCGGTGTTGCGGCCAGCTCACAAAAAAGTGAGTTGAAGAAAGGAGCTCTGGGGCACTGTAATTCACAAACCTGTAGAGTTATAAATGATAGCTATCGTCCAAAAATATATTGAAGTAAGGCTGCCAAGAGGACTTGAAAGCGGGGCAGAATTGCAGGAAACCGATTTCAGGAGGTAGACGGGAATTGCATGTAAAGCACAGGAAAAGAGGCAGAACGTCCACAATGACGCACTTGGCCAAAAAGGGCGTATGCGTTTCTTCCTGAATATATTCAGGAAAAAACGCATACGCCCTTTTTGGCCAACCAAGCAAGTTACAAAGGAAATCTGCACTACAATGAAGTCTCACTGCCCCCCGGTCAAAAGGGCCATCTGAAAAAAGTGTAAAATCCAGAAAGGCAGGACAGGCCATGGAGAACTGGGAGCCTTGTTATGCTGATGGTTGGGATGAAAATTACCAGCAGCCACTCTGGAGAAGTGTATGGTGTTTCCTGAAACATCCAAAAAACAAAGCAACAGAGCCTAGGGCACTTCCACTTATGGTCCTATAGCTTAGGGAAATTAAAATCAAAAAGACACAGTCACCACAAAGTTTGGGACGGCTCTGTTTACAAGAACCTCGTTTACGGTACAAGTTCAATATCACAGAAAGCGAAAAATGGATAAAGAAGTTGTGGTACTTACGTACAATGCAATATCACTCAGCAATGAAATCTATGTCATCAGGCCCGTAGCAGAATAATGAGTGGATGCAGGTATGATGATTCTAAGTGAAATAAGTCACACAGAAAAAGAAACACCATAAGATATCACTACTACACGGAAGGAAAACTTGGCTACACAAGAACTGAACTACAAAACAGAACAGGGTCTCAAATGTAGAAAACCAACTTATGCTTGCTTGAGGGGAAAGGTGAGTTGGGGTGCTGCATAAAACCAGAGATTGAAATTAGCACAGATACCGTTCCATAAGCCAAATATGTAATAGACAAGAGCTACTCCTTGCTCAACGCAGTGGACTCAACACCCCATATTAAACGACTAAGAATATACCTGACTAGAAATAATCTTAAAACCTACGGATTTATATGTCTCCGAAAGAGAATCAAGCCTGTGTACAGCGGCATAAACGCAGCAGTGATAGGATTGGTGAGGTTTGGTGAGCAAATGCAGACCCTTTGAAGTCATACTGCATGGTACCCATTCCATGGGTCTCAACTCTCCAGGTTTAAGGGATTCTTCCTTCAGCTGAAACATGCATGTGGAACACAGAGTATGATCCACCGTGTGATCAGGAAACGTGTTCAAATGTGTCTCAGTTTTCGTCCCCTGGTACTCGGGTGCAACATTCAAGACGCTTTACTAACACTCTCCCCACTTGGAGAGCCAGTGCCTTTAAACTCCTGTTTGGCCCAGTTTGCAATTTCTGCGGAAAATGTACAGGAATAGGGAGAACCAATGAGAGACTAGCTGGAGGTGTGTGGACGGGCAAATTTAACTCTCATTTCCCACCAGGAAGAGGAATTAACCAAAGGCTCAGCGTTCCATGCCGGAACCACACTAGGGCCTGAAGCAATCCTGCGGTGTTGCGGCCAGCTCACAAGAAAGCGAGTTGAAGAAAGGAGCTCAGGGGCACTGTAATTCACAAACCTGCAGAGTTATAAATGACAGCTATCGTCCAAAAATATATTGAAGTAAGGCTGCCAAGAGGACTTGAAAGTGGTGCAGAATTGCACGAAACCGATTTCAGGAGGTAGACTGGAATTGCATGTAAAGCATAGGAAAAGAGGCAGAA
This sequence comes from Leucopleurus acutus, assembly GCF_964270905.1. NCBI lineage: Eukaryota > Metazoa > Chordata > Mammalia > Artiodactyla > Delphinidae > Leucopleurus > Leucopleurus acutus. Next base: position 117,787,814 of record NC_139142.1, on the reverse strand, counting down.
CGTCCACAACGATGCACTTGGCCAAAAAGGGCGTATGCGTTTTTTCCTGAATATATTCAGGAAAAAACGCATACGCCCTTTTTGGCCAACCAAGAAAGCTTGCAAAGGAAATCTGCACTACAATGAAGTCTGAGTGCCCCCCGGTCAAAAGGGCCATCTGAAAAAAGTGTAAAATCCAGAAAGGCAGGACAGGCCATGGAAAACTGGGAGCCTTGTTATGCTGATGGGCGGGATGTAAATTGCCAACAGCCACTCTGGAGAAGTGTATGGTGTTTCCTGAAACATCTAAAAAACAAAGCAACAGAGCCTAGGGCACTTCCACTTATGGTCCTATAGCTTAGGGAAATTAAAATCAAAAAGACACAGCCACCCCAATGTTTGGGACGGCTCTGTTTACAAGAATCTCGTTTATGGTACAAGTTCAATATCACAGAAAGCGAAAAATGGATAAAGAAGTTGTGGTACTTACGTACAATGCAATATCACTCAGCAATGAAATCTATGTCATCAGGCCCATAGCAGCATAATGAGTGGATTCAGGTACGATGATTCTAAGTGAAATAAGTCACACAGAAAAAGAAACATCATAAGATATCACCAATACACGGAATGTAAACTTGGCTATAAAGGAACTGAATTACAAAACAGAACAGGGTCTCAAATGTAGAAAACCAACTTATGCTTGCTTAAGGAGAAAGCTGAGTTGGGGTGCTGCATGAAACCAGAGATTGAAATTAGCACAGATACCGTTCCATAAGCCAAATATGCAATAGACAAGAGCTACTCCTTGCTGAACGAAGTGGACTCAACACCCCATATTAAACGCCTAAGAATATACCTGACTAGAAATAATCTTAAAACCTACGGATTTATATGTCTCCGAAAGAGAATCAAGCATGTGTACAGCGGCATAAACGCAGCAGTGATAGGATTGGTGAGGTTCGGTGAGCAAATGCAGACCCTTTGAAGTCATATTGCATGGTACCCATTCCATGGGTCTCAACTCTCCAGGTTTAAGGGATTCTTCCTTCAGCTGAAACATGCATGTGGAACACAGAGTATGATCCACCCTGTGATCAGGAAACGTGTTCAAATGTGTCTCAGTTTTCGTCCCCTGGTAGTCGGGTGCAACATTCAAGACGCTTTACTAACACTCTCCACACTTGGAGAGTCAGTGCCTTTAACCTCCTGGTTGGCCCAGTTTGCAATTTCTGTGGAAAATGACCAGGAATAGGGAGAACCAATGAGAGACTAGGTGGAGGTGTCTGGACGTGCAAATTTAACTCTCATGTCCCACCAGGAAGAGGAATTAACCAAAGGCTCAGCATGCCATGCCGGAACCACACTAGGGCCTGAAGCAATCCTGCGGTGTTGCGGCCAGCTCACAAGAAAGCGAGTTGAAGAAAGGAGCTCAGGGGCACTGTAATTCACAAACCTGCAGAGTTATAAATGACAGCTATCGTCCAAAAATATATTGAAGTAAGGCTGCCAAGAGGAGTTGAAAGCGGGGCAGAATTGCAGGAAACCGATTTCAGGAGGTAGACTGGAATTGCATGTAAAGCATAGGAAAAGAGGCACAATGTCCACAATGATGCACTTGGCCAAAAAGGGCGTATGCGTTTTTTCCCGAATATATTCAGGAAAAAACGCATACGCCCTTCTTGGCCTACCAAGCAAGCTTGCAAAGGAAATCTGCACTACAATGAAGTCTCACTGCCCCCCGGTCAAAAGGGTCATCTGAAAAAAGTGTAAAATCCAGAAAGGCAGGACAGGCCAAGGAGAACTGGGAGCCTTGTTATGCTGATGGGTGGGATGTAAATTGCCAGCAGCCACTCTGGAGAAGTGTATGGTGTTTCCTGAAACATCCAAAAAACAAAGCAATAGAGCGTAGGGCACTTCCACTTATGGTCCTATAGCTTAGGGAAATTAAAATCAAAAAGACACAGCCACCCCGAAGTTTGGGACGGCTCTGTTTAAAAGAACCTCATTTACGGTACAAGTTCAATATCACAGAAAGTGAAAAATGGATAAAGAAGTTGTGGTACTTACGTACAATGCAATATCACTCAGCAATGAAATCTATGTCATCAGGCCCGTAGCAGCATAATGAGTGGATTCAGGTACGATGATTCTAAGTGAAATAAGTCACACAGAAAAAGAAACATCATAAGATATCACTACTACACGGAATGTAAACTTGGCTACACAGGAACTGAATTACTAAACAGAACAGAGTGTCAAATGTAGAAAACCAATTTATGCTTGCTTAAGGGGAAAGGTGAGTTGGGGTGCTGCATACAACAAGAGATTGAAATTAGCACAGATACCGTTCCATAAGCCAAATATGTAATAGACAAGAGCTACTCCTTGCTCAACGAAGTGGACTCAAAACCACATATTAAACGCCTAACAATATACCTGACTAGTAAGAATCTTAAAACCTATGGATTTATATGTCTCCGAAAGAGAATCAAGCATGTGTACAGCGTCATAAACGCAGCAGTGATAGGATTGGTGAGGTTCGGTGAGCAAATGCAGACCCTTTGAAGTCATATTGCATGGTACCCATTCCATGGGTCTCAACTCTCCATGTTTAAGGGATTCTTCCTTCAGCTAAAACATGCATGTGGAACCCAGAGTATGATCCACCGTGTGATCGGAAAACGTGTTCAAATGTGTCTCAGTTTTCGTACCCTGCTACTGGGTTCCAACATTCCAGACGCTTTACTAACCCTCTCCCCACTTGGAGAGTCAGTGCCTTTAACCTCCTGTTTGGCCCAGTTTGCAATTTCTGTGGAAAATGAACAGGAATAGGGAGAACCAATGAGAGACTAGGTGGAGGTGTCTGGACGGGCAAATTTAACTCTCATTTTCCACCAGGAAGAGGAATTAACCAAAGGATCAGCGTGCCATGCCGGAACCACACTAGGGCCTGAAGCAATCCTGCGGTGTTGCGGCCAGCTCACAAGAAAGCGAGTTGAAGAAAGGAGCTCAGGGGCACTGTAATTCAGAAACCTGCAGTTATAAATGACAGCTATCGTCCAAAAATATATTGAAGGAAGGCTGCCAAGAGGACTTGAAAGCGGGGCAGAATTGCAGGAAACCGATTTCAGGAGGTACACTGGAATTGCATGTAAAGCATAGGAAAAGAGGCAGAACGTCCACAATGATGCACTTGGCCAAAAAGGGCGTATGCGTTTTTTCCTGAATATATACAGGAGAAAACGCATACGCCATTTTTGGCCAAACAAGCAAGCTTGCAAAGGAAATCTGCACTACAATGAAGTCTCACTGCCCCCCGGTCAAAAGGGCTATCTGAAAAAAGTGTAAAATCCAGAAAGGCAGGACAGGCCATGGAGAAATGGGAGCCTTGTTATGCTGATGGGTGGGATGTAAATTGCCAGCAGCCACTCTGAAGAAGTGTATGGTGTTTCCTGAAACATCCAAAAAGCAAAGCAACAGAGCCTAGGGCACTTCCACTTATGGTCCTATAGCTTAGGGAAATTAAAATCAAAAAGACACAGCCACCCCAAAGTTTGGGCCGGCTCTGTTTACAAGAACCTCGTTTTCGGTACAAGTTCAATATCACAGAAAGCGAAAAATGGATAAAGAAGTTGTGGTACTTACGTACAATGCAATATCACTCAGCAATGAAATCTATGTCATCAGGCCCGTAGCAGCATAATGAGTGGATTCAGGTACGATGATTCTAAGTGAAATAAGTCACACAGAAAAAGAAACATCATAAGGTATCACTAATACACGCAATGTAAACTTGGCTACACAGGAACTGAATTACAAAGCAAAACAGGGTCTCAAATGTAGAAAACCAACTTATGCTTGCTTAAGGGGAAAGGTGAGTTGGGGTACTGCATAAAACCAGAGATTGAAATTAGCACAGATACCGTTCCATAAGCCAAATATGTAATAGACAAGAGCTACTCCTTGCTCAACGAAGTGGACTCAACACCCCATAATAAACGCCTAAGAATATACCTGACTAGTAAGAATCTTAAAACCTTTGGATTTATATGTCTCCAAAAGAGAATCAAGTGTGTGTACAGCGGCATAAACGCAGCAGTGATAGGATTGGTGAGGTTCGGTGAGCAAATGCAGACCCTTTGAAGTCATATTGCATGGTACCCATTCCATGGGTCTCAACTCTCCAGGTTTAAGGGATTCTTCCTTCAGCTAAAACATGCATGTGGATCACAGAGTATGATCCACCGTGTGATCAGGTAACGTGTTCAAATGTGTCTCAGTTTTCTTCCCCTGGTACTCGGCTGCAACATTCCAGACGCTTTACTAACCCTCTCCCCACTTGGAGAGTCAGTGCCTTTAACCTCCTGGTTGGCCCAGTTTGCAATTTCTGCGTAAGATGAACAGGAATTGGGAGAACCAATGAGAGACTAGATGGAGGTGTCTGGACGGGCAAATTTAACTCTCATTTCCCACCAGGAAGAGGAATTAACCAAAGGCTCAGTGTGCCATGCCAGAAGCACACTAGGGCCTGAAGCAATCCTGCGGTGTTGCGGCCAGCTCACAAGAAAGCAAGTTGAGGAAAGGAACTCAGGGGTACTGTAACTCACAAACCTGCAGAGTTATAAATGACAGCTATCGTCCAAAAATATATTGAAGTAAGGCTGCCAAGAGGACTTGAAAGCGGGGCAGAATTGCAGGAAACCGATTTCAGGAGGTAGACGGGAATTGCATGTAAAGCATAGGAAAAGAGGCACAATGTCCACAATGATGCACTTGGCCAAAAAGGGCGTATGCGTTTTTTCCTGAATATATTCAGGAAGAAACGCATACGCCCTTTTTCCCCAACCAAGAAAGCTTGGAAAGGAAACCTGCACTACAATGAAATTTCACTGCCCCCCGGTCAAAAGGGCCATCTGAAAAAAGTGTAAAATCCAGAAAGGCAGGACAGGCCATGGAGAACTGGGAGCCTTGTTATGTTGATGGGCGGGATGGAAATTGCCAGCAGCCACTCTGGAGAAGTGTATGGTGTTTCCTGAAACATCCAAAAAACAAAGCAACAGAGCCTAGGGCACTTCCACGTATGGTCCTATAGCTTAGGGAAATTAAAATCAAAAAGACACAGCCACCCCAAAGTTTGGGCCGGCTCTGTTTACAAGAACCTCGTTTACGGTACAAGTTCAATATTACAGAAAGCGAAAAATGGATAAAGAAGTTGTGGTACTTACGTACAATGCAATATCACTCAGCAATGAAATCTATGTCATCAGGCCCGTAGCAGCATAATGAGTGGATTCGGGTACGATGATTCTAAGTGAAATAAGTCACACAGAAAAAGAAACATCATAAGATATCACTACTACACGGAATGTAAACTTGGCTACACAGGAACTGAATTACAAAAGAGAACAGGGTCTCAAATGTAGAAACCCAACTTATGCTTGCTTAAGGGGAAAGGTGAGTTGGGGTGCGGCATAAAACCAGAGATTGAAATTAGCACAGATACCGTTCCATAAGCCAAATATGTAATAGACAAGAGTTACTCCTTGCTCAACGAAGTGGACCCAACACCCCATATTAAACGCCTAAGAATATACCTGACTAGTAAGAATCTTAAAACATATGGATTTATATGTCTCCGAAAGAGAATCAAGCCTGTGTACAGTGGCATAAACGCAGCAGTGATAGGATTGGTGAGGTTCGGTGAGCAAATGCAGACCCTTTGAAGTCATATTGCATGGTACCCATTCCATGGGTCTCAACTCTCCATGTTTAAGGGATTCTTCCTTCAGCTAAAACATGCATGTGGAACCCAGAGTACGATCCACCGTGTGATCGGAAAACGTATTCAAATGTGTCTCAGTTTTCGTCCCCTGGTACTCGGGTGCAACATTCCAGACGCTTTACTAACACTCTCCCCACTTGGAGAGTCAGTGCCTTTAACCTCCTGTTTGGCCCAGTTTGCAATTTCTGTGGAAAATGAACAGGAATAGGGAGAACCAATGAGAGACTAGGTGGAGGTGTCTGGACGGGCAAATTTAACTCTCATTTCCCACCAGGAAGAGGAATTAACCAAAGGCTCAGCATGCCATGCCGGAACAAAACTAGGGCCTGAAGCAATCCTGCGGTGTTGCGGCCAGCTCACAAGAAAGCGAGTTGAAGAAAGGAGCTCAGGGGCACGGTAATTCACAAACCTGCAGAGTTATAAATGACAGCTATCTTCCAAAAATATATTGAAGGAAGGCTGCCAAGAGGAGTTGAATGCGGGGCAGAATTGCAGGAAACTGATTTCAGGAGGTAGACTGGAATTGCATGTAAAGCATAGGAAAAGAGGCAGAACGTCCACAATGATGCACTTGGCCAAAAAGGGCGTATGTGTTTTTTCCTGAATATATTCAGGAAAAAAGGCATACGCCCTTTTTGGCCAACCAAGTAAGCTTGCAAAGGAAATCTGCACTACAATGAAGTCTCACTGCCCCCCTGTCAAAAGGGCCATCTGAAAAAAGTGTAAAATCCAGAAAGGCAGGACAGGCCATGGAGAACTGGGAGCCTTGTTATGCTGATGGGCGGGATGTAAATTGCCAGCAGCCACTCTGGAGAAGTGTATGGTGTTTCCTGAAACATCCAAAAAACAAAGCAACAGAGCCTAGGGCACTTCCACTTATGGTCCTATAGCTTAGGGAAATTAAAATCAAAAAGACACAGCCACCCCAAAGTTTGGTCCGGCTCTGTTTACAAGAACCTCGTTTACGGTACAAGTTCAATATCACAGAAAGTGAAAAATGGATAAAGAAGTTGTGGTACTTACGTACAACGCAATATCACTCAGCAATGAAATCTATATCATCAGGCCCGTAGCAGCATAATGAGTGGATTCAGGTACGATGATTCTAAGTGAAATAAGTCACACAGAAAAAGAAACATCATAAGATATCACTACTACACGGAATGTAAACTTGGCTACACAGGAACTGAATTACAAAACAGAACAGGGTGTCAAATGTAGAAAACCAACTTATGCTTGCTTAAGGGGAAAGGTGAGTTGGGGTGCTGCATAAAACCAGAGATTGAAATTAGCACAGATACCGTTACATAAGCCAAATATGTAATAGACAAGAGCTACTCCTTGCTCAACGAAGTGAACTCAACACCCCACATTAAACGCCTAAGAATATACCTGACTAGTAATAATCTTAAAACCTAAGGATTTATATGTCTCCGAAAGAGAATCAAGCGTGTGTACAGCGGCATAAATGCAGCAGTGATAGGATTGGTGAGGTTCGGTGAGCAAATGCAGACCCTTTGAAGTCATATTGCACGGTACCCATTCCATGGGACTCAACTCTCCAGGTTTAAGGGATTCTTCCTTCAGCTAAAACATGCATGTGGAACCCAGAGTATGATCCACCGTGTGATCGGGAAACGTGTTCAAATGTGTCTCAGTTTTCGTCCCGTGGAACTCGGGTGCAACATTCCAGATGCTTTACTAACACTCTCCCCACTTGGAGAGTCAGTGCCTTTAACCTCCTGTTTGGCCCAGTTTGCAATTTCTGTGGAAAATGAACAGAAATAGGGAGAACCAATGAGAAACTAGCTGGAGGTGTCTGGACGGGCAAATTTAACTCTCATTTCCCACCAGAAAGAGGAATTAACCAAAGGCTCAGCATGCCGTGCCGGAACCACACTAGGGCCTGAAGCAATCCTGCGGTGTTGCGGCCAGCTCACAGGAAAGCGAGTTGAAGAAAGGAGCTCAGGGGCACTGTAATTCACAAACCTGCAGAGTTATAAATGACAGCTATCGTCCAAAAATATATTGAAGTAAGGCTGCCAAGAGGACTTGAAAGCGGCGCAGAATTGCAGGAAACCGATTTCAGGAGGTAGACGGAAATTGCATGTAAAGCATAGGAAAAGAGGCAGAACGTCCACAATGATGCACTTGGCCAAAAAGGGCGTATGCGTTTTTTCCTGAATATATTCAGGAAAAAACGCATACGCCCTTTTTGGCCAACCAAGCAAGCTTGCAAAGGAAATCTGCACTACAATGAAGTCTCACTGCCCCCCGGTCAAAACGGCCATCTGAAAAAAGTGTAAAATCCAGAAAGGCAGGACAGGCCATGGAGAACTGGGAGCCTTGTTATGCTGATGGGCGGGATGTAAATTGCCAACAGCCACTCTGGAGAAGTGTATGGTGTTTCTTGAAACATCCAAAAAACAAAGCAACAGAGCCTAGGGCACTTCCACTTATGGTCCTATAGCTTAGGGAAATTAAAATCAATAAGACACAGCCACCCCAAGTTTGGGACGGCTCTGTTTACAAGAACCTCGTTTACGGTACAAGTTCAATATCACAGAAAGCGAAAAATGGATAAAGAAGTTGTGGTACTTACGTACAATGCAATATCACTCAGCAATGAAATCTATGTCATCAGGCCTGTAGCAGCATAATGAGTGGATTCAGGTACGATGATTCTAAGTGAAATAAGTCATACAGGGCTTACCTGGTGGCGCAGTGGTTGAGAGTCCGCCTGCCGATGCAGAGGACATGGGTTAGTGCCCCGCTCCGGGAAGATCCCACATGCCGCGGAGCGGCTGGGCCTGTGAGCCATGGCCGCTGAGCCTGCGCGTCCGGAGCCTGTGCTCCGCAATGGGAAACAACACAACAGTGAGAGGCCCACGTACCGCAAAAAAAAAATAAATAAATAAAAAAATAAATAAAAAAATAAGTCACACAGAAAAAGAAACATCATAAGATATCACTACTACACGGAATGTAAACTTGGCTACACAGGAACTGAATTACAAAACAGAACAGGGTGTCAAATGTAGAAAACCATCTTATGCTTGCTTAAGGGGAAAGGTGAGTTGGCGTGCTGCATAAAACCAGAGATTGAAATTAGCACAGATACCCTTCCATAAGCCAAATATGTAATAGACAAGAGCTACTCCTTGCTCAACGAAGTGGACTCAACACCCCACATTAAACGCCTAAGAATATACCTGACAAGTAAGAATCTTAAAACCTAAGGATTTATATGTCTCCGAAAGAGAATCAAGCATGTGTACAGCGGCATAAACGCAGCAGTGATAGGATTTGTGAGGTTCGGTGAGCAAATGCAGACCCTTTGAAGTCATATTGCATGGTACCCATTCCATGGGTCTCAACTCTCCATGTTTAAGGGATTCTTCCTTCAGCTAAAACATGCATGTGGAACCCAGAGTACGATCCACTGTGTGATCGGGAAACGTGTTCAAATGTGTCTCAGTTTTCGTCCCCTGGTACTCGGGTGCAACATTCCAGATGCTTTACTAACACTCTCCCCAATTGGAGAGTCAGTGCCTTTAACCTCCTGTTTGGCCCAGTTTGCAATTTCTGTGGAAAATGAACAGGAATAGGGAGAATCAATGAGAGACTAGCTGGAGGCGTCTGGACGGGCAAATTTAACTCTCATTTCCCACCAGGAAGAGGAATTAACCAAAGGCTCAGCGTGCCATGCCGGAACCACACTAGGGCCAGAAGCAATCCTGCGGTGTTGCGGCCAGCTCACAATAAAGCGAGTTGAAGAAAGGAGCTCAGGGGCACTGTAATTCACAAACCTGCAGTTATAAATGACAGCTATCGTCCAAAAATATATTGAAGTAAGGCTGCCAACAGGACTTGAAAGCGGGGCAGAATTGCAGGAAACCGATTTCAGGAGGTACACTGGAATTGCATGTAAAGCATAGGAAAAGAGGCAGAACGTCCACAATGATGCAGTTGGCCAAAAAGGGCGTATGCGTTTTTTCCTGAATATATACAGGAAAAAACGCATACGCCCTTTTTGGCCAAACAAGCAAGCTTGCAAATGAAATCTGCACTACAATGAAGTCTCACTGACCCCCCGGTCAAAAGGGCCATCTGAAAAAAGTGTAAAATCCAGAAAGGCAGGACAGGCCATGGAGAAATGGGAGCCTTGTTATGCTGATGGGTGGGATGTTAATTGCCAGCAGCAACTCTGGAGAAGTGTATGGTGTTTCCTGAAACATCCAAAAAACAAAGCAACAGAGCCTAGGGCACTTCCACTTATGGTCCTATAGCTTAGGGAAATTAAAATCAAAAGACACAGCCACCCCAAAGTTTGGGACGGCTCTGTTTACAAGAACTTCGTTTACGGTACAAGTTCAATATCACAGAAAGCGAAAAATGGATAAAGAAGTTGTGGTACTTACGTACAATGCAATATCACTCAGCAACGAAATCTATGTCATCAGGCCCGTAGCAGCATAATGAGTGGATTCAGGTACGATGATTCTAAGTGAAATAAGTCACACAGAAAAAGAAACATCATAAGATATCACTACTACACGGAATGTAAACTTGGCTACACAGGAACTGAATTACAAAACAGAACAGTGTCTCAGATGTAGAAAACCAACTTATGCTTGCTTAAGGGGAAAGGTGAGTTGGGGTGCAGCATAAAACCACACATTGAAATTAGCACAGATAACGTTCCATAAGCCAAATATGTAATAGACAAGAGCTACTCCTTGCTCAACCAAGTGGACTCAACACCCCATATTAAACGCCTAAGAATATACCTGACTAGTAAGAATCTTAAAACCTATGGATTTATATGTCTCCGAAAGAGAATCAAGCGTGTGTACAGCAGCATAAACGCAGCAGTGATAGGATTGGTGAGGTTCGGTGAGCAAATGCAGACCCTTTGTAGTCATATTGCATGGTACCTATTCCATGGGTCTCAACTCTCCAGGTTTAAGAGATTCTTCCTTCAGCTAAAACATGCATGTGGAACCCAGAGTATGATCCACCGTGTGATCGGGAAACGTGTTCAAATGTGTCTCAGTTTTCGTCCCCTGGTACTCGGGTGCAACATTCCAGACGCTTTACTAACACTCTCCCCACTTGGAGACTCAGTGCCTTTAACCTCCTGTTTGGCCCAGTTTGCAATTTCTGTGGAAAATGAACAGGAATAGGGAGAACCAATGAGAGACCAGCTGGAGGTGTCTGGACGGGCAAATTTAACTCTCATTTCCCACTAGGAAGAGGAATTAACCAAACGCTCATCATGCCATGCCGTAACCAAACTAGGGCCTGAAGCAATCCTGCGGTGTTGCGGCCAGCTCACAAGAAAGCGAGTTGAAGAAAGGAGCTCAGGGGCACTGTAATTCACAAACCTGCAGAGTTATAAATCACAGCTATCTTCCAAAAATATATTGAAGTGAGGCTGCCAAGATGAGTTGAAAGCGGGGCAGAATTGCAGGAAACCGATTTCAGGAGGTAGACAGGAATTGCATGTAAAGCATAGGAAAAGAGGCAGAACGTCCACAATAATCCACTTGGCCAAAAAGTGCGTATGCGTTTTTTCCTGAATATATTCAGGAAAAAACGCATACGCACTTTTTGGCCAACCAAGCAAGCTTGCAAAGGAAATCTGCACTACAATGAACTCTCACTGCCCCCTGGTCCAAAGGGCCATCTGAGAAAAGTGTAAAATCCAGAAAGGCAGGACAGGCCATGGAGAAATGGGAGCCTTGTTATGCTGATGGGCGGGATGTAAATTGCCAACAGCCACTCTGGAGAAGTGTATGGTGTTTCCTGAAACATCAAACAAACAAAGCAACAGAGCCTAGGGCACTTCCACTTATGGTCCTATAGCTTAGGGAAATTAAAATCAAAAAGACACAGCCACCCCAAAGTTTGGGCCAGCTCTGTTTACAAGAAGCTCGTTTAAGGTACAAGTTCAATATCACAGAAAGCGAAAAATGGATAAAGAATTTGTGGTACTTACGTACAATGCAATATCACTCAGCAATGAAATCTATGTCATCAGGCCCATAGCAGCATAATGAGTGGATTCAGGTACGATGATTCTAAGTGAAATAAATCACACAGAAAAAGAAACATCATAAGATATCACTACTACACGGAATGTGAACTTGGTTACACAGGACCTGAATTACAAAACAGAACAGGGTCTCAAATGTAGAAAACCAACTTATACTTGCTTAAGGGGAAAGGTGAGTTAGGGTGCTGCATAAAACCAGAGATTGAAATTAGCACAGATACCGTTACATAAGCCAAATATGTAATAGACAAGAGCTACTCCTTGCTCAACGAAGTGGACTCAACACCCTACATTAAACGCCTAAGAATATACCTGACTAGTAATAATCTTAAAACCTAAGGATTTATATGTCTCCGAAAGAGAATCAAGCGTGTGTACAGCGGCATAAACGCAGCAGTGATAGGATTGGTGAGGTTCGGTGAGCAAATGCAGACCCTTTTAAGTCATATTGCATGGTACCCATTCCATGGGTCTCAACTCTCCATGTTTAAGGGATTCTTCCTTCAGCTAAAACATGCATGTGGAACCCAGATTATGATCAACCGTGTGATCGGGAAACGTGTTCAAATGTGTCTCAGTTTTCGTCCCCTGGTACTCGGGTGCAACATTCCAGACGCTTTACTAACACTCTCCCCAATTGGAGAGTCAGTGCCTTTAACCTCCTGTTTGGCCCAGTTTGCAATTTCTGTGGAAAATGAACAGGAATAGGGAGAACCAATGAGAGACTAGGTGGAGGTGTCCGGACGCGCAAATTTAACTCTCATTTCCCATCAGGAAGAGGAATTAACCAAAGGCTCAGCGTGCCATGCCGGAACCAAACTAGGGCCCGAAGCAATCATGCGGTGTTGCGGCCAGCTCACAAGAAAGCGAGTTGAAGAAAGGAGCTCAGGGGCACTGTAATTCACAAACCTGCAGAGTTATAAATGACAGCTATCTTCCAAAAATATATTGAAGTAAGGCAGCCAAGAGGAGTTGAAAGCGGGGCAGAATGGCAGGAAACCGATTTCAGGAGGTATACTGGAATTGCATGTAAAGCATAGGAAAAGAGGCAGAACGTCCACAATGATGCACTTGGCCAAAAAGTGCGTACGCGTTTTTTCCTGAATATATTCAGGAAAAAACGCGTACGCACTTTTTGGCCAACCAAGCAAGCTTGCAAAGGAAATCTGCACTACAATGAAGTCTCACTGCCCCCCGGTCAAAAGGGCTATCTGAAAAAAGTGTAAAATCCAGAAAGGCAGGACAGGCCAAGGAGAACTAGGAGCCTTGTTATGCTGATGGGTGGGATGTAAATTGCCAGCAGCCACTCTGGAGAAGTGTATGGTGTTTCCTGAAACATCCAAAAAACAAAGCAACAGAGCCTAGGGCACTTCCACTTATGGTCCTATAGTTTAGGGAAATTAAAATCAAAAAGACACAGCCATCCCAAAGTTTGGGACGGCTCTGTTTACAAGAAACTCGTTTACAGTACAAGTTCAATATCACAGAAAGCGAAAAATGGATAAAGAAGTTGTGGTACTTACGTACAATACAATATCACTCAGCAATGAAATCTATGTCATCAGGCCCATAGCAGCATAATGAGTGGATTCAGGTACGATGATTCTAAGTGAAATAAGTCACACAGAAAAAGAAACATCATAAGATATCACTACTACACGTAATGTAAACTTGGCTACACAGGAACTGAATTACTCAACCGAACAGGGTGTCAAATGTAGAAAACCAACTTATGCTTGCTTAAGGGGAAAGGTGAGTTGGGGTGCTGCATACAACAAGAGATTGAAATTAGCACAGATACCCTTCCATAAGCCAAATATGTAATAGACAAGAGCTACTCCTTGCTCAACGAAGTGGACTCAACACCCCACATTAAACGCCTAAGAATATACCTGACTAGTAAGAATCTTAAAACCTATGGATTTATATGTCTCCGAAAGAGAATCAAGCGTGTGTACAGCGTCATAAACGCAGCAGTGATAGGATTGGTGAGGTTCGGTGAGCAAATTCAGACCCTTTGAAGTCATATTGCATGGTACCCATTCCATGGGTCTCAACTCTCCATGTTTAAGGGATTCTTCCTTCAGCTAAAACATGCATGTGGAACCCAGAGTATGAACCACTGTGTGATCGGAAAACGTGTTCAAATGTGTCTCGTTTTCGTCCCCTGGTACTCGGGTGCAACATTCCAGATGCTTTACTAACACTCTCCCCACTTGGAGAGTCAGTGCCTTTAACCTCCTGTTTGGCCCAGTTTGTAATTTCTGTGGAAAATGAACAGGAATAGGGAGAACGAAAGAGAGACTAGCTGGAGGTGTCTGGACGGGCAAATTTAACTCTCATTTCCCACCAGGAAGAGGAATTAACCAAAGGCTCAGCGTACCGTGCCGGAACTACACTTGGGACTGAAGCAATCCTGCGGTGTTGCGGCCAGCTTACAAAAAAGCGAGTTGAAGAAACGAGCTCAGGGGCACTGTAATTCACAAACCTGCAGAGTTATAAATGACAGCGATCGTCCAAAAATATATTGAAGTAAGGCTGCCAAGAGGACTTGAAAGCGGGGCAGAATTGCAGGAAATCGATTTCAGGAGGTACACTGGAATTGCATGTAAAGCATAGGAAAAGAGGCAGAACGTCCACAATGATGCACTTGGCCAAAAAGGGCGTATGCGTTTTTTCCTGAATATATTCAGGAAAAAATGCATACGCCCTTTTTGGCCAACCAAGCAAGCTTGCAAAGATATCTGCACTACAATGAAGTCTCACTGCCCCCCGGTCAAAAGGGCCATCTGAAAAAAGTGTAAAATCCAGAAAGGCAGGACAGGCCATGGAGAACTGGGAGCCTTGTTATGCTGATGGGCGGGATGTAAATTGCCAAAAGCCACTCTGGAGAAGTGTATGGTGTTTCCTGAAACATCTAAAAAACAAAGCAACAGAGCGTAGGGCACTTCCACTTATGGTCCTATAGCTTAGGGAAATTAAAAGCAAAAAGACACAGTCACCTCAAAGATTGGGACGGCTCTGTTTACAAGAACCTCGTTTACGGTACAAGTTCAATATCGCAAAAAGCGAGAAATGGATAAAGAAGTTGTGGTACTTACGTACAATGTAATATCACTCAGCAATGAAATCTATGTCATCAGGCTCGTAGCAGCATAATGAGTGGATTCAGGTATGATGATTCTAAGTGAAATAAGTCACACAGAAAAAGCAACACCATAAGATATCACTACTACACGGAAGGTAAACTTGTCTACACAAGAAGTGAATTACAAAACAGAACAGGGTCTCAAATGTAGAAAACCAACTTATGCTTGCTTAAGGGGAAAGGTGAGTTGGGGTGCTGCATGAAACCAGAGATTGAAATTAGCACAGATACCGTTCCATAAGCCAAATATGTAATAGACAAGAGCTACTCCTTGCTGAACGAAGTGGACTCAACACCCCATATTAAACGCCTAAGAATATACCTGACTAGTAAGAATATTAAAACCTACCGATTTATATGTCTCTGAAAAAGAATCAAGCGTGTGTACGGCGGCATAAACGCAGCAGTGATAGGATTGGTGAAGTTCGGTGAGCAAATGCAGACCATTTGAAGTCATATTGCATGGTACCCATTCCATGGGTCTCAACTCTCCAGGTTTAAGGGATTCTTCCTTCAGCTGAAACATGCATGTGGAACACAGAGTATGATCCACCGTGTGATCAGGAAACGTGTTCAAATGTGTCTCAGTTTTCGTCCCCTGGTACTCGGGTGCAACATTCAAGACGCTTTACTAACACTCTCCCCACTTGGAGAGTCAGTGTCTTTAAACTCCTGTTTGGCCCAGTTTGCAATTTCTGCGGAAAATGTACAGGAATAGGGAGAACCAATGAGACACTAGCTGGAGGTGTCTGGACGGGCAAATTTAACTCTCATTTCCCACCAGGAAGAGGAATTAACCAAAGGCTCAGCGTGCCGTGCCGGAACCACACTAGGGCCAGAAGCAATCCTGCGGTGTTGCGGCCAGCTCACAAGAAAGCGAGTTGAAGAAAGGAGCTCAGGGGCACTGTAATTCACAAACCTGCAGAGTTATAAATGACAGCTATTGTCCAAAAATATATTGAAGTAAGGCTGCCAAGAGGACTTGAAAGCGGGGCAGAATTGCAGGAAACCGATTTCAGGAGGTAGACGGGAATTGCATGTAAAGCATAGGAAAAGAGGCAGAACGTCCACAATGATGCACTTGGCCAAAAAGGGCGTATGCGTTTTTTCCTGAATATATTCAGGAAAAAACGCATACGCCCTTTTTGGCCAACCAAGCAAGCTTTCAAAGGTAATCTGCACTACAATGAAGTCTCACTGCCCCCCGGTCAAAAGGGCCATCTGAAAAAAGTGTAAAATCCAGAAAGGCAGAACAGGCCATGGAGAACTGGGAGCCTTGTTATGCTGATGGGCGGGATGTAAATTGCCAACAGCCACTCTGGAGAAGTGTATGGTGTTTCCTGAAACATCTAAAAAACAAGCAACAGAGCCTAGGGCACTTCCACTTATGGTCCTATAGCTTAGGGAAATTAAAATCAAAAAGACACAGCCACCCCAAAGTTTGGGACGGCTCTGTTTACAAGAATCTTGTTTACGGTACAAGTTCAATAGCACAAAAGCGAAAAATGGATAAAGAAGTTGTGGTACTTAAGTACAATGCAATATCACTCAGCAATGAAATCTTGTCATCAGGCCCGTCGCAGCATAATGAGTGGATTCAGGTACGATGATTCTAAGTGAAATAAGTCACACAGAAAAAGAAACATCATAAGATATCACTACTACACGGAATATAAACTTGGCTACACAAGAACTGAATTACAAAACAGAACAGGGTCTCAAATGTAGAACACCAACTTATGCTTGCTTAAGGGGAAAGGTGAGTTGGGGTGCTGCATGAAACCAGAGATTGAAATTAGCACAGACACCGTACTATAAGCCAAATATGCAATAGACAAGAGCTACTCCTTGCTCAACGAAGTGGACTCAACACCCCATATTAAACGCCTAAGAATATACCTGACTAGAAATAATCTTAAAACCTACGGATTTATATGTCTCCGAAAGAGAATCAAGCGTGTGTACGGCGGCATAAACGCAGCAGTGATAGGATTGGGGAGGTTCGGTGAGCAAATGCAGACCCTTTGAAGTCATATTGCATGGTACCCATTCCATGGGTCTCAACTCTCCAGGTTTAAGGGATTCTTCCTTCAGCTAAAACATGCATGTGGAACCCAGAGTATGATCCACCGTGTGATCGGGAAACGTGTTAAAATGTGTCTCAGTTTTCGTCCCCTGGTACTCGGGTGCAACATTCAAGACGCTTTACTAACACTCTCCCCACTTGGAGAGTCATTGCCTTTAAACTCCTGTTTGGCCCAGTTTGCAATTTCTGCGGAAAATGTACAGGAATAGGGAGAACCAATGAGAGACTAGCTGGAGGTGTGTGGACGGGCAAATTTAACTCTCATTTCCCACCAGGAAGAGGAATTAACCAAAGGCTCAGCGTGCCGTGCCGGAATGACACTAGGGCCTGAAGCAATCCTGCGGTGTTGCGGCCAGCTCACAAGAAAGCGAGTTGAAGAAAGGAGCTCAGGGGCACTGTAATTCACAAACCTGCAGAGTTATAAATGACAGCTATCGTCCAAATATATATTGAAGTAAGGCTGCCAAGAGGACTTGAAAGTGGTGCAGAATTGCACGAAACCGATTTCAGGAGGTAGAGTGGAATTGCATGTAAAGCATAGGAAAAGAGGCAGAACGTCCACAACGATGCACTTGGCCAAAAAGGGCGTATGCGTTTTTTCCTGAATATATTCAGGAAAAAAAGCATACGCCCTTTTTGGCCAACCAAGAAAGCTTGCAAAGGAAATCTGCACTACAATGAAGTCTCACTGCCCCCCGGTCAAAAGGGCCATCTTAAAAAAGTGTAAAATCCAGAAAGGCAGGACAGGCCATGGAGAACTGGGAGCCTTGTTATGCTGATGGGCGAGATGTAAATTGCCAACAGCCACTCTGGAGAAGTGTATGGTGTTTCCTGAAACATCTAAAAAAAAAGCAACAAAGCCTAGGGCACTTCCACTTATGGTCCTATAGCTTAGGGAAATTAAAATCAAAAAGACACAGCCACCCCAAAGTTTGGGACGGCTCTGTTTACAAGAACCTCGTTTACGGTACAAGTTCAATATCACAGAAAGCGAAAAATGGATAAAGAAGTTGTGGTACTTACGTACAATGCAATATCACTCAGCAATGAAATCTATGTCATCAGGCCCGTCGCAGCATAATGAGTGGATTCAGGTACGATGATTCTAAGTGAAATAAGTCACACAGAAAAAGAAACATCATAAGATATCACTACTACACGGAATGTAAACTTGGCTACACAGGAACTGAATTACAAAACAGAATAGGGTCTCAAATGTAGAAAACCAACTTATGCTTGCTTAAGGGGAAAGGTGAGTTGGGGTGCTGCATAAAACCAGAGATTGAAATTAGCACAGATACCGTTCCATAAGCCAAATATGTAATAGACAAGAGCTACTCCTTGCTCAACGCAGTGGACTCAACACCCCATATTAAACGCCTAAGAATATACCTGACTAGAAATAATCTTAAAACCTACGGATTTATATGTCTCCGAAAGAGAATCAAGCGTGTGTACAGCGGCATAAACGCAGCAGTGATAGGATTGGTGAGGTTCGGTGAGCAAATGCAGACCCTTTGAAGTCATATTGCATGGTACCCATTCCATGGGTCTCAACTCTCCAGGTTTAAGGGATTCTTCATTCAGCTAAAACATGCATGTGGAACCCAGAGTATGATCCACCGTGTGATCGGGAAACGTGTTCAAATGTGTCTCGTTTTCGTCCCCTGGTACTCGGGTGCAACATTCCAGATGCTTTACTAACACTCTCCCCACTTGGAGAGTCAGTGCCTTTAACCTCCTGTTTGGCCCAGGTTGTAATTTCTGTGGAAAATGAACAGGAATAGGGAGAACGGAAGAGAGACTAGCTGGAGGTGTCTGGACGGGCAAATTTAACTCTCATTTCCCACCAGGAAGAGGAATTAACCAAAGGCTCAGCGTGCCGTGCCGGAACTACACTAGGGACTGAAGCAATCCTGCGGTGTTGCGGCCAGCTTACAAAAAAGCGAGTTGAAGAAACGAGCTCAGGGGCACTGTAATTCACAAACCTGCAGAGTTATAAATGACAGCTATCTTCCAAAAATATATTGAAGTAAGGCTGCCAAGAGGACTTGAAAGCGGGGCAGAATTGCAGGAAATCGATTTCAGGAGGTACACTGGAATTGCATGTAAAGCATAGGAAAAGAGGCAGAACGTCCACAATGATGCACTTGGCCAAAAAGGGCGTATGCGTTTTTTCCTGAATATATTCAGGAAAAAATGCATACGCCCTTTTTGGCCAACCAAGCAAGCTTGCAAAGGATATCTGCACTACAATGAAGTCTCACTGCCCCCCGGTCAAAAGGGCCATCTGAAAAAAGTGTAAAATCCAGAAAGGCAGGACAGGCCATGGAGAACTGGGAGCCTTGTTATGCTGATGGGCGGGATGTAAATTGCCAACAGCCGCTCTGGAGAAGTGTATGGTGTTTCCTGAAACATCTAAAAAACTAAGCAACAGAGCCTAGGGCACTTCCACTTATGGTCCTATAGCTTAGGGAAATTAAAATCAAAAAGACACAGTCACCCCAAAAGTTGGGATGGCTCTGTTTACAAGAACCTCGTTTATGGTACAAGTTCAATATCACAGAAAGCGAAAAATGGATAAAGAATTTGTGGTACTTACGTACAATGCAATATCACTCAGCAATGAAATCTATGTCATCAGGCCCGTAGCAGCATAATGAGTGGATTCAGGTATGATGATTCTAAGTGAAATAAGTCACACAGAAAAAGAAACAGCATAAGATATCACTACTACACGGAAGGTAAACTTGGCTACACAGGAACTGAATTACAAAACAGAACAGGGTCTCACATGTAGAAAACCAACTTATGCTTGCTTGAGGGGAAAGGTGAGTTGGGGTGCTACATGAAACCAGAGATTGAAATTAGCACAGATACCGTTCCATAAGGCAAATATGTAGTAGACAAGAGCTACTCCTTGCTCAACGAAGTGGACTCAACACCCCATATTAAACGCCTAAGAATATACCTGACTAGTAAGAATATTAAAACCTACCGATTTATATGTCTCCGAAAGAGAATCAAGCGTGTGCACGGCGGCATAAACGCAGCAGTGATAGGATTGGTGAAGTTCGGTGAGCAAATGCAGACCCTTTGAAGTCATATTGCATGGTACCCATTCCATGGGTCTCAACTCTCCAGGTTTAAGGGATTCTTCCTTCAGCTAAAACATGCATGTGGAACCCAGAGTATGATCCACCGTGTGATCGGGAAACATGTTCAAATGTGTCTCAGTTTTCGTCCCGTGGAACTCGGGTGCAACATTCCAGATGCTTTACTAACACTCTCCCCACTTGGAGAGTCAGTGCCTTTAACCTCCTGTTTGGCCCAGTTTGCAATTTCTGTGTAAAATGAACAGGAATAGGGAGAACCAAAGAAAGAATAGCTGGAGGTGTCTGGACGGGCAAATTTAACTCTCATTTCCCACCAGGAAGAGGAATTAACCAAACGCTCAGCGTGCCGTGCCGGAACCACACTAGGGCCTGAAGCAATCCTGCGGTGTTGCGGCCAGCTCACAAAAAAGTGAGTTGAAGAAAGGAGCTCTGGGGCACTGTAATTCACAAACCTGTAGAGTTATAAATGATAGCTATCGTCCAAAAATATATTGAAGTAAGGCTGCCAAGAGGACTTGAAAGCGGGGCAGAATTGCAGGAAACCGATTTCAGGAGGTAGACGGGAATTGCATGTAAAGCACAGGAAAAGAGGCAGAACGTCCACAATGACGCACTTGGCCAAAAAGGGCGTATGCGTTTCTTCCTGAATATATTCAGGAAAAAACGCATACGCCCTTTTTGGCCAACCAAGAAAGCTTGCAAAGGAAATCTGCACTACAATGAAGTCTGAGTGCCCCCCGGTCAAAAGGGCCATCTGAAAAAAGTGTAAAATCCAGAAAGGCAGGACAGGCCATGGAAAACTGGGAGCCTTGTTATGCTGATGGGCGGGATGTAAATTGCCAACAGCCACTCTGGAGAAGTGTATGGTGTTTCCTGAAACATCTAAAAAACAAAGCAACAGAGCCTAGGGCACTTCCACTTATGGTCCTATAGCTTAGGGAAATTAAAATCAAAAAGACACAGCCACCCCAATGTTTGGGACGGCTCTGTTTACAAGAATCTCGTTTATGGTACAAGTTCAATATCACAGAAAGCGAAAAATGGATAAAGAAGTTGTGGTACTTACGTACAATGCAATATCACTCAGCAATGAAATCTATGTCATCAGGCCCATAGCAGCATAATGAGTGGATTCAGGTACGATGATTCTAAGTGAAATAAGTCACACAGAAAAAGAAACATCATAAGATATCACCAATACACGGAATGTAAACTTGGCTATAAAGGAACTGAATTACAAAACAGAACAGGGTCTCAAATGTAGAAAACCAACTTATGCTTGCTTAAGGAGAAAGCTGAGTTGGGGTGCTGCATGAAACCAGAGATTGAAATTAGCACAGATACCGTTCCATAAGCCAAATATGCAATAGACAAGAGCTACTCCTTGCTGAACGAAGTGGACTCAACACCCCATATTAAACGCCTAAGAATATACCTGACTAGAAATAATCTTAAAACCTACGGATTTATATGTCTCCGAAAGAGAATCAAGCATGTGTACAGCGGCATAAACGCAGCAGTGATAGGATTGGTGAGGTTCGGTGAGCAAATGCAGACCCTTTGAAGTCATATTGCATGGTACCCATTCCATGGGTCTCAACTCTCCAGGTTTAAGGGATTCTTCCTTCAGCTGAAACATGCATGTGGAACACAGAGTATGATCCACCCTGTGATCAGGAAACGTGTTCAAATGTGTCTCAGTTTTCGTCCCCTGGTAGTCGGGTGCAACATTCAAGACGCTTTACTAACACTCTCCACACTTGGAGAGTCAGTGCCTTTAACCTCCTGGTTGGCCCAGTTTGCAATTTCTGTGGAAAATGACCAGGAATAGGGAGAACCAATGAGAGACTAGGTGGAGGTGTCTGGACGTGCAAATTTAACTCTCATGTCCCACCAGGAAGAGGAATTAACCAAAGGCTCAGCATGCCATGCCAGAACCAAACTAGGGCCTGAAGCAATCCTGCGGTGTTGCGGCCAGCTCACAAGAAAGCGAGTTGATGAAAGGAGCTCAGGGGCACTGTAATTCACAAACCTGCAGAGTTATAAATGACAGCTATCTTCCAAAAATAAATTGAAGTAAGGCTGCCAAGAGGCGTTGAAAGCGGGGAAGAATTGCACGAAACCGATTTCAGGAGGTAGACTGGAATTGCATGTAAAGCATAGGAAAAGAGGCAGAACGTCCACAATGATGCACTTGGCCAAAAAGGGCGTATGCGTTTTTTCCTGAATATATTCAGGAAAAAACGCATACGCCCTTTTTGGCCAACCAAGCAAGCTTGCAAAGGAAATCTGCACTACAATGAAGTCTCACTGCCCCCCCGGGTCAAAAGGGCCATCTGAAAAAAGTGTAAAATCCAGAAAGGCAGGACAGGCCATGGAGAACTGGGAGCCTTGTTATGCTGATGGTTGGGATGAAAATTACCAGCAGCCACTCTGGAGAAGTGTATGGTGTTTCCTGAAACATCCAAAAAACAAAGCAACAGAGCCTAGGGCACTTCCACTTATGGTCCTATAGCTTAGGGAAATTAAAATCAAAAAGACACAGTCACCACAAAGTTTGGGACGGCTCTGTTTACAAGAACCTCGTTTACGGTACAAGTTCAATATCACAGAAAGCGAAAAATGGATAAAGAAGTTGTGGTACTTACGTACAATGCAATATCACTCAGCAATGAAATCTATGTCATCAGGCCAGTAGCAGAATAATGAGTGGATTCAGGTATGATGATTCTAAGTGAAATAAGTCACACAGAAAAAGAAACACCATAAGATATCACTACTACACGGAAGGAAAACTTGGCTACACAAGAACTGAATTACAAAACAGAACAGGGTCTCAAATGCAGAAAACCAACTTATGCTTGCTTGAGGGGAAAGGTGAGTTGGGGTTCTGCATGAAACCAGAGATTGAAATTAGCACAGATACCGTTCCATAAGCCAAATATGTAATAGACAAGAGCTACTCCTTGCTCAACGCAGTGGACTCAACACCCCATATTAAACGCCTAAGAATATACCTGAGTAGAAATAATCTTAAAACCTACGGATTTATATGTCTCCGAAAGAGAATCAAGCCTGTATACAGCGGCATAAACGCAGCAGTGATAGGATTGGTGAGGTTCGGTGAGCAAATGCAGACCCTTTGAAGTCATATTGCATGGTACCCATTCCATAGGTCTCAACTCTCCAGGTTTAAGGGATTCTTCCTTCAGCTGAAACATGCATGTGGAACACAGAGTATGATCCACCGTGTGATCAGGAAACGTGTTCAAATGTGTCTCAGTTTTCGTCCCCTGGTACTCGGGTGCAACATTCAAGATGCTTTACTAACACTCTCCCCACTTGGAGAGTCAGTGTCTTTAACCTCCTGTTTGGCCCAGTTTGCAAATTCTGCGGAAAATGTACAGGAATAGGGAGAACCAATGAGAGACTAGCTGGAGGTGTGTGGACGGGCAAATTTAACTCTCATTTCCCACCAGGAAGAGGAATTAACCAAAGGCTCAGCGTTCCATGCCGGAACCACACTAGGGCCTGAAGCAATCCTGCGGTGTTGCGGCCAGCTCACAAGAAAGCGAGTTGAAGAAAGGAGCTCAGGGGCACTGTAATTCACAAACCTGCAGAGTTATAAATGACAGCTATCGTCCAAAAATATATTGAAGTAAGGCTGCCAAGAGGACTTGAAAGCGGGGCAGAATTGCAGGAAACCGATTTCAGGAGGTAGACGGGAATTGCATGTAAAGCATAGGAAAAGAGGCAGAACGTCCACAATGATGCACTTGGCCAAAAAGGGCGTATGCGTTTTTTCCTGAATATATTCAGGAAAAAACGCATACGCCCTTTTTGGCCAACCAAGCAAGCTTTCAAAGGATATCTGCACTACAATGAAGTCTCACTGCCCCCCGGTCAAAAGGGCAAACTGAAAAAAGTGTAAAATCCAGAAAGGCAGGACAGGCCATGGAGAACTGGGAGCCTTGTTATGCTGATGGGTGGGATGTAAATTGCCAACAGCCACTCTGGAGAAGTGTATGGTGTTTCCTGAAACATCTAAAAAACAAGCAACAGAGCCTAGGGCACTTCCACTTATGGTCCTATGGCTTAGGGAAATTAAAATCAAAAAGACACAGCCACCCCAAAGTTTGGGACGGCTCTGTTTACAAGAATCTTGTTTCGGTACAAGTTCAATATCACAAAAGCGAAAAATGGATAAAGAAGTTGTGGTACTTACGTACAATGCAATATCACTCAGCAATGAAATCTTGTCATCAGGCCCGTCGCAGCATAATGAGTGGATTCAGGTACGATGATTCTAAGTGAAATAAGTCACACAGAAAAAGAAACATCATAAGATATCACTACTACACGGAATGTAAACTTGGCTACACAGGAACTGAATTACAAAACAGAACAGGGTCTCAAATGTAGAAAACCAACTTATGCTTGCTTAAGGGTAAAGGTGAGTTGGGGTGCTGCATAAAACCAGAGATTGAAATTAGCACAGATACCGTTCCATAAGCAAATATGTAATAGACAAGAGCTACTCCTTGCTCAAAGCAGTGGACTCAACACCCCATATTAAAAGCCTAAGAATATACCTGACTAGAAATAATCTTAAAACCTTTGGATTTATATGTCTCCGAAAGAGAATCAAGCGTGTGTACAGCGGCATAAACGCAGCAGTGATAGGATTGGTGAGGTTCGGTGAGCAAATGCAGACCCTTTGAAGTCATATTGCATGGTACCCATTCCATGGGTCTCAACTCTCCAAGTTTAAGGGATTCTTCCTTCAGCTAAAACATGCATGTGGAACACAGAGTATGATCCACCGTGTGATCGGGAAACGTGTTCAAATGTGTCTCAGTTTTCGTCCCCTGGTACTCGGGTGCAACATTCCAGACGCTTTACTAACACTCTCCCCACTTGGAGAGTCAGTGCCTTTAACCTCCTGTATGGCCCAGTTTGCAATTTCTGCGGAAAATGTACAGGAATAGGGAGAACGAATGAGAGACTAGCTGGAGGTGTCTGGACGGGCAAATTTAACTCTCATTTCCCACCAGGAAGAGGAATTAACCAAAGGCTCAGCGTTCCGTGCCGGAACCACACTAGGGCCTGAAGCAATCCTGCGGTGTTGCGGCCAGCTCACAAGAAAGCGAGTTGAAGAAAGGAGCTCAGGGGCACTGTAATTCACAAACCTGCAGAGTTATAAATGACAGCTATGGTCCACAAATATATTGAAGTAAGCCTGCCAAGAGGACTTGAAAGCGGGGCAGAATTGCAGGAAACCGATTTCAGGAGGTAGACGGGAATTGCATGTAAAGCATAGGAAAAGAGGCAGAACGTCCACAATGATGCACTTGGCCGAAAAGGGCGTATGCGTTTTTTCCTGAATATATTCAGGAAAAAACGCATACGCCCTTTTTGGCCAACCAAGCAAGCTTGCAAAGGAAATCTGCACTACAATGAAGTCTCACTGCCCCCCGGTCAAAAGGGCCATCTGAAAAAAGTGTAAAATCCAGAAAGGCAGGACAGGCCATGGAGAACTGGGAGCCTTGTTATGCTGATGGGCGGGATGTAAATTGCCAACAGCCACTCTGGAGAAGTGTATGGTGTTTCCTGAAACATCTAAAAAACAAAGCAACAGAGCCTAGGGCACTTCCACTTATGGTCCTATAGCTTAGGGAAATTAAAATCAAAAAGACACAGCCACCCCAAAGTTTCGGCCGGCTCTGTTTACAAGAACCTCGTTTACTGTACAAGTTCATATCACAGAAAGCGAAAAATGGATAAAGAAGTTGTGGTACTTACGTACAATGCAATATCACTCAGCAATGAAATCTATGTCATCAGGCCCGTAGCAGCATAATGAGTGGATTCAGGTACGATGATTCTAAGTGAAATAAATCACACAGAAAAAGAAACATCATAAGATATCACTACTACACGTAATGTATACTTGGCTACACAGGAACTGAATTACAAAACAGAACAGGGTCTCAAATGTAGAAAACCAACTTATGCTTGCTTAAGGGGAAAGGTGAGTTGCGGTGCGGCATAAAACCAGAGATTGAAATTAGCACAGATACCGTTCCATAAGCCAAATATGTAATAGACAAGAGCTACTCCTTGCTCAACGAAGTGGACTCAACACCCCATAATAAACGCCTAAGAATATACCTGACTAGTAAGAATCTTAAAACCTTTGGATTTATATGTCTCCAAAAGAGAATCAAGCGTGTGTACAGCGGCATAAACGCAGCAGTGATAGGATTGGTGAGGTTCAGTGAGCAAATGCAGGCCCTTTGAAGTCATATTGCATGGTACCCGTTCCATAGGTCTCAACTCTCCAGGTTTAAGGGATTCTTCCTTCAGCTAAAACATGCATGTGGAACCCAGAGTATGATCCACCGTGTGATCGGGAAACGTGTTCAAATGTGTCTCAGGTTTCGTCCCCTGGTACTCGGGTGCAACATTCCAGACGCTTTATTAACACTCTCCACACTTGGAGAGTCAGTGCCTTTAACCTCCTGTATGGCCCAGTTTGCAATTTCTGCGTAAGATGAACAGGAATAGGGAGAACCAATGAGAGACTAGGTGGAGGTGTCTGGACGGGCAAATTTAACAATCATTTCCCACCAGGAAGAGGAATTAACCAAAGGCTCAGAGTGCCATACCAGAAGCACACTAGAGCCTGAAGCAATCCTGCGGTGTTGCAGCGAGCTCACAAGAAAGCAAGTTGAAGAAAGGAACTCAGGGGTACTGTAATTCACAAACCTACAGAGTTATAAATGACAGCTATCGTCCAAAAATATATTGAAGTAAGGCTGCCAAGAGGACTTGAAAGTGGGGCAGAATTGCACGAAACCGATTTCAGGAGGTAGACTGGAATTGCATGTAAAGCATAGGAAAAGAGGCAGAACGTGCACAATGATGCACTTGGCCAAAAAGGGCGTATGCGTTTTTTCCTGAATATATTCAGGAAAAAACGCATACGCCCTTTTTGGCCAACCAAGCAAGCTTGCAAAGGAAATCTGCACTACAATGAAGTCTCACTGCTCCCCGGTCAAAAGGCTTTCTGAAAAAAGTGTAAAATCCAGAAAGGCAGGACAGGCCATGGAGAACTGGGAGCCTTGTTCTTCTGATGGGCGGGATGTAAATTGCCAACAGCCACTCTGGAGAAGTGTATGGTTTTCCTGAAACATCCAAAAAACAAAGCAACAGGGCCTAGGGCACTTCCACTTATGGTCCTATAGCTTAGGGAATTAAAATCAAAAAGACACAGCCACCCCAAAGCTTGGGACGGCTCTGTTTACAAGAACCTCGTTTACGGTACAAGTTCAATATCACAGAAAGCAAAAAATGGATAAAGAAGTTGTGGTACTTACGTACAATGCAATATCACTCAGCAATGAAATCTATGTCATCAGGCCCGTAGCAGCATAATGAGTGGATTCAGGTACGATGATTCTAAATGAAATAAGTCACACAGAAAAAGAAACATCATAAGATATCACTACTACACGGAATGTAAACTTGGCTACACAGGAACTGAATTACAAAACAGAACAGGGTGTCAAATGTAGAAAACCAACTTATGCTTGCTTAAGGGGAAAGGTGAGTTGGGGTGCTGCATAAAACCAGAGATTGAAATTAGCACAGATACCGTTCCATAAGCCAAATATGTAATAGACAAGAGCTACTCCTTGCTCAACGCAGTGGACTCAACACCCCATATTAAACGCCTAAGAATATACCTGACTAGAAATAATCTTAAAACCTACGCATTTATATGTCTCCGAAAGAGGATCAAGCGTGTGTACAGCGGCATAAACGCAGCAGTGATAGGATTTGTGAGGTTTGGTGAGCAAATGCAGACCCTTTGAAGTCATACTGCATGGTACCCATTCCATGGGTCTCAACTCTCCAGGTTTAAGGGATTCTTCCTTCAGCTGAAACATGCATGTGGAACACAGAGTATGATCCACCGTGTGATCAGGAAACGTGTTCAAATGTGTCTCAGTTTTCGTCCCCTGGTACTCGGGTGCAACATTCAAGACGCTTTACTAACACTCTCCCCACTTGGAGAGTCAGTGTCTTTAAACTCCTGTTTGGCCCAGTTTGCAATATCTGCGCAAAATGTACAGGAATAGGGAGAACCAATGAGAAACTAGCTGGAGGTGTCTGGACGGGCAAATTTAACTCTCATTTCCCACCAGGAAGAGGAATTAACCAAAGGCTCAGAATGCCGTGCCGGAACCACACTAGGGCCTGAAGCAATCCTGCGGTGTTGCGGCCAGCTCACAAGAAAGCGAGTTGAAGAAAGGAGCTCAGGGGCACTGTAATTCACAAACCTGCAGAGTTATAAATGACAGCTATCGTCCAAAAATATATTGAAGTAAGGCTGCCAAGAGGACTTGAAAGTGGTGCAGAATTTCATGAAACCGATTTCAGGAGGTAGACTGGAATTGCATGTAAAGCATAGGAAAAGAGGCAGAACATCCACAAGGATGCACTTGGCCAAAAAGGGCGTATGCGTTTTTTCCTGAATATATTCAGGAAAAAACGCATACGCCCTTTTTGGCCAACCAAGAAAGCTTGCAAAGGAAATCTGCACTACAATGAAGTCTCACTGCCGCCCAGTCAAAAGGGCCATCTGAAAAATGTGTAAAATCCAGAAAGGCAGGACAGGCCATGGAGAACTGGGAGCCTTGTTATGCTGATGGGCGGGATGTAAATTGCCAAAAGCCACTCTGGAGAAATGTATGGTGTTTCCTGAAACATCTAAAAAACAAAGCAACAGAGCCTAGGGCACTTCCACTTATGGTCCTATAGCTTAGGGAAATTAAAATCAAAAAGACACAGCCACTCCAAAGTTTGGGACGGCTCTGTTTACAAGAACCTCGTTTATGGTACAAGTTCAATATCACAGAAAGCGAAAAATGGATAAAGAAGTTGTGGTACTTACGTACAATGCAATATCACTCAGCAATGAAATCTATGTCATCAGGCCCGTACCAGCATAATGAGTGGATTCAGGTACGATGATTCTAAGTGAAATAAGTCACACAGAAAAAGAAACATCATAAGATATCACCAATACACGGAATGTAAACTTGGCTACACAGGAACTGAATTACAAAACAGAACAGGGTCTCAAATGTAGAAAACCAACTTATGCTTGCTTAAGGGGAAAGGTGAGTTGGGGTGCTGCATGAAACCAGAGATTGAAATTAGCACAGATACCGTTCCATAAGCCAAATATGCAATAGACAAGAGCTACTCCTTGCTGAACGAAGTGGACTCAACACCCCATATTAAACGCCTAAGAATATACCTGACTAGAAATAATCTTAAAACCTACGGATTTATATGTCTCCGAAAGAGAATCAAGCGTGTGTACAGCGGCATAAACGCAGCAGTGATAGGATTGGTGAGGTTCGGTGAGCAAATGCAGACCCTTTAAAGTCATATTGCATGGTACCCATTCCATGGGTCTCAACTCTCCAGGTTTAAGGGATTCTTCCTTCAGCTAAAACATGCATGTGGAACCCAGAATATGATCCACTGTGTGATCGGGAAACGTGTTCAAATGTGTCTCGTTTTCGTCCCATGGTACTCGGGTGCAACATTCCAGATGCTTTACTAACACTCTCCCCACTTGGAGAGTCAGTGCCTTTAACCTCCTGTTTGGACCAGTTTGCAATTTCTGTGGAAAATGAACAGGAATAGGGAGAACCAATGAGAGACTAGCTGGAGGCGTCTGGACAGGCAAATTTAACTCTCATTTCCCACCAGGAAGAGGAATTAACCAAAGTCTCAGCGTGCCATGCCGGAAACACTCTAGGGCCAGAAGCAATCCTGCGGTGTTGCGGCCAGCTCACAAGAAAGCGAGTTGAAGAAAGGAGCTCAGGGGCACTGTAATTCACAAACCTGCAGTTAAAAATGACAGCTATCGTCCAAAAATATATTGAAGGAAGACTGCCAAGAGGACTTGAAAGCGGGGCAGAATTGCAGGAAACCGATTTCAGGAGGTACACTGGAATTGCATGTAAAGCATAGGAAAAGAGGCAGAACGTGCACAATGATGCACTTGGCCAAAAAGGGCGTATGCGTTTTTTCCTGAATATATTCAGGAAAAAACGCATACGCCCTTTTTGGCCAACCAAGCAAGCTTGCAAAGGAAATCTGCACTACAATGAAGTCTCACTGCCCCCCGGTCAAGAGGGCCATCTGAAAAAAGTGTAAAATCCAGAAAGGCAGGACAGGCCATGGAGAACTGGGAGCCTTGTTATGCTGGTGGGCGGGATGTAAATTGCCAACAGCCACTCTGGAGAAGTGTATGGTGTTTCCTGAAACATCTAAAAAACAAAGCAACAGAGCCTAGGGCACTTCCACTTATGGTCCTATAGCTTAGGGAAATTAAAATCAAAAAGACACAGCCACTCCAAAGTTTGGGACGGCTCTGTTTACAAGAACCTCATTTACGGTACAAGTTCAATATCACAGAAAGCAAAAAATGGATAAAGAAGTTGTGGTACTTACGTACAATGCAATATCACTCAGCAATGAAATCTATGTCATCAGGCCCGTACCAGCATAATGAGTGGATGCAGGTATGATGAGTCTAAGTGAAATAAGTCACACAGAAAAAGAAACATCATAAGATATCACTACTACACGGAATGTAAACTTGGCTACACAGGAACTGAATTACAAAACAGAACAGGGTCTCAAATGTAGAAAACCAACTTATGCTTGCTTAAGGGAAAGGTGAGTTGGGGTGCTGCATGAAACCAGAGATTGAAATTAGCACAGATACCGTTCCATAAGCCAAATATGCAATAGACAAGAGCTACTCCTTGCTGAACGAAGTGGACTCAACACCCCATATTAAACGCCTAAGAATATACCTGACTAGAAATAATCTTAAAACCTACGGATTTATATGTCTCCGAAAGAGAATCAAGCGTGTGTACAGCGGCATAAACGCAGCAGTGATAGGATTGGTGAGGTTCGGTGAGCAAATGCAGACCCTTTGAAGTCATATTGCATGGTACCCATTCCATGGGTCTCAACTCTCCAGGTTTAAGGGATTCTTCCTT
The DNA here is from genome assembly GCF_964270905.1 of Leucopleurus acutus. NCBI lineage: Eukaryota > Metazoa > Chordata > Mammalia > Artiodactyla > Delphinidae > Leucopleurus > Leucopleurus acutus. The sequence continues at coordinate 117,756,546 of NC_139142.1, read as the reverse complement.
CAGCTAAAACATGCATGTGGAACCCAGAGTATGATCCACCGTGTGATCGGGAAACGTGTTCAAATGTGTCTCGTTTTCGTCCCCTGGTACTCGGGTGCAACATTCCAGATGCTTTACTAACACTCTCCCCACTTGGAGAGTCAGTGCCTTTAACCTCCTGTTTGGCCCAGTTTGTAATTTCTGTGGAAAATGAACAGGAATAGGGAGAACGAAAGAGAGACTAGCTGGAGGTGTCTGGACGGGCAAATTTAACTCTCATTTCCCACCAGGAAGAGGAATTAACCAAAGGTTCAGCGTGCCGTGCCGGATCCACACTAGGGCCTGAAGCAATCCTGCGGTGTTGCGGCCAGCTCACAAAAAAGCGAGTTGAAGAAAGGAGCTCAGGGGCACTGTAATTCACAAACCTGCAGAGTTATAAATGACAGCTATCGTCCAAAAATATATTGAAGTAAGGCTGCCAAGAGGACTTGAAAGTGGTGCAGAATTGCAGGAAACCGATTTCAGGAGGTAGACTGGAATTGCATGTAAAGCATAGGAAAAGAGGCAGAACGTCCACAACGATGCACTTGGCCAAAAAGGGCGTATGCGTTTTTTCCTGAATATATTCAGGAAAAAACGCATACGCCCTTTTTGGCCAACCAAGCAAGCTTGCAAAGGAAATCGGCACTACAATGAAGTCTCACTGCCGCCCAGTCAAAAGGGCCATCTGAAAAATGTGTAAAATCCAGAAAGGCAGGACAGGCCATGGAGAACTGGGAGCCTTGTTATGCTGATGGGTGGGATGTAAATTGCCAACAGCCACTCTGGAGAAGTGTATGGTGTTTCCTGAAACATCTAAAAAACAAAGCAACAGAGCCTAGGGCACTTCCACTTATGGTCCTATAGCTTAGGGAAATTAAAATCAAAAAGACACAGCCACCCCAAAGTTTGGGACGGCTCTGTTTACAAGAACCTCGTTTATGGTACAAGTTCAATATCACAGAAAGCGAAAAATGAATAAAGAAGTTGTGGTACTTACGTACAATGCAATATCACTCAGCAATGAAATCTATGTCATCAGGCCCGTAGCAGCATAATGAGTGGATTCAGGTACGATGATTCTAAGTGAAATAAGTCATACAGAAAAAGAAACATCATAAGATATCACCAATACACGGAATGTAAACTTGGCTACACAGGAACTGAATTACAAAACAGAACAGGTTCTCAAATGTAGAAAACCTACTTATGCTTGCTTAAGGGGAAAGGTGAGGTGGGGTGCTGCATGAAACCAGAGATTGAAATTAGCACAGATACCATTCCATAAGCCAAATATGCAATAGACAAGAGCTACTCCTTGCTGAACGAAGTGGACTCAACACCCCATATTAAACGCCTAAGAATATACCTGACTAGAAATAATCTTAAAACCTACGGATTTATATGTCTCCGAAAGAGAATCAAGCGTGTGTACAGCGGCATAAACGCAGCAGTGATAGGATTGGTGAGGTTCGGTGAGCAAATGCAGACCCTTTGAAGTCATATTGCATGGTACCCATTCCATGGGTCTCAACTCTCCAGGTTTAAGGGATTCTTCCTTCAGCTAAAACATGCATGTGGAACCCAGAGTATGATCCACCGTGTGATCGGGAAACGTGTTCAAATGTGTCTCGTTTTCGTCCCCTGGTACTCGGGTGCAACATTCCAGATGCTTTACTAACACTCTCCCCACTTGGAGAGTCAGTGCCTTTAACCTCCTGTTTGGCCCAGTTTGTAATTTCTGTGGAAAATGTACAGCAATAGGGAGAAACAATGAGAAACTAGCTGGAGGTGTCTGGACGGGCAAATTTAACTCTCATTTCCCACCAGAAAGAGGAATTAACCAAAGGCTCAGCATGCCGTGCCGGAACCACACTAGGGCCTGAAGCAATCCTGCGGTGTTGCAGCCAGCTCACAAGAAAGCGAGTTGAAGAAAGGAGCTCAGGGACACTGTAATTCACAAACCTGCAGAGTTATAAATGACAGCTATCTTCCAAAAATATATTGAAGTAAGGCTGCCAAGAGGACTTGAAAGCGGGGCAGAATTGCAGGAAACCGATTTCAGGAGGTAGACGGGAATTGCATGTAAAGCATAGGAAAAGAGGCAGAACGTGCACAATGATGCACTTGGCCAAAAAGGGCGTATGCGTTTTTTCCTGAATATATTCAGGAAAAAACGCATACGCCCTTTTTGGCCAACCAAGCAAGCTTGCAAAGGAAATCTGCACTACAATGAAGTCTCACTGCTCCCCGGTCAAAAGGCTTTCTGAAAAAAGTGTAAAATCCAGAAAGGCAGGACAGGCCATGGAGAACTGGGAGCCTTGTTCTTCTGATGGGCGGGATGTAAATTGCCAACAGCCACTCTGGAGAAGTGTATGGTTTTCCTGAAACATCCAAAAAACAAAGCAACAGGGCCTAGGGCACTTCCACTTATGGTCCTATAGCTTAGGGAATTAAAATCAAAAAGACACAGCCACCCCAAAGCTTGGGACGTCTCTGTTTACAAGAACCTCGTTTACGGTACAAGTTCAATATCACAGAAAGCAAAAAATGGATAAAGAAGTTGTGGTACTTACGTACAATGCAATATCACTCAGCAATGAAATCTATGTCATCAGGCCCGTAGCAGCATAATGAGTGGATTCAGGTACGATGATTCTAAATGAAATAAGTCACACAGAAAAAGAAACATCATAAGATATCACTACTACACGGAATGTAAACTTGGCTACACAGGAACTGAATTACAAAACAGAACAGGGTGTCAAATGTAGAAAACCAACTTATGCTTGCTTAAGGGGAAAGGTGAGTTGGGGTGCTGCATAAAACCAGAGATTGAAATTAGCACAGATACCGTTCCATAAGCCAAATATGTAATAGACAAGAGCTACTCCTTGCTCAACGCAGTGGACTCAACACCCCATATTAAACGCCTAAGAATATACCTGACTAGAAATAATCTTAAAACCTACGCATTTATATGTCTCCGAAAGAGGATCAAGCGTGTGTACAGCGGCATAAACGCAGCAGTGATAGGATTTGTGAGGTTTGGTGAGCAAATGCAGACCCTTTGAAGTCATACTGCATGGTACCCATTCCATGGGTCTCAACTCTCCAGGTTTAAGGGATTCTTCCTTCAGCTGAAACATGCATGTGGAACACAGAGTATGATCCACCGTGTGATCAGGAAACGTGTTCAAATGTGTCTCAGTTTTCGTCCCCTGGTACTCGGGTGCAACATTCAAGACGCTTTACTAACACTCTCCCCACTTGGAGAGTCAGTGTCTTTAAACTCCTGTTTGGCCCAGTTTGCAATATCTGCGCAAAATGTACAGGAATAGGGAGAACCAATGAGAAACTAGCTGGAGGTGTCTGGACGGGCAAATTTAACTCTCATTTCCCACCAGGAAGAGGAATTAACCAAAGGCTCAGAATGCCGTGCCGGAACCACACTAGGGCCTGAAGCAATCCTGCGGTGTTGCGGCCAGCTCACAAGAAAGCGAGTTGAAGAAAGGAGCTCAGGGGCACTGTAATTCACAAACCTGCAGAGTTATAAATGACAGCTATCGTCCAAAAATATATTGAAGTAAGGCTGCCAAGAGGACTTGAAAGTGGTGCAGAATTTCATGAAACCGATTTCAGGAGGTAGACTGGAATTGCATGTAAAGCATAGGAAAAGAGGCAGAACATCCACAAGGATGCACTTGGCCAAAAAGGGCGTATGCGTTTTTTCCTGAATATATTCAGGAAAAAACGCATACGCCCTTTTTGGCCAACCAAGAAAGCTTGCAAAGGAAATCTGCACTACAATGAAGTCTCACTGCCGCCCAGTCAAAAGGGCCATCTGAAAAATGTGTAAAATCCAGAAAGGCAGGACAGGCCATGGAGAACTGGGAGCCTTGTTATGCTGATGGGCGGGATGTAAATTGCCAAAAGCCACTCTGGAGAAATGTATGGTGTTTCCTGAAACATCTAAAAAACAAAGCAACAGAGCCTAGGGCACTTCCACTTATGGTCCTATAGCTTAGGGAAATTAAAATCAAAAAGACACAGCCACTCCAAAGTTTGGGACGGCTCTGTTTACAAGAACCTCGTTTATGGTACAAGTTCAATATCACAGAAAGCGAAAAATGGATAAAGAAGTTGTGGTACTTACGTACAATGCAATATCACTCAGCAATGAAATCTATGTCATCAGGCCCGTACCAGCATAATGAGTGGATTCAGGTACGATGATTCTAAGTGAAATAAGTCACACAGAAAAAGAAACATCATAAGATATCACCAATACACGGAATGTAAACTTGGCTACACAGGAACTGAATTACAAAACAGAACAGGGTCTCAAATGTAGAAAACCAACTTATGCTTGCTTAAGGGGAAAGGTGAGTTGGGGTGCTGCATGAAACCAGAGATTGAAATTAGCACAGATACCGTTCCATAAGCCAAATATGCAATAGACAAGAGCTACTCCTTGCTGAACGAAGTGGACTCAACACCCCATATTAAACGCCTAAGAATATACCTGACTAGAAATAATCTTAAAACCTACGGATTTATATGTCTCCGAAAGAGAATCAAGCGTGTGTACAGCGGCATAAACGCAGCAGTGATAGGATTGGTGAGGTTCGGTGAGCAAATGCAGACCCTTTAAAGTCATATTGCATGGTACCCATTCCATGGGTCTCAACTCTCCAGGTTTAAGGGATTCTTCCTTCAGCTAAAACATGCATGTGGAACCCAGAATATGATCCACTGTGTGATCGGGAAACGTGTTCAAATGTGTCTCGTTTTCGTCCCATGGTACTCGGGTGCAACATTCCAGATGCTTTACTAACACTCTCCCCACTTGGAGAGTCAGTGCCTTTAACCTCCTGTTTGGACCAGTTTGCAATTTCTGTGGAAAATGAACAGGAATAGGGAGAACCAATGAGAGACTAGCTGGAGGCGTCTGGACAGGCAAATTTAACTCTCATTTCCCACCAGGAAGAGGAATTAACCAAAGTCTCAGCGTGCCATGCCGGAAACACTCTAGGGCCAGAAGCAATCCTGCGGTGTTGCGGCCAGCTCACAAGAAAGCGAGTTGAAGAAAGGAGCTCAGGGGCACTGTAATTCACAAACCTGCAGTTAAAAATGACAGCTATCGTCCAAAAATATATTGAAGGAAGACTGCCAAGAGGACTTGAAAGCGGGGCAGAATTGCAGGAAACCGATTTCAGGAGGTACACTGGAATTGCATGTAAAGCATAGGAAAAGAGGCAGAACGTGCACAATGATGCACTTGGCCAAAAAGGGCGTATGCGTTTTTTCCTGAATATATTCAGGAAAAAACGCATACGCCCTTTTTGGCCAACCAAGCAAGCTTGCAAAGGAAATCTGCACTACAATGAAGTCTCACTGCCCCCCGGTCAAGAGGGCCATCTGAAAAAAGTGTAAAATCCAGAAAGGCAGGACAGGCCATGGAGAACTGGGAGCCTTGTTATGCTGGTGGGCGGGATGTAAATTGCCAACAGCCACTCTGGAGAAGTGTATGGTGTTTCCTGAAACATCTAAAAAACAAAGCAACAGAGCCTAGGGCACTTCCACTTATGGTCCTATAGCTTAGGGAAATTAAAATCAAAAAGACACAGCCACTCCAAAGTTTGGGACGGCTCTGTTTACAAGAACCTCATTTACGGTACAAGTTCAATATCACAGAAAGCAAAAAATGGATAAAGAAGTTGTGGTACTTACGTACAATGCAATATCACTCAGCAATGAAATCTATGTCATCAGGCCCGTAGCAGCATAATGAGTGGATGCAGGTATGATGAGTCTAAGTGAAATAAGTCACACAGAAAAAGAAACATCATAAGATATCACTACTACACGGAATGTAAACTTGGCTACACAGGAACTGAATTACAAAACAGAACAGGGTCTCAAATGTAGAAAACCAACTTATGCTTGCTTAAGGGAAAGGTGAGTTGGGGTGCTGCATGAAACCAGAGATTGAAATTAGCACAGATACCGTTCCATAAGCCAAATATGCAATAGACAAGAGCTACTCCTTGCTGAACGAAGTGGACTCAACACCCCATATTAAACGCCTAAGAATATACCTGACTAGAAATAATCTTAAAACCTACGGATTTATATGTCTCCGAAAGAGAATCAAGCGTGTGTACAGCGGCATAAACGCAGCAGTGATAGGATTGGTGAGGTTCGGTGAGCAAATGCAGACCCTTTGAAGTCATATTGCATGGTACCCATTCCATGGGTCTCAACTCTCCAGGTTTAAGGGATTCTTCCTTCAGCTAAAACATGCATGTGGAACCCAGAGTATGATCCACCGTGTGATCGGGAAACGTGTTCAAATGTGTCTCGTTTTCGTCCCCTGGTACTCGGGTGCAACATTCCAGATGCTTTACTAACACTCTCCCCACTTGGAGAGTCAGTGCCTTTAACCTCCTGTTTGGCCCAGTTTGTAATTTCTGTGGAAAATGAACAGGAATAGGGAGAACGAAAGAGAGACTAGCTGGAGGTGTCTGGACGGGCAAATTTAACTCTCATTTCCCACCAGGAAGAGGAATTAACCAAAGGTTCAGCGTGCCGTGCCGGATCCACACTAGGGCCTGAAGCAATCCTGCGGTGTTGCGGCCAGCTCACAAAAAAGCGAGTTGAAGAAAGGAGCTCAGGGGCACTGTAATTCACAAACCTGCAGAGTTATAAATGACAGCTATCGTCCAAAAATATATTGAAGTAAGGCTGCCAAGAGGACTTGAAAGTGGTGCAGAATTGCAGGAAACCGATTTCAGGAGGTAGACTGGAATTGCATGTAAAGCATAGGAAAAGAGGCAGAACGTCCACAACGATGCACTTGGCCAAAAAGGGCGTATGCGTTTTTTCCTGAATATATTCAGGAAAAAACGCATACGCCCTTTTTGGCCAACCAAGCAAGCTTGCAAAGGAAATCGGCACTACAATGAAGTCTCACTGCCGCCCAGTCAAAAGGGCCATCTGAAAAATGTGTAAAATCCAGAAAGGCAGGACAGGCCATGGAGAACTGGGAGCCTTGTTATGCTGATGGGTGGGATGTAAATTGCCAACAGCCACTCTGGAGAAGTGTATGGTGTTTCCTGAAACATCTAAAAAACAAAGCAACAGAGCCTAGGGCACTTCCACTTATGGTCCTATAGCTTAGGGAAATTAAAATCAAAAAGACACAGCCACCCCAAAGTTTGGGACGGCTCTGTTTACAAGAACCTCGTTTATGGTACAAGTTCAATATCACAGAAAGCGAAAAATGAATAAAGAAGTTGTGGTACTTACGTACAATGCAATATCACTCAGCAATGAAATCTATGTCATCAGGCCCGTAGCAGCATAATGAGTGGATTCAGGTACGATGATTCTAAGTGAAATAAGTCATACAGAAAAAGAAACATCATAAGATATCACCAATACACGGAATGTAAACTTGGCTACACAGGAACTGAATTACAAAACAGAACAGGTTCTCAAATGTAGAAAACCTACTTATGCTTGCTTAAGGGGAAAGGTGAGGTGGGGTGCTGCATGAAACCAGAGATTGAAATTAGCACAGATACCATTCCATAAGCCAAATATGCAATAGACAAGAGCTACTCCTTGCTGAACGAAGTGGACTCAACACCCCATATTAAACGCCTAAGAATATACCTGACTAGAAATAATCTTAAAACCTACGGATTTATATGTCTCCGAAAGAGAATCAAGCGTGTGTACAGCGGCATAAACGCAGCAGTGATAGGATTGGTGAGGTTCGGTGAGCAAATGCAGACCCTTTGAAGTCATATTGCATGGTACCCATTCCATGGGTCTCAACTCTCCAGGTTTAAGGGATTCTTCCTTCAGCTAAAACATGCATGTGGAACCCAGAGTATGATCCACCGTGTGATCGGGAAACGTGTTCAAATGTGTCTCGTTTTCGTCCCCTGGTACTCGGGTGCAACATTCCAGATGCTTTACTAACACTCTCCCCACTTGGAGAGTCAGTGCCTTTAACCTCCTGTTTGGCCCAGTTTGTAATTTCTGTGGAAAATGAACAGGAATAGGGAGAACGAAAGAGAGACTAGCTGGAGGTGTCTGGACGGGCAAATTTAACTCTCATTTCCCACCAGGAAGAGGAATTAACCAAAGGTTCAGCGTGCCGTGCCGGATCCACACTAGGGCCTGAAGCAATCCTGCGGTGTTGCGGCCAGCTCACAAAAAAGCGAGTTGAAGAAAGGAGCTCAGGGGCACTGTAATTCACAAACCTGCAGAGTTATAAATGACAGCTATCGTCCAAAAATATATTGAAGTAAGGCTGCCAAGAGGACTTGAAAGTGGTGCAGAATTGCAGGAAACCGATTTCAGGAGGTAGACTGGAATTGCATGTAAAGCATAGGAAAAGAGGCAGAACGTCCACAACGATGCACTTGGCCAAAAAGGGCGTATGCGTTTTTTCCTGAATATATTCAGGAAAAAACGCATACGCCCTTTTTGGCCAACCAAGCAAGCTTGCAAAGGAAATCGGCACTACAATGAAGTCTCACTGCCGCCCAGTCAAAAGGGCCATCTGAAAAATGTGTAAAATCCAGAAAGGCAGGACAGGCCATGGAGAACTGGGAGCCTTGTTATGCTGATGGGTGGGATGTAAATTGCCAACAGCCACTCTGGAGAAGTGTATGGTGTTTCCTGAAACATCTAAAAAACAAAGCAACAGAGCCTAGGGCACTTCCACTTATGGTCCTATAGCTTAGGGAAATTAAAATCAAAAAGACACAGCCACCCCAAAGTTTGGGACGGCTCTGTTTACAAGAACCTCGTTTATGGTACAAGTTCAATATCACAGAAAGCGAAAAATGAATAAAGAAGTTGTGGTACTTACGTACAATGCAATATCACTCAGCAATGAAATCTATGTCATCAGGCCCGTAGCAGCATAATGAGTGGATTCAGGTACGATGATTCTAAGTGAAATAAGTCATACAGAAAAAGAAACATCATAAGATATCACCAATACACGGAATGTAAACTTGGCTACACAGGAACTGAATTACAAAACAGAACAGGTTCTCAAATGTAGAAAACCTACTTATGCTTGCTTAAGGGGAAAGGTGAGGTGGGGTGCTGCATGAAACCAGAGATTGAAATTAGCACAGATACCATTCCATAAGCCAAATATGCAATAGACAAGAGCTACTCCTTGCTGAACGAAGTGGACTCAACACCCCATATTAAACGCCTAAGAATATACCTGACTAGAAATAATCTTAAAACCTACGGATTTATATGTCTCCGAAAGAGAATCAAGCGTGTGTACAGCGGCATAAACGCAGCAGTGATAGGATTGGTGAGGTTCGGTGAGCAAATGCAGACCCTTTGAAGTCATATTGCATGGTACCCATTCCATGGGTCTCAACTCTCCAGGTTTAAGGGATTCTTCCTTCAGCTAAAACATGCATGTGGAACCCAGAGTATGATCCACCGTGTGATCGGGAAACGTGTTCAAATGTGTCTCGTTTTCGTCCCCTGGTACTCGGGTGCAACATTCCAGATGCTTTACTAACACTCTCCCCACTTGGAGAGTCAGTGCCTTTAACCTCCTGTTTGGCCCAGTTTGTAATTTCTGTGGAAAATGTACAGCAATAGGGAGAAACAATGAGAAACTAGCTGGAGGTGTCTGGACGGGCAAATTTAACTCTCATTTCCCACCAGAAAGAGGAATTAACCAAAGGCTCAGCATGCCGTGCCAGAACCACACTAGGGCCTGAAGCAATCCTGCGGTGTTGCGGCCAGCTCACAAGAAAGCGAGTTGAAGAAAGGAGCTCAGGGGCACTGTAATTCACAAACCTGCAGAGTTATAAATGACAGCTATCGTCCAAAAATATATTGAAGTAAGGCTGCCAAGAGGACTTGAAAGCGGGGCAGAATTGCAGGAAACCGATTTCAGGAGGTAGACGGGAATTGCATGTAAAGCATAGGAAAAGAGGCAGAACGTCCACAATGATGCACTTGGCCAAAAAGGGCGTATGCGTTTTTTCCTGAATATATTCAGGAAAAAACGCATACGCACTTTTTGGCCAACCAAGCAAGCTTGCAAAGGAAATCTGCACTACAATGAAGTCTCACTGCCCCCCGGTCAAGAGGGCCATCTGAAAAAAGTGTAAAATCCAGAAAGGCAGGACAGGCCATGGAGAACTGGGAGCCTTGTTATGCTGGTGGGCGGGATGTAAATTGCCAACAGCCACTCTGGAGAAGTGTATGGTGTTTCCTGAAACATCTAAAAAACAAAGCAACAGAGCCTAGGGCACTTCCACTTATGGTCCTATAGCTTAGGGAAATTAAAATCAAAAAGACACAGCCACCCCAAAGTTTGGGACGGCTCTGTTTACAAGAACCTCGTTTACGGTACAAGTTCAATATCACAGAAAGCAAAAAATGGATAAAGAAGTTGTGGTACTTACGTACAATGCAATATCACTCAGCAATGAAATCTATGTCATCAGGCCCGTAGCAGCATAATGAGTGGATTCAGGTACGATGATTCTAAGTGAAATAAGTCACACAGAAAAAGAAACATCATAAGATATCACTACTACACGGAATGTAAACTTGGCTACACAGGAACTGAATTACAAAACAGAACAGGGTCTCAAATGTAGAAAACCAACTTATGCTTGCTTAAGGGAAAGGTGAGTTGGGGTGCTGCATGAAACCAGAGATTGAAATTAGCACAGATACCGTTCCATAAGCCAAATATGCAATAGACAAGAGCTACTCCTTGCTGAACGAAGTGGACTCAACACCCCATATTAAACGCCTAAGAATATACCTGACTAGAAATAATCTTAAAACCTACGGATTTATATGTCTCCGAAAGAGAATCAAGCGTGTGTACAGCGGCATAAACGCAGCAGTGATAGGATTGGTGAGGTTCGGTGAGCAAATGCAGACCCTTTGAAGTCATATTGCATGGTACCCATTCCATGGGTCTCAACTCTCCAGGTTTAAGGGATTCTTACTTCAGCTAAAACATGCATGTGGAACCCAGAGTATGATCCACCGTGTGATCGGGAAACGTGTTCAAATGTGTCTCGTTTTCGTCCCCTGGTACTCGGGTGCAACATTCCAGATGCTTTACTAACACTCTCCCCACTTGGAGAGTCAGTGCCTTTAAACTCCTGTTTGGCCCAGTTTGTAATTTCTGTGGAAAATGAACAGGAATAGGGAGAACGAATGAGAGACTAGCTGGAGGTGTCTGGACGGGCAAATTTAACTCTCATTTCCCACCAGGAAGAGGAATTAACCAAAGGCTCAGCATGCCGTGCCGGAACTACACTAGGGCCTGAAGCAATCCTGCGGTGTTGCGGCCAGCTCACGAGAAAGCGAGTTGAAGAAAGGAGCTCAGGGGCACTGTAATTCACAAACCTGCAGAGTTATAAATGACAGCTATCGTCCAAAAATATATTGAAGTAAGGCTGCCAAGAGGACTTGAAAGCGGGGCAGAATTGCAGGAAATCGATTTCAGGAGGTACACTGGAATTGCATGTAAAGCATAGGAAAAGAGGCAGAACGTCCACAATGATGCACTTGGCCAAAAAGTGCGTATGCGTTTTTTCCTGAATATATTCAGGAAAAAACGCATACGCCCTTTTTGGCCAACCAAGCAAGCTTGCAAAGGATATCTGCACTACAATGAAGTCTCACTGCCCCCCGGTCAAAAGGGCCATCTGAAAAAAGTGCAATATCCAGAAAGGCAGGACAGGCCATGGAGAACTGGGAGCCTTGTTATGCTGATGGGCGGGATGTAAATTGCCAACAGCCACTCTGGAGAAGTGTATGGTGTTTCCTGAAACATCTAAAAAACAAAGCAACAGAGCCTAGGGCACTTCCACTTATGGTCCTATAGCTTAGGGAAATTAAAATCAAAAAGACACAGCCTCCCCAAACTTTGGGACGGCTCTGTTTACAAGAACCTCGTTTACGGTACAAGTTCAATATCACAGAAAGCGAAAAATGGATATAGAAGTTGTGGTACTTACGTACAATGCAATATCACTCAGCAATGAAATCTATGTCATCAGGCCCGTAGCAGCATAATGAGTGGATTCAGGTATGATGATTCTAAGTGAAATAAGTCACACAGAAAAAGAAACATCATAAGATATCACTACTACACGGAATGTAAACTTGGCTACACAGGAACTGAATTACAAAACAGAACAGGGTCTCAAATGTAGAAAACCAACTTATGCTTGCTTAAGGGAAAGGTGAGTTGGGGTGCTGCATGAAACCAGAGATTGAAATTAGCACAGATACCGTTCCATAAGCCAAATATGCAATAGACAAGAGCTACTCCTTGCTGAACGAAGTGGACTCAACACCCCATATTAAACGCCTAAGAATATACCTGACTAGAAATAATCTTAAAACCTACGGATTTATATGTCTCCGAAAGAGAATCAAGCGTGTGTACAGCGGTATAAACGCAGCAGTGATAGGATTGGTGAGGTTCGGTGAGCAAATGCAGACCCTTTGAAGTCATATTGCATGGTACCCATTCCATGGGTCTCAACTCTCCAGGTTTAAGGGATTCTTCCTATAGCTAAAACATGCATGTGGAACCCAGAGTATGATCCACCGTGTGATCGGGAAACGTGTTCAAATGTGTCTCGTTTTCGTCCCCTGGTACTCGGGTGCAACATTCCAGATGCTTTACTAACACTCTCCCCACTTGGAGAGTCAGTGCCTTTAACCTCCTGTTTGGCCCAGTTTGTAATTTCTGTGGAAAATGAACAGGAATAGGGAGAACGAATGAGAGACTAGCTGGAGGTGTCTGGACGGGCAAATTTAACTCTCATTTCCCACCAGGAAGAGGAATTAACCAAAGGCTCAGCATGCCGTGCCGGAACTACACTAGGGCCTGAAGCAATCCTGCGGTGTTGCGGCCAGCTCACAAGAAAGCGAGTTGAAGAAAGGAGCTCAGGGGCACTGTAATTCACAAACCTGCAGAGTTATAAATGACAGCTATCGTCCAAAAATATATTGAAGTAAGGCTGCCAAGAGGACTTGAAAGCGGGGCAGAATTGCAGGAAATCGATTTCAGGAGGTACACTGGAATTGCATGTAAAGCATAGGAAAAGAGGCAGAACGTCCACAATGATGCACTTGGCCAAAAAGTGCGTATGCGTTTTTTCCTGAATATATTCAGGAAAAAACGCATACGCCCTTTTTGGCCAACCAAGCAAGCTTGCAAAGGATATCTGCACTACAATGAAGTCTCACTGCCCCCCGGTCAAAAGGGCCATCTGAAAAAAGTGTAATATCCAGAAAGGCAGGACAGGCCATGGAGAACTGGGAGCCTTGTTATGCTGATGGGCGGGATGTAAATTGCCAACAGCCACTCTGGAGAAGTGTATGGTGTTTCCTGAAACATCTAAAAAACAAAGCAACAGAGCCTAGGGCACTTCCACTTATGGTCCTATAGCTTAGGGAAATTAAAATCAAAAAGACACAGCCTCCCCAAACTTTGGGACGGCTCTGTTTACAAGAACCTCGTTTACGGTACAAGTTCAATATCACAGAAAGCGAAAAATGGATATAGAAGTTGTGGTACTTACGTACAATGCAATATCACTCAGCAATGAAATCTATGTCATCAGGCCCGTAGCAGCATAATGAGTGGATTCAGGTATGATGATTCTAAGTGAAATAAGTCACACAGAAAAAGAAACATCATAAGATATCACTACTACACGGAATGTAAACTTGGCTACACAGGAACTGAATTACAAAACAGAACAGGGTCTCAAATGTAGAAAACCAACTTATGCTTGCTTGAGGGGAAAGGTGAGTTGGGGTGCTGCATGAAACCAGAGATTGAAATTAGCACAGATACCGTTCCATAAGCCAAATATGTAATAGACAAGAGCTACTCCTTGCTCAACGAAGTGGACTCAACACCCCATATTAAACGCCTAAGAATATACCTGACTAGTAAGAATATTAAAACCTACGGATTTATATGTCTCCGAAAGAGAATCAAGCGTGTGTACAGCGGCATAAACGCAGCAGTGATAGGATTGGTGAGGTTCGGTGAGCAAATGCAGACCCTTTGAAGTCATATTGCATGGTACCCAATCCATGGGTCTCAACTCTCCAAGTTTAAGGGATTCTTCCTTCAGCTAAAACATGCATGTGGAACACAGAGTATGATCCACCGTGTGATCAGGAAACGTGTTCAAATGTGTCTCAGTTTTCGTCCCCTGGTACTCGGGTGCAACACTCCAGACGCTTTACTAACACTCTCCCCACTTGGAGAGTCAGTGCCTTTAACCTCCTGTATGTCCCAGTCTGCAATTTCTGCGGAAAATGTACAGGAATAGGGAGAACCAATGAGAAACTAGCTGGAGGTGTCTGGACGGGCAAATTTAACTCTCATTTCCCACCAGGAAGAGGAATTAACCAAAGGCTCAGCGTGCCGTGCCGGAACTACACTAGGGCCTGAAGCAATCCTGCGGTGTTGCGGCCAGCTCACAAGAAAACGAGTTGAAGAAACGAGCTCAGGGGCACTGTAATTCACAAACCTGCAGAGTTATAAATGACAGCTATCATCCAAAAATATATTGAAGTAAGGCTGCCAAGAGGACTTGAAAGCGGGGCAGAATTGCAGGAAACCGATTTCAGGAGGTAGACGGGAATTGCATGTAAAGCATAGGAAAAGAGGCAGAACGTCCACAATGATGCACTTGGCCAAAAAGGGCGTATGCGTTCTTTCCTGAATATATTCAGGAAAAAACGCATACGCCCTTTTTGGCCAACCAAGCAAGCTTGCAAAGGAAATCTGCACTACAATGAAGTCTCACTGCCCCCCGTTCAAGAGGGCCATCTGAAAAAAGTGTAAAATCCAGAAAGGCAGGACAGGCCATGGAGAACTGGGAGCCTTGTTATGCTGGTGGGCGGGATGTAAATTGCCAACAGCCACTCTGGAGAAGTGTATGGTGTTTCCTGAAACATCTAAAAAACAAAGCAACAGAGCCTAGGGCACTTCCACTTATGGTCCTATAGCTTAGGGAAATTAAAATCAAAAAGACACAGCCACCCCAAAGTTTGGGACGGCTCTGTTTACAAGAACCTCGTTTACGGTACAAGTTCAATATCACAGAAAGCAAAAAATGGATAAAGAAGTTGTGGTACTTACGTACAATGCAATATCACTCAGCAATGAAATCTATGTCATCAGGCCCGTAGCAGCATAATGAGTGGATGCAGGTATGATGAGTCTAAGTGAAATAAGTCACACAGAAAAAGAAACATCATAAGATATCACTACTACACGGAATGTAAACTTGGCTACACAGGAACTGAATTACAAAACAGAACAGGGTCTCAAATGTAGAAAACCAACTTATGCTTGCTTAAGGGAAAGGTGAGTTGGGGTGCTGCATGAAACCAGAGATTGAAATTAGCACAGATACCGTTCCATAAGCCAAATATGCAATAGACAAGAGCTACTCCTTGCTGAACGAAGTGGACTCAACACCCCATATTAAACGCCTAAGAATATACCTGACTAGAAATAATCTTAAAACCTACGGATTTATATGTCTCCGAAAGAGAATCAAGCGTGTGTACAGCGGCATAAACGCAGCAGTGATAGGATTGGTGAGGTTCGGTGAGCAAATGCAGACCCTTTGAAGTCATATTGCATGGTACCCATGCCATGGGTCTCAACTCTCCAGGTTTAAGGGATTCTTCCTTCAGCTAAAACATGCATGTGGAACCCAGAGTATGATCCACTGTGTGATCGGGAAACGTGTTCAAATGTGTCTCAGTTTTCCTCCCCTGTTACTCGGGTGCAACATTCAAGACGCTTTACTGACACTCTCCCCACTTGGAGAGTCAGTGCCTTTAACCTCCTGTTTGGCCCAGTTTGCAAATTCTGTGGAAAATGAACAGGAATAGGGAGAACCAATGAGAGACTAGGTGGAGGTGTCCGGACGGGCAAATTTAACTCTCATTTCCCACCAGGAAGAGGAATTAACCAAAGGCTCAGCGTGCCATGCCGAAACCACACTAGGGCCAGAAGCAATCCTGCGGTGTTGCGGCCAGCTCACAAGAAAGCGAGTTGAAGAAAGGAGCTCAGGGGCACTGTAATTCACAAACCTGCAGAGTTATAAATGATAGCTATTTTCCAAAAATATATTGAAGTAAGGCTGCCAAGAGGACTTGAAAGCGGGGCAGAATTGCAGGAAACCGATTTCAGGAAGTAGACTGGAATTGCATGTAAAGCATAGGAAAAGAGGCAGAATGTCCACAATGATAAACTTGGCCAAAAAGGGCGTATGCGTTTTTTCCTGAATATATTCAGGAAAAAACGCATACGCACTTTTTGGCCAACCAAGCAAGCTTGCAAAGGAAATCTGCACTACAATGAAGTCTCACTGCCCCCCGGTCAAAAGGGCCATCTGAAAAAAGTGTAAAATCCAGAAAGGCAGGACAGGCCATGGAGAACTGGGAGACTTATTATGCTGATGGGCGGGATGTAAATTGCCAACAGCCACTCTGGAGAAGTGTATGGTGTTTCCTGAAACATCCAAAAAACAAACCAACAGAGCCTAGGGCACTTCCACTTATGGTCCTAGAGCTTAGGGAAATTAAAATCAAAAAGACACAGCCACCCCAAAGTTTGGGACGGCTCTGTTTACAAGAACCTCGTTTACCATACAAGTTCAATATCACAGAAAGCGAAAAATGGATAAAGATTTTGTGGTACTTACGTACAATGCAATATCACTCAGCAATGAAATCTATGTCATCAGGCCCGTAGCAGCATAAGGAGTGGATTCAGTTACGATGATTCTAAGTGAAATATGTCACACAGAAAAAGAAACATCATAAGATATCACTAATACACGGAATGTAAACTTGGCTACACAGGAACTGAATTACAAAACAGAACAGGGTGTCAAATGTAGAAAACCAACTTATGCTTGCTTAAGGGGAAAGGTGAGTTGGGGTGCTGCATAAAACAAGAGATTGAAATTAGCACAGATACCGTTCCATAAGCCAAATATGTAATAGACAAAAGCTACTCCTTCTTCAACGAAGTGGACTCAACACCCCATATTAAACGCCTAAGAATATACCTGACTAGTAAGAATCTTAAAACCTATGGATTTATATGTTTCCGAAAGAGAATTAAGCGTGTGTACAGCGGCAAAAACGCAGCAGTGATAGGATTGGTGAGGTTCGGTGAGCAAATGCAGACCCTTTGAAGTCATATTGCATGGTACCCATTCCATGGGTCTCACTCTCCAGGATTAAGGGATTCTTCCTTCAGCTAAAACATGCATGTGGACCCCAGAGTATGATCCACCGTGTGATTGGGAAACGTGTTCAAATGTGTCTCAGTTTTCGTCCCCTGGTACTCGGGTGCAACATTCCAGACGCTTTACTAACACTCTCCCCACTTGGAGAGTCAGTGCCTTTAACCTCCTGTTTGGCCCAGTTTGCAATTTCTGTGGAAAATGAACAGGAATAGGGTGAACCAATGAGAGACTAGGTGGAGGTGTCTCGACGGGCAAATTTAACTCTCATTTCCCACCAGGAAGAGGAATTAACCAAAGGCTCAGCGTGCCATGCCGGAACCACACTAGGGCCAGAAGCAATCCTGCGGTGTTGCGGCCAGCTCACAAGAAAGCGAGTTGAAGAAAGGAGCTCAGCGGCACTGTAATTCACAAACCTGCAGAGTTATAAATGACAGCTATCTTCCAAAAATATATTGAAGTAAGGCTGCCAAGAGGACTTGAAAGCGGGGCAGAATTGCAGGAAACCGATTTCAGGAGGTAGACTGGAATTGCATGTAATGCATAGGAAAAGAGGCAGAATGTCCACAATGATACACTTGGCCAAAAAGGGCGTATGCATTTTTTCCTGAATATATTCAGGAAAAAACGCATACGCCCTTTTTGGCCAACCAAGCAAGCTTGCAAAGGAAATCTGCACTACAATGAAGTCTCACTGCCACCCGGTCAAAAGGGCCATCTGAAAAAAGTGTAAAATCCAGAAAGGAAGGACAGGCCATGGAGAACTGGGAGCCTTATTATGCTGATGGGCGGGATGTAAATTGCCAACAGCCACTTTGGAGAAGTGTATGGTGTTTCCTGAAACATCCAAAAAACAAATCAACAGAGCCTAGGGCACTTCCACTTATGGTCCTATAGCTTAGGGAAATTAAAATCAAAAAGACACAGCCACCCCAAAATTTGGGACGGCTCTGTTTACAAGAACCTCGTTTACCATACAATTTCAATATCACAGAAAGCGAAAAATGGATAAAGAAATTGTGGTACTTACGTACAATGCAATATCACTCAGCAATGAAATCTATGTCATCAGGCCCGTAGCAGCATAATGAGTGGATTAAGGTACGATGATTCTAAGTGAAATAAGTCACACAGAAAAAGAAACATCATAAGATATCACTAATACACGGAATGTAAACTTGGCTATACAGGATCTGAATTACAAAACAGAACAGGGTGTCAAATGTAGAAAACCAACTTATGATTGCTTAAGGGGAAAGGTGAGTTGGGGTGCTGCATAAAACCACAGATTGAAATTAGCACAGATACCGTTCCATAAGCCAAATATGTAATAGACAAGAGCTATTCCTTGCTCAACGAAGGGGACTCAACACCCCATATTAAACACCTAAGAATATACCTGACTAGTGAGAATCTTAAAACCTATGGATTTATATGTCTCCGAAAGAGAATCAAGCGTGTGTACAGCGGCATAAACGCAGCAGTGATAGGATTGGTGAAGTTCAGTGAGCAAATGCAGACCCTTTGAAGTCATATTGCATGGTACCCATTCCATGGGTCTCAACTCTCCAGGTTTAAGTGATGCTCCTTCAGCTAAAACTTGCATGTGGAACCCAAAGTATGATCCACCGTGTGATCGGGAAACATGTTCAAATGTGTCTCAGTTTTCGTCCCCTGGTACTCCGGTGCAACATTCCAGAGGCTTTACTAACACTCTCCCCACTTGGAGAGTCAGTGCCTTTAACCTCCTGTTTGGCCCAGTTTGCAATTTCTGCGGAAGATGAACAGGAAGAGGGAGAACCAATGAGAGACTAGCTGGAGGTGTCTGGACGGGCAAATTTAACTCTCATTTCTCAACAGGAAGAGGAATTAACCAAAGGCTCTGCGTGCCATGCCGGAACCACACTAGGGCCTGAAGCAATCCTGCGGTGTTGCGGCCAGCTCACAAGAAAGCGAGTTGAAGAAAGGAGCTCAGGGGCACTGTAATTCACAAACCTGCAGAGTTATAAATGACAGCTATCTTCCAAAAATATATTGAAGTAAGGCTGCCAAGAGGAGTTGAAAGCGGGGCAGAATTGCAGGAAACCGATTTCAGGAGGTAGACTGGAATTGCATGTAAAGCATAGGAAAAGAGGCAGAAAGTCCACAATGATGCACTTGGCCAAAAAGGGCGTATGCGTTTTTTCCTGAATATATTCAGGAAAAAACGCATACGCCCTTTTTGGCCAACCAAGCAAGCTTGCAAAGGAAATCTGCACTACAATGAAGTCTCACTGCCGCCCAGTCAAAAGGGCCATCTGAAAAAAGTGTAAAATCCAGAAAGGCAGGGCAGGACATGGAGAACTGGGAGCCTTGTTATGCTGATGGGCGGGATGTAAATTGCCAACAGCCACTCTGGAGAAGTGTATGGTGTTTCCTGAAACATCTAAAAAACAAGCAAAAGAGCCTAGGGCACTTCCACTTATGGTCCTATAGCTTAGGGAAATTAAAATCAAAAAGACACAGCCACCCCAAAGTTTGGGACCGCTCTGTTTACAAGAATCTCTTTACGGTACAAGTTCAATAGCACAAAAGCGAAAAATGGATAAAGAAGTTGTGGTACTTACGAACAATGCAATATCACTCAGCAATGAAATCTATGTCATCAGGCCCATAGTAGCATAATGAGTGGATTCAGGTACGATGATTCTAAGTGAAATAAGTCACACAGAAAAAGAAACATCATAAGATATCACTACTACACGGAATGTAAACTTGGCTACACAGGAACTGAATTTCAAAACAGAACAGGGTCTCAAATGTAGAAAACCAACTTATGCTTGCTTAAGGGGAAAGGTGAGTTGGGGTGCTGCATGAAACCAGAGATTGAAATTAGCACAGACACCGTTCCATAAGCCAAATATGTAATAGACAAGAGCTACTCCTTGCTCAACGAAGTGGACTCAACACCCTATATTAAACGCCTAACAATATACCTGACTAGAAATAATCTTAAAACCTACGGATTTATATGTCTCCGAAAGACAATCAAGCGTGTGTACAGCGGCATAAACGCAGCAGTGATAGGATTGGTGAGGTTCGGTGAGCAAATGCAGACCCTTTGAAGTCATATTGCATGGTACCCATTCCATGGGTCTCAACTCTCCAGGTTTAAGGGATTCTTCCTTCAGCTAAAACATGCATGTGGAACCCAGAGTATGATCCACCGTGTGATCGGGAAACGTTTTGAAATGTGTCTCACTTTTCGTCTCCTGGTACTCGGGTGCAACATTCCAGACGCTTTATTAACACTCTGCCACGTGGAGAGTCAGTGCCTTAAACTTTCTATTTGGCCCAGTTTGCAATTTCTGCGTAAGATGCACAGGAATAGGGAGAACCAATGAGAGACTAGCTGGAGGTGTCTGGACGGGCAAATTTAACGCTCATTTCCCACCAGGAAGAGGAATTAACCAAAGGCTCAGCATGCCGTGCCGGAACTACACTAGGGCCTGAAGCAATCCTGCGGTGTTGCGGCCAGCTCACAAGAAAGCGAGTTGAAGAAAGGAGCTCAGGGGCACTGTAATTCACAAACCTGCAGAGTTATAAATGACAGCTATCGTCCAAAAATATATTGAAGTAAGGCTGCCAAGAGGACTTGAAAGCGGGGCAGAATTGCAGGAAATCGATTTCAGGAGGTACACTGGAATTGCATGTAAAGCATAGGAAAAGAGGCAGAACGTCCACAATGATGCACTTGGCCAAAAAGGGCGTATGCGTTTTTTCCTGAATATATTCAGGAAAAAACGCATACGCCCTTTTTGGCCAACCAAGCAAGCTTGCAGAGGATATCTGCACTACAATGAAGTCTCACTGCCCCCCGGTCAAAAGGGCCATCTGAAAAAAGTGTAAAATCCACAAAGGCAGGACAGGGCATGGAGAACTGGGAGCCCTGTTATGCTGATGGGCGGGATGTAAATTGCCAACAGCCACTCTGGAGAAGTGTATGGTGTTTCCTGAAACATGTAAAAAACAAAGCAACAGAGCCTAGGGCACTTCCACTTATGGTCCTATAGCTTAGGGAAATTAAAATCAAAAAGACACAGCCACCCCAAAGTTTGGGACGGCTCTGTTTACAAGAACCTCGTTTACGGTACAAGTTCAATATCACAGAAAGCGAAAAATGGATAAAGTAGTTGTGGTACTTACGTACAATGCAATATCACTCAGCAATGAAATCTATGTCATCAGGCCCGTAGCAGCATAATGAGTGGATTCAGGTATGATGATTCTAAGTGAAATAAGTCACACAGAAAAAGAAACACCATAAGATATCACTACTACATGGAAGGTAAACTTGGCTACACAGGAACTGAATTACAAAACAGAACAGGGTCTCAAATGTAGAAAACCAACTTACGCTTGCTTAAGAGGAAAGGTGAGTTGGGGTGCTGCATGAAACCAGAGATTGAAATTAGCACAGATACCGTTCCATAAGCCAAATATGTAATAGACAAGAGCTACTCCTTGCTCAACGAAGTGGACTCAACACCCCATATTAAACGCCTAAGAATATACCTGACTAGAAATAATCTTAAAACCTACGGATTTATATGTCTCCGAAAGAGAATCAAGCGTGTGTACAGCGGCATAAACGCAGCAGTGATAGGATTGGTGAGGTTCGGTGAGCAAATGCAGACCCTTTGAAGTCATATTGCATGGTACCCATTCCATGGGTCTCAACTCTCCAGGTTTAAGGGATTCTTACTTCAGCTAAAACATGCATGTGGAACCCAGAGTATGATCCACCGTGTGATCGGGAAACGTGTTCAAATGTGTCTCGTTTTCGTCCCCTGGTACTCGGGTGCAACATTCCAGATGCTTTACTAACACTCTCCCCACTTGGAGAGTCAGTGCCTTTAAACTCCTGTTTGGCCCAGTTTGTAATTTCTGTGGAAAATGAACAGGAATAGGGAGAACGAATGAGAGACTAGCTGGAGGTGTCTGGACGGGCAAATTTAACTCTCATTTCCCACCAGGAAGAGGAATTAACCAAAGGCTCAGCATGCCGTGCCGGAACTACACTAGGGCCTGAAGCAATCCTGCGGTGTTGCGGCCAGCTCACAAGAAAGCGAGTTGAAGAAAGGAGCTCAGGGGCACTGTAATTCACAAACCTGCAGAGTTATAAATGACAGCTATCGTCCAAAAATATATTGAAGTAAGGCTGCCAAGAGGACTTGAAAGCGGGGCAGAATTGCAGGAAATCGATTTCAGGAGGTACACTGGAATTGCATGTAAAGCATAGGAAAAGAGGCAGAACGTCCACAATGATGCACTTGGCCAAAAAGTGCGTATGCGTTTTTTCCTGAATATATTCAGGAAAAAACGCATACGCCCTTTTTGGCCAACCAAGCAAGCTTGCAAAGGATATCTGCACTACAATGAAGTCTCACTGCCCCCCGGTCAAAAGGGCCATCTGAAAAAAGTGTAATATCCAGAAAGGCAGGACAGGCCATGGAGAACTGGGAGCCTTGTTATGCTGATGGGCGGGATGTAAATTGCCAACAGCCACTCTGGAGAAGTGTATGGTGTTTCCTGAAACATCTAAAAAACAAAGCAACAGAGCCTAGGGCACTTCCACTTATGGTCCTATAGCTTAGGGAAATTAAAATCAAAAAGACACAGCCTCCCCAAACTTTGGGACGGCTCTGTTTACAAGAACCTCGTTTACGGTACAAGTTCAATATCACAGAAAGCGAAAAATGGATATAGAAGTTGTGGTACTTACGTACAATGCAATATCACTCAGCAATGAAATCTATGTCATCAGGCCCGTAGCAGCATAATGAGTGGATTCAGGTATGATGATTCTAAGTGAAATAAGTCACACAGAAAAAGAAACATCATAAGATATCACTACTACACGGAATGTAAACTTGGCTACACAGGAACTGAATTACAAAACAGAACAGGGTCTCAAATGTAGAAAACCAACTTATGCTTGCTTAAGGGAAAGGTGAGTTGGGGTGCTGCATGAAACCAGAGATTGAAATTAGCACAGATACCGTTCCATAAGCCAAATATGCAATAGACAAGAGCTACTCCTTGCTGAACGAAGTGGACTCAACACCCCATATTAAACGCCTAAGAATATACCTGACTAGAAATAATCTTAAAACCTACGGATTTATATGTCTCCGAAAGAGAATCAAGCGTGTGTACAGCGGTATAAACGCAGCAGTGATAGGATTGGTGAGGTTCGGTGAGCAAATGCAGACCCTTTGAAGTCATATTGCATGGTACCCATTCCATGGGTCTCAACTCTCCAGGTTTAAGGGATTCTTCCTTCAGCTAAAACATGCATGTGGAACCCAGAGTATGATCCACCGTGTGATCGGGAAACGTGTTCAAATGTGTCTCGTTTTCGTCCCCTGGTACTCGGGTGCAACATTCCAGATGCTTTACTAACACTCTCCCCACTTGGAGAGTCAGTGCCTTTAACCTCCTGTTTGGCCCAGTTTGTAATTTCTGTGGAAAATGAACAGGAATAGGGAGAACGAATGAGAGACTAGCTGGAGGTGTCTGGACGGGCAAATTTAACTCTCATTTCCCACCAGGAAGAGGAATTAACCAAAGGCTCAGCATGCCGTGCCGGAACTACACTAGGGCCTGAAGCAATCCTGCGGTGTTGCGGCCAGCTCACAAGAAAGCGAGTTGAAGAAAGGAGCTCAGGGGCACTGTAATTCACAAACCTGCAGAGTTATAAATGACAGCTATCTTCCAAAAATATATTGAAGTAAGGCTGCCAAGAGGACTTGAAAGCGGGGCAGAATTGCAGGAAATCGATTTCAGGAGGTACACTGGAATTGCATGTAAAGCATAGGAAAAGAGGCAGAACGTCCACAATGATGCACTTGGCCAAAAAGGGCGTATGCGTTTTTTCCTGAATATATTCAGGAAAAAACGCATACGCCCTTTTTGGCCAACCAAGCAAGCTTGCAAAGGATATCTGCACTACAATGAAGTCTCACTGCCCCCCGGTCAAAAGGGCCATCTGAAAAAAGTGTAATATCCAGAAAGGCAGGACAGGCCATGGAGAACTGGGAGCCTTGTTATGCTGATGGGCGGGATGTAAATTGCCAACAGCCACTCTGGAGAAGTGTATGGTGTTTCCTGAAACATCTAAAAAACAAAGCAACAGAGCCTAGGGCACTTCCACTTATGGTCCTATAGCTTAGGGAAATTAAAATCAAAAAGACACAGCCTCCCCAAACTTTGGGACGGCTCTGTTTACAAGAACATCGTTTACGGTACAAGTTCAATATCACAGAAAGCGAAAAATGGATATAGAAGTTGTGGTACTTACGTACAATGCAATATCACTCAGCAATGAAATCTATGTCATCAGGCCCGTAGCAGCATAATGAGTGGATTCAGGTATGATGATTCTAAGTGAAATAAGTCACACAGAAAAAGAAACATCATAAGATATCACTACTACACGGAATGTAAACTTGGCTACACAGGAACTGAATTACAAAACAGAACAGGGTCTCAAATGTAGAAAACCAACTTATGCTTGCTTGAGGGGAAAGGTGAGTTGGGGTGCTGCATGAAACCAGAGATTGAAATTAGCACAGATACCGTTCCATAAGCCAAATATGTAATAGACAAGAGCTACTCCTTGCTCAACGAAGTGGACTCAACACCCCATATTAAACGCCTAAGAATATACCTGACTAGTAAGAATATTAAAACCTACGGATTTATATGTCTCCGAAAGAGAATCAAGCGTGTGTACAGTGGCATAAACGCAGCAGTGATAGGATTGGTGAGGTTCGGTGAGCAAATGCAGACCCTTTGAAGTCATATTGCATGGTACCCAATCCATGGGTCTCAACTCTCCAAGTTTAAGGGATTCTTCCTTCAGCTAAAACATGCATGTGGAACACAGAGTATGATCCA
Organism: Leucopleurus acutus; assembly: GCF_964270905.1. NCBI lineage: Eukaryota > Metazoa > Chordata > Mammalia > Artiodactyla > Delphinidae > Leucopleurus > Leucopleurus acutus. The sequence continues at coordinate 117,731,254 of NC_139142.1, read as the reverse complement.
CCGTGTGATCAGGAAACGTGTTCAAATGTGTCTCAGTTTTCGTCCCCTGGTACTCGGGTGCAACACTCCAGACGCTTTACTAACACTCTCCCCACTTGGAGAGTCAGTGCCTTTAACCTCCTGTATGGCCCAGTCTGCAATTTCTGCGGAAAATGTACAGGAATAGGGAGAACCAATGAGAAACTAGCTGGAGGTGTCTGGACGGGCAAATTTAACTCTCATTTCCCACCAGGAAGAGGAATTAACCAAAGGCTCAGCGTGCCGTGCCGGAACTACACTAGGGCCTGAAGCAATCCTGCGGTGTTGCGGCCAGCTCACAAGAAAACGAGTTGAAGAAACGAGCTCAGGGGCACTGTAATTCACAAACCTGCAGAGTTATAAATGACAGCTATCATCCAAAAATATATTGAAGTAAGGCTGCCAAGAGGACTTGAAAGCGGGGCAGAATTGCAGGAAACCGATTTCAGGAGGTAGACGGGAATTGCATGTAAAGCATAGGAAAAGAGGCAGAACGTCCACAATGATGCACTTGGCCAAAAAGGGCGTATGCGTTCTTTCCTGAATATATTCAGGAAAAAACGCATACGCCCTTTTTGGCCAACCAAGCAAGCTTGCAAAGGAAATCTGCACTACAATGAAGTCTCACTGCCCCCCGGTCAAGAGGGCCATCTGAAAAAAGTGTAAAATCCAGAAAGGCAGGACAGGCCATGGAGAACTGGGAGCCTTGTTATGCTGGTGGGCGGGATGTAAATTGCCAACAGCCACTCTGGAGAAGTGTATGGTGTTTCCTGAAACATCTAAAAAACAAAGCAACAGAGCCTAGGGCACTTCCACTTATGGTCCTATAGCTTAGGGAAATTAAAATCAAAAAGACACAGCCACCCCAAAGTTTGGGACGGCTCTGTTTACAAGAACCTCGTTTACGGTACAAGTTCAATATCACAGAAAGCAAAAAATGGATAAAGAAGTTGTGGTACTTACGTACAATGCAATATCACTCAGCAATGAAATCTATGTCATCAGGCCCGTAGCAGCATAATGAGTGGATGCAGGTATGATGAGTCTAAGTGAAATAAGTCACACAGAAAAAGAAACATCATAAGATATCACTACTACACGGAATGTAAACTTGGCTACACAGGAACTGAATTACAAAACAGAACAGGGTCTCAAATGTAGAAAACCAACTTATGCTTGCTTAAGGGAAAGGTGAGTTGGGGTGCTGCATGAAACCAGAGATTGAAATTAGCACAGATACCGTTCCATAAGCCAAATATGCAATAGACAAGAGCTACTCCTTGCTGAACGAAGTGGACTCAACACCCCATATTAAACGCCTAAGAATATACCTGACTAGAAATAATCTTAAAACCTACGGATTTATATGTCTCCGAAAGAGAATCAAGCGTGTGTACAGCGGCATAAACGCAGCAGTGATAGGATTGGTGAGGTTCGGTGAGCAAATGCAGACCCTTTGAAGTCATATTGCATGGTACCCATGCCATGGGTCTCAACTCTCCAGGTTTAAGGGATTCTTCCTTCAGCTAAAACATGCATGTGGAACCCAGAGTATGATCCACTGTGTGATCGGGAAACGTGTTCAAATGTGTCTCAGTTTTCCTCCCCTGTTACTCGGGTGCAACATTCAAGACGCTTTACTGACACTCTCCCCACTTGGAGAGTCAGTGCCTTTAACCTCCTGTTTGGCCCAGTTTGCAAATTCTGTGGAAAATGAACAGGAATAGGGAGAACCAATGAGAGACTAGGTGGAGGTGTCCGGACGGGCAAATTTAACTCTCATTTCCCACCAGGAAGAGGAATTAACCAAAGGCTCAGCGTGCCATGCCGAAACCACACTAGGGCCAGAAGCAATCCTGCGGTGTTGCGGCCAGCTCACAAGAAAGCGAGTTGAAGAAAGGAGCTCAGGGGCACTGTAATTCACAAACCTGCAGAGTTATAAATGATAGCTATTTTCCAAAAATATATTGAAGTAAGGCTGCCAAGAGGACTTGAAAGCGGGGCAGAATTGCAGGAAACCGATTTCAGGAAGTAGACTGGAATTGCATGTAAAGCATAGGAAAAGAGGCAGAATGTCCACAATGATAAACTTGGCCAAAAAGGGCGTATGCGTTTTTTCCTGAATATATTCAGGAAAAAACGCATACGCACTTTTTGGCCAACCAAGCAAGCTTGCAAAGGAAATCTGCACTACAATGAAGTCTCACTGCCCCCCGGTCAAAAGGGCCATCTGAAAAAAGTGTAAAATCCAGAAAGGCAGGACAGGCCATGGAGAACTGGGAGACTTATTATGCTGATGGGCGGGATGTAAATTGCCAACAGCCACTCTGGAGAAGTGTATGGTGTTTCCTGAAACATCCAAAAAACAAACCAACAGAGCCTAGGGCACTTCCACTTATGGTCCTAGAGCTTAGGGAAATTAAAATCAAAAAGACACAGCCACCCCAAAGTTTGGGACGGCTCTGTTTACAAGAACCTCGTTTACCATACAAGTTCAATATCACAGAAAGCGAAAAATGGATAAAGATTTTGTGGTACTTACGTACAATGCAATATCACTCAGCAATGAAATCTATGTCATCAGGCCCGTAGCAGCATAATGAGTGGATTCAGTTACGATGATTCTAAGTGAAATATGTCACACAGAAAAAGAAACATCATAAGATATCACTAATACACGGAATGTAAACTTGGCTACACAGGAACTGAATTACAAAACAGAACAGGGTGTCAAATGTAGAAAACCAACTTATGCTTGCTTAAGGGGAAAGGTGAGTTGGGGTGCTGCATAAAACAAGAGATTGAAATTAGCACAGATACCGTTCCATAAGCCAAATATGTAATAGACAAAAGCTACTCCTTCTTCAACGAAGTGGACTCAACACCCCATATTAAACGCCTAAGAATATACCTGACTAGTAAGAATCTTAAAACCTATGGATTTATATGTTTCCGAAAGAGAATTAAGCGTGTGTACAGCGGCAAAAACGCAGCAGTGATAGGATTGGTGAGGTTCGGTGAGCAAATGCAGACCCTTTGAAGTCATATTGCATGGTACCCATTCCATGGGTCTCACTCTCCAGGATTAAGGGATTCTTCCTTCAGCTAAAACATGCATGTGGACCCCAGAGTATGATCCACCGTGTGATTGGGAAACGTGTTCAAATGTGTCTCAGTTTTCGTCCCCTGGTACTCGGGTGCAACATTCCAGACGCTTTACTAACACTCTCCCCACTTGGAGAGTCAGTGCCTTTAACCTCCTGTTTGGCCCAGTTTGCAATTTCTGTGGAAAATGAACAGGAATAGGGAGAACCAATGAGAGACTAGGTGGAGGTGTCTCGACGGGCAAATTTAACTCTCATTTCCCACCAGGAAGAGGAATTAACCAAAGGCTCAGCGTGCCATGCCGGAACCACACTAGGGCCAGAAGCAATCCTGCGGTGTTGCGGCCAGCTCACAAGAAAGCGAGTTGAAGAAAGGAGCTCAGCGGCACTGTAATTCACAAACCTGCAGAGTTATAAATGACAGCTATCTTCCAAAAATATATTGAAGTAAGGCTGCCAAGAGGACTTGAAAGCGGGGCAGAATTGCAGGAAACCGATTTCAGGAGGTAGACTGGAATTGCATGTAATGCATAGGAAAAGAGGCAGAATGTCCACAATGATACACTTGGCCAAAAAGGGCGTATGCGTTTTTTCCTGAATATATTCAGGAAAAAACGCATACGCCCTTTTTGGCCAACCAAGCAAGCTTGCAAAGGAAATCTGCACTACAATGAAGTCTCACTGCCACCCGGTCAAAAGGGCCATCTGAAAAAAGTGTAAAATCCAGAAAGGAAGGACAGGCCATGGAGAACTGGGAGCCTTATTATGCTGATGGGCGGGATGTAAATTGCCAACAGCCACTTTGGAGAAGTGTATGGTGTTTCCTGAAACATCCAAAAAACAAATCAACAGAGCCTAGGGCACTTCCACTTATGGTCCTATAGCTTAGGGAAATTAAAATCAAAAAGACACAGCCACCCCAAAATTTGGGACGGCTCTGTTTACAAGAACCTCGTTTACCATACAATTTCAATATCACAGAAAGCGAAAAATGGATAAAGAAATTGTGGTACTTACGTACAATGCAATATCACTCAGCAATGAAATCTATGTCATCAGGCCCGTAGCAGCATAATGAGTGGATTAAGGTACGATGATTCTAAGTGAAATAAGTCACACAGAAAAAGAAACATCATAAGATATCACTAATACACGGAATGTAAACTTGGCTATACAGGATCTGAATTACAAAACAGAACAGGGTGTCAAATGTAGAAAACCAACTTATGATTGCTTAAGGGGAAAGGTGAGTTGGGGTGCTGCATAAAACCACAGATTGAAATTAGCACAGATACCGTTCCATAAGCCAAATATGTAATAGACAAGAGCTATTCCTTGCTCAACGAAGGGGACTCAACACCCCATATTAAACACCTAAGAATATACCTGACTAGTGAGAATCTTAAAACCTATGGATTTATATGTCTCCGAAAGAGAATCAAGCGTGTGTACAGCGGCATAAACGCAGCAGTGATAGGATTGGTGAAGTTCAGTGAGCAAATGCAGACCCTTTGAAGTCATATTGCATGGTACCCATTCCATGGGTCTCAACTCTCCAGGTTTAAGTGATGCTCCTTCAGCTAAAACATGCATGTGGAACCCAAAGTATGATCCACCGTGTGATCGGGAAACATGTTCAAATGTGTCTCAGTTTTCGTCCCCTGGTACTCCGGTGCAACATTCCAGAGGCTTTACTAACACTCTCCCCACTTGGAGAGTCAGTGCCTTTAACCTCCTGTTTGGCCCAGTTTGCAATTTCTGCGGAAGATGAACAGGAAGAGGGAGAACCAATGAGAGACTAGCTGGAGGTGTCTGGACGGGCAAATTTAACTCTCATTTCTCAACAGGAAGAGGAATTAACCAAAGGCTCTGCGTGCCATGCCGGAACCACACTAGGGCCTGAAGCAATCCTGCGGTGTTGCGGCCAGCTCACAAGAAAGCGAGTTGAAGAAAGGAGCTCAGGGGCACTGTAATTCACAAACCTGCAGAGTTATAAATGACAGCTATCTTCCAAAAATATATTGAAGTAAGGCTGCCAAGAGGAGTTGAAAGCGGGGCAGAATTGCAGGAAACCGATTTCAGGAGGTAGACTGGAATTGCATGTAAAGCATAGGAAAAGAGGCAGAAAGTCCACAATGATGCACTTGGCCAAAAAGGGCGTATGCGTTTTTTCCAGGAAAAAACGCATACGCCCTTTTTGGCCAACCAAGCAAGCTTGCAAAGGAAATCTGCACTACAATGAAGTCTCACTGCCGCCCAGTCAAAAGGGCCATCTGAAAAAAGTGTAAAATCCAGAAAGGCAGGGCAGGACATGGAGAACTGGGAGCCTTGTTATGCTGATGGGCGGGATGTAAATTGCCAACAGCCACTCTGGAGAAGTGTATGGTGTTTCCTGAAACATCTAAAAAACAAGCAACAGAGCCTAGGGCACTTCCACTTATGGTCCTATAGCTTAGGGAAATTAAAATCAAAAAGACACAGCCACCCCAAAGTTTGGGACCGCTCTGTTTACAAGAATCTCTTTACGGTACAAGTTCAATAGCACAAAAGCGAAAAATGGATAAAGAAGTTGTGGTACTTACGAACAATGCAATATCACTCAGCAATGAAATCTATGTCATCAGGCCCATAGTAGCATAATGAGTGGATTCAGGTACGATGATTCTAAGTGAAATAAGTCACACAGAAAAAGAAACATCATAAGATATCACTACTACACGGAATGTAAACTTGGCTACACAGGAACTGAATTTCAAAACAGAACAGGGTCTCAAATGTAGAAAACCAACTTATCCTTGCTTAAGGGGAAAGGTGAGTTGGGGTGCTGCATGAAACCAGAGATTGAAATTAGCACAGACACCGTTCCATAAGCCAAATATGTAATAGACAAGAGCTACTCCTTGCTCAACGAAGTGGACTCAACACCCTATATTAAACGCCTAACAATATACCTGACTAGAAATAATCTTAAAACCTACGGATTTATATGTCTCCGAAAGACAATCAAGCGTGTGTACAGCGGCATAAACGCAGCAGTGATAGGATTGGTGAGGTTCGGTGAGCAAATGCAGACCCTTTGAAGTCATATTGCATGGTACCCATTCCATGGGTCTCAACTCTCCAGGTTTAAGGGATTCTTCCTTCAGCTAAAACATGCATGTGGAACCCAGAGTATGATCCACCGTGTGATCGGGAAACGTTTTGAAATGTGTCTCACTTTTCGTCTCCTGGTACTCGGGTGCAACATTCCAGACGCTTTATTAACACTCTGTCACGTGGAGAGTCAGTGCCTTAAACTTTCTATTTGGCCCAGTTTGCAATTTCTGCGTAAGATGCACAGGAATAGGGAGAACCAATGAGAGACTAGCTGGAGGTGTCTGGACGGACAAATTTAACGCTCATTTCCCACCAGGAAGAGGAATTAACCAAAGGCTCAGCGTGCCGTTCCGGAACAACACTAGGGCCTGAAGCAATCCTGCGGTGTTGCGGTCAGCTCACAAGAAAGCGAGTTGAAGAAAGGAGCTCAGGGGCACTGTAATTCACAAACCTGCAGAGTTATAAATGACAGCTATCGTCCAAAAATATATTGAATAATGACTGCCAAGAGGACTTGAAAGCGGGGCAGAATTGCAGGAAATCGATTTCAGGAGGAACACTGGAATTGCATGTAAAGCATAGGAAAAGAGGCAGAACGTCCACAATGATGCACTTGGCCAAAAAGTGCGTATGCGTTTTTTCCTGAATATATTCAGGAAAAAACGCATACGCCCTTTTTGGCCAACCAAGCAAGCTTGCAGAGGATATCTGCACTACAATGAAGTCTCACTGCCCCCCGGTCAAAAGGGCCATCTGAAAAAAGTGTAAAATCCACAAAGGCAGGACAGGCCATGGAGAACTGGGAGCCCTGTTATGCTGATGGGCGGGATGTAAATTGCCAACAGCCACTCTGGAGAAGTGTATGGTGTTTCATGAAACATGTAAAAAACAAAGCAACAGAGCCTAGGGCACTTCCACTTATGGTCCTATAGCTTAGGGAAATTAAAATCAAAAAGACACAGGCACCCCAAAGTTTGGGACGGCTCTGTTTACAAGAACCTCGTTTACGGTACAAGTTCAATATCACAGAAAGCGAAAAATGGATAAAGTAGTTGTGGTACTTACGTACAATGCAATATCACTCAGCAATGAAATCTATGTCATCAGGCCCGTAGCAGCATAATGAGTGGATTCAGGTATGATGATTCTAAGTGAAATAAGTCACACAGAAAAAGAAACACCATAAGATATCACTACTACATGGAAGGTAAACTTGGCTACACAGGAACTGAATTACAAAACAGAACAGGGTCTCAAATGTAGAAAACCAACTTACGCTTGCTTAAGAGGAAAGGTGAATTGGGGTGCTGCATGAAACCAGAGATTGAAATTAGCACAGATACCGTTCCATAAGCCAAATATGTAATAGACAAGAGCTACTCCTTGCTCAACGAAGTGGACTCAACACCCCATATTAAACGCCTAAGAATATACCTGACTAGTAAGAATCTTAAAACCTATGGATTTATATGTCTCCGAAAGAGAATCAAGCGTGTGTACAGCGGCATAAACGCAGCAGTGATAGGATTGGTGAGGTTCAGTGAGCAAATGCAGACCCTTTGAAGTCATATTGCATGGTACCCATTCCATGGGTCTCAACTCTCCAGGTTTAAGGGATTCTTCCTTCAGCTAAAACACGCATGTGGAACACAGATTATGATCCACCGTGTGATTGGGAAACGTGTTCAAATGTGTCTCAGTTTTCGTCCCCTGGTACTCGGGTCCAACACTCCAAACGCTTTACTAACACTCTCCCCACTTGGAGAGTCAGTGCCTTTAACCTCCTGTATGGCCCAGTTTGAAATTTCTGCGGAAAATGTACAGGAATAGGGAGAACCAATGAGAAACTAGCTGGAGGTGTCTGGACGGGCAAATTTAACTCTCATTTCCCACCACAAAGAGGAATTAACCAAAGGCTCAGCATGCCGTGCCGGAACCACACTAGGGCCTGAAGCAATCCTGCGGTGTTGCGGCCAGCTCACAAGAAAGCGAGTTGAAGAAAGGAGCTCAGGGGCACTGTAATTCACAAACTTGCAGAGTTATAAATGACAGCTATCGTCCAAAAATATATTGAAGTAAGGCTGCCAAGAGGACTTGAAAGCGGGGCAGAATTGCAGGAAACCGATTTCAGGAGGTAGACGGGAATTGCATGTAAAGCATAGGAAAAGAGGCAGAACGTCCACAATGATGCACTTGGCCAAAAAGGGCGTATGCGTTTTTTCCTGAATATATTCAGGAAAAAACGCATACGCCCTTTTTGTCCAACCAAGCAAGCTTGCAAAGGTTACCTGCACTACAATGAAGTCTCACTGCCCCCCGGTCAAAAGGGCCATCTGAAAAAAGTGTAAAATCCAGAAAGGCAGGACAGGCCATGGAGAACAGGGAGCCTTGTTATGCTGATGGGCGGGATGTAAATTGCCAACAGCCACTCTGGAGAAGTGTATGGTGTTTCCTGAAACATCTAAAAAACAAAGCAACAGAGCCTAGGGCACTTCCACTTATGGTCCTATAGCTTAGGGAAATTAAAATCAAAAAGACACAGCCACCCCAAAGTTTGGGATGGCTCTGTTTACAAGAACCTCTTTTACGGTACAAGTTCAATATCACAGAAAGCGAAAAATGGATATAGAAGTTGTGGTACTTACGTACAATGCAATATCACTCAGCAATGAAATCTATGTCATCAGGCCCGTAGCAGCATAATGAGTGGATTCAGGTACGATGATTCTAAGTGAAATAAGTCACACAGAAAAAGAAACATCATAAGATATCACTAATACACGGAATGGAAACTTGGCTACACAGGAACTGAATTACAAAACAGAACAGGGTCTCAAATGTAGAAAACCAACTTATGCTTGCTTAAGGGGAAAGGTGAGTTGGGGTTCTGCATGAAACCAGAGATTGAAATTAGCACAGATACTGCTCCATAAACCAAATATGTAATAGACAAGAGCTACTCCTTGCTCAACGCAGCGGATTTAACACCCCATATTAACGGCCTAAGAATATACCTGACTAGTAAGAATCTTAAAACCTATGGATTTATATGTCTCCGAAAGAGAATCAAGCGTGTGTACAGCGGCATAAACGCAGCAGTAATAGGATTGGTGAGGTTCGGTGAGCAAATATAGACCCTTTGAAGTCATATTACATGGTACCCATTCCATGGGTCTCAACTCTCCAGGTTTAAGGGATTCTTCCTTCAGCTAAAACATGCATGTGGAACACAGATTAAGATGCACCGTGTGATCGGGAAAAGTGTTCAAATGTGTCTCAGTTTTCGTCCCCTGGTACTCGGGTGCAACACTCCAGACGCTTTACTAACACTCTCCCCACTTGGAGAGTCAGTGCCTTTAACCTCCTGTATGGCCCAGTTTGCAATTTCTGCGGAAATTGTACAGGAATAGGGAGAACCAATGAGAAACTAGCTGGAGGTGTCTGGACGGGCAAATTTAACTCTCATTTCCGACCAGGAAGAGGAATTAACCAAAGGCTCAGCGTGCCATGCCGGAAACACACTAGGGCCTGAAGCAATCCTGCAGTGTTGCGGCCAGCTCACAAGAAAGCGAGTTGAAGAAAGGAGCTCAGGGGCACTGTAATTCACAAACCTGCAGAGTTATAAATGACAGCTATCGTCCAAAAATATATTGAAGTAAGGCTGCCAAGAGGACTTGAAAGCGGGGCAGAATTGCAGGAAACCGATTTCAGGAGGTAGACGGGAATTGCATGTAAAGCATAGGAAAAGAGGCAGAACGTCCACAATGATGCACTTGGCCAAAAAGGGCGTATGCGTTTTTTCCTGAATATATTCAGGAAAAAACGCATACGCCCTTTTTGGCCAACCAAGCAAGCTTGCAAATGAAATCTGCACTACAATGAAGTCTCACTGCTCCCCGGTCAAAAGGATATCTGAAAAAACTGTAAAATCCAGAAAGGCAGGACAGGCCATGGAGAACTGGGAGCCTTGTTATTCTGATGGGTGGGATGTAAATTGCCAACAGCCACTCTGGAGAAGTGTATGGTGTTTCCTGAAACATTCAAAAAACAAAGCAACAGAGCCCAGGGCACTTCCACTTATGGTCCTATAGCTTAGGGAAATTAAAATCAAAAAGACACAGCCACCCCAAAGCTTGGGACGGCTCTGTTTACAAGAACCTCGTTTAATGTACAAGTTCAATATCACAGAAAGCGAAAAATGGATAAAGAAGTTGTGGTACTTACGTACAATGCAATATCACTCAGCAATGAAATCTATGTCATCAGGCCCGTACCAGCATAATGAGTGGATTCAGGTACGATGATTCTAAGTGAAATAAGTCACACAGAAAAAGAAACATCATAAGGTATCACTAATACACGGAATGTAAATTGGCTACACAGGAACTGAATTACAAAACAGAACAGGGTCTCAAAGTAGAAAACCAACTTATGCTTGCTTAAGTGGAAAGGTGAGTTGGGGTGCTGCATAAAACCAGAGATTGAAATTAGCACAGATACCGCTCCATAAGCCAAATATGTAATAGACAAGAGCTACTGCTTGCTCAACGAAGTGGACTCAACACCCCATATTAAACGCCTAAGAATATACCTGACTAGTAAGAATCTTAAAACCAATGGATTTATATGTCTCCGAAAGAGAATCAAGCGTGTGTACAGCGGCATAAACGCAGCAGTGATAGGAGTGGTGAGGTTCGGTGAGCAAATGCAGACCCTTTGAAGTCATATTGCATGGTACCCATTCCATGGGTCTCAACTCTCCAGGTTTAAGGGATTCTTCCTTCAGCTAAAACATGCATGTGGAACCCAGAGTACGATCCACCGTGTGATCGGGAAACGTGTTCAAATGTGTCTCAGTTTTCGTCCCCTGGTACTCGGGTGCAACATTCAAGACGCTTTACTAACACTCTCCCCACTTGGAGAGTCAGTGTCTTTAAACTCCTGTTTGGCCCAGTTTGCAATTTCTGCGTAAGATGAACAGGAATAGGGAGAACCAATGAGAAACTAGCTGGAGGTGTCTGGATGGGCAAATTTAACTCTCATTTCCCACCAGGAAGAGGAAGTATCCAAAGGCTCAGCGTGCCATGCCAGAAGCACACTAAGGCCTAAAGCAATCCTGCGGTGTTGCGGCCAGCTCACAAGAAAGCGAGTTGAAGAAAGGAGCTCAGGGGCCCTGTAATTCACAAACCTGCAGAGTTATAAATGACAGCTATCTTACAAAAATATATTGAAGTAAGGCTGCCAAGAGGAGTTGAAAGCGGGGCAGAATTGCAGGAAACCGATTTCAGGAGGTAGACTGGAATTGCATGTAAAGCATAGGAAAAGAGGCAGAACGTACACAATGATGCACTTGGCCAAAAAGGGCGTATGCGTTTTTTCCTGAATATATTCAGGAAAAAACGCATACGCCCTTTTTGGCCAACCAAGCAAGCTTGCAAAGGAAATCTGCACTACAATGAAGTCTCACTGCCCCCCGGTCAAAAGGGCCATCTGAAAAAAGTGTAAAATCCAGAAAGGCCTGACAGGACAAGGAGAATTGGGAGCCTTGTTATGCTGATGGGCGGGATGTAAATTGCCAACAGCCACTCTGGAGAAGTGTATGCTGTTTCCTGAAACATCTAAAAAACAAAGCAACAGAGCCTAGGGCACTTCCACTTATGGTCCTATAGCTTAGGGAAATTAAAATCAAAAAGACACAGCCACCCCAAAGTTTGGGACGGCTCTGTTTACAAGAAACTCGTTTACGGTAAAAGTTCAATATCACAGAAAGCGAAAAATGGATAGAGAAGTTGTGGTACTTACGTACAATGCAATATCACTCAGCAATGAAATCTATGTCATCAGGCCCGTAGCAGCATAATGAGTGGATTCAGGTACGATGATTCTAAGTGAAATAAGTCACACAGAAAAAGAAACATCATAAGATATCACTACTACACGGAATGTAAACTTGGCTACACAGGAACTGAATTACTAAACAGAACAGAGTGTCAAATGTAGAAAACCAATTTATGCTTGCTTTAGGGGAAAGGTGAGTTGGGGTGCTGCATACAACAAGAGATTGAAATAAGCACAGATACCGTGCCATAAGCCAAATATGTAATAGACAAGAGCTACTCCTTGCTCAACGAAGTGGACTCAACACCCCATATTAAACGCCTAACAATATACCTGACTAGTAAGAATCTTAAAACCTATGGATTTATATGTCTCCGAAAGAGAATCAAGCGTGTGTACAGCGGCATAAACGCAGCAGCGATAGGATTGGTGAGGTTCGGTGAGCAAATGCAGACCCTTTGAAGTCATATTGCATGGTATCCATTCCATGGGTCTCAACTCTCCAGGTTTAAGGGATTCTTCCTTCAGCTAAAAGATGCATGTGGAACCCAGAGTATGATCCACCGTGTGATCGGGAAACGTGTTCAAATGTGTCTCAGTTTTCGTCCCCTGGTACTCGGGTGCAACATTCCAGACGCTTTACTAACACTCTCCCCACTTGGAGAGTCAGTGCCTTTAACCTCCTGTTTGGCCCAGTTTGCAATTTCTGTGGAAAATGAACAGGAATAGGGAGAATCAATGAGAGACTAGGTGGAGGTGTCTGAACGGGCAAATTTAACTCTCATTTCCCACCAGGAAGAGGAATTAACCAAAGGCTCAACATGCCATGCCGGAACCAAACTAGGGCCTGAGGCAATCCTGCGGTGTTGCGGCCAGCTCACAAGAAAGCGAGTTGAAGAAAGGAGCTCAGGGGCACTGTAATTCACAAACCTGCAGAGTTATAAATGACAGCTATCGTCCAAAAATATATTGAAGTAAGGCAGCCAAGAGGAGTTGAAAGCGGGGCAGAATTGCAGGAAACCGATTTCAGGAGGTAGACTGGAATTGCATGTAAAGCATAGGAAAAGAGGCAGAACGTCCACAATGATGCACTTGGCCAAAAAGTGCGTATGCGTTTTTTCCTGAATATATTCAGGAAAAAACGCATACGCACTTTTTGGCCAACCAAGCAAGCTTGCAAAGGTAATCTGCACTACAATGAAGTCTCACTGCCCCCCGGTTAAAAGGGCCATCTGAAAAAAGTGTAAAATCCAGAAAGGCAGGACAGGCCAAGGAGAACTAGGAGCCTTGTTATGCTGATGGGTGGGATGTAAATTGCCAGCAGCCTCTCTGGAGAAGTGTATGGTGTTTCCTGAAACATCCAAAAAACAAAGCAACAGAGCCTAGGGCACTTCCACTTATGGTCTTATAGCTTAGGGAAATTAAAATCAAAAAGACACAGCCACCCCAAAGTTTGGGACGGCTCTGTTTACAAGAAACTAGTTTACGGTACAAGTTCAATATCACAGAAAGCGAAAAATGGATAAAGAAGTTGTGGTACTTACGTACAATGCAATATCACTCAGCAATGAAATCTATGTCATCAGGCCCATAGCAGCATAATGACTGGATTCAGGTACGATGATTCTAAGTGAAATAAGTCACACAGAAAAAGAAACATCATAAGATATCACTACTACACGTAATGTAAACTTGGCTACACAGGAACTGAATTACTAAACAGAACAGGGTGTCAAATGTAGAAAACCAACTTATGCTTGCTTAAGGGGAAAGGTGAGTTGGGGTGCTGCATACAACAAGAGATTGAAATAAGCACAGATACCGTGCCATAAGCCAAATATGTAATAGACAAGAGCTACTCCTTGCTCAACGAAGTGGACTCAACACCCCATATTAAACGCCTAACAATATACCTGACTAGTAAGAATCTTAAAACCTATGGATTTATATGTCTCCGAAAGAGAATCAAGCGTGTGTACAGCGGCATAAACGCAGCAGTGATAGGATTGGTGAGGTTCGGTGAGCAAATGCAGACCCTTTGAAGTCATATTGCATGGTACCCATTCCATGGGTCTCAACTCTCCATGTTTAAGGGATTCTTCCTTCAGCTAAAACATGCATGTGGAACCCAGAGTATGATCCACCGTGTGATCGGAAAACGTGTTCAAATGTGTCTCAGTTTTCGTCCCCTGCTACTCGGTTGCAACATTCCAGACGCTTTACTAACACTCTCCCCACTTGGAGAGTCAGTGCCTTTAACCTCCTGTTTGGCCCAGTTTGCAATTTCTGTGGAAAATGAACAGGAATAGGGAGAACCAATGAGAGACTAGCTGGAGCTGTCTGGACGGGCAAATTTAACTCTCATTTCCCACCAGGAAGAGGAATTAACCAAAGGCTCAGCATGCCGTGCCGGAACCAAACTAGTGCCTGAAGCAATCCTGCGGTGTTGCGGCCAGCTCACAAGAAAGCGAGTTGAAGAAAGGAGCTCAGGGGCACTGTAATTCACAAACCTGCAGAGTTATAAATGACAGCTATCTTCCAAAAATATATTGAAGTAAGGCTGCCAAGAGGAGTTGAAAGCGGGGCAGAATTGCAGGAAACCGATTTCAGGAGGTAGACAGGAATTGCATGTAAAGCATAGGAAAAGAGGCACAATGTCCACAATGATGCACTTGGCCAAAAAGGGCGTATGCGTTTTTTCCTGAATATATTCAGGAAAAAACGCATACGCACTTCTTGGCCTACCAAGCAAGCTTGCAAAGGAAATCTGCACTACAATGAAGTCTCACTGCCCCCCGGTCAAAAGGGCTATCTGAAAAAAGTGTAAAATCCAGAAAGGCAGGACAGGCCAAGGAGAACTAGGAGCCTTGTTATGCTGATGGGTGGGATGTAAATTGTCAGCAGCCACTCTGGAGAAGTGTATGGTGTTTCCTGAAACATCCAAAAAACAAAGCAACAGAGCCTAGGGCACTTCCACTTATGGTCCTATAGCTTAGGGAAATTAAAATCAAAAAGACACAGCCACCCCAAAGTTTGGGACGGCTCTGTTTACAAGAAACTCGTTTACGGTACAAGTTCAATATCACAGAAAGCGAAAAATGGATAAAGAAGTTGTGGTACTTACGTACAATGCAATATCACTCAGCAATGAAATCTATGTCATCAGGCCCGTAGCAGCATAATGAGTGGATTAAGGTACGATGATTCTAAGTGAAATAAGTCACACAGAAAAAGAAACATCATAAGATATCACTACTACACGGAATGTAAACTTGGCTACACAGGAACTGAATTACAAAACAGAACAGGGTGTCAAATGTAGAAAACCAACTTATGCTTGCTTAAGGGGAAAGGTGAGTTGGGGTGCTGCATAAAACCAGAGATTGAAATTAGCACAGATACCATTCCTTAAGCCAAATATGTAATAGACAAGAGCTACTCCTTGCTCAACGAAGTGGACTCAACACCCCATATTAAACGCCTAAGAATATACCTGACTAGTAAGAATCTTAAAACCTAAGGATTTATATGTCTCCGAAAGAGAATCAAGCGTGTGTACAGCATCATAAACGAAGCAGTGATAGGATTGGTGAGGTTCCGTGAGCAAATGCAGACCCTTTGAAGTCATATTGCATGGTACCCATTCCATGGGTCTCAACTCTCCATGTTTAAGGGATTCTTCCTTCAGCTAAAACATGCATGTGGAACCCAGAGTACGATCCACTGTGTGATCGGGAAACGTGTTCAAATGTGTCTCAGTTTTCGTCCCCTGGTACTCGGGTGCAACATTCCAGACGCTTTACTAACACTCTCCCCACTTGGAGAGTCAGTGCCTTTAACCTCCTGTTTGACCCAGTTTGCAATTTCTGTGGAAAATGAACAGGAATAGGGAGAACCAATGAGAGACTAGCTGGAGGCGTCTGGACGGGCAAATTTAACTCTCATTTCCCACCAGGAAGAGGAATTAACCAAACGCTCAGCGTGCCATGCCGGAACCACACTAGGGCCTGAAGCAATCCTGCGGTGTTGCGGCCAGCTCACAAGAAAGCGAGTTGAAGAAAGGAGCTCAGGGGCCCTGTAATTCACAAACCTGCAGTTATAAATGGCAGCTATTGTCCAAAAATATATTGAAGGAAGGCTGCCAAGAGGACTTGAAAGCGGGGCAGAATTGCAGGAAACCGATTTCAGGAGGTACACTGGAATTGCATGTAAAGCATAGGAAAAGAGGCAGAACGTCCACAATGATGCACTTGGCCAAAAAGTGCATATGCGTTTTTTCCTGAATATATACAGGAAAAAACGCATACGCCATTTTTGGCCAAACAAGCAAGCTTGCAAAGGAAATCTGCACTACAATGAAGTCTCACTGCCCCCCGGTCAAAAGGGCTATCTGAAAAAAGTGTAAAATCCAGAAAGGCAGGACAGGCCATGGAGAAATGGGAGCCTTGTTATGCTGATGGGTGGGATGTAAATTGCCAGCAGCCACTCTGGAGAAGTGTATGGTGTTTCCTGAAACATCCAAAAAACAAAGCAACAGAGCCTAGGGCACTTCCACTTATGGTCCTATAGCTTAGGGAAATTAAAATCAAAAAGACACAGCCACCCCAAAGTTTGGGACGGCTCTGTTTACAAGAACCTCGTTTTCCGTACAAGTTCAATATCACAGAAAGCGAAAAATGGATAAAGAAGTTGTGGTACTTACGTACAATGCAATATCACTCAGCAATGAAATCTATGTCATCAGGCCCATAGAAGCATAATGAGTGGATTCAGGTACGATGATTCTAAGTGAAATAAGTCACACAGAAAAAGAAACATCATAAGGTATCACTACTACACGGAATGTAAACTTGGCTACACAGGAACTGAATTACAAAACAGAACAGGGTGTCAAATGTAGAAAACCAACTTATGCTTGCTTAAGGGGAAAGGTGAGTTGGTGTGCTGCATAAAACCAGAGATTGAAATTAGCACAGATACCGTTCCATAAGCCAAATATGTAATAGACAAGAGCTACTCCTTGCTCAACGAAGTGGACTCAACACCCCACATTAAACGCCTAAGAATATACCTGACTAGTAATAATCTTAAAACCTAAGGATTTATATGTCTCCGAAAGAGAATCAAGCGTGTGTACAGCGGCATAAACGCAGCACTGATAGGATTGGTGAGGTTCGGTGAGCAAATGCAGACCCTTTGAAGTCATATTGCATGGTACCCATTCCATGGGTCTCAACTCTCCAGGTTTAAGGGATTCTTCCTTCAGCTAAAACATGCATGTGGAACCCAGAGTATGATCCACCATGTGATCGGAAAACGTGTTCAAATGTGTCTCAGTTTTCGTCCCCTGCTACTCGGGTGCAACATTCCAGACGCTTTACTAACACTCTCCCCAATTGGAGAGTCAGTGCCTTTAACCTCCTGTTTGGCCCAGTTTGCAATTTCTGTGGAAAATGAACAGGAATAGGGAGAACCAATGAGAGACTAGGTGGAGGTGTCTGGACGGGCAAATTTAACTCTCATTTCCCACCAGGAAGAGGAATTAACCAAAGGCTCAACATGCCATGCCGGAACCAAACTAGGGCCTGAAGCAATCCTGCGGTGTTGCGGCCAGCTCACAAGAAAGCGAGTTGAAGAAAGGAGCTCAGGGGCACTGTAATTCACAAACCTGCAGAGTTATAAATGACAGCTATCTTCCAAAAATATATTGAAGTAAGGCTGCCAAGAGGAGTTGAAAGCGGGGCAGAATTGCAGGAAACCGATTTCAGGAGGGAGACTGGAATTGCATGTAAAGCATAGGAAAAGAGGCACAATGTCCACAATGATGCACTTGGCCAAAAAGGGCGTATGCGTTTTTTCCTGAATATATTCAGGAAAAAACGCATACGCCCTTTTTGGCCAACCAAGCAAGCTTGCAAAGGAAATCTGCACTACAATGAAGTCTCACTGCCTCCCGGTCAAAAGGGCCATCTGAAGAAAGTGTAAAATCCAGAAAGGCAGGACAGGCCAAGGAGAACTGGGAGCCTTGTTATGCTGATGGGCGGGATGTAAATTGCCAGTAGCCACTCTGGAGAAGTGTATGGTGTTTCCTGAAACATCCAAAAAACAAAGCAACAGAGCCTAGGGCACTTCCACTTATGGTCCTATAGCTTAGGGAAATTAAAATCAAAAAGACACAGCCACCCCAAAGTTTGGGACGGCTCTGTTTACAAGAACCTCGTTTACGGTACAAGTTCAATATCACAGAAAGTGAAAAATGGATAAAGAAGTTGTGGTACTTACGTACAATGCAATATCACTCAGCAATAAAATCTATGTCATCAGGCCCGTAGCAGCATAATGAGTGGATTCAGGTACGATGATTCTAAGTGAAATAAGTCACACAGAAAAAGAAACATCATAAGATATCACCAATACACGGAATGTAAACTTGGCTACACAGGAACTGAATTACAAAACAGAACAGGGTCTCAAATGTAGAAAACCAACTTATGCTTGCTTAAGGGGAAAGGTGAGTTGGGGTGCTGCATGAAACCAGAGATTGAAATTAGCACAGATACCGTTCCATAAGCCAAATATACAATAGACAAGAGCTACCCCTTGCTGAACGAAGTGGACACAACACCCCATATTAAACGCCTAAGAATATACCTGACTAGAAATAATCTTAAAACCTACGGATTTATATGTCTCCAAAAGAGAATCAAGCGTGTGTACAGCGACATAAACGCAGCAGTGATAGGATTGGTGAGGTTCGGTGAGCAAATGCAGACCCTTTGAAGTCATATTGCATGGTACCCA
The DNA here is from genome assembly GCF_964270905.1 of Leucopleurus acutus. Lineage (NCBI taxonomy): Eukaryota > Metazoa > Chordata > Mammalia > Artiodactyla > Delphinidae > Leucopleurus > Leucopleurus acutus. The sequence goes on along the minus strand of NC_139142.1, from coordinate 117,712,397 downwards.
TTCCATGGGTCTCAACTCTCCAGGTTTAAGGGATTCTTCCTTCAGCTAAAACATGCATGTGGAACCCAGAGTATGATCCACCGTGTGATCGGGAAACGTGTTCAAATGTGTCTCGTTTTCGTCCCTGGTACTCCGGTGCAACATTCCAGATGCTTTACTAACACTCTCCCCACTTGGAGAGTCAGTGCCTTTAACCTCCTGTTTGGCCCAGTTTGCAATTTCTGTGGAAAATGAACAGGAATAGGGAGAACCAATGAGAAACTAGCTGGAGGTGTCTGGACGGGCAAATTTAACTCTCATTTCCCACCAGAAAGAGGAATTAACCAAAGGCTCAGCATGCCGTGCCGGAACCACACTAGGGCCTGAAGCAATCCTGTGGTCTTGCGGCCAGCTCACAAGAAAGCGAGTTGAAGAAAGGAGCTCAGGGGCACTGTAATTCACAAACCTGCAGAGTTATAAATGACAGCTATCGTCCAAAAATATATTGAAGTAAGGCTGCCAAGAGGACTTGAAAGCGGTGCAGAATTGCAGGAAACCGATTTCAGGAGGTAGACAGGAATTGCATGTAAAGCATAGGAAAAGAGGCAGAACGTCCACAATGATGCACTTGGCCAAAAAGGGCGTATGTGTTTTTTCCTGAATATATTCAGGAAAAAACGCATACGCCCTTTTTGGCCAACCAAGCAAGCTTGCAAAGGAAATCTGCACTACAATGAAGTCTCACTGCCCCCCGGTCAAAAGGGCCATCTGAAAAAAGTGTAAAATCCAGAAAGGCAGGACAGGCCATGGAGAACTGGGAGCCTTGTTATGCTGATGGCCGGGATGTAAATTGCCAGCAGCCACTCTGGAGAAGTGTATGGTGTTTCCTGAAACATCCAAAAAACAAAGCAACAGAGCCTAGGGCACTTCCACTTATGGTCCTATAGCTTAGGGAAATTAAAATCAAAAAGACACAGCCACCCCAAGTTTGGGACGGCTCTGTTTACAAGAACCTCGTTTACGGTACAAGTTCAATATCACAGAAAGCGAAAAATGGATAAAGAAGTTGTGGTACTTACGTACAATGCAATATCACTCAGCAATGACATCTATGTCATCAGGCCTGTAGCAGCATAATGAGTGGATTCAGGTACGATGATTCTAAGTGAAATAAGTCACACAGGGCTTACCTGGTGGCGCAGTGGTTGAGAGTCCGCCTGCCGATGCATAGGACATGGGTTCGTGCCCCGCTCCGGGAAGATCCCACATGCCGCGGAGCGGCTGGGCCTGTGAGCCATGGCCGCTGAGCCTGCGCGTCCGGAGCCTGTGCTCCGCAATGGGAAACACCACAACAGTGAGAGGCCCACGTACCACAAAAAAAAAATAAATAAAAAATAAATAAATAAAAAAATAAGTCACACAGAAAAAGAAACATCATAAGATATCACTACTAGACGGAATGTAACCTTGGTTACACAGGAACTAAATTACTAAACAGAACAGAGTGTCAAATGTAGAAAACCAATTTATGCTTGCTTAAGGGGAAAGGTGAGTTGGGGTGCTGCATACAACAAGAGATTGAAATTAGCACAGATACCTTTCCATAAGCCAAATATATAATAGACAAGTGCTACTCCTTGCTCAACGAAGTGGACTCAACACCCCATATTAAACGCCTAACAATATACCTGACTAGTAAGAATCTTAAAAACTATGGATTTATATGTCTCTGAAAGAGAATCAAGCGTGTGTACAGCGGCATAAACGCAGCAGTGATAGGATTGGTGAGGTTCGGTGAGCAAATGCAGACCCTTTGAAGTCATATTGCATGGTACCCATTCCATGGGTCTCAACTCTCCATGTTTAAGGGATTCTTCCTTCAGCTAAAACATGCATGAGGAACCCAGAGTATGATCCACCGTGTGATCGGAAAACGTGTTCAAATGTGTCTCAGTTTACGTCCCCTGGTACTCGGGTGCAACATTCCAGACGCTTAACTAACACTCTCCCCACTTGGAGAGTCAGTGCCTTTAACCTCCTGTTTGGCCCAGTTTGCAATTTCTGTGGAAAATGAACAGGAATAGGGAGAACCAATGAGAGACTAGCTGGAGCTGTCTGGACGGGCAAATTTAACTCTCATTTCCCACCAGGAAGAGGAATTAACCAAAGGCTCAGCATGCCGTGCCGGAAACAAACTAGGGCCTGAAGCAATTCTGCGGTGTTGCGGCCAGCTCACAAGAAAGCGAGTTGAAGAAAGGAGTTCAGGGGCACTGTAATTCACAAACCTGCAGAGTTATAAATGACAGCTATCTTCCAAAAATATATTGAAGTAAGGCAGCCAAGAGGAGTTGAAACCGGGGCAGAATTGCAGGAAACCGATTTCAGGAGGTAGACTGGAATTGCATGTAAAGCATAGGAAAAGAGGCAGAACGTCCACAATGATGCACTTGGCCAAAAAGGGCGTATGCGTTTTTTCCTGAATATATTCAGGAAAAAACGCATACGCCCTTTTTGGCCAACCAAGCAAGCTTGCAAAGGAAATCTGCACTACAATGAAGTCTCACTGCCCCCCGGTCAAAAGGGCCATCTGAAAAAAGTGTAAAATCCAGAAAGGCAGGACAGGCCATGGAGAACTGGGAGCCTTGTTATGCTGGTGGGCGGGATGTAAATTACCAGCAGCCACTCTGGAGAAGTGTATGGTGTTTCCTGAAACATCCAAAAAACAAAGCAACAGAGCCTAGGGCACTTCCACTTATGGTCCTATAGCTTAGGGAAATTAAAATCAAAAAGACACAGCCACCCCAAAGTTTGGGACGGCTCTGTTTACAAGAACCTTGTTCACCGTACAAGTTCAATATCACAGAAAGCGAAAAATGGATAAAGAAGTTGTGGTACTTACGTACAATGCAATATCACTCAGCAATGAAATCTATGTCATCAGGCCCGTCGCAGCATAATGAGTGGATTCAGGTACGATGATTCTAAGTGAAATAAGTCACACAGAAAAAGAAACATCATAAGATATCACTACTACACGGAATGTAAACTTGGCTACACAGGAACTAAATTACTAAACAGAACAGAGTGTCAAATGTAGAAAACCAATTTATGCTTGCTTAAGGGGAAAGGTGAGTTGGGGTGCTGCATACAACAAGAGATTGAAATTAGCACAGATACCGTTCCATAAGCCAAATATATAATAGACAAGTGCTACCCCTTGCTCAACGAAGTGGACTCAACACCCCATATTAAACGCCTAACAATATACCTGACTAGTAAGAATCTTAAAACCTATAGATTTATATGTCTCCGAAAGAGAATCAAGCGTGTGTACAGCGGCATAAACGCAGAAGCGATAGGATTGGTGAGGTTCGGTGAACAAATGCAGACACTTTGAAGTCATATTGCATGGTATCCATTCCATGGGTCTCAACTCTCCAGTTTTAAGGGATTCTTCCTTCAGCTAAAACATGCATGTGGAACCCAGAGTATGATCCACCGTGTGATCGGGAAACGTGTTCAAATGTGTCTGAGTTTTCGTCCCCTGGTACTCGGGTGCAACATTCCAGACGCTTTACTAACACTCTCCCCACTTGGAGAGTCAGTGCCTTTAACCTCCTGTTTGGCCGAGTTTGCAATTTCTGTGGAAAATGAACAGGAATAGGGAGAATCAATGAGAGACTAGGTGGAGGTGTCTGAACGGGCAAATTTAACTCTCATTTCCCACCAGGAAGAGGAATTAACCAAAGGCTCAACATGCCGTGCCGAAACCAAACTAGGGCCTGAAGCAATCCTGCGGTGCTGGGGGCAGCTCACAAGAAAGCGAGTTGAAGAAAGGAGCTCAGGGGCACTGTAATTCACAAAACTGCAGAGTTATAAATGACAGCTATCTTCCAAAAATATATTGAAGTAAGGCAGCCAAGAGGAGTTGAAAGCGGGGCAGAATTGCAGGAAACCGATTTCAGGAGGTAGACTGGAATTGCATGTAAAGCATAGGAAAAGAGGCAGAACGTCCACAATGATGCACTTGGCCAAAAAGGGCGTATGCGTTTTTTCCTGAATATATTCAGGAAAAAACGCATACGCACTTTTTGGCCAACCAAGCAAGCTTGCAAAGGAAATCCGCACTACAATGAAGTCTCACTGCTCCCCGGTCAAAAGGGCTATCTGAAAAATGTGTAAAATCCAGAAAGGCAGGACAGGCCAAGGAGAACTAGGAGCCTTGTTATGCTGATGGTTGGGATGTAAATTGCCAGCAGCCACTCTGGAGAAGTGTATGGTGTTTCCTGAAACATCCAAAAAGCAAAGCAACAGAGCCTAGGGCACTTCCACTTATGGTCCTATAGCTTAGGGAAATTAAAACCAAAAAGACACAGCCACCCCAAAGTTTGGGACGGCTCTGTTTACAAGAAACTCGTTTACGGTACAAGTTCAATATCACAGAAAGCGAAAAATGGATAAAGAAGTTGTGGTACTTACGTACAATGCAATATCACTCAGCAATGAAATCTATGTCATCAGGGCCATAGCAGCATAATGAGTGGATTCAGGTACGATGATTCTAAGTGAAATAAGTCACAGAGAAAAAGAAGCATCATAAGATGTCACTACTACACGTAATGTAAACTTGGCTACACAGGAACTGAATTACTCAACAGAACAGGGTGTCAAATGTAGAAAACCAACTTATGCTTGCTTAAGGGGAAAGGTGAGTTGGGGTGCTGCATGAAACCAGAGATTGAAATTAGCACAGATACCATTCCATAAGCCAAATATGTAATAGACAAGAGCTACTCCTTGCTCAACGAAGTGGACTCAACACCCCATATTAAACGTCTAACATTATACCTGACTAGTAAGAATCTTAAAACCTATGGATTTATATGTCTCTGAAAGAGAATCAAGCGTGTGTACGGCGTCATAAACGCAGCAGTGATAGGATTGGTGAGGTTCGGTGAGCAAATGCAGACCCTTTGAAGTCATATTGCATGGTACCCATTCCATGGGTCTCAACTCTCCATGTTTAAGGGATTCTTCCGTCAGCAAAAACATGCATGTGGAACCCCGAGTATGATCCACTGTGTGATCGGAAAACGTGTTCAAATGTGTCTCAGTTTTCGTCCCCTGGTACTCGGGTGCAACACTCCAGACGCTTTACTAACACTCTCCCCACTTGGAGAGTCAGTGCCTTTAACCTCCTGTTTGGCCCAGTTTGCAATTTCTGTGGAAAATGAACAGGAATAGGGAGAACCAATGAGAGACCAGCTGGAGGTGTCTGGACGGGCAAATTTAACTCTCATTTCCCACTAGGAAGAGGAATTAACCAAAGGCTCATCATGCCATGCCGTAAACAAACTAGGGCCTGAAGCAATCCTGCGGTGTTGCGGCCAGCTCACAAGAAAGCGAGTTGAAGAAAGGAGCTCAGGGGCACTGTAATTCACAAACCTGCAGAGTTATAAATGACAGCTATCTTCCAAAAATATATTGAAGTGAGGCTGCGAAGAGGAGTTGAAAGCGGGGCAGAATTGCAGGAAACCGATTTCAGGAGGTAGACAGGAATTGCATGTAAAGCATAGGAAAAGAGGCAGAACGTCCACAATAATCCACTTGGCCAAAAAGGGCGTATGCGTTTTTTCCTGAATATATTCAGGAAAAAACGCATACGCCCTTTTTGGCCAACCAAGCAAGCTTGCAAAGGAAATCTGCACTACAATGAACTCTCACTGCCCCCTGGTCCAAAGGGCCATCTGAAAAAAGTGTAAAATCCAGAAAGGCAGGACAGGCCATGGAGAAATGGGAGCCTTGTTATGCTGATGGGCGGGATGTAAATTGCCAACAGCCACTCTGGAGAAGTGTATGGTGTTTCCTGAAACATCAAACAAACAAAGCAACAGAGCCTAGGGCACTTCCACTTATGGTCCTATAGCTTAGGGAAATTAAAATCAAAAAGACACAGCCACCCCAAAGTTTGGGCCGGCTCTGTTTACAAGAACCTCGTTTACGGTACAAGTTCAATATCACAGAAAGCGAAAAATGGATAAAGAAGTTGTGGTACTTACGTACAATGCAATATCACTCAGTAATGAAATCAATGTCATCAGGCCCGTAGAAGCATAATGAGTGGATTCAGGTACGATGATTCTAAGTGAAATAAGTCACACAGAAAAGGAAACATCATAAGATATCACTACTACACGGAATGTAAACTTGGCTACACAGGAACTGAATTACAAAACAGAACAGTGTCTCAGATGTAGAAAACCAACTTATGCTTGCTTAAGGGGAAAGGTGAGTTGGGGTGCAGCATAAAACCACACATTGAAATTAGCACAGATACCGTTCCATAAGCCAAATATGTAATAGACAAGAGCTACTCCTTGCTCAACGAAGTGGACTCAACACCCCATATTAAACGCCTGAGAATATACCTGACTAGTAAGAATCTTAAAACCTATGGATTTATATGTCTCTGAAAGAGAATCAAGCGTGTGTACAGCGGCATAAACGCAGCAGTGATAGGATTGGTGAGGTTCGGTGAGCAAATGCAGACCCTTTGTAGTCATATTGCATGGTACCCATTCCATGGGTCTCAACTCTCCAGGTTTAAGAGATTCTTCCTTCAGCTAAAACATGCATGTGGAACCCAGAGTATGATCCACCGTGTGATCGGGAAACGTGTTCAAATGTGTCTCAGTTTTCGACCCCTGGTACTCGGGTGCAACATTCCAGACACTTTACTAACACTCTCCCCACTTGGAGAGTCAGTGCCTTTAACCTCCTGTTTGGCCCAGTTTGCAATTTCTGTGGAAGATGAACAGGAATAGGGAGAACCAATGAGAGACTAGGTGGAGGTGTCCGGACGCGCAAATTTAACTCTAATTTCCCATCAGGAAGAGGAATTAACCAAAGGCTCAGCGTGCCATGCCGGAACCAAACAAGGGCCTGAAGCAATCCTGCGGTGTTGCGGCCAGCTCACAAGAAAGCGAGTTGAAGAAAGGAGCTCAGGGACACTGTAATTCACAAACCTGCAGAGTTATAATTGATAGCTATCGTCCAAAAATATATTGAAGTAAGGCTGCCAAGAGGACTTAAAAGCGGGGCAGAATTGCAGGAAACCGATTTCAGGAGGTAGACAGGAATTGCATGTAACGCATAGGAAAAGAGGCAGAATGTCCACAATGATGCTCTTGGCCAAAAAGTGCGTATGCGTTTTTTCCTGAATATATTCAGGAAAAAACGCATACGCCCTTTTTGGCCAAACAAGCAAGCTTGCAAAGGAAATCTGCACTACAATGAAGTCTCACTGCCCCCCGGTCAAAAGGGCCATCTGAAAAAAGTGTAAAATCCAGAAAGGCAGGACAGGCCATGGAGAACTGGGAGCCTTGTTATGCTGATGATCGGGATGTGAATTGCCAGCAGCCACTCTGGAGAAGTGTATGGTGTTTCCTGAAACATCCAAAAAACAAAGCAACAGAGCCTAGGGCACTTCCACTTATGGTCCTATAGCTTAGGGAAATTAAAATCAAAAGACACAGCCACCCCAAAGTTTGGGACGGCTCTGTTTACAAGAACCTCGTTTACGGTACAAGTTCAATATCACAGAAAGCGAAAAATGGATAAAGAAGTTGTGGTACTTACGTACAATGCAATATCACTCAGCAATGAAATCTATGTCATCAGGCCCGTAGCAGCATAGTGAGTGGATTCAGGTACGAGTATTCTAAGTGAAATAAGTCACACAGAAAAAGAAACATCATAAGATATCCCTAATACACGGAATGTAAACTTGGCTACACAGGAACTGAATTACAAAACAGAACAGGGTCTCAAATGTAGAAAACCAACTTATGCTTGCTTAAGGGGAAAGGTGAGTTGGGGTGCTGCATGAAACCAGAGATTGAAATTAGCACAGATACCGTTCCATAAGCCAAATATGTAATAGACAAGAGCTACTCCTTGCTCAACGAAGTGGACTCAACACCCCATATTAAACGCCTAAGAATATACCTGACTAGTAATAATCTTAAAACCTTTGGATTTATATGTCTCCGAAAGAGAATCAAGCGTCTGTACAGCAGCATAAACGCAGCAGTGATAGGATTGGTGAGGTTCGGTGAGCAAATGCAGATCCTTTGAAGTCATATTGCATGGTACCCATTCCATGGGTCTCAACTCTCCAGGTTTAAGGGATTCTTCCTTCAGCTAAAACATGCATGTGGAACGGAGTGTATGATCCACCGTGTGATCGGGAAACGTGTTCAAATGTGTCTCAGTTTTCGTCCCCTGGTACTCGGGTGCAACATTCCAGACGCTTTACTAACACTCTCCCCACTTGGAGAGTCAGTGCCTTTAACCTCCTGTTTGGCCCAGTTTGCAATTTCTTCGGAAGATGAACAGGAATAAGGAGAAGCAATGGGAGACTATCTGTAGGTGTCTGGACGGGCAAATTTAACTCTCATTTCCCACCAGGATGATAAATGAACCAAAGGCTCCGCGTGCCATGCTGGAACTAGATTAGGGCCTGAGGAGATCCTGCGGTGTTGCGGCCAGCTCACAAGAAAGCGAGTTGAAGAAAGGAGCTCAGGGGCACTGTAATTCAGAAACCTGCGGAGTTATAAATGACAGCTATCATCCAAAGTTATACTGAAGTAAGGCTGCGAAGAGGACTTGAATGCGGGGCAGAATTGCTGGAAACTGATTTCAGAACGTACACGGGAGTAGCTCTTAAAGCATAGGAAAAGAGACAGAACTTGGAAAATAATGCACTTGGCAAAAAAGGGCATATGTGTTTTATCCAGAGCTCTCATACCTGAGGGGAGGAGATTCCCAGCAGGCTCCAACTGCCACCTGAGGGCTCACATTGCCAAGGCAACGTCAGCATGCCAGGCAGGAGTTACCTCACAGCAGAGGTCCCACCTCACAGAAGGGTGAGAAACCCAGCCAACATCAGACTCTCACCAGAGGGCCCACATCACCAAGGGGATGGGAACCAGGCAGGAGTGTCTTCACATCAGTGGGGCCACATCATCAAAAGCTGAGGTACTCAGCACATGTGTCCTCAAACCAGAGGACCCACATCACCAAGGACCTCGGAGTGAGGCAGGCAGGAGTAGCCTCACAACACTGGGCCCATAGAATAAAAAAGTGAGGAATCCAGCAGTTGGAACCTCCCAGCAGGCGGCCCAGAGCACCGAGGCCATGGGATCCAGGCCACAGTGAACTCACAGAAGAGGGCCCATGTCATGAAACTGAGCAACCCAGCCATTGGGACCTCAGAGCAGGAGGCCCACATCCCCATGGGGATGGAATTCTGGTAGGAGTGTCCTCGCACCACTGAGAACGTATCAGAAAATTTTGGGCGACCAGCAGTTAGGGCCTGACGCCAGAGGACCCTCATCACCAAAGGAAGGAGGCTCCCAGCAGGCTCCAACTGCCACCAGAGGGCTGACGTCGCCAAGGCGATGTGTGCCAACCAGGCACGAATGACCTCACAGCAGAGGGCCCACCTCAGAGAAGTGTGACGAACCCAGTCAGGATCAGACTCGCACCAGAGGGCCCACATCACCAAATGGATTGGAACCAGGCAGGAGTGTCCTCACATGAGTAGGGCCACATCATCTAAAGGTGAGGAACCCAGAACATGTGGCTTCAAACCATAGGACACCCATCACCAAGGGGCTGGGAGTGAGGCAGGCAGGAGGAGCCTCATAACAGAGGGCCCAAAAATAAGAAAGGTGAGGAATCCAGCAGTTGGAACCTCCCAGCAGGCGGCCCAGAGCACAGAGGCTAGAGGAACCAGGCCAGAGTGAACTAACACCAGACAGCCCACATCATGAAACTGTGAGCAACCCAGACATTGGGACCTCAGAGCAGAAGGCCCACATCCCCATGGTGATGGGAACATGACAGGAGTGTCCTGGCATCACTGGGCTCACATCAGAAAACGTGGGGTGCTCAGAAGTTAGGGCCTGACGCTAGAGGGCACTCATCACCGAGAGGAGGAGGCTCCCAGCAGGCTCCAGCTGCCACCAGAGGGCCAACGTCGCCAAGGTGATGTGTTCCAGCCTGGCAGGAGTGACCTCACAGCAGAGGGCCCACCTCACAGAAGGGTGAGGAACACAGCCAGGATCAGACTCTCACCAGAGGGCCCACATCACCAAGGGGATGGGAACCAGGCAGGAGTGTCCCCACACCAGTGGGACAACATCATCGAAAGGTGAGGATCCCAGCACATGTGTCCTCAAACCAGAGGAACCACATCACCAAGGGGTTCGGAATGAGGCTGGCAGGACTGGCCTCACAACACAGGGTCCATAGAATATAAAAGTTGAGGAATCCAGCAGTTGGAACCTCCCAGCAAGTGGCCCAGAGCACCGAGGCTATGGGATCCAGGCCGCAGTGAACTCACAGCAGAGGGCCCACATCATGAACCTGTGAGCAGCCCAGCTGTTGGGACCTCAGAACAGAAGGCCCACATCCCCATTGGGATGGGAACCTGGCAGGAGTGGCTTTGCACCACTTAGCACATATCAGAAAATGTTAGGAGCCCAGCAGTTAGGGCCTGACGCCAGGGGGCCCTCATAACTGAGGGGAGGAGACTCCCAGCAGGTTCCAACTGCCAACAGAGGGCCCACATCTACAAGGTGGCATGCGCCAGCCAGGCAGTAGTGACCTCACAGCAGAGGGCCTATCTCACAGAAGGGTGAGGAACCAAGGCAGGATGAGACTCTCACCAGAGGGCCCACAACACCAAGGGGATGGGAACCAGTCAGGACTGTCCTCCCACCAGTGGGGCCACATCATAGAAAGGTGAGGAACCCAGCACATGTGGCCTCATATCAGAGGACATACATCACAAAGGGGATGGGAGTGAGGCAGGTAGGAGTAGCCTAAAAACAGAGGGCCCAAAGAATAAAAAAAGTGAGGAATCCAGCATTTGGAACCTCCCAGCAGGCGGCCGAGAGCACAGAAGCTATGGGATGCAGGCAGGAGTGAACTAACAGCAGAGAGCCCACATCATGAAACTGTGAGCAACCCAGGCATTGGGACCTCAGAGCAGAAAGCCCACATCCCCATGGGGATGGGAACCTGACAGGAGTGTCCTGGCATCACTGGGCTCACATCAGAAAACGTGGGGAGCCCAGCAGTTAGAGCCTGATGCTAGAGGGCCGTCATCACCGAGGGCAGGAGGCTCCCAGCAGGTTCCATGTGCCAACAGAGGGCCCACGTCGCCAAGGTGATGTGTGCAAGTCAGGCAGGATTGACCTCACAGCAGAGGGCCTACCTCACAGAAGAGTGAGGAACCCAGCCAGGATAAGACTGTCACCAGAAGGCCCACATCACCAAGGGGATGGGAACCAGGCAGGAGTGTCCTCACACCAGTGGGGCCACATCATTGAAAGTTGCCTAACCCAGCACATGTGGCCTCAAACCAGAAGACCCACATCACGAAGGGGTTGCGAGTGAGGCAGGCAGGAGGAGCATCACAACACAGGACCCATAGAATACAAAAGTTGAGGAATCGAGCAGTTGGAACCTCCCAGCAGGCAGCCAAGACCACAGAGGCTATGGGATCCAGGTCACAGTGAACTAACACCAGAGAGCCCACATCATGAAATTGTGATCAACCCAGCCGTTGGAACCTCAGAGCAGAAGGCCCACATCCCCATGGGGATGGGAACCTAAGAGGAGTGCTTGAGCAACACTGGGCTCACTAAGAAAAGTTGGGGAGCCCAGCAGTTAGGGCCTGACGTCAGAGGGCCCTCATCACAGAGCTGAGGAGGCTCCCAGCAGGGTCCAATTGCCACCAGAGGGCTCATGTCAACAAGGCGAGGTGAGCAACCCAGGCAAGAGTTACCTGATAGTAGAGGGCCCACCTCACAGATGGGTGAGGAACCCAGCCAGGATCAGACTCTCACCAGAGGGCCCACATCACAAAGGGGATGGGACCCAGTCAGGATTATCCTCACACCAGTGGGGCCTCATCATCTTAAGGTGAGGAACCCAGCACATGTGTCCTCAAACCAGAGGACCCACATCACCAAGGGCCTTGGAGTGAGGCAGGCAGGAGTAGCCTCACAACACAGGGCACATAATATAAAAAACGTGAGGATTCCAGCATTTAGACCTTCCAGCAGGCGGCCCAGAACACCGAGGCTATGGGATCCAGGCCACAGTGAACTCACAGCAGAGGGCCCACATCACAAAACTGTGAGCAACCCAGGAGTTGAGACCTCAGCGCAGAAGGCCCACATCCCCATGGGAATGGGAACCTGGCTGGAGTGTCCTCGCACCACTGGGCGCACATCAGAAAATGTGGGGAGCCCACCATTTAGGGCCTGACGCCAGAGGGCCGTCATCACCGAGAGGAGGAGGCGCCCTGCACGCTCCAACTGCCACCAGAGGGCTCACGTCTCCAAGGTGACGTGTGCCAGCCAGGCAGGAGTGACCTCACAGCAGAGGGCCTACCTCACAGAACGTTGAGGAACCCAGCCAGGATTAGACTCTCGCCAGAGGGCCCACCTCACCAAGGGGATGGGAACCAGGCAGGAGTGTCCGCACACGAGTGGGGTCACATCATCGAAAGGTGAGGAACGCAGCACATGTGGCCTCAAGCCATAGGACAGTCATCACCAAGGGGCTGGCAGTGAGGCAGGCAGGAGGAGCCTCACAACAGAGGGCACATAGAATAAAAAAGTTGAGGAATCCAGCAGTTGGAACCTCCCAGCAGGCGGCTCAGAGCACCGATGATAAGGGATCCTTGCCGGAGTGAACTCACAGCAGAGGGCCCACATCATGGTACTGTGAGCAAGCCAGCCGTCTTGACCTCAGAGCAGAAGGCCCATATCGCCATGGGGATGGGAACCTGGCAAGAGTCTCCTCACTCACTTGGCGCACATCAGAAAATGTGGGGAGCCCAGCAGTTATGGCCTAAGGCAAGAGGGCCCTCATCACCGAGGGGAGGAGGATCCCAGCACACTCCAACTGCCACCAGAGGGCCCACGTCGCCAAGGTGACGTGTGCCAGACAGGCATGATTGACCTCACAGCAGAGGGCCCACCTCACAGAAGGGTGAGGAACCCAGCCAGGATCAGACTCTCACCTGAGGGCCCACATCAGCAAGGGGATGGGAACCAGTCAGGACTGTCTTCCCTCCAGTGGGGTCACATCATCGAAAGGTGCGGAACCCAGCACATGTGGCCTCAAATCAGAGGACACATATCACAAAGGGAACGGGAGTGAGGCAGGCAGGAGTAGCCTAAAAACAGAGGGCCCAAAGAATAAGAAAGGTGAGGAATCCAGCAGTTGGAACCTCCCAGCAGGCGGTCCAGAGCACAGAAGCTATGGGATGCAGGCAGGAGTGAACTAACAGCAGAGAGCCCACATCATGAAACTGTGAGCAACCCAGGCTTTGGGACCTCAGAGCAGAAGGCCCACACCCCAATGGGGATGTGAACCTGGCTGGAGTGTCCTCGCACCACTGGGCACACATCACAAAATGTGGGGAGCCCAGCAGTTAGGGCCTGATGCCAGAGGGCCCTCATCACCGAGGAGAGGAGGCTCCCAGCAGGCTCCAAGTGCCACCAGAGGGCTCATGTCCACAAGGCGAGGTGAGCAAGCCAGGCAGGACTGACCTCACAGCAGACGGCCCACCTCACAGATGGGTGAGGAACCCAGCCAGGATCAGACTCTCAACAGAGGGCCCACATCACCAAGGGGTTGTGAACCAGGCAGGAGTCTCCTAAGACCATTGGTCCCACATCATCGAAAGGTGAGGAACCCAGCACATGTGGCCTCAAACCAGACGACACACATCACGAAGGGGCTGGGAGTGAGGCAGGCAGGAGGATCCTCACAACAGAGGGCCCAAAAATTTAAAAAAGTGAGGAATCCAGCAGTTGGAACCTCCCAGCAGGCGGCCAAGAGCACAGAGGCTATGGGATCCAGGCTTCTGTGAACTAACACCAGAGAGCCCACATCATGAAAATGTGAACAACCCAGCCGTTGGGACCTCAGAGCAGAAGGCCCACATCCCCATGGAGATGGGATCCTAAGAGGAGTGCCAAAGCATCACTGGGCTCACTAAGAAAAGTTGGTGAGCCCAGCAGTCAGGGCCTGATGCAAGAGGGCCCTCATCACCGGGGGGAAGAGATTCCCAGCACGCTCCAACTGCCACCACACGGCTGACTTCACCAAGGCAATGTGTGCCAGCCATGCAGGAGTGACCTATCAGCAGAGGGTCTCCCTCACAGGTGGGTGAGGAACAAAGCCAGGAACAGACTCTCACCAGAGGGTCCACATAACCACGTGGATGAGAACCAAGCAGGAGTGTCCTCACACTAGTGGGGCCACATCATCGAAAGGTGAGGAACCCAGCAAAAGTGGCCACAAACCAGAGGACCCACATCACCAAGGGGTTGAGAGTGAGGTAGGTGTCTGGACGGGCATATTTAACACTCATTTCGCACCAGGAAGAGGAATTAACCAAAGGCTCAGCGTGCCCTGCCAGAAGCAGATTAGGGCCTGAAGCAGTCTTGCGGGTTTGCGGCCAGCTCACAAGAAAGCGAGTTGAAGAAAGGAGCTCAGGGGCCCTGTAATTCACAAACCTGCAGAGTTATAAATGACAGATAACGTCCAAAAATATATTGAAGTAAGGCTGCGAAGAGGACTTGAAAGCGGGGCAGAATTGCAGGAAACCGATTTCAGGAGGTAGACTGGATTTGCATTTAAAGCATAGGAAAAGAGGCAGAACATCGACAATGATGCACTTGGCAACAAAGGGCGTATGAGTTTGTTCCTGAATATATTCAGGAAAAAACACATACGCCCTTTTTGGCAAACCAAGCAAGCTTGCAATGGAAATCCGAACTACTATGAAGTGTCACTTCCCCCCGGTCTAAAGGGCCATCTGAGAAAAGTGTAAAATCCAGAAAGGCAAGACAGGCCATGGGGAAAAAGGAGCCTTGTTATGCTGATGGGCGGGATGTACATTGCCAACAGCCACTCTGGAGAAGTGTATGGTGTTTCCTGATACATCTGAAAAACAAAGCAACAGAGTCTAGGGCATTTCCACTTATGGTCCTATAGCTTAGGGAAATTAAAATCAAAAAGACACAGCCACCCCAAAATTTACAACGGCTCTGTTTACAGGAGCCTCTTCTACAGTACAAGTTAAATATCCCAGAGAACAAATAATTGATAAAAAAGTTGCGGTACTTATGTACAACAGAATACCACTCAGCAATGAAATCTGTGTCACCAGGCCTGTACCAGCATAATGAGTGGATTGAGGCATGATGATTCTAAGTGAAATAAGTCACACAGAAAAAGAAACATCATAAGCTATCACTAATGCACGGAATGTAAACTTGGCTACACATGAACTGAATTACAAAACAGAACAGGGTCTCAAGTTTAGAAAACCAACTTATGCTTGCTTAAGGGGAAAGGTGAGTTGGGGTGCTGCATAAAACCAGAGTTTGAAATTAGCACAGATACCGTTCCATAAGCCAAATACGTAATAGACAAGACCTACCCCTCGCTCAACGAAATGGACTCAACAATGAGGTATCACCTCACACCTGTTAGAATGGGCATCATCTGAAAATCTACAAACAACAAATGCTGGAAAGGGTGTGGAGAAAAGGAAGCCTCTTCCACTATTTTTGGGAATATAAATTGATACAGTCACTATGGAGAACAATATGGAGTTTCTTAAGAAACTAATAATAGAATTACCATATGATACAGCAATCCCAGGACTGGACATATACCCAGACAAAACCATAAATCAAAAAGAGACATTCACCGCAATGTTCATTGCATCACTATTTACAATATCGAGGTAATGGAAGCAACCTAAATGCCCACAGACAGACGAATGCATAAAGATGTGGTACATATATAAAATGGAATATTACTAAGCCATGAAAGGAATGAAATTGGGTCATTTGTAGAGACGTCGATGGATCTAGAGACTGTCATACAGAGTGAAGTAAGTCAGAAAGAGAAAAACAAATCTTGTATATTCATGCATATATGTGGAACCTAGAAAAACTGTACAGATTAACCGTTTTGCAAGGCATAAATAGAGCAACAGATGTAGACAACAATCGTATGGACAACAAGGGGGGAAAGCTCTTGGAGGGGTGGTGGTGGGAGGAGTTGAGAGATTGGGATTGGCATGTAAACATTTATATGTATAAAATAGATAACCAATGAGAAGCTGCTGTATAAAAATATAAAATAAAATTCAAAATTAAAAAGAAATAAAATTTAAAAAATAAAACAGAAAAAACAATTATTCCCTTCACATACATGTATTTATATGAATAAATTATTTCCATGCTTATATCTGTAAATACAAAAAAGAGGAATAAAATCTACCTTGAACCAAAAACGAAAAAGAGAAAAAAAAAACAGAACCCACCAGTTACTCAGAGGAAAACCGTATCAGGGCACTTGCTCCAGTTGTAAACAATTCTGAAGTTGGTCAGTGGTGGGGAATCGTCTCCCATTCAGCCAGCAGCCCCCACACAACAAGCGTCCTCATTGCAAAGCTGGGGCACCGTGCCGAGGCATCTGTGAGTAAACGTGAGCTGAACCCCAGGCCAGTTGCTGCTGAACTGTTCCCGCCCTTCCCAGGTAAAACACCTGAATATATACAAGGACTTGAAAGCCTAGAGGAAGGGCCATGGAGCCACACGAGTGACAGCATGCCAGCTGACTTGGTACCTGCAGGCCAGCCAGGATGGTCCTGGCCCTGGGTGCTCTTCTGGAAGATTTCCATTTCCCTGCCTGAGATACCCGTCCTGTCCCTGCCCCCACTGCTTTTTTCCTTCCTCACCTCTGCCCAGGGAGAAATTCCAGCAGCAGGTATGGGTGACACATCCTCTTCTTTAGCAGGTGGCAGCCTGGCAACTGCTGCAGAAAGTCCAGCAGAGCCCCACTCACACTGGGCCACCCACAAAGCCGTGGCCTCTCACTCCCTCCCACCAGCCCAGCCCCGAGACTGCTGACAGGGCAGAGAAAATGGCGTCAGGCACAGCTGCAGGGGCTTTTGCTGCCTGGAGTGGTATTTATATTGATCTCAACCCAGGCACACCTGGGGAGGGCTGGCCGGCATGGTAAGGCTGCCCAGGTCAGCCAATCATCACCCCTCAGGGGCTCACAGTTGCAGAAAATGGAACTTGCTGAACCGGCCAGGTCCAAGGAACAGGTGTGGGCTCCTGAGAGTCAGGATAGACAAGGGGCTGCAGCTTTGGCTTGTTTTCTAATCATTTTATCTGGCCCATGAGTGGGAGACAACTTCAAGAAAACCCTCTCCTAATGAGAGGAACCCAGGAGTCAGGGAGAGGAGGGGTGGGTGGTGGTTGGAGACAGAGGCCTGGTGCCCTGGGTGCAGTGGAAGTCTCTGGAAGACCAGGTGGAGGGAGGCCACACAGAGTGATGCCCAGGGTCACAGACCTGTCGGAGCTGCTGTTTGTTAGTTCAAGTCCTGCTCTGAGGTGCTCTGTGTCAGCTCTGAGCGACAGGTGAGCTGGGGGTGCTCTTCAATGAGGGCTATGTGCACGGTTCCTGTGTGCCCAGCCCTGCCACGGTACCTGCAAGGGTAGCTCTGTATCCTGGGAGGGGCCTGACCATGAGAGCCCCGTGGGCTGGGTTGGGGGTGGGGTACCTGCCCAGGAGAGCTCCATATCCTGGGATTGGCCTGACCACGAGAGCCCCATGGGCTGCTGGGGACCTGGTAAAGGATGTCAGGACAGTCAGTGAAGCCACCGAGGATATACCTCCAGTTGCTCCTGATCCCTACACCCTGCTGGTCATTCTACCAACCACCAGGACATGGTATTCTGTATTAGTCTTCAATGATACCTTCTTTTGTATTCCATTAGTCCCAGAGTCACAAGAAATTTTGGCTTGTGAGTGGCAGGACTCAACATACAACTAAAACAATACTTCCGGGCCGTCTTGCCCCAAGGGTTCAAAAATTCCCACACCATCTTTGGGGAAAGCTTAGCTAAAGACCGAAAAGTTCTACCTCTGGAAAAGGAAACCCTCCTTCAATATGCAGACGACATTCTGATCGCCAGCCCTACTAAGGAGGCCTCTGAACTACCAAGCCAATAAAGGATAGAAGTTGTCCAAGAAAAAGCTCAAATATCACAGACTGCAGTGACCTGCCTGGGCTTCATTCTCACACAAGGTCAGAGAAGCCCATCCCAGGAAAGGGAAGAAACCATTTGCAGCCTTACCCCTTTCTAAAACTAGAAGACAGCTTAGGGGTTCCTGGGGAGGCCAGGGTTTGCTGCTTCTGGATCCCTAACTACAGTCTACTAGCTGGGCCTCTATATGAAACACTGAAAGGAAAAGATGATGATCCTTTTGAACAGAATCCAGAAGTGGCCTTTCAAGAATGGAAAGAGCAGTCAATTCAGACCCTTGCCCTGGAACTCCCTAATTGAGCTAAACCCTTTGACCTTTCCATTCCCGGTGAAAGGTGAATCGCCATTGGAGAATTAGTGCAAAAACTGGGACCACTTGAAATGGAACAACGCAAGAATGCCATCCAGGTAGGATAAACTACAGTCACCAAGGGGCTTGGCCCACTGCCACATCTGGCCAAGATACTGGCGGTATCTAAAAACCTGGAAATCAGCAGCCCAAAAGGCCACCTCCCTCCTAAGGGAAAAGGACCCCACGTGGTGATCCTAATCACCAACCATGCCCTGAAGTTGCAGGGTTCGCTCCGTGGGCACACCGACCTCGAGTGAGGAGGCCCTCCAACTCCAACATCCAGAGAGATAACCGGGGGCAACAGGGCACCATGACGACTCGTGTGAACATCACTTGACCTGGAGTTTCTCTCATAAAACAACAATAGTGTGTCCCGAAGGAGTAGACTACTGCTTGCAGGACTTCCTGCACCCGGAGGGGAGCTAATAATCTTGGCGGGGGAACCGTATATCACACCGTCACCATAGAAAAGCCTACAGACACCGTGATGATGGTGGCCAATAAGACCGGCTGGACTCCTGTTTACTTCAAAAGGCTGTTGACTCAGTGGCCATCATGGTCCTTGATCACCACTGACCCTGGACTGTCTGGGAGTTGAGCGGGCAGGGCTCTGACACCTGGTGCTGTTTTTACGTTAATTCAGGGGCCTAATTGAAGAAAGAGCAGACTACTGGTCAGAGCATCTAGGCTGGCAGAAACGGTCAGCCTAAGGTGGCCGAACAAATGTGGGGCGGGGTGAAACCGGCCCCCACAGCGTCTCTGCACATCTCTTTCCTGGACCCTTAAAGGTCATTAGAATCTATAACACTTCCAATGCTGGTGCTCAGGCGGACGAGCAGGGAGGCAGGGGTCCTGGGGCCAATCAACGTCACCTGGAGGCTGCTGGGGAGAAGTTCTGACCCTCGTCCCCTGGTATGAGGGCTCCCAACTCAGCACTCAGCAGTTACAGAAGAAGGGTCTGCACCCTCAGCACTCCAAGAATGAGGAACGGGACAAAAGGCAGAGGAGGGGTTTGTCCCCAGCAAAGCCCATTAAAAATCCCTGGGAGATAAAAATAGAATGTGGGCAATAAAGTCAAGTCTGACCTTTTTTATCCTTTGTGCTTTGTCTAATTTCACGTGCTCCTAGGGTCCCGCATGCAGAGGTTCCACACCCGGCACTTCAGACCAGATTTCCTGGTGCAGAATGGCTGGGTCGACACCTCAGCTCCTGGGGCCCAGTGCAGACTCCGAGATATAGAGCCTGAGCTGCAGCCAACCCGGCCCTTGAGAGCTCCGCCCCCTCCCTCCCACTGACTCTGACAGGATCTCTACACAGCAGCCCAGCCCACAGCCCACGGGGTAGTGCATGCTCTCACCTCTCCATTCTCTGATGAAAATATAAAGTTTCCTTTGCTTGGGAACCAAACTCAGTCTCGATCTGTTGGCCCCAATGACACTGGGCAGGGGGACCCTTGTTGGGGTCCACTCTGGAGGATCAGTAACAGAAATTGAGACTATTGTAACTTCAATGAACAGATGTGTGAGCCAAACTGTAGTTAACATAGAACAGTTTATAAGGCTCGGGTAAAATAAGATGTTTCTAACACTTCCATTTGATATTTCCATCACTTTATTATAAGCAAGTTCAGTGAAAAGGTTTGTCTTATTTGTCAGGTCAATATTAGAGAAATGAAGTGATTTCTTTCCAAGGATGTACATCTAATAATCTTGGTTAAAGCTTCAATCTTGTTTTAAATGCTTTTCCATTGAAAATGATACCTCTCTTTCAGCTCCCCCATTTCTGAGAAGTATAAAATCTTATAATTTATTATTACCAAAGGGGAAAGGTGGGAGGAGGGATAAATTAACAGTTTGGAATTAACACATACACACTGCTATGTATAAAATAGATCATCAACAAGGAACTACTGTATAGCACAGGGAACTACACTCAATATTGTGCAATAACCTATAAGGGGAAATAATCGGAAAAAGAATAGATATTTTTATTGACATCATCTATCAATGACAGTTAAAGTGTAACCTAAGGGAAGCCGGTGGTGAGTGCTTCTGACCCTGAAGACTTCAGTCATCTAAAGTTTGGACTCTGCCTACTTCCCAAGGCCCTTAATGAACATATGTGTAGCCGTAGCTTAAAAAACTCCCCAGTTTGGGTTTCGGGGAGACACTGATTTTGAAAAAGCCCTGGTGTTCTCCTTACATGAATGGGACTCTTCCTACTGCTAAAACATGTCTGTCACATCCAGAGGATGGTATACCGTCTGATCGGGAAGAGTTTGGAAAAGGCATCTCATCTCCTCATCTCCTGGTGCTCGGGTTCACCCCTCCAGCGTCTTTACTAACAGTCTCCCCACTTGGAGATGTCAACACTGTCAACATCCTGTTGCGTACAGTTTGGAATTTGTCCAGAGGATGAAGCGGAAGGATGAGGAACAATGAGAGACAAGTCCTAGGTGTTCAGACAGGCACATGTCACTCTAATTTCCAATCAGGAAGATGAATTGACCAAAGGCTAGGGTTGCCCATGGAAACAGTATAGGGCTTGAGGAAATCCCACTGCTTTGTGGCCAGTTCCCATAAACACAAGTTGAACAATGGAACTCAGGGGCAGTAAAATTCACGAAACTGCAGAGTTGAAAATATCTATCACTGAAAAATGTCTTGAGGAAAGTCAGAGAAGAGGATTGGCAAGCAAGGAAGAATGGCAGGAAAGGGATTTGAGGAGGTAGAAAGGACTCGCCATTAAGCACAAGAAAAGGGGCTGAACATTGCCGACATTGCAGTTGGCCAAAAAGGCTGTATGCGTTTTTTTCTGTATATATTCAAGAAAAGGGCATACACTTTTTTAGCCAACCAAACAGGTGGGCACTGGAAATCAATACTACAAAAGATATCACTTCGCATCAGTCAGAAGAGCCATCCTCATAAAGTGTAAACGCCAGAAATGCAGGACAGGGCAAGGAGAAGAGGGAGCCCTGTGAGGCTTATAGTGGAAATGTATATTGCCAACGGCCATTCTGGAGAAGTGTATTGTGTTTACTAAAGCATCTAAAAAATGAGCTACAGAGCATAGGGCACTTGCACTCATGGGCGTATATCTTGGGAAAAACAAAAATCGAGAGGACACAGGCACCCCAATGTTTACTGCCTCTCTGTTTAAAAGATCCTCGACTAGGATATAACTTAAATGTCTCTGGAGGGAAAAAATGGATAGAGATGTGGTACTTATGTAGAGTGGAATATTACTCAGCCTGGAAATCAATGAAATATGGCCAGTTGTAACAACTCCGGAGGAGTTACGTATGATCATTCTAAGTGACATAAATATGTAGAAAACACGCGTAAGGCTGCCAAACGGGAAAGGTGGGGAGGGGTGAGGCATCATCCAGGAGGTTGAAATTAGCAAAGATACCATTCCAAATACCAAACTGATAATCAACAAGGCCTACACGGTAGCTAAAAGAACTGCACTCAGCACACTCAAGTCACCGGAAAAGAATATCTATGACTGGTAAGAATCTGAAAAAGAAATTATTGATGTCTCTCTGTACGTGAATCAAGTGGATGTACAGCAGCAAGAAACAGAGCTTTGAAAATCAGCTGTAAACAACATAGTAATAAATTGAAAAAAATAAACGACAGAGAGACAGAGAAAACCTCTTACAACTTTTCCTCAGGGACGGTGATGCAACATGGATTGAACACATCTAGACCCACAGCAGGATGAGACATAAGGCTGGAAACTGTTCGCGCTAAGAGAAATGTGAGGTTGGGTGAGGAAATGCACACCCTTTAAAGTAATACTACCTGGTACCCATTCAATGGGTCCCAAATCTGCAGGTTCAAGGAATCTTCCTACAGCTAAAACATGCATGGAAAACCCAGAGGACTGTACACCATGTGATCGGGAGATGTGTCTAAAATGCACCTCATTTATCCTCTCCTGGTGCTCCTGTTCATCATTCCAGCCACGTTACTTAGAATCTCCCCACTTAGAGAATCAGCACATTTAAACTTCTGTTTCACACATTTTGCAAATTGTGAGGAGGATGAACGGGAACAGGGGGAACCAATGAGAGAATAGTTGTAGGGGTTTGGACGGGCACATGTCACTCTAATTTCCCATTAAGAATAAGAATTAAAAAAAGGCTCAGCCCGCCTCGCCGGAGCCAAAATAGGGCCTGAAGCAATCCTGCGGTTTTGAGGCCAGCTCACAAAAGAGCAACTTAAAAAATGGAGCTCAGGGTCACTGTAATTCACAAACCTGCAGAGTTATAAATGAAAACTAACGTCCAAAAATATGTTGAGGTAAGGCAAAGAAGAGGATCTGAATGCAAGACAGAATTGCAAGAAACAGATTTCAAGAGATAGATTGGACTCGCCTTTAAAGCACATGAAAAGCGGCAGAATTTCGACAATGATGCAGTTGGCCCAAAAGGGAGTATGCGTTTTTTCCTGAATATATCCAGGAAAAAACGCATACGCACTTTATGGGCAACCAAGCAAGCAAGCAATGCAAATGTGCACAACAAAGAAGTCTCATTTCCCACCGGTCAAAAGGGCCATCCGAAAAAATTGTAAAAACCAGAAATGCAGGACAGGCCATGGAGAACAGGGAGCCTTTATACGCTGATGGACAGTGTGTGAACTGCCGAGAGCCACTCTGGAGAAGTGTATGGTGGTTCCTAAATCATCTAAAAAACAGAGCGACAGAGCATAGGGCACTTCCAATCACGGGAGTATATCTAGGGAAGTCTAAAAATCAACAAGACACAAGCACACCACAGTTTAGGGCTACTCTGTTTACAAGAACCTCAACTTCAGTACACCTTAAATATCCCAGGAAAGAGAACAATGGATAAAGAAAATGTGGTACTTATGTACAATGGAATATCTCTTCACCATGAAATCAATGTAATAAGGCTAGTAGAAGGATAAAGAGTGGATTGAGGTCCGATAATACTACTTGAAATAAGTCAAACAGAAAAAGAAACATATCATAAGATATCACTTATAGAGGGAGGATAAATATGGCTGCACAAAAAATGAATTACAAAACAGAACAGTGTCTCACATTTAGAAAACACACTTATGTCAGCTTAAGGGGAAAGGAGAGGTGGGGTGATGCATAAAACCAGAGTTTGAAATTAGCACAGATACCGTTCAATAAACCAAATAGGTATCAGACAAGATCTACACCTTGCTCAATGAACTGGCCTCAACACACCCTATAAACCGCAGAGAAATATATCTGAGTAATAAGAATCTTAAAACCCATGTATTGATATATCTCCATAAGGGAATCAAGTGTGCACAGAGCGGCACAAACACAGCAGTGAAAATGAGCTAAACCCCATTATAGAAATAAATTTTAAAACCAAAACGCAGAAACAATGAAAGAGAGAAAAATTCTTACAAAATTCACTCAGGGGCTGTGATGCAACCTGGAATGACCACATATAAACCCACAGCTGGATAAGACATAAGGCTGGACACTTGGGGCTGAAAGGATTGGAGAGCTTTGGTGAGCAACTGCCGAAAGTTTAATGCAATATTTCATGCTACTTATTCCAAGGGTCCCAACACTCCAAGTTGAAGGGAATCTTCCTACAGCTAAACCATGCATGGGAAATCCAGCAGATGGTATACCATATGATCGGGAAAGGTTTCTAAAATGCACCTCATTTTCCTCTCCTGGGGCTCCGGATCAACATTCCAGCCACTTTACTAACAACATCTCCACATGGAAAGTCAATGCCTTTAAGTTCCGGTATCGCACAGTCTGCAGTTAGTGCGGAGGATGAATGGGAATAGGGGGAACCAGTGAGAAAATAGCTGTAGCGGTTTCAATGGGCACATGTCACTCTAATTTCAATTCAGGAAGAAGAATTAACCAAAGGCAGAGCAAGGCGCCCAAGAAGAAGAATAGGGCCTGAAGAAATCCTGTGGATATGAGGCAAGATCACAAAAATAAGAGCTGAAAAATGGAGCTAAGGGCCACTGCAATTCAAAAACCTGCAGAGTTATAAAGGCCAACTATTTTCCAAAAGTATATTGAAGTAAAGCTATGAAGAGGCACTGAGAGCAAGGCAGAACTGCAGGAAACCTATTTCAGGAGGTAGACTGGAATTGCACTGAAAACATATGAAAAGACTCAGAACGTCGACAATGATGCACTTGGCCAAAAAGGGCGTATGCGTTCTTTCCTGAATATATTCAGGAAGAAACGCATACGCCCTTTCTGGCCAACCAAGCAAGCTCGCAAAGGAAATCTGCACTACAATGAAGTCTCATTGCCCCCCGGTCAAAGGGCATTCTGAAAGAAGAGTAAAATCCAGAAAGGCAGGACAGGCCATGGAGAACTGGGAGCCTTGTTATGCTGATGGGCGAGATGTAAATTGCCAACAGCCACTCTGGAGAAGTGTATGGTGTTTCCTGAAACATCCAAAAAACTAAGCAACAGAGCCTAGGGCACTTCCACTTATGGTCCTATAGCTTAGGGAAATTAAAACCAAAAAGACACAGCCACCCCAAAGGTTGGGATGGCTCTGTTTACAAGAACCTCGTTTACGGTACAAGTTCAATATCGCAAAAAGCGAAAAATGGATAAAGAAGTTGTGGTACTTACGTACAATGCAATATCACTCAGCAATGAAATCTATGTCATCAGGCCCGTAGCAGCATAATGAGTGGATTCAGGTACGATGATTCTAAGTGAAATAAGTCACACAGAAAGAGAAACATCATAAGATATCACTACTACACGGAATGTAAACTTGGCTACACAGGAACTGAATTACAAAACAGAACAGCGTCTCAAATGTAGAAAACCAACTTATGCTTGCTTAAGGGGAAAGGTGAGTTGGGGTGCTGCATAAAACCAGAAATTGAAATTAGCAGATACCGTTCCATAAGACAAATATGTAATAGACAAGAGCTACTCCTTGCTCAACGAAGTGGACTCAACATCCCATATTAAAAGCCTAAGAATATACCTGACTAGTAAGAATCTTAAAACCTATGGATTTATATGTCTCCGAAAGAGAATCAAGCATGTGTACAGCGGCATAAATGCAGCAGTGATAGGATTGGTGAGGTTCGGTGAGCAAATGCAGACCCTTTGAAGTCATATTGCATGGTACCCATTCCATGGTCTCAACTCTCCAGGTTTAAGGGATTCTTCATTCAGCTAAAACATGCATGTGGAACCCAGAGTATGATCCACGGTGTGATCGGGAAACGTGTTCAAATGTGTCTCAGTTTTCGTCCCCTGGTACTCGGGTACAACATTCCAGATGCTTTACTAACACTCTCCCCACTTGGAGAGTCAGTGCCTTTAACCTCCTGTTTGGCCCAGTTTGCAGTTTCTGTGGAAGATGAACAGGAAGATGGAGAACCAAGGAGAGACTAGCTGGAGGTGTCTGGAAGGGCAAATTTAACTCTCATTTCCCACCAGGAAGAGGAATTAACCAAAGGCTCAGCGTGCCATGCCGGAACCACACTAGGGACTGAAGCAATCCTGCGGTGTTGCGGCCAGCTCACAAAAAAGCGAGTTGAAGAAAGGAGCTCAGGGACACTGTAATTCACAACCCTACAGAGTTATAAATGACACTTATCGTCCAAAAATATATTGAAGTAAGGCTGCCAAGAGGACTTGAAAGCGGGTCAGAATTGCAGGAAACCGATTTCAGGAGGTAGACTGGAATTGCATGTAAAGCATAGGAAAAGAGTCAGAACGTCCACAATGATGCACTTGGCCAAAAAGGGCGTATGCGTTCTTTCATGAATATATTCAGGAAAAAACGCATAAGCCCTTTTTGGCCAACCAAGCAAGCTTGCAAAGGAAATCTGCACTACAATGAAGTCTCACTGCCCCCCGGTCAAAAGGGCCATCGGAAAAAAGTGTAAAATCCAGAAAGGCAGGACAGGCCATGGAGAACTGGGAGCCTTGTTATGCTGATGGGCAGGATGTAAATTGCTAGCAGCCACTCTGGAGAAGTGTATGGTGTTTCCTGAAACATCCAAAAAACAAAGCAACAGAGCCTAGGGCACTTCCACTTATGGTCCTATAGCTTAGGGAAATTAAAATCAAAAAGACACAGCCACCCCAAGTTTGGGACGGCTCTGTTTACAAGAACCTCGTTTACGGTACAAGTTCAATATCACAGAAAGCGAAAAATGGATAAAGAAGTTGTGGTACTTACGTACAATGCAATATCACTCAGCAATGAAATCTATGTCATCAGGCCTGTAGCAGCATAATGACTGGATTCAGGTACGATGATTCTAAGTGAAATAAGTCACACAGAAAAAGAAACATCATAAGGTATCACTAATACATGGAATGTAAACTTGGCTACACAGGAACTGAATTACAAAACAGAACAGGGTCTCAAATGTAGAAAACCAACTTATGCTTGCTTAAGGGGAAAGGTGAGTTGGGGTGCTGCATAAAACCAGAGATTGAAATTAGCACAGATAGCGTTCCATAAGCCAAATATGTAACAGACAAGAGCTACTCCTTGCTCAACGAAGTGGACTCAACACCCCATATTAAACGCTTAAGAATATACCTGACTAGTAAGAATCTTAAAACCTATGGATTTATATTTCTCCGAAAGAGAATCAAGCGTGTGTACAGCGGCATAAACGCAGCAGTGATAGGATTGGTGAGGTTCGGTGAGCAAATGCAGACCCTTTGAAGTCATATTGCATGGTACCCATTACATCGGTCTCAACTCTCTAGGTCTAAGGGATTCTTCCTTCAGCTAAAACATCCATGTGGAATCAAGAGTATGATCCACCATGTGATCGGGAAATGTGTTCAAATGTGTCTCAGTTTTAGTCCCCTGGTACTCGGGTGCAACATTCCAGACGCTTTACTAACACTCTCCCCACTTGGAGAGTCAGTGCCTTTAACCTCCTGTTTGGCCCGGTTTGCAATTTCTGTGGAAGATGAACAGGAATAGGGAGAACCAATGAGAGACTAGCTCGAGGTGTCTGGACGGGCAAATTTAACTCTCATTTCCCACCAGGAAGAGGAATTAACCAAAGGTTCAGCATGGCGTGCCAGAACCAAACTAGGGCCTGAAGCAATCCTGCAGTGTTGCGGCCAGCTCACAAGAAAGCGAGTTGAAGAAAGGAGCTCAGGGGCACTGTAATTCACAAACCTGCAGAGTTATAAATGACAGGTATCGTCCAAAAATATATTGAAGTAAGGCTGCCAAGAGGACTTGAAAGCGGGGCAGAATTGCAGGAAACCGATTTCAGGAGGTAGACTGGAATTGCATGTAAAGCATAGGAAAAGAGGCAGAACGTCCACAATGATGCACTTGGCCAAAAAGGGCGTATGCGTTTTTTCCTGAATATATTCAGGAAAAAACGCATACGCCCTTTTTGGCCAACCAAGCAAGCTTGCAAAGGAAATCTGCACTACAATGAAGTCTCACTGCCCCCCGGTCAAAAGGGCCATCTGAAAAAAGTGTAAAATCCAGAAAGGCAGGACAGGCCATGGAGAACTGGGAGCCTTGTTATGCTGATGGGCGTGATGTAAATTGCCAACAGCCACTCTGGAGAAGTGTATGGTGTTTCCTGAAACATCCAAAAAACAAAGCAACAGAGCCTAGGGCACTTCCACTTATGGTCCTATAGCTTAGGGAAATTAAAATCAAAAAGACACAGCCACCCTAAAGTTTGGGACGGCTCTGTTTGCAAGAACCTCGTTTACGGTACAAGTTCAATATCACAGAAAGCAAAAAATGGATAAAGAAGTTGTGGTACTTACGTACAATGCAATATCAGTCAGCAATGAAATCTATGTCATCAGGCCCGTAGCAGCATAATGAATGGATTCAGGTACGATGATTCTAAGTGAAATAAGTCACACAGAAAAAGAAACATCATAAGATATCCTAATACATGGAATGTAAACTTGGCTACACAAGAACTGAATTACAAAAGAGAACAGAGTGTCAAATGTAGAAAACCAACTTAGGCTTGCTTAAGGGGAAGGGTGAGTTGGGGTGCTGCATAAAACCAGAGATTGAAATTAGCACAGATACCGTTCCATAAGCCAAATATGTAATAGACAAGAGCTACTCCTTGCTCAACGAAGTGGACTCAACACCCCATATTAAACGCCTAAGAATATACCTGACTAGTAAGAATCTTAAAACCTTTGAATTTATGTCTCCGAAAGAGAATCAAGCGTGTGTACAGCGGAATAAACGCAGCAGTGATAGGATTGGTGAGGTTCGGTGAGCAAATGCAGACCCTTTGAAGTCATATTGCATGGTACCCATTCCATGGGTCTCAACTCTCCAGGTTTAAGGGATTCTTCCTTCAGCTAAAACATGCATGTGGAACACAGAGTATGATCCACCGTGTGATCGGGAAACGTGTTCAAATGTGTCTCAGTTTTCGTCCCCTGGTACTCGGGTGCAACACTCCAGACGCTTTACTAACACTCTCCCCACTTGGAGAGTCAGTGCCTTTAACCTCCTGTATGGCCCAGTTTGCAATTTCTGCGGAAAATGTACAGGAATAGGGAGAACCAATGAGAAACTAGCTGGAGGTGTCTATACGGGCAAATTTAACTCTCATTTCCCACCAGGAAGAGGAATTAACCAAAGGCTCAGCGTGCCGTGCCGGATCCACACTAGGACCAGAAGCAATCCTTTGGTGTTGCAGCCAGCTCACAAGAAAGCGAGTTGAAGAAAGGAGCTCAGGGGCACTGTAATTCACAAACCTGCAGAGTTATAAATGACAGCTATCTTCCAAAAATATATTGAAGTAAGGCAGCCAAGAGGAGTTGAAAGCGGAGCAGAATTGCAGGAAACCGATTTCAGGAGGCAGACAGGAATTGAATGTAAAGCATAGAAAAAGAGGCAGAACGTCCACAATGATGCACTTGGCCAAAAAGGGCGTATGCGTTTTATCCTGAATATATTCAGGAAAAAACGCATACGCCCTTTTTGGCCAAACAAGAAAGCTTGCAAAGGAAATCTGCACTACAATGAAGTCTCACAGCCCCCCGGTCAAAAGGGCCATCTGAAAAAAGTGTAAAATCCAGAAAGGCAGGACAGGCCATGGAGAACTGGGAGCCTTTTTATGCTGATGGGCGGGATGTAAATTGCCAGCAGCCACTCTGGAGAAGTGTATAGTGTTCCTAAAACATCCAAAAAACAAAGCAACAGAGCCTAGGGCACTTCCACTTATGGTCCTGTAGCTTAGGGAAATTAAAATCAAAAAAGACACAGCCACCCCAAAGTTTGGGATGGCTCTGTTTACAAGAACCTCGTTTACGGTACAAGTTCAATATCACAGAAAGCGAAAAATGTATAAAGAAGTTGTGGTACTTACGTACAATGCAATATCAGTCAGCAATGAAATCTATGTCATCAGGCCTGTAGCAGCATAATGAGTGGATGCAGGTATGATGAGTCTAAGTGAAATAAGTCACACAGAAAAAGAAACATCATAAGATATCACTATTACACGGAATGTAAACTTGGGTACAAAGGAACTGAATTACAAAACAGAACAGGGTGTCAAATGTAGAAAACCAACTTATACTTGCTTAAGGGGAAAGGTGAGTTGGGGTGCTGCATACAACAAGAGATTGAAATTAGCACAGATACCGTTCCATAAGCCAAATATGTAATAGACAAGAGCTACTCCTTGCTCAACGAAGTGGACTCAACATCCCATATTAAACGCCTAACAATATACCTGACTAGTAAGAATCTTAAAACCTATGGATTTATATGTCTCCGAAAGAGAATCAAGCGTGTGCACAGTGGCATAAACGCAGCAGTGATAGCATTGGTGAGGTTCGGTGAGCAAATGCAGACCCTTTGAAGTCATATTGCATGGTACCCATTCCATGGGTCTCAACTCTCCAGGTTTAAGGGATTCTTCCTTCAGCTAAAACATGCATGTGGAACCCAGAGTATGATCCACCGTGTGATCGGGAAACGTGTTCAAATGTGTCTCAGTTTTCGTCCCCTGGTACTCGGGTGCAACATTCAAGACGCTTTACTAACACTCTCCCCACTTGGAGAGTCAGTGTCTTTAAACTCCTGTTTGGCCCAGTTTGCAATTTCTGCGGAAAATGTACAGGAATAGGGAGAACCAATGAGAAACTAGCTGGACGTGTCTGGACGGGCAAATTTAACTCTCATTTCCCACCAGGAAGAGGAATTAACCAAAGGCTCAGCATGACATGCCGGAACCACACTAGGGCCTGAAGCAATCCTGCGGTGTTGCGGCCAGCTCACAAGAAAGCGAGTTGAAGAAACGAGCTCAGGGGCACTGTAATTCACAAACCTGCAGAGTTAAAAATGACAGCTATCGTCCAAAAATATATTGAAGTAAGGCTGCCAAGAGGACTTGAAAGCGGGGCAGGATTGCAGGAAACCGATTTCAGGAGGTAGACAAGAATTGCATGTAAAGCATAGGAAAAGAGGCAGAACGTCCACAATGATGCACTTGGCCAAAAAGGGCGTATGCGTTTTTTCCTGAATATATTCAGGAAAAAACGCATATGCCCTTTTTGGCCAACCAAGCAAGCTTGCAAAGGAAATCTGCACTACAATGAAGTCTCACTGCCCCCCGGTCAAAAGGGCCATCTGAAAAAAGTGTAAAATCCAGAAAGGCAGGACAGGCCATGGAGAACTGGGAGTCTTGTTATGCTGATGGGCGGGATGTAAATTGCCAACAGCCACTCTGGAGAAGTGTATGGTGTTTCCTGAAACATCTAAAAAACAAAGCAACAGAGCCTAGGGCACTTCCACTTACGGTCCCATAGATTAGGGAAATTAAAATCAAAAAGACACAGCCTCCCCAAACTTTGGGACGGCTCTGTTTACAAGAACCTCGTTTATGGTACAAGTTCAATATCACAGAAAGCAAAAATGGATACAGAAGTTGTGGTACTTACGTACAATGCAATATCACTCAGCAATGAAATCTATGTCATCAGGCCCGTAGCAGCATAATGAGTGGATGCAGGTACGATGATTCTAAGTGAAATAAGTCACACAGAAAAAGAAACACCATAAGATATCACTACTACACGGAAGGTAAACTTGGCTACACAAGAACTGAATTACAAAACAGAACTGGGTCTCAAATGTAGAAAACCAACTTATGCTTGCTTAAGGGGAAAGGTGAGTTGGGGTGCTGCATGAAACCAGAGATTGAAATTAGCACAGATACCGTTCCATAAGCCAAATATGTAATAGACAAGAGCTACTCCTTGCTCAACGAAGTGGACTCAACACCCCTTATTAAATGCCTAAGAATATACCTGACTAGTAAGAATATTAAAACCTACGGATTTATATGTGTCCGAAAGAGAATCAAGCGTGTGTACAGCAGCATAAACGCAGCAGTGATAGGATTGGTGAGGTTCGGTGAGCAAATGCAGACCCTTTGAAGTCATATTGCATGGTACCCATTCCATGGGTCTCAACTCTCCAAGTTTAAGGGATTCTTCCTTCAGCTAAAACATGCATGTGGAACACAGAGTATGATGCACCGTGTGATCAGGAAACGTGTTCAAATGTGTCTCAGTTTTCGTCCCCTGGTACTCGGGTGCAACACTCCAGACGCTTTACTAACACTCTCTCCACTTGGAGAGTCAGTGCCTTTAACCTCCTGTATGGCCCAGTTTGCAATTTCTGCAGAAAATGTACAGGAATAGGGAGAACCAATGATAAACTAGCTGGAGGTGTCTGGACGGGCAAATTTAACTCTCATTTCCCACCAGGAAGAGGAATTAACCAAAGGCTCAGCGTGCCGTGCCGGATCCACACTAGGGCCTGAAGCAATCCTGCGGTGTTGCGGCCAGCTCACAAAAAAGCGAGTTGAAGAAAGGAGCTCAGGGGCACTGTAATTCACAAACCTGCAGAGTTATAAATGACAGCTATCGTCCAAAAATATATTGAAGTAAGGCTGCCAAGAGGACTTGAAAGTGGTGCAGAATTGCACGAAACCGATTTCAGGAGGTAGACTGGAATTGCATGTAAAGCATAGGAAAAGAGGCAGAACATCCACAACGATGCACTTGGCCAAAAAGGGCGTATGCGTTTTTTCCTGAATATATTCAGGAAAAAACGCATACGCTCTTTTTGGCCAACCAAGAAAGCTTGCAAAGGAAATCTGCACTACAATGAAGTCTCACTGCTGCCCAGTCAAAAGGGCCATCTGAAAAATGTGTAAAATCCAGAAAGGCAGGACAGGCCATGGAGAACTGGGAGCCTTGTTATGCTGATGGGCGGGATGTAAATTGCCAACAGCCACTCTGGAGAAATGTATGGTGTTTCCTGAAACATCTAAAAAACAAAGCAACAGAGCCTAGGGCACTTCCACTTATGGTCCTACAGCATAGGGAAATGAAAATCAAAAAGACACAGCCACCCCAAAGTTTGGGAAGGCTCTGTTTACAAGAACCTCGTTTATGGTACAAGTTCAATATCACAGAAAGCGAAAAATGGATAAAGAAGTTGTGGTACTTACGTACAATGCAATATCACTCAGCAATGAAATCTATGTCATCAGGCCCGTAGCAGCATAATGAGTGGATTCAGGTACGATCATTCTAAGTGAAATAAGTCACACAGAAAAAGAAACATCATAAGATATCACCAATACACGGAATGTAAACTTGGCTACGCAGGAACTGAAATACAAAACAGAACAGGGTCTCAAATGTAGAAAACCAACTTATGCTTGCTTAAGGGGAAAGGTGAGTTGGGGTGCTGCATGAAACCAGAGATTGAAATTAGCACAGATACCGTTCCATAAGCCAAATTTGCAATAGACAAGAGCTACTCCTTGCTGAACGAAGTGGACTCAACACCCCATATTAAACGCCTAAGAATATACCTGACTAGAAATAATCTTAAAACCTACGGATTTATATGTCTCCGAAAGAGAATCAAGCGTGTGTACAGCGGCATAAATACAGCAGTGATAGGATTGGTGAGGTTCGGTGAGCAAATGCAGACCCTTTGAAGTCATATTGCATGGTACCCATTCCATGGGTCTCAACTCTCCAGGTTTAAGGGATTCTTCCTTCAGCTAAAACATGCATGTGGAACCCAGAGTATGATCCACCGTGTGATCGGGAAACGTGTTCAAATGTGTCTCGTTTTCATCCCTGGTACTCGGGTGCAACATTCCAGATGCTTTACTAACACTCTCCCCACTTGGAGAGTCAGTGCCTTTAACCTCCTGTTTGGCCCAGTTTGTAATTTCTGTGGAAAATGAACAGGAATAGGGAGAACGAAAGAGAGACTAGCTGGAGGTGTCTGGACGGGCAAATTTAACTCTCATTTCCCACCAGGAAGAGGAATTAACCAAAGGCTCAGCGTGCCGTGCCGGAACTACACTAGGGCCTGAAGCAATCCTGCGGTGTTGCGGCCAGCTCACAAGAAAGCGAGTTGAAGAAACGAGCTCAGGGGCACTGTAATTCACAAACCTGCAGAGTTATAAATGACAGCTATCGTCCAAAAATATATTGAAGTAAGGCTGCCAAGAGGACTTGAAAGCGGGGCAGAATTGCAGGAAATCGATTTCAGGAGGTACACTGGAATTGCATGTAAAGCATAGGAAAAGAGGCAGAACGTCCACAATGATGCACTTGGCCAAAAAGGGCGTATGCGTTTTTTCCTGAATATATTCAGGAAAAAACGCATACGTCCTTTTTGGCCAACCAAGCAAGCTAGCAAAGGAAATCTTCACTACAATGAAGTCTCACTGCCCCCCGGTCAAAAGGGCCATCTGAAAAAAGTGTAAAATCCAGAAAGGCAGGACAGGCCATGGAGAACTGGGAGCCTTGTTATGCTGGTGGGCGGGATGTAAATTGCCAACAGCCACTCTGGAGAAGTGTATGGTGTTTCCTGAAACATCTAAAAAACAAAGCAACAGAGCCTAGGGCACTTCCACTTATGGTCCTATAGCTTAGGGAAATTAAAATCAAAAAGACACAGCCACCCCAAAGTTTGGGCCGGCTCTGTTTACAAGAACCTCGTTTACGGTACAAGTTCAATATCACAGAAAGCAAAAAATGGATAAAGAAGTTGTGTTACTTACGTACAATGCAATATCACTCAGCAATGAAATCTATGTCATCAGGCCCGTAGCAGCATAATGAGTGGATGCAGGTATGATGAGTCTAAGTGAAATAAGTCACACAGAAAAAGAAACATCATAAGATATCACTACTACACGGAATGTAAACTTGGCTACACAGGAACTGAATTATAAAACAGAACAGGGTGTCAAATGTAGAAAACCAACTTATGCTTGCTTGAGGGGAAAGGTGAGTTGGGGTGCTGCATAAAACCAGAGATTGAAATTATCACAGATACCGTTCCATAAGCCAAATATGTAATAGACAAGAGCTACTCCTTGCTCAACGAAGTGGACTCAACACCCCATATTAAACGCTTAAGAATACACCTGACTAGAAATAATCTTAAAAACTACGGATTTATATGTCTCCGAAAGAGAATCAAGCGTGTGTACAGCGGCATAAACGCAGCAGTGATAGGATTGGTGAGGTTCGGTGAGCAAATGCAGACCCTTTGAAGTCCTATTGCATGGTACCCATTCCATGGGTCTCAACTCTCCAAGTTTAAGGGATTCTTCCTTCAGCTAAAACATGCATGTGGAACACAGAGTATGATCCACCGTGTGATCAGGAAACGTGTTCAAATATGTCTCAGTTTTCGTCCCCTGGTACTCGGGTGCAACACTCCAGACGCTTTACTAACACTCTCCCCACTTGGAGAGTCAGTGCCTTTAACCTCCTGTATGGCCCAGTTTGCAATTTCTGCGGAAAATGTACAGGAATAGGGAGAACCAATGAGAGACTAGCTGGGGGTGTCTGGACGGGCAAATTTAACTCTCATTTCCGACCAGAAAGAGGAATTAACCAAAGGCTCAGCATGCCGTGCCGGAACCACACTAGGGCCTGAAGCAATCCTGCGGTGTTGCGGCCAGCTCACAAGAAAGTGAGTTGAAGAAAGGAGCTCAGGGGCACTGTAATTCACAAACCTGCAGAGTTATAAATGACAGCTATCGTCCAAAAATATATTGAAGTAAGGCTGCCAAGAGGACTTGAAAGCGGGGCAGAATTGCAGGAAACCGATTTCAGGAGCTAGACAGGAATTGCATGTAAAGCATAGGAAAAGAGGCAGAACGTCCACAATGATGCACTTGGCCAAAAAGGGCGTATGGGTTTTTTCCTGAATATATTCAGCAAAAAACGCATACGCCCTTTTTGGCCAACCAAGCAAGCTTGCAAAGGAAATCTGCACTACAATGAAGTCTCACTGCCCCCCGGTCAAAAGGGCCATCTGAAAAAAGTGTAAAATCCAGAAAGGCAGGACAGGCCATGGAGGACTGGGAGCCTTGTTATGCTGGTGGGCGGGATGTAGATTGCCAACAGCCACTCTGGAGAAGTGTATGGTGTTTCCTGAAACATCTAAAAAACAAAGCAACAGAGCCTAGGGCACTTCCACTTATGGTCCTATAGCTTAGGGAAATTAAAATCAAAAAGACACAGCCACCCCAAAGTTTGGGACGGCTCTGTTTACAAGAACCTCGTTTACGGTACAAGTTCAATATCACAGAAAGCAAAAAATGGATAAAGAAGTTGTGGTACTTACGTACAATGCAATATCACTCAGCAATGAAATCTACGTCATCAGGCCCGTAGCAGCATAATGAGTGGATTCAGGTACGATGATTCTAAGTGAAATAAGTCACACAGAAAAAGAAACATCATAAGATATCACTACTACACGGAATGTAAACTTGGCTACACAGGAACTGAATTACAAAACAGAACAGGGTGTCAAATGTAGAAAACCAACTTATGCTTGCTTAAGGGGAAAGGTGAGTTGGGGTGCTGCATAAAACCAGAGATTGAAATTAGCACAGATACCGTTCCATAAGCCAAATATGTAATAGACAAGAGCTACTCCTTGCTCAACGCAGTGGACTCAACACCCCATATTAAACGCCTAAGAATATACCTGACTAGTAAGAATATTAAAACCTACGGTTTATATGTCTCCGAAAGAGAATCAAGCGTGTGTACAGCAGCATAAATGCAGCAGTGATAGGACTGGTGAGGTTCGGTGAGCAAATGCAGACCCTTTGAAGTCATACTGCATGGTACCCATTCCATGGGTCTCAACTCTCCAGGTTTAAGGGATTCTTCCTTCAGCTGAAACATGCATGTGGAACACAGAGTATGATCCACCGTGTGATCAGGAAACGTGTTCAAATGTGTCTCAGTTTTCGTCCCCTGGTACTCGGGTGCAACATTCAAGACGCCTTACTAACACTCTCCCCACTTGGAGAGTCAGTGTCTTTAACCTCCTGTATGGCCCAGTTTGCAATTTCTGCGGAAACTGTACAGGAATAGGGAGAACCAATGAGAGACTAGCTGGAGGTGTGTGGACGGGCAAATTTAACTCTCATTTCCCACCAGGAAGAGGAATTAACCAAAGGCTCAGCGTGCCGTGCCGGAACCACACTAGGGCCTGAAGCAATCCTGCGGTGTTGCGGCCAGCTCACAAGAAAGCGAGTTGAAGAAAGGAGCTCAGGGGCACTGTAATTCACAAACCTGCAGAGTTATAAATGACAGCTATCGTCCAAAAATATATTGAAGTAAGGCTGCCAAGAGGACTTGAAAGCGGGGCAGAATTGCAGGAAACCGATTTCAGGAGGTAGACGGGAATTGCATGTAAAGCATAGGAAAAGAGGCAGAACGTCCAAAATGATGCACTTGGCCAGAAAGGGCGTATGCGTTTTTTCCTGAATATATTCAGGAAAAAACGCATACACCGTTTTTGGCCAACCAAGCAAGCTTGCAAAGGAAATCTGCACTACAATGAAGTCTCACTGCCCCCCGGTCAAAAGGGTCATCTGAAAAAAGTGTAAAATCCAGAAAGGCAGGACAGGCCATGGAGAACTGGGAGCCTTGTTATGCTGGTGGGCGGGATGTAAATTGCCAACAGCCACTCTGGAGAAGTGTATGGTGTTTCCTGAAACATCTAAAAATCAAAGCAACAGAGCCTAGGGCACTTCCACTTATGGTCCTATAGCTTAGGGAAATTAAAATCAAAAAGACACAGCCACCCCAAAGTTTGGGCCGGCTCTGTTTACAAGAACCTCGTTTACCGTACAAGTTCAATATCACAGAAAGCGAAAAATGGATAAAGAAGTTGTGGTACTTACGTACAATGCAATATCACTCAGCAATGAAATCTATGTCATCAGGCCCGTAGCAGCATAATGAGTGGATGCAGGTACGATGATTCTAAGTGAAATAAGTCACACAGAAAAAGAAACATCATAAGGTATCACTACTACACGGAATGTAAACTTGGCTACACAGGAACTGAATTACAAAACAGAACAGGGTCTCAAATGTAGAAAACCAACTTATGCTTGCTTAAGGGGAAAGGTGAGTTGGGGTGCTGCATAAAACCAGAGATTGAAATTAGCACAGATACCGTTCCATAAGCCAAATATGTAATAGACAAGAGCTACTCCTTGCTCAACGCAGTGGACTCAACACCCCATATTAAATGCCTAAGAATATACCTGACTAGTAAGAATATTAAAACCTACGGTTTATATGTCTCCGAAAGAGAATCAAGCGTGTGTACAGCAGCATAAACGCAGCAGTGATAGGACTGGTGAGGTTCGGTGAGCAAATGCAGACCCTTTGAAGTCATATTGCATGGTACCCATTCCATGGGTCTCAACTCTCCAAGTTTAAGGGATTCTTCCTTCAGCTAAAACATGCATGTGGAACACAGAGTATGATCCACCGTGTGATCAGGAAACGTGTTCAAATGTGTCTCAGTTTTCGTCCCCTGGTACTCGGGTGCAACACTCCAGACGCTTTACTAACACTCTCTCCACTTGGAGAGTCAGTGCCTTTAACCTCCTGTATGGCCCAGTTTGCAATTTCTGCGGAAAATGTACAGGAATAGGGAGAACCAATGATAAACTAGCTGGAGGTGTGTGGACGGGCAAATTTAACTCTCATTTCCCACCAGGAAGAGGAATTAACCAAAGGCTCAGAATGCGGTGCCGGAATTACACTAGGGCCTGAAGCAATCCTGCGGTGTTGCGGCCAGCTCACAAGAAAGCGAGTTGAAGAAACGAGCTCAGGGGCACTGTAATTCACAAACCTGCAGAGTTATAAATGACAGCTATCGTCCAAAAATATATTGAAGTAAGGTGCCAAGAGGACTTGAAAGCGGGGCAGAATTGCAGGAAATCGATTTCAGGAGGTACACTGGAATTGCATGTAAAGCATAGAAAAGAGGCAGAACGTCCACAATGATGCAATTGGCCAAAAAGGGCGTATGCGTTTTTTCCTGAATATATTCAGGAAAAAACGCATACGCCCTTTTTGGCCAACCAAGCAAGCTTGCAAAGGATATCTACACTACAATGAAGTCTCACTGCCCCCCGGTCAAAAGGGCCATCTGAAAAAAGTGTAAAATCCAGAAAGGCAGGACAGGCCATGGAGAACTGGGAGCCTTGTTACGCTGATGGGCGGGATGTAAATTGCCAACAGCCACTCTGGAGAAGTGTATGGTGTTTCCTGTAACATCTAAAAAACAAAGCAACAGAGCCTAGGTCACTTCCACTTATGGTCCTATAGCTTAGGGAAATTAACATCAAAAAGACACGGTCACCCCAAAGTTTGGGACGGCTCTGTTTACAAGAACCTCGTTTATGGTACAAGTTCAATATCACAGAAAGGGAAAAATGGATAAAGAAGTTGTGGTACTTACGTACAATGCAATATCACTCAGCAATGAAATCTATGTCATCAGGCCCGTAGCAGCATAATGAGTGGATTCAGGTATGATGATTCTAAGTGAAATAAGTCACACAGAAAAAGAAACACCATAAGATATCACTACTACACGGAAGGTAAACTTGGCTACACAAGAACTGAATTACAAAACAGAACAGGGTCTCAAATGTAGAAAACCAACTTATGCTTGTTTAAGGGGAAAGGTGAGTTGGGGTGCTGCATGAAACCAGAGATTGAAATTAACACAGATACCGTGCCATAAGCCAAATATGTAATAGACAAGAGCTACTCCTTGCTCAATGAAGTGGACTCAACACCCTATATTAAACGCCTAAGAATATACCTGACTAGAAATAATCTTAAAACCTACGGATTTATATGTCTCCGAAAGAGAATCAAGCGTGTGTACAGCGGCATAAACGCAGCAGTGATAGGATTGGTGAGGTTCGGTGAGCAAATGCAGACCCTTTGAAGTCATATTGCATGGTACCCATTCCATGGGTCTCAACTCTCCAGGTTTAAGGGATTCTTCCTTCAGCTAAAACATGCATGTGGAACCCAGAGTATGATCCACCGTGTGATCGGGAAACGTGTTCAAATGTGTCTCGTTTTCGTCCCTGGTACTCGGGTGCAACATTCCAGATGCTTTACTAACACTCTCCCCACTTGGAGAGTCAGTGCCTTTAACCTCCTGTTTGGCCCAGTTTGTAATTTCTGTGGAAAATGAACAGGAATAGGGAGAACGAAAGAGAGACTAGCTGGAGGTGTCTGGACGGGCAAATTTAACTCTCATTTCCCACCAGGAAGAGGAATTAACCAAAGGCTCAGCGTGCCGTGCCGGAACTACACTAGGGCCTGAAGCAATCCTGCGGTGTTGCGGCCAGCTCACAAGAAAGCGAGTTGAAGAAACGAGGTCAGGGGCACTGTAATTCACAAACCTGCAGAGTTATAAATGACAGCTATCGTCCAAAAATAAATTGAAGTAAGGCTGCCAAGAGGACTTGAAAGCGGGGCAGAATTGCAGGAAACCGATTTCAGGAGGTAGACGGGAATTGCATGTAAAGTATAGGAAAAGAGGCAGAACGTCCACAATGATGCACTTGGCCAAAAAGGGCGAATGCGTTTTTTCCTGAATATATTCAGGAAAAAACGCATTCGCCCATTTTGGCCAACCAAGCAAGCTTTCAAAGGAAATCTGCACTACAATGAAGTCTCACTGCCCCTCGGTCAAAAGGGACATCTGAAAAAAGTGTAAAATCCAGAAAGGCAGTACAGGCCATGGAGAACTGGGAGCCTTGTTATGCTGATGGGCGGGATGTAAATTGCCAACAGCCACTCTGGAGAAGTGTATGGTGTTTCCTGAAACATCTAAAAAACAAGCAACAGAGCCTAGGGCACTTCCACTTATGGTCCTATAGCTTAGGGAAATTAAAATCAAAAAGACACAGCCACCCCAAAGTTTGGGAAGGCTCTGTTTACAAGAATCTTGTTTACGGTACAAGTTCAATATCACAAAAGCGAAAAATGGATAAAGAAGTTGTGGTACTTACGTACAATGCAATATCACTCAGCATTGAAATCTTGTCATCAGGCCAGTCGCAGCATAATGAGTGGATTCAGCTACGATGATTCTAATTGAAATAAGTCACACAGAAAAAGAAACATCATAAGATATCACTACTACACGGAATATAAACTTGGCTACACAGGAACTGAATTACAAAACAGAACAGGGTCTCAAATGTAGAAAACCAACTTATGCTTGCTTAAGGGGAAAGGTGAGTTGGGGTGCTGCATGAAACCAGAGATTGAAATTAGCACAGATACCGTTCCATAAGCCAAATAAGCAATAAACAAGAGCTACTCCTTGCTGAACGAAGTGGACTCAACACCCCATATTAAACGCCTAAGAATATAAGTGACTAGAAATAATATTAAAACCTACGGATTTATATGTCTCCAAAAGAGAATCAAGCGTGTGTACGGCGGCATAAACGCAGCAGTGATAGGATTGGTGAGGTTCGGTGAGCAAATGCAGACCCTTTGAAGTCATATTGCATGGTACCCATTCAATGGGTCTCAACTCTCCAGGTCTAAGGGATTCTTCCTTCAGCTGAAACATGCATGTGGAACACAGAGTATGATCCACCGTGTGATCAGGAAACGTGTTCAAATGTGTCTCAGTTTTCGTCCCCTGGTACTCGGGTGCAACATTCAAGACGCTTTACTAACACTCTCCCCACTTGGAGAGTCAGTGCCTTTAAACTCCTGTGTGGCCCAGTTTGCAATTTCTGTGGAAAATGTACAGGAATAGGGAGAACCAATGAGAGACTAGCTGGGGGTGTCTGGACGGGCAAATTTAACTCTCATTTCCCACCAGGAAGAGGAATTAACCAAAGGCTCAGCGTGCCGTGCCGGAACCACACTAGGGCCTGAAGCAATCCTGCGGTGTTGCGGCCAGCTCACAAGAAAGCGAGTTGAAGAAAGGAGCTCAGGGGCACTGTAATTCACAAACCTGCAGAGTTATAAATGACAGCTATCGTCCAAAAATATATTGAAGTAAGGCTGCCAAGAGGAGTTGAAAGCGGGGCAGAATTGCAGGAAACCGATTTCAGGAGGTAGACGGGAATTGCATGTAAAGCATAGGAAAAGAGGCAGAACGTCCACAATGATGCACTTGGTCAAAAAGGGCGTATGCGTTTTTTCCTGAATATATTCAGGAAAAAACGCATACGCCCTTTTTGGCCAACCAAGCAAGCTTGCAAAGGAAATCTGCACTACAATGAAGTCTCACTGCCCCACGGTCAAAAGAGCCATCTGAAAAAAGTGTAAAATCCAGAAAGGCAGGACAGGCCATGGAGAACTGGGAGCCTTGTTATGCTGGTGGGCGAGATGTAAATTGCCAACAGCCACTCTGGAGAAGTGTATGGTGTTTCCTGAAACATCTAAAAAACAAAGCAACAGAGCCTAGGGCACTTCCACTTATGGTCCTATAGCTTAGGGAAATTAAAATCAAAAAGACACAGCCACCACAAAGTTTGGGACGGCTCTGTTTACAAGAACCTCGTTTTCGGTACAAGTTCAATATCACAGAAAGCAAAAAATGGATAAAGAAGTTGTGGTACTTACGTACAATGCAGTATCACTCACCAATGAAATCTATGTCATCAGGCCCGTAGCAGCATAATGAGTGGATGCAGGTATGATGAGTCTAGGTGAAATAAGTCACACAGAAAAAGAAACATAATAAGATATCACTACTACACGGAATGTAAACTTGGCTACACAGGAACTGAATTACAAAACAGAACAGGGTCTCAAATGTAGAAAACCAACTTATGCTTGCTTAAGGGGAAAGGTGAGTTGGGGTGCTGCATAAAACCAGAGATTGAAATTAGCACAGATACCGTTCCATAAGCCAAATATGTAGTAGACAAGAGCTACTCCTTGCTCAACGAAGTGGACTCAACACCCCATATTAAACGCTTAAGAATACACCTGACTAGAAATAATCTTAAAAACTACGGATTTATATGTCTCCAAAAGAGAATCAAGCGTGTGTACAGTGGCATAAACGCAGCAGTGATAGGATTGGTGAGGTTCGGTGAGCAAATGCAGACCCTTTGAAGTCATATTGCATGGTACCCATTCCATGGGTCTCAACTCTCCAAGTTTAAGGGATTCTTCCTTCAGCTAAAACATGCATGTGGAACACAGAGTATGATCCACCGTGTGATCAGGAAACGTGTTCAAATGTGTCTCAGTTTTCGTCCCATGGTACTCGGGTGCAACACTCCAGACGCTTTACTAACACTCTCCCCACTTGGAGAGTCAGTGCCTTTAACCTCCTGTATGTCCCAGTTTGCAATTTCTGTGAAAAATGAACAGGAATAGGGAGAATGAAAGAGAGACTAGCTGGAGGTGTCTATACGGGCAAATTTAACTCTCATTTCCCACCAGGAAGAGGAATTAACCAAAGGCTCAGCATGCGGTGCCGGAATTACACTAGGGCCTGAAGCAATCCTGCGGTGTTCCGGCCAGCTCACAAGAAAGCGAGTTGAAGAAACGAGCTCAGGGGCACTGTAATTCACAAACCTGCAGAGTTATAAATGACAGCTATCGTCCAAAAATATATTGAAGTAAGGCTGCCAAGAGGACTTGAAAGCGGGGCAGAATTGCAGGAAACCGATTTCAGGAGGTAGACGGGAATTGCATGTAAAGCATAGGAAAAGAGGCAGAACGTCCAAAAAGATGCACTTGGCCAGAAAGGGCGTATGCGTTTTTTCCTGAATATATTCAGGAAAAAACGCATACACCGTTTTTGGCCAACCAAGCAAGCTTGCAAAGGAAATCTGCACTACAATGAAGTCTCACTGCCCCCCGGTCAAAAGGGACATCTGAAAAAAGTGTAAAATCCAGAAAGGCAGGACAGGCCATGGAGAACTGGGAGCCTTGTTATGCTGGTGGGCGGGATGTAAATTGCCAACAGCCACTCTGGAGAAGTGTATGGTGTTTCCTGAAACATCTATAAATCAAAGCAACAGAGCCTAGGGCACTTCCACTTATGGTCCTATAGCTTAGGGAAATTAAAATCAAAAAGACACGGTCACCCCAAAGTTTGGGACGGCTCTGTTTACAAGAACCTCGTTTATGGTACAAGTTCAATATCACAGAAAGGGAAAAATGGATAAAGAAGTTGTGGTACTTACGTAGAATGCAATATCACTCAGCAATGAAATCTATGTCATCAGGCCCGTAGCAGCATAATGAGTGGATTCAGGTATGATGATTCTAAGTGAAATAAGTCACACAGAAAAAGAAACACCATAAGATATCACTACTACACGGAAGGTAAACTTGGCTACACAAGAACTGAATTACAAAACAGAACAGGGTCTCAAATGTAGAAAACCAACTTATGCTTGTTTAAGGGGAAAGGTGAGTTGGGGTGCTGCATGAAACCAGAGATTGAAATTAGCACAGATACCGTGCCATAAGCCAAATATGTAATAGACAAGAGCTACTCCTTGCTCAATGAAGTGGACTCAACACCCTATATTAAACGCCTAAGAATATACCTGACTAGAAATAATCTTAAAACCTACGGATTTATATGTCTCCGAAAGAGAATCAAGCGTGTGTACAGCGGCATAAACGCAGCAGTGATAGGATTGGTGAGGTTCGG
The DNA here is from genome assembly GCF_964270905.1 of Leucopleurus acutus. Classification (NCBI taxonomy): domain Eukaryota; kingdom Metazoa; phylum Chordata; class Mammalia; order Artiodactyla; family Delphinidae; genus Leucopleurus; species Leucopleurus acutus. Next base: position 117,667,855 of record NC_139142.1, on the reverse strand, counting down.
TGAGCAAATGCAGACCCTTTGAAGTCATATTGCATGGTACCCATTCCATGGGTCTCAACTCTCCAGGTTTAAGGGATTCTTCCTTCAGCTAAAACATGCATGTGGAACCCAGAGTATGATCCACCGTGTGATCGGGAAACGTGTTCAAATGTGTCTCGTTTTCGTCCCTGGTACTCGGGTGCAACATTCCAGATGCTTTACTAACACTCTCCCCACTTGGAGAGTCAGTGCCTTTAACATCCTGTTTGGCCCAGTTTGTAATTTCTGTGGAAAATGAACAGGAATAGGGAGAACGAAAGAGAGACTAGCTGGAGGTGTCTGGACGGGCAAATTTAACTCTCATTTCCCACCAGGAAGAGGAATTAACCAAAGGCTCAGCGTGCCGTGCCGGAACTACACTAGGGCCTGAAGCAATCCTGCGGTGTTGCGGCCAGCTCACAAGAAAGCGAGTTGAAGAAACGAGCTCAGGGGCACTGTAATTCACAAACCTGCAGAGTTATAAATGACAGCTATCGTCCAAAAATATATTGAAGTAAGGCTGCCAAGAGGACTTGAAAGCGGGGCAGAATTGCAGGAAACCGATTTCAGGAGGTAGACGGGAATTGCATGTAAAGTATAGGAAAAGAGGCAGAACGTCCACAATGATGCACTTGGCCAAAAAGGGCGAATGCGTTTTTTCCTGAATATATTCAGGAAAAAACGCATTCGCCCATTTTGGCCAACCAAGCAAGCTTTCAAAGGAAATCTGCACTACAATGAAGTCTCACTGCCCCCCGGTCAAAAGGGACATCTGAAAAAAGTGTAAAATCCAGAAAGGCAGGACAGGCCATGGAGAACTGGGAGCCTTGTTATGCTGATGGGCGGGATGTAAATTGACAACAGCCACTCTGGAGAAGTGTATGGTGTTTCCTGAAACATCTAAAATACAATCAACAGAGCCTAGGGCACTTCCACTTATGGTCCTATAGCTTAGGGAAATTAAAATCAAAAAGACACAGCCACCCCAATGTTTGGGACGGCTCTGTTTACAAGAATCTTGTTTACGGTACAAGTTTAATATCACAAAAGCGAAAAATGGATAAAGAAGTTGTGGTACTTACGTACAATGCAATATCACTCAGCAATGAAATCTTGTCATCAGGCCAGTCGCAGCATAATGAGTGGATTCAGGTACGATGATTCTAAGTGAAATAAGTCACACAGAAAAAGAAACATCATAAGATATCACTACTACACGGAATATAAACTTGGCTACACAAGAACTGAATTACAAAACAGAACAGGGTCTCAAATGTAGAACACCAACTTATGCTTGCTTAAGGGGAAAGGTGAGTTGGGGTGCTGCATGAAACCAGAGATTGAAATTAACACAGATACCGTTCCATAAGCCAAATATGCAATAGACAAGAGCTACTCCTTGCTGAACGAAGTGGACTCAACACCCCATATTAAACGCCTAAGAATATACCTGACTAGAAATAATCTTAAAACCTACGGATTTATATGTCTCCGAAAGAGAATCAAGCGTGTGTACGGCGGCATAAACGCAGCAGTGATAGGATTGGTGAGGTTCGGTGAGCAAATGCAGACCCTTTGAAGTCATATTGCATGGTACCCATTCCATGGGTCTCAACTCTCCAGGTTTAAGGGATTCTTCCTTCAGCTAAAACATGCATGTGGAACCCAGAGTATGATCCACCGTGTGATTGGGAAACGTGTTCAAATGTGTCTCAGTTTTCGTCCCCTGGTACTCGGGTGCAACATTCAAGACGCTTTACTAACACTCTCCCCACTTGGAGAGTCAGTGCCTTTAAACTCCTGTTTGGCCCAGTTTGCAATTTCTGCGGAAAATGTACAGGAATAAGGAGAACCAATGAGAGGCTAGCTGGAGGTGTCTGGACGGGCAAATTTAACTCTCATTTCCCACCAGGAAGAGGAATTAACCAAAGGTTCAGCGTGCCGTGCCGGAACCACACTAGGGCGTGAAGCAATCCTGTGGTGTTGCGGCCAGCTCACAAGAAAGCGAGTTGAAGAAAGGAGCTCAGGGGCACTGTAATTCACAAACCTGCAGAGTTATAAATGACAGCTATCGTCCAAAAATATATTGAAGTAAGGCTGCCAAGAGGACTTGAAAGCGGGGCAGAATTGCAGGAAAGCGATTTCAGGAGGTAGACGGGAATTGCATGTAAAGCATAGGAAAAGAGGCAGAACGTCCACAATGATGCACTTGGCCAAAAGGGCGTATGCGTTTTTTCCTGCTGGAAAAAACGCATACGCCCTTTTTGGCCAACCAAGCAAGCTTGCAAAGGAAATCTGCACTACAATGAAGTCTCACTGCCCTCCGGTCAAAAGGGCCATCTGAAAAAAGTGTAAAATCCAGAAAGGCAGGACAGGCCAATGAGAACTGGGAGCCTTGTTATGCTGGTGGCGGGATGTAAATTACCAACAGCCACTCTGGAGAAGTGTATGGTGTTTCCTGAAACATCTAAAAAACAAAGCAACAGAGCCTAGGGCACTTCCACTTATGGTCCTATAGCTTAGGGAAATTAAAATCAAAAAGACACAGCCACCCCAAAGTTTGGGACGGCTCTGTTTACAAGAACCTCGTTTATGGTACAAGTTCAATATCACAGAAAGCGAAAAATGGATAAAGAAGTTGTGGTACTTACGTACAATGCAATATCACTCAGCAATGAAATCTATGTCATCAGGCCCGTAGCAGCATAATGAGTGGATTCAGGTACGATGATTCTAAGTGAAATAAGTCACACAGGGCTTACCTGGTGGCGCAGTGGTTGAGAGTCCGCCTGCCGATGCAGAGGACATGGGTTCGTGCCCCGCTCCGGGAAGATCCCACATGCCGCGGAGCGGCTGGGCCTGTGAGCCATGGCCGCTGAGCCTGCGCGTCCGGAGCCTGTGCTCTGCAATGGGAAAGACCACAACAGTGAGAGGCCCACGTACCGCAAAAAAAAATAAATAAATAAAAAAATAAAAAAATAAAAAAATAAGTCACACAGAAAAAGAAACATCATAAGATATCACTACTACACGGATATAAACTTGGTTACACAGGAACTAAATTACTAAACAGAACAGAGTGTCAAATGTAGAAAACCAATTTATGCTTGCTTAAGGGGAAAGGTGAGTTGGGGTGCTGCATACAACAAGAGATTGAAATTAGCACAGATACCGTTCCATAAGCCAAATATATAATAGACAAGTGCTACTCCTTGCTCAACGAAGTGGACTCAACACCCCATATTAAACGCCTAACAATATACCTGACTAGTAAGAATCTTAAAAACTATGGATTTATATGTCTCCGAAAGAGAATCAAGCGTGTGTACAGCGGCATAAACGCAGCAGTGATAGGATTGGTGAGGTTCGGTGAGCAAATGCAGACCCTTTGAAGTCATATTGCATGGTACCCATTCCATGGGTCTCAACTCTCCATGTTTAAGGGATTCTTCCTTCAGCTAAAACATGCATTTGGAACCCAGAGTATGATCCACCGTGTGATCGGAAAACGTGTTCAAATGTGTCTCAGTTAACGTCCCCTGGTACTCGGGTGCAACATTCCAGACGCTTTACTAACACTCTCCCCACTTGGAGAGTCAGTGCCTTTAACCTCCTGTTTGGCCCAGTTTGCAATTTCTGTGGAAAATGAACAGGAATAGGGAGAACCAATGAGAGACTAGCTGGAGCTGTCTGGACGGGCAAATTTAACTCTCATTTCCCACCAGGAAGAGGAATTAACCAAAGGCTCAGCGTGCCGTGCCGGGAAACAAACTAGGGCCTGAAGCAATCCTGCGGTGTTGCGGCCAGCTCACAAGAAAGCGAGTTGAAGAAAGGAGCTCAGGGGCACTGAAATTCACAAACCTGCAGAGTTATAAATGACAGCTATGTTCCAAAAATATATTGAAGCAAGGCTGCCAAGAGGAGTTGAAAGCGGGGCAGAATTGCAGGAAACCGATTTCAGGAGGTAGACTGGAATTGCATGTAAAGCATAGGAAAAGAGGCAGAACGTCCACAATGATGCACTTGGCCAAAAAGGGCGTATGCGTTTTTTCCTGAATATATTCAGGAAAAAACGCATACGCCCTTTTTGGCCAAACAAGCAAGCTTGCAAAGGAAATCTGCACTACAATGAAGTCTCACTGCCCCCTGGTCAAAAGGGCCATCTGAAAAAAGTGTAAAATCCAGAAAGGCAGGACAGGCCATGGAGAACTGGGAGCCTTGTTATGCTGATGATCGGGATTTGAATTGCCAGCAGCCACTCTGGAGATGTGTATGGTGTTTCCTGAAACATCCAAAAAACAAAGCAACAGAGCCTAGGGCACTTCCACTTATGGTCCTATAGCTTAGGGAAATTAAAATAAAAAGACACAGCCACCCCAAAGTTTGGGAGGGCTCTGTTTACAAGAACCTCGTTTACGGTACAAGTTCAATATCACAGAAAGCGAAAAATGGATAAAGAAGTTGTGGTACTTACGTACAATGCAATATCACTCAGCAATGAAATCTATGTCATCAGGCCTGTAGCAGCATAATGAGTGGATTCAGGTACGATGATTCTAAGTGAAATAAGTCACACAGGGCTTACCTGGTGGCGCAGTGGTTGAGAGTCCGCCTGCCGATGCAGAGGACATGGGTTCGTGCCCCGCTCCGGGAAGATCCCACATGCCGCGGAGCGGCTGGGCCTGTGAGCCATGGCCGCTGAGCCTGCGTGTCCGGAGCCTGTGCTCTGCAATGGGAAAGACCACAACAGTGAGAGGCCCACGTACCGCAAAAAAAAATAAATAAATAAAAAAATAAAAAAATAAAAAAATAAGTCACACAGAAAAAGAAACATCATAAGATATCACTACTACACGGATATAAACTTGGTTACACAGGAACTAAATTACTAAACAGAACAGAGTGTCAAATGTAGAAAACCAATTTATGCTTGCTTAAGGGGAAAGGTGAGTTGGGGTGCTGCATACAACAAGAGATTGAAATTAGCACAGATACCGTTCCATAAGCCAAATATATAATAGACAAGTGCTACTCCTTGCTCAACGAAGTGGACTCAACACCCCATATTAAACGCCTAACAATATACCTGACTAGTAAGAATCTTAAAAACTATGGATTTATATGTCTCCGAAAGAGAATCAAGCGTGTGTACAGCGGCATAAACGCAGCAGTGATAGGATTGGTGAGGTTCGGTGAGCAAATGCAGACCCTTTGAAGTCATATTGCATGGTACCCATTCCATGGGTCTCAACTCTCCATGTTTAAGGGATTCTTCCTTCAGCTAAAACATGCATTTGGAACCCAGAGTATGATCCACCGTGTGATCGGAAAACGTGTTCAAATGTGTCTCAGTTAACGTCCCCTGGTACTCGGGTGCAACATTCCAGACGCTTTACTAACACTCTCCCCACTTGGAGAGTCAGTGCCTTTAACCTCCTGTTTGGCCCAGTTTGCAATTTCTGTGGAAAATGAACAGGAATAGGGAGAACCAATGAGAGACTAGCTGGAGCTGTCTGGACGGGCAAATTTAACTCTCATTTCCCACCAGGAAGAGGAATTAACCAAAGGCTCAGCGTGCCGTGCCGGGAAACAAACTAGGGCCTGAAGCAATCCTGCGGTGTTGCGGCCAGCTCACAAGAAAGCGAGTTGAAGAAAGGAGCTCAGGGGCACTGAAATTCACAAACCTGCAGAGTTATAAATGACAGCTATGTTCCAAAAATATATTGAAGCAAGGCTGCCAAGAGGAGTTGAAAGCGGGGCAGAATTGCAGGAAACCGATTTCAGGAGGTAGACTGGAATTGCATGTAAAGCATAGGAAAAGAGGCAGAACGTCCACAATGATGCACTTGGCCAAAAAGGGCGTATGCGTTTTTTCCTGAATATATTCAGGAAAAAACGCATACGCCCTTTTTGGCCAAACAAGCAAGCTTGCAAAGGAAATCTGCACTACAATGAAGTCTCACTGCCCCCTGGTCAAAAGGGCCATCTGAAAAAAGTGTAAAATCCAGAAAGGCAGGACAGGCCATGGAGAACTGGGAGCCTTGTTATGCTGATGATCGGGATTTGAATTGCCAGCAGCCACTCTGGAGATGTGTATGGTGTTTCCTGAAACATCCAAAAAACAAAGCAACAGAGCCTAGGGCACTTCCACTTATGGTCCTATAGCTTAGGGAAATTAAAATAAAAAGACACAGCCACCCCAAAGTTTGGGAGGGCTCTGTTTACAAGAACCTCGTTTACGGTACAAGTTCAATATCACAGAAAGCGAAAAATGGATAAAGAAGTTGTGGTACTTACGTACAATGCAATATCACTCAGCAATGAAATCTATGTCATCAGGCCTGTAGCAGCATAATGAGTGGATTCAGGTACGATGATTCTAAGTGAAATAAGTCACACAGGGCTTACCTGGTGGCACAGTGGTTGAGAGTCCGCCTGCCGATGCAGAGGACATGGGTTCGTGCCCCGCTCCGGGAAGATCCCACATGCCGCGGAGCGGCTGGGCCTGTGAGCCATGGCCGCTGAGCCTGCGCGTCCAGAGCCTGTGCTCTGCAATGGGAAAGACCACAACAGTGAGAGGCCCATGTACCGCAAAAAAAAAAAAATAAAAAAATAAATAAAAAAATAAAAAAATAAGTCACACAGAAAAAGAAACATCATAAGATATCACTACTACACGGATATAAACTTGGTTACACAGGAACTAAATTACTAAACAGAACAGAGTGTCAAATGTAGAAAACCAATTTATGCTTGCTTAAGGGGAAAGGTGAGTTGGGGTGCTGCCTACAACAAGAGATTGAAATTAGCACAGATACCGTTCCATAAGCCAAATATATAATAGACAAGTGCTACTCCTTGCTCAACGAAGTGGACTCAACACCCCATATTAAACGCCTAACAATATACCTGACTAGTAAGAATCTTAAAAACTATGGATTTATATGTCTCCGAAAGAGAATCAAGCGTGTGTACGGCGGCATAAACGCAGCAGTGATAGGATTGGTGAGGTTCGGTGAGCAAATGCAGACCCTTTGAAGTCATATTGCATGGTACCCATTCCATGGGTCTCAACTCTCCATGTTTAAGGGATTCTTCCTTCAGCTAAAACATGCATTTGGAACCCAGAGTATGATCCACCGTGTGATCGGAAAACGTGTTCAAATGTGTCTCAGTTTACGTCCCCTGGTACTCGGGTGCAACATTCCAGACGCTTTACTAACACTCTCCCCACTTGGAGAGTCAGTGCCTTTAACCTCCTGTTTGGCCCAGTTTGCAATTTCTGTGGAAAATGAACAGGAATAGGGAGAACCAATGAGAGACTAGCTGGAGCTGTCTGGACGGGCAAATTTAACTCTCATTTCCCACCAGGAAGAGGAATTAACCAAAGGCTCAGCGTGCCGTGCCGGGAAACAAACTAGGGCCTGAAGCAATCCTGCGGTGTTGCGGCCAGCTCACAAGAAAGCGAGTTGAAGAAAGGAGCTCAGGGGCACTGAAATTCACAAACCTGCAGAGTTATAAATGACAGCTATGTTCCAAAAATATATTGAAGTAAGGCTGCCAAGAGGAGTTGAAAGCGGGGCAGAATTGCAGGAAACCGATTTCAGGAGGTAGACTGGAATTGCATGTAAAGCATAGGAAAACAGGCAGAACGTCCACAATGATGCACTTGGCCAAAAAGGGCGTATGCGTTTTTTCCTGAATATATTCAGGAAAAAACGCATACGCCCTTTTTGGCCAACCAAGCAAGCTTGCAAAGGAAATCTGCACTACAATGAAGTCTCACTGCCGCCTGGTCAAAAGGGCCATCTGAAAAAAGTGTAAAATCCAGAAAGGCAGGACAGGCCATGGAGAACTGGGAGCCTTGTTATGCTGATGATCGGGATTTGAATTGCCAGCAGCCACTCTGGAGATGTGTATGGTGTTTCCTGAAACATCCAAAAAACAAAGCAACAGAGCCTAGGGCACTTCCACTTATGGTCCTATAGCTTAGGGAAATTAAAATAAAAAGACACAGCCACCCCAAAGTTTGGGAGGGCTCTGTTTACAAGGACCTCGTTTACGGTACAAGTTCAATATCACAGAAAGCGAAAAATGGATAAAGAAGTTGTGGTACTTACGTACAATGCAATATCACTCAGCAATGAAATCTATGTCATCAGGCCTGTAGCAGCATAATGAGTGGATTCAGGTACGATGATTCTAAGTGAAATAAGTCACACAGGGCTCACCTGGTGGCGCAGTGGTTGAGAGTCCGCCTGCCGATGCAGAGGATATGGGTTCGTGCCCCGCTCCGGGAAGATCCCACATGCCGCGGAGCGGCTGGGCCTGTGAGCCATGGCCACTGAGCCTGCGCGTCAGGAGCCTGTGCTCTGCAATGGGAAAGACCACAACAGTGAGAGGCCCACGTACCGCAAAAAAAAAAAAATAAATAAAAAAATAAAAAAATAAAAAAATAAGTCACACAGAAAAAGAAACATCATAAGATATCACTACTACACGGATATAAACTTGGTTACACAGGAACTAAATTACTAAACAGAACAGAGTGTCAAATGTAGAAAACCAATTTATGCTTGCTTAAGGGGAAAGGTGAGTTGGGGTGCTGCATACAACAAGAGATTGAAATTAGCACAGATACCGTTCCATAAGCCAAATATATAATAGACAAGTGCTACTCCTTGCTCAACGAAGTGGACTCAACACCCCATATTAAACGCCTAACAATATACCTGACTAGTAAGAATCTTAAAAACTATGGATTTATATGTCTCCGAAAGAGAATCAAGCGTGTGTACAGCGGCATAAACGCAGCAGTGATAGGATTGGTGAGGTTCGGTGAGCAAATGCAGACCCTTTGAAGTCATATTGCATGGTACCCATTCCATGGGTCTCAACTCTCCATGTTTAAGGGATTCTTCCTTCAGCTAAAACATGCATTTGGAACCCAGAGTATGATCCACCGTGTGATCGGAAAACGTGTTCAAATGTGTCTCAGTTTACGTCCCCTGGTACTCGGGTGCAACATTCCAGACGCTTTACTAACACTCTCCCCACTTGGAGAGTCAGTGCCTTTAACCTCCTGTTTGGCCCAGTTTGCAGTTTCTGTGGAAGATGAACAGGAAGATGGAGAACCAAGGAGAGACTAGCTGGAGGTGTCTGGAAGGGCAAATTTAACTCTCATTTCCCACCAGGAAGAGGAATTAACCAAAGGCTCAGCGTGCCATGCCGGAACCACACTAGGGACTGAAGCAATCCTGCGGTGTTGCGGCCAGCTCACAAAAAAGCGAGTTGAAGAAAGGAGCTCAGGGACACTGTAATTCACAACCCTACAGAGTTATAAATGACACTTATCGTCCAAAAATATATTGAAGTAAGGCTGCCAAGAGGACTTGAAAGCGGGGCAGAATTGCAGGAAACCGATTTCAGGAGGTAGACTGGAATTGCATGTAAAGCATAGGAAAAGAGGCAGAACGTCCACAATGATGCACTTGTCCAAAAAGTGCGTATGCGTTCTTTCCTGAATATATTCAGGAAAAAACGCATACGCCCTTTTTGGCCAACCAAGCAAGCTTGCAAAGGAAATCTGCACTACAATGAAGTCTCACTGCCCCCCCGGTCAAAAGGGCCATCTGAAAAAAGTGTAAAATCCAGAAAGGCAGGACAGGCCATGGAGAACTGGGAGCCTTGTTATGCTGATGGGCGGGATGTAAATTGCCAGCAGCCACTCTGGAGAAGTGTATGGTGTTTCCTGAAACATCCAAAAAACAAAGCAACAGAGCCTAGGGCACTTCCACTTATGGTCCTATAGCTTAGGGAAATTAAAATCAAAAAGACACAGCCACCCCAAGTTTGGGACGGCTCTGTTTACAAGAACCTCGTTTACGGTACAAGTTCAATATCACAGAAAGCGAAAAATGGATAAAGAAGTTGTGGTACTTACGTACAATGCAGTATCACTCAGCAATGAAATCTATGTCATCAGGCCTGTAGCAGCATAATGACTGGATTCAGGTACGATGATTCTAAGTGAAATAAGTCACACAGAAAAAGAAACATCATAAGGTATCACTAATACATGGAATGTAAACTTGGCTACAAAGGAACTGAATTACAAAGCAAAACAGAGTCTCAAATGTAGAAAACCAACTTATGCTTGCTTAAGGGGAAAGGTGAGTTGGGGTGCTGCATGAAACCAGAGATTGAAATTAGCACAGATACCGTTCCATAAGCCAAATATGTAATAGACAAGAGCTACTCCTTGCTCAACGAAGTGGACTCAACATCCCATATTAAACTCCTAACAATATACCTGACTAGTAAGAATCTTAAAACCTATGGATTTATATGTCTCCGAAAGAGAATCAAGCGTGTGCACAGTGGCATAAACGCAGCAGTGATAGCATTGGTGAGGTTCGGTGAGCAAATGCAGACCCTTTGAAGTCATATTGCATGGTACCCATTCCATGGGTCTCAACTCTCCAGGTTTAAGGGATTCTTCCTTCAGCTAAAACATGAATGTGGAACACAGAGTATGATCCACCGTGTGATCAGGAAACGTGTTCAAATGTGTCTCAGTTTTCGTCCCCTGGTACTCGGGTGCAACACTCCAGACGCTTTACTAACACTCTCTCCACTTGGAGAGTCAGTGCCTTTAACCTCCTGTTTGGCCCAGTTTGCAATTTCTGCGGAAAATGTACAGGAATAGGGAGAACCAATGATAAACTAGCTGGAGGTGTCTGGACGGGCAAATTTAACTCTCATTTCCCACCAGGAAGAGGAATTAACCAAAGGCTCAGCGTGCCGTGCCGGATCCACACTAGGGCCTGAAGCAATCCTGCGGTGTTGCGGCCAGCTCACAAAAAAGCAAGTTGAAGAAAGGAGCTCAGGGGCACTGTAATTCACAAACCTGCAGAGTTATAAATGACAGCTATCGTCCAAAAATATATTGAAGTAAGCCTGCCAAGAGGACTTGAAAGTGGTGCAGAATTGCCCGAAACCGATTTCAGGAGGTAGACTGGAATTGCATGTAAAGCATAGGAAAAGAGGCAGAACATCCACAACGATGCACTTGGCCAAAAAGGGCGTATGCATTTTTTCCTGAATATATTCAGGAAAAAACGCATACGCCCTTTTTGGCCAACCAAGAAAGCTTGCAAAGGAAATCTACACTACAATGAAGTCTCACTGCCCCCCGGTCAAAAGGGCCATCTGAAAAATGTGTAAAATCCAGAAAGGCAGGACAGGCCATGGAGAACTGGGAGCCTTGTTATGCTGGTGGGCGGGATGTAAATTGCCAACAGCCACTCTGGAGAAGTGTATGGTGTTTCCTGAAACATCTAAAAAACAAAGCAACAGAGCCTAGGGCACTTCCACTTATGGTCCTATAGCTTAGGGAAATGAAAATCAAAAAGACACAGCCACCCCAAAGTTTGGGACGGCTCTGTTTACAAGAACCTCGTTTACGGTACAAGTTCAATATCACAGAAAGCGAAAAATGGATAAAGAAGTTGTGGTACTAACGTACAATGCAATATCACTCAGCAATGAAATCTATGTCATCAGGCCCATAGCAGCATAATGAGTGGATTCAGGTATGATGATTCTAAGTGAAATAAGTCACACAGGAAAAGAAACACCATAAGATATCACTACTACACGGAAGGTAAACTTGGCTACACAAGAACTGAATTACAAAACAGAACAGGGTCTCAAATGTAGAAAACCAACTTATGCTTGCTTAAGGGGAAAGGTGAGTTGGGGTGCTGCATGAAACCAGAGATTGAAATTAGCACAGATACCGTTCCATAAGCCAAATATGTAATAGACAAGAGCTACTCCTTGCTCAACGCAGTGAACTCAACACCCCATATTAAACGCTTAATAATACACCTGACTAGAAATAATCTTAAAAACTACGGATTTATATGTCTCCGAAAGAGAATCAAGCGTGTGTACAGCGGCATAAACGCAGCAGTGATAGGATTGGTGAGGTTCGGTGAGCAAATGCAGACCCTTTGAAGTCATATTGCATGGTACCCATTCCATGGGTCTCAACTCTCCAAGTTTAAGGGATTCTTCCTTCAGCTAAAACATGCATGTGGAACACAGAGTATGATCCACCGTGTGATCAGGAAACGTGTTCAAATGTGTCTCAGTTTTCGTCCCCTGGTACTCGGGTGCAACACTCCAGACGCTTTACTAACACTCTCCCCACTTGGAGAGTCAGTTCCTTTAACCTCCTGTATGGCCCAGTTTGCAATTTCTGCGGAAAATGTACAGGAATAGGGAGAACCAATGAGAAACTAGCTGGAGGTGTCTGGACGGGCAAATTTAACTCTCATTTCCCACCAGAAAGAGGAGTTAACCAAAGGCTCAGCATGCCGTGCCGGAACCACACTAGGGCCTGAAGCAATCCTACGGTGTTGAGGCCAGCTCACAAGAAAGCGAGTTGAAGAAAGGAGCTCAGGGGCACTGTAATTCACAAACCTGCAGAGTTATAAATGACAGCTATCGTCCAAAAATATATTGAAGTAAGGCTGCCAAGAGGACTTGAAAGCGGGGCAGAATTGCAGGAAACCGATTTCAGGAGGTAGACAGGAATTGCATGTAAAGCATAGGAAAAGAGGCAGAACGTCCACAATGATGCACTTGGCCAAAAAGGGCGTATGCGTTTTTTCCTGAATATATTCAGGAAAAAACGCATACGCCCTTTTTGGCCAACCAAGCAAGCTTGACAAGGAAATCTGCACTACAATGAAGTCTCACTGCCCCCCAGTCAAAAGGGTCATCTGAAAAAAGTGTAAAATCCAGAAAGGCAGGACAGGCAATGGAGAACTGGGAGCCTTGTTATGCTGGTGGGCGGGATGTAAATTGCCAACAGCCACTCTGGAGAAGTGTATGGTGTTTCCTGAAACATCTAAAAAACTAAGCAACAGAGCCTAGGGCACTTCCACTTATGGTCCTATAGCTTAGGGAAATTAAAATCAAAAAGACACAGCCACCCCAAAGTTTGGGACGGCTCTGTTTACAAGAACCTCGTTTACGGTACAAGTTCAATATCACAGAAAGCGAAAAATGGATAAAGAAGTTGTGGTACTTACGTACAATGCAATATCACTCAGCAATGAAATCTATGTCATCAGGCCCGTAGCAGCATAATGAGGGGATGCAGGTACGATGATACTAAGTGAAATAAGTCACACAGAAAAAGAAACATCATAAGATATCACTACTACACGGAATGTAAACTTGGCTACACAGGAACTGAATTACAAAACAGAAAAGGGTGTCAAATGTAGAAAACCAACTTATGCTTGCTTAAGGGGAAAGGTGAGTTGGGGTGCTGCATAAAACCAGAGATTGAAATTAGCACAGATACCGTTCCATAAGCCAAATGTGTAATAGACAAGAGCTACTCCTTGCTCAACGCAGTGGACTCAACACCCCATATTAAACGCCTAAGAATATACCTGACTAGAAATAATCTTAAAACCTACGCATTGATATGTCTCCGAAAGAGAATCAAGCGTGTGTACAGCGGCATAAACGCAGCAGTGATAGGATTGGTGAGGTTCGGTGAGCAAATGCAGACCCTTTGAAGTCATACTGCATGGTACCCATTCCATGGGTCTCAACTCTCCAGGTTTAAGGGATTCTCCCTTCAGCTGAAACATGCATGTGGAACACAGAGTATGATCCACCGTGTGATCAGGAAACGTGTTCAAATGTGTCTCAGTTTTCGTCCCCTGGTACTCGGGTGCAACATTCCAGACGCTTTACTAACACTCTCCCCACTTGGAGAGTCAGTGTCGTTAAACTCCTGTTTGGCCCAGTTTGCAATTTCTGCTGAAAATGTACAGGAATAGGGAGAACCAATGAGAAACAAGCTGGAGGTGTCTGGACGGGCAAATTTAACTCTCATTTCCCACCAGAAAGAGGAATTAACCAAAGGCTCAGCATGCCGTGCCGGAACCACACTAGGGCCTGAAGCAATCCTGCGGTGTTGCGGCCAGCTCACAAGAAAGCGAGTTGAAGAAAGGAGCTCAGGGGCACTGTAATTCACAAACCTGCAGAGTTATAAATGACAGCTATCGTCCAAAAATATATTGAAGTAAGGCTGCCACGAGGACTTGAAAGCGGGGCAGGATTGCAGGAAACCGATTTCAGGAGGTAGACAGGAATTGCATGTAAAGCATAGGAAAAGAGGCAGAACGTCCACAATGATGCACTTGGCCAAAAAGGGCGTATGCGTTTTTTCCTGAATATATTCAGGAAAAAACGCATACGCCCTTTTTGGCCAACCAAGCAAGCTTGCAAAGGAAATCTGCACTACAAAGAAGTCTCACTGCCCCCCGGTCAAAAGGGCCATCTGAAAAAAGTGTAAAATCCAGAAAGGCAGGACAGGCCATGGAGAACTGGGAGCCTTGTTATGCTGATGGGCGGGATGTAAATTGCCAACAGCCACTCTGGAGAAGTGTATGGTGTTTCCTGAAACATCTAAAAAACAAAGCAACAGAGCCTAGGGCACTTCCACTTATGGTCCTATAGCTTAGGGAAATGAAAATCAAAAAGACACAGCCTCCCCAAACTTTGGGACGGCTCTGTTTACAAGAACCTCGTTTACAGTACAAGTTCAATATCACAGAAAGCGAAAAATGGATACAGAAGTTGTGGTACTTACGTACAATGCAATATCACTCAGCAATGAAATCTATGTCATCAGGCCCGTAGCAGCATAATGAGTGGATTCAGGTATGATGATTCTAAGTGAAATAAGTCACACAGAAAAAGAAACACCATAAGATATCACTACTACACGGAAGGTAAACTTGGCTACACAAGAACTGAATTACAAAACAGAACAGGGTCTCAAATGTAGAAAACCAACTTATGCTTGCTTGAGGGGAAAGGTGAGTTGGGGTGCTGCATGAAACCAGAGATTGAAATTAGCACAGATACCGTTCCATAAGCCAAATATGTATTAGACAAGAGCTACTCCTTGCTCAACGAAGTGGACTCAACACCCCATATTAAACGCCTAAGAATATACCTGACTAGTAAGAATATTAAAACCTACGGATTTATATGTCTCCGAAAGAGAATCAAGCGTGTGTACAGCAGCATAAACGCAGCAGTGATAGGATTGGTGAGGTTCGGTGAGCAAACGCAGACCCTTTGAAGTCATATTGCATGGTACCCATTCCATGGGTCTCAACTCTCCAAGTTTAAGGGATTCTTCCTTCAGCTAAAACATGCATGTGGAACACAGAGTATGATCCACCGTGTGATCAGGAAACGTGTTCAAATGTGTCTCAGTTTTCGTCCCCTGGTACTCGGGTGCAACACTCCAGACGCTTTACTAACACTCTCTCCACTTGGAGAGTCAGTGCCTTTAACCTCCTGTATGGCCCAGTTTGCAATTTCTGCGGAAAATGTACAGGAATAGGGAGAACCAATGATAAACTAGCTGGAGGTGTCTGGACGGGCAAATTTAACTCTCATTTCCCACCAGGAAGAGGAATTAACCAAAGGCTCAGCGTGCCGTGCCGGATCCACACTAGGGCCTGAAGCAATCCTGCGGTGTTGCGGCCAGCTCACAAAAAAGCGAGTTGAAGAAAGGAGCTCAGGGGCACTGTAATTCACAAACCTGCAGAGTTATAAATGACAGCTATCGTCCAAAAATATATTGAAGTAAGGCTGCCAAGAGGACTTGAAAGTGGTGCAGAATTGCACGAAACCGATTTCAGGAGGTAGACTGGAATTGCATGTAAAGCATAGGAAAAGAGGCAGAACATCCACAACGATGCACTTGGCCAAAAAGTGCGTATGCGTTTTTTCCTGAATATATTCAGGAAAAAACGCATACGCCCTTTTTGGCCAACCAAGAAAGCTTGCAAAGGAAATCTGCACTACAATGAAGTCTCACTGCTGCCCAGTCAAAAGGGCCATCTGAAAAATGTGTAAAATCCAGAAAGGCAGGACAGGCCATGGAGAACTGGGAGCCTTGTTATGCTGATGGGCGGGATGTAAATTGCCAACAGCCACTCTGGAGAAATGTATGGTGTTTCCTGAAACATCTAAAAAACAAAGCAACAGAGCCTAGGGCACTTCCACTTATGGTCCTATAGCTTAGGGAAATTAAAATCAAAAAGACACAGCCACCCCAAAGTTTGGGAAGGCTCTGTTTACAAGAACCTCGTTTATGGTACAAGTTCAATATCACAGAAAGCGAAAAATGGATAAAGAAGTTGTGGTACTTACGTACAATGCAATATCACTCAGCAATGAAATCTATGTCATCAGGCCCGTACCAGCATAATGAGTGGATTCAGGTATGAAGATTCTAAGTGAAATAAGTCACACAGAAAAAGAAACATCATAAGATATCACCAATACACGGAATGTAAACTTGGCTACACAGGAACTGAATTACAAAACAGAACAGGGTCTCAAATGTAGAAAACCAACTTATGCTTGCTTAAGGGGAAAGGTGAGTTGGGGTGCTGCATGAAACCAGAGATTGAAATTAGCACAGATACCGTTCCATAAGCCAAATATGCAATAGACAAGAGCTACTCCTTGCTGAACGAAGTGGACTCAACACCCCATATTAAACGCCTAAGAATATACCTGACTAGAAATAATCTTAAAACCTACGGATTTATATGTCTCCGAAAGAGAATCAAGCGTGTGTACAGTGGCATAAACGCAGCAGTGATAGGATTGGTGAGGTTCGGTGAGCAAATGCAGACCCTTTAAAGTCATATTGCATGGTACCCATTCCATGGGTCTCAACTCTCCAGGTTTAAGGGATTCTTCCTTCAGCTAAAACATGCATGTGGAACCCAGAGTATGATCCACCGTGTGATCGGGAAACGTGTTCAAATGTGTCTCAGTTTTCGTCCCGTGGAACTCGGGTGCAACATTCCAGATGCTTTACTAACACTCTCCCCACTTGGAGAGTCAGTGCCTTTAACCTCCTGTTTGGCCCAGTTTGCAATTTCTGTGGAAAATGAACAGGAATAGGGAGAACGAAAGAGAAACTAGCTGGAGGTGTCTGGACGGGCAAATTTAACTCTCATTTCCCACCAGGAAGAGGAATTAACCAAAGGCTCAGCGTGCCGTGCTGGAACTACACTAGGTCCTGAAGCAATCCTGTGGTGTTTCGGCCAGCTCACAAGAAAGCGAGTTGAAGAAAGGAGCTCAGGGGCACTGTAATTCACAAACCTGCAGAGTTATAAATGACAGCTATCGTCCAAAAATATATTGAAGTAAGGCTGCCAAGAGGACTTGAAAGCGGGGCAGAATTGCAGGAAATCGATTTCAGGAGGTACACTGGAATTGCATGTAAAGCATAGAAAAGAGGCAGAACGTCCACAATGATGCACTTGGCCAAAAAGGGCGTATGCATTTTTTCCTGAATATATTCAGGAAAAAACGCATACGCCCTTTTTGGCCAACCAAGCAAGCTTGCAAAGGATATCTGCACTACAATGAAGTCTCACTGCCCCCCGGTCAAAAGGGCCATCTGAAAAAAGTGTAAAATCCAGAAAGGCAGGACAGGCCATGGAGAACTGGGAGCCTTGTTATGCTGATGGGCGGGATGTAAATTGCCAACAGCCACTGTGGAGAAGTGTATGGTATTTCCTGAAACATCTAAAAAACAAAGCAACAGAGCCTAGGGCACTTCCACTTATGGTCCTATAGCTTAGGGAAATTAAAATCAAAAAGACACGGTCACCCCAAAGTTTGGGACGGCTCTGTTTACAAGAACCTCGTTTACGGTACAAGTTCAATATCACAGAAAGGGAAAAATGGATAAAGAAGTTGTGGTACTTACGTACAATGCAATATCACTCAGCAATGAAATCTATGTCATCAGGCCCGTAGCAGCATAATGAGTGGATTCAGGTATGATGATTCTAAGTGAAATAAGTCACACAGAAAAAGAAACACCATAAGATATCACTACTACACGGAAGGTAAACTTGGCTACACAAGAACTGAATTACAAAACAGAACAGGGTCTCAAATGTAGAAAACCAACTTATGCTTGCTTAAGGGGAAAGGTGAGTTGGGGTGCTGCATGAAACCAGAGATTGAAATTAGCACAGATACCGTTCCATAAGCCAAATATGTAATAGACAAGAGCTACTCCTTGCTCAACGAAGTGGACTCAACACCCCATATTAAACGCTTAAGAATACACCTGACTAGAAATAATCTTAAAAACTACGGATTTATATGTCTCTGAAAGAGAATCAAGCGTGTGTACAGCGGCATAAATGCAGCAGTGATAGGATTGGTGAGGTTCGGTGAGCAAATGCAGACCCTTTGAAGTCATATTGCATGGTACCCATTCCATGGGTCTCAACTCTCCAAGTTTAAGGGATTCTTCCTTCAGCTAAAACATGCATGTGGAACACAGAGTATGATCCACCGTGTGATCAGGAAACGTGTTCAAATGTGTCTCAGTTTTCGTCCCCTGGTACTCGGGTGCAACACTCCAGACGCTTTACTAACACTCTCCCCACTTGGAGAGTCAGTGCCTTTAACCTCCTGTATGGCCCAGTTTGCAATTTCTGCGGAAAATGTACAGGAATAGGGAGAACCAATGAGAAATTAGCTGGAGGTGTCTGGACGGGCAAATTTAACTCTCATTTCCCACCAGAAAGAGGAATTAACCAAAGGCTCAGCCTGGCGTGCCGGAACCACACTAGGGCCTGAAGCAATCTTACGGTGTTGCGGCCAGCTCACAAGAAAGCGAGTTGAAGAAAGGAGCTCAGGGGCACTGTAATTCACAAACCTGCAGAGTTATAAATGACAGCTATCGTCCAAAAATATATTGAAGTAAGGCTGCCAAGAGGACTTGAAAGCGGGGCAGAATTGCAGGAAACCGATTTCAGGAGGTAGACTGGAATTGCATGTAAAGCATAGGAAAAGAGGCAGAACGTCCACAATGATGCACTTGGCCAAAAAGGGCGTATGCGTTTTTTCCTGAATATATTCAGGAAAAAACGCATACGCCCTTTTTGGCCAACCAAGCAAGCTTGCAAAGGAAATCTGCACTACAATGAAGTCTCACTGCCCCCCGGTCAAAAGGGCCATCTGAAAAATGTGTAAAATCCAGAAAGGCAGGACAGGCCATGGAGAACTGGGAGCCTTGTTATGCTGGTGGGCGTGATGTAAATTGCCAACAGCCACTCTGGAGAAGTGTATGGTGTTTCCTGAAACATCTAAAAAACAAAGCAACAGAGCCTAGGGCACTTCCACTTATGGTCCTATAGCTTAGGGAAATTAAAATAAAAAAGACACAGCCACCCCAAAGTTTGGGAAGGCTCTGTTTACAAGAACCTCGTTTATGGTACAAGTTCAATATCACAGAAAGCGAAAAATGGATAAAGAAGTTGTGGTACTTACGTACAATGCAATATCACTCAGCAATGAAATCTATGTCATCAGGCCCGTACCAGCATAATGAGTGGATTCAGGTATGAAGATTCTAAGTGAAATAAGTCACACAGAAAAAGAAACATCATAAGATATCACCAATACACGGAATGTAAACTTGGCTACACAGGAACTGAATTACAAAACAGAGCAGGGTCTCAAATGTAGAAAACCAACTTATGCTTGCTTAAGGGGAAAGGTGAGTTGGGGTGCTGCATGAAACCAGAGATAGAAATTAGCACAGATACCGTTCCATAAGCCAAATATGCAATAGACAAGAGCTACTCCTTGCTGAACGAAGTGGACTCAACACCCCATATTAAACGCCTAAGAATATACCTGACTAGAAATAATCTTAAAACCTACGGATTTATATGTCTCCGAAAGAGAATCAAGCGTGTGTACAGCGGCATAAACGCAGCAGTGATAGGATTGGTGAGGTTCGGTGAGCAAATGCAGACCCTTTAAAGTCATAATGCATGGTACCCATTCCATGGGTCTCAACTCTCCAGGTTTAAGGGATTCTTCCTTCGGCTAAAACATGCATGTGGAACCCAGAGTATGATCCACCATGTGATCGGGAAACGTGTTCAAATGTGTCTCAGTTTTCGTCCCGTGGAACTCGGGTGCAACATTCCAGATGCTTTACTAACACTCTCCCCACTTGGAGAGTCAGTGCCTTTAACCTCCTGTTTGGCCCAGTTTGCAATTTCTGTGGAAAATGAACAGGAATAGGGAGAACGAAAGAGAAACTAGCTGGAGGTGTCTGGACGGGCAAATTTAACTCATTTCCCACCAGGAAGAGGAATTAACCAAAGGCTCAGCATGCCGTGCCGGAACTACACTAGGTCCTGAAGCAATCCTGTGGTGTTTCGGCCAGCTCACAAGAAAGCGAGTTGAAGAAAGGAGCTCAGGGGCACTGTAATTCACAAACCTGCAGAGTTATAAATGACAGCTATCGTCCAAAAATATATTGAAGTAAGGCTGCCAAGAGGACTTGAAAGTGGGGCAGAATTGCAGGAAATCGATTTCAGGAGGTACACTGGAATTGCATGTAAAGCATAGAAAAGAGGCAGAACGTCCACAATGATGCACTTGGCCAAAAAGGGCGTATGCATTTTTTCCTGAATATATTCAGGAAAAAACGCATACGCCCTTTTTGGCCAACCAAGCAAGCTTGCAAAGGATATCTGCACTACAATGAAGTCTCACTGCCCCCCGGTCAAAAGGGCCATCTGAAAAAAGTGTAAAATCCAGAAAGGCAGGACAGGCCATGGAGAACTGGGAGCCTTGTTATGCTGATGGGCGGGATGTAAATTGCCAACAGCCACTGTGGAGAAGTGTATGGTATTTCCTGAAACATCTAAAAAACAAAGCAACAGAGTCTAGGGCACTTCCACTTAGGGTCCTATAGCTTAGGGAAATTAAAATCAAAAAGACACGGTCACCCCAAAGTTTGGGACGGCTCTGTTTACAAGAACCTCGTTTACGGTACAAGTTCAATATCACAGAAAGGGAAAAATGGATAAAGAAGTTGTGGTACTTACGTACAATGCAATATCACTCAGCAATGAAATCTATGTCATCAGGCCCGTAGCAGCATAATGAGTGGATTCAGGTATGATGATTCTAAGTGAAATAAGTCACACAGAAAAAGAAACACCATAAGATATCACTACTACACGGAAGGTAAACTTGGCTACACAAGAACAGAATTACAAAACAGAACAGGGTCTCAAATGTAGAAAACCAACTTAAGCTTGCTTAAAGGGAAAGGTGAGTTGGGGTGCTGCATGAAACCAGAGATTGAAATTAGCACAGATACCGTGCCATAAGCCAAATATGTAATAGACAAGAGCTACTCCTTGCTCAACGAAGTGGACTCAACACCCCATATTAAACGCTTAAGAATACACCTGACTAGAAATAATCTTAAAAACTACGGATTTATATGTCTCCGAAAGAGAATCAAGCATGTGTAGAGCGGCATAAACGCAGCAGTGATAGGATTGGTGAGGTTCGGTGAGCAAATGCAGACCCTTTGAAGTCATATTGCATGGTACCCATTCCATGGGTCTCAACTCTCCAAGTTTAAGGGATTCTTCCTTCAGCTAAAACATGCATGTGGAACACAGAGTATGATCCACCGTGTGATCAGGAAACGTGTTCAAATGTGTCTCAGTTTTCGTCCCCTCGTACTCGGGTGCAACACTCCAGACGCTTTACTAACACTCTCCCCACTTGGAGAGTCAGTGCCTTTAACCTCCTGTATGGCCCAGTTTGTAATTTCTGTGGAAAATGAACAGGAATAGGGAGAACGAAAGAGAGACTAGCTGGAGGTGTCTGGACGGGCAAATTTAACTCTCGTTTCCCACCAGGAAGAGGAATTAACCAAAGGCTCAGCGTGCCGTGCCGGAACTACACTAGGGCCTGAAGCAATCCTGCGGTGTTGCGGCCAGCTCACAAGAAAGCAAGTTGAAGAAACGAGCTCAGGGGCACTGTAATTCACAAACCTGCAGAGTTATAAATGACAGCTATCGTCCAAAAATATATTGAAGTAAGCCTGCCAAGAGGACTTGAAAGCGGGGCAGAATTGCAGGAAATCGATTTCAGGAGGTACACTGGAATTGCATGTAAAGCATAGGAAAAGAGGCAGAACGTCCACAATGATGCACTTGGCCAAAAAGGGCATATGCTTTTTTTCCTGAATATATTCAGGAAAAAACGCATATGCCCTTTTTGGCCAACCAAGCAAGCTTGCAAATGATATCTGCACTACAATGAAGTCTCACTGCCCCCCGGTCAAAAGGGCCATCTGAAAAAAGTGTAAAATCCAGAAACGCAGGACAGGCCATGGAGAACTGGGAGCTTTGTTATGCTGGTGTGCGGGATGTAAATTGCCAACAGCCACTCTGGAGAAGTGTATGGTGTTTCCTGAAACATCTAAAAAACAAAGCAACAGAGCCTAGGGCACTTCCACTTATGGTCCTATAGCTTAGGGAAATGAAAATCAAAAAGACACAGCCACCCCAAAGTTTGGGACAGCTCTGTTTACAAGAACCTCGTTTACGGTACAAGTTCAATATCACAGAAAGCAAAAAATGGATAAAGAAGTTGTGGTACTAACGTACAATGCAATATCACTCAGCAATGAAATCTATGTCATCAGGCCCGTAGCAGCATAATGAGTGGATTCAGGTATGATGATTCTAAGTGAAATAAGTCACACAGGAAAAGAAACACCATAAGATATCACTACTACACGGAAGGTAAACTTGGCTACACAAGAACTGAATTACAAAACAGAACAGGGTCTCAAATGTAGAAAACCAACTTATGCTTGCTTGAGGGGAAAGGTGAGTTGGGGTGCTGCATACAACAAGAGATTGAAATAAGCACAGATACCGTTCCATAAGCCAAATATGTAATAGACAAGAGCTACTCCTTGCTCAACGAAGTGGACTCAACACCCCATATTAAACGCCTAAGAATATACCTGACTAGTAAGAATATTAAAACCTACCGATTTATATGTCTCCGAAAGAGAATCAAACGTGTGTACGGCGGCATAAACGCAGCAGTGATAGGATTGGTGAGGTTCGGTGAGCAAATGCAGACCCTTTGAAGTCATATTGCATGGTACCCATTCCATGGGTCTCAACTCTCCAGGTTTAAGGGATTCTTCCTTCAGCTAAAACATGCATGTGGAACCCAGAGTATGATCCACCGTGTGATCGGGAAATGTGTTCAAATGTGTCTCAGTTTTCGTCCCCTGGTACTCGGGTGCAACATTCAAGACGCTTTACTAACACTCTCCCCACTTGGAGAGTCAGTGCCTTTAAACTCCTGTTTGGCCCAGTTTGCAATTTCTGCGGAAAATGTACAGGAATAGGGAGAACCAATGAGAGACTAGCTGGAGGTGTCTGGACGGGCAAATTTAACTCTCATTTCCCACCAGGAAGAGGAATTAACCAAAGGTTCAGCGTGCCGTGCCGGAACCACACTAGGGCCTGAAGCAATCCTGTGGTGTTGCGGCCAGCTCACAAGAAAGCGAGTTGAAGAAAGGAGCTCAGGGGCACTGTAATTCACAAACCTGCAGAGTTATAAATGACAGCTATCGTCCAAAAATATATTGAAGTAAGGCTGCCAAGAGGACTTGAATGCGGGGCAGAATTGCAGGAAACCGATTTCAGGAGGTAGACGGGAATTGCATGTAAAGCATAGGAAAAGAGGCAGAACGTCCACAATGATGCACTTGGCCAAAAAGGGCGTATGCGTTTTTTCCTGAATATATTCAGGAAAAAACGCATACGCCCTTTTTGGCCAACCAAGCAAGCTTGCAAAGGAAATCTGCACTACAAAGAAGTCTCACTGCCCCCCGGTCAAAAGGGCCATCTGAAAAAAGTGTAAAATCCAGAAAGGCAGGACAGGCCATGGAGAACTGGGAGCTTTGTTATGCTGATGGGCGGGATGTAAATTGCCAACAGCCACTCTGGAGAAGTGTATGGTGTTTCCTGAAACATCTAAAAAACAAAGCAACAGAGCCTAGGGCACTTCCACTTATGGTCCTATAGCTTAGGGAAATTAAAATCAAAAAGACACAGCCACCCCAAAGTTTGGGACGGCTCTGTTTACAAGAACCTCGTTTACGGTACAAGTTCAATATCACAGAAAGCGAAAAATGGATAAAGAAGTTGTGGTACTTACGTACAATGCAATATCACTCAGCAATGAAATCTATGTCATCAGGCCCGTCGCAGCATAATGAGTGGATTCAGGTACGATGATTCTAAGTGAAATAAGTCACACAGAAAAAGAAACATCATAAGATATCACTACTACACAGAATGTAAACTTGGCTACACAGGAACTGAATTACAAAACAGAACAGGGTCTCAAATGTAGAAAACCTACTTATGCTTGCTTAAGGGGAAAGGTGAGTTGGGGTGCTGCATGAAACCAGAGATTGAAATTAGCACAGATACCGTGCCATAAGCCAAATATGTAATAGACAAGAGCTACTCCTTGCTCAACGAAGTGTACTCAACACCCCATATTAAACGCCTAAGAATACACCTGACTAGTAAGAATCTTAAAACCTGTGGATTTATATGTCTCCAAAAGAGAATCAAGCGTGTGTACGGCGGCATAAACGCAGCAGTGATAGGATTGGTGAGGTTCGGTGAGCAAATGCAGACCCTTTGAAGTCATATTGCATGGTACCCATTCCATGGGTCTCAACTCTCCAGGTTTAAGGGATTCTTCCTTCAGCTAAAACATGCATGTGGAACCCAGAGTATGATCCACCGTGTGATCGGGAAACGTGTTCAAATGTGTCTCAGTTTTCGTCCCCTGGTACTCGGGTGCAACATTCAAGACGCTTTACTAACACTCTCCCCACTTGGAGAGTCAGTGCCTTTAAACTCCTGTTTGGCCCAGTTTGCAATTTCTGTGGAAAATGTACAGGAATAGGGAGAACCAATGAGAGACTAGCTGGAGGTGTCTGGACGGGCAAATTTAACTCTCATTTCCCACCAGGAAGAGGAATTAACCAAAGGTTCAGCGTGCCGTGCCGGAACCACACTAGGGCCTGAAGCAATCCTGCGGTGTTGCGGCCAGCTCACAAGAAAGCGAGTTGAAGAAAGGAGCTCAGGGGCACTGTAATTCACAAACCTGCAGAGTTATAAATGACAGCTATCGTCCAAAAATATATTGAAGTAAGGTTGCCAAGAGGACTTGAAAGCGGGGCAGAATTGCAGGAAACCGATTTCAGGAGGTAGACGGGAATTGCATGTAAAGCATAGGAAAAGAGGCAGAACGTCCACAATGATGCACTTGGCCAAAAAGGGCGTATGCGTTTTTTCCCAGGAAAAAACGCATACGCCCTTTTTGGCCAACCAAGCAAGCTTGCAAAGGAAATCTGCACTACAATGAAGTCTCACTGCCCCCCCGGTCAAAAGGGCCATCTGAAAAAACTGTAAAATCCAGAAAGGCAAGACAGGACATGGAGAATTGGGAGCCTTGTTATGCTGATGGGCGGGATGTAAATTGCCAACAGCCACTCTGGAGAAGTGTATGCTGTTTCCTGAAACATCTAAAAAACAAAGCAACAGAGCCTAGGGCACTTCCACTTATGGTCCTATAGCTTACGGAAATTAAAATCAAAAAGACACAGCCACCCCAAAATTTGGGACGGCTCTGTTTACAAGAACCTCGTTTACGGTACAAGTTCAATATCACAGAAAGCGAAAAATGGATAAAGAATTTGTGGTACTTACGTACAATGCAATATCACTCAGCAATGAAATCTATGTCATCAGGCCCGTAGCAGCATAATGAGTGGATTAAGGTACGATGATTGTAAGTGAAATAAGTCACACAGAAAAAGAAACATCATAAGATATCACTACTACACGGAATGTAAACTTGGCTACACAGGAACTGAATTACAAAACAGAACAGGGTCTCAAATGTAGAAAACCAACTTACGCTAGCTTAAGGGGAAAGGTGAGTTGGGGTGCTGCATGAAACCAGAGATTGAAATTAGCACAGATACCGTTCCATAAGCCAAATATATAATAGACAAGAGCTACTCCTTGCTCAACGAAGTGGACTCAACACCCCATATTAAACGCCTAAGAATATACCTGACTAGAAATAATCTTAAAACCTACGGATTTATATGTCTCCGAAAGACAATCAAGCGTGTGTACAGTGGCATAAACGCAGCAGTGATAGGATTGGTGAGGTTCGGTGAGCAAATGCAGACCCTTTGAAGTCATATTGCATGGTACCCATTCCATGGGTCTCAACTCTCCAGGTTTAAGGGATTCTTCCTTCAGCTAAAACATGCATGTGGAACCCAGAGTATGATCCACCGTGTGATCGGGAAACGTGTTCAAATGTGTCTCAGTTTTCGTCCCCTGGTACTCGGGTGCAAACTCCAGACGCTTTACTAACACTCTCCCCACTTGGAGAGTCAGTGCCTTTAACCTCCTGTTTGGCCCAGTTTGCAATTTCTGCGGAAAATGTACAGGAATAGGGAGAACCAATGAGAGACTAGCTGGGGGTGTCTGGACGGGCAAATTTAACTCTCATTTCCCACCAGGAAGAGGAATTAACCAAAGGTTCAGCGTGCCGTGCCGGAACCACACTAGGGCCTGAAGCAATCCTGCGGTGTTGCGGCCAGCTCACAAGAAAGCGAGTTGAAGAAAGGAGCTCAGGGGCACTGTAATTCACAAACCTGCAGAGTTATAAATGACAGCTATCGTCCAAAAATATATTGAAGTAAGGCTGCCAAGAGGAGTTGAAAGCGGGGCAGAATTGCAGGAAACCGATTTCAGGAGGTAGACGGGAATTGCATGTAAAGCATAGGAAAAGAGGCAGAACGTCCACAATGATGCACTTGGCCAAAAAGGGCGTATGCGTTTTTTCCTGAATATATTCAGGAAAAAACGCATACGCCCTTTTTGGCCAACCAAGCAAGCTTGCAAAGGAAATCTGCACTACAATGAAGTCTCACTGCCCCCCGGTCAAAAGGGCCATCTGAAAAAAGTGTAAAATCCAGAAAGGCAAGACAGGCCATGGAGAACTGGGAGCTTTGTTATGCTGATGGGCGGGATGTAAATTGCCAGCAGCCACTCTGGAGAAGTGTATGGTGTTTCCTGAAACATCTAAAAAACAAAGCAACAGAGCCTAGGGCACTTCCACTTATGGTCCTATAGCTTAGGGAAATTAAAATCAAAAAGACACAGCCACCCCAAAGTTTGGGACGGCTCTGTTTACAAGAACCTCGTTTACGGTACAAGTTCAATATCACAGAAAACGAAAAATGGATAAAGAAGTTGTGGTACTTACGTACAATGCAATATCACTCAGCAATGAAATCTATGTCATCAGGCCCGTCGCAGCATAATGAGTGGATTCAGGTACGATGATTCTAAGTGAAATAAGTCACACAGAAAAAGAAACATCATAAGATATCACTACTACACGGAATGTAAACTTGGCTACACAGGAACTGAATTACAAAACAGAACAGGGTCTCAAATGTAGAAAACCAACTTATGCTTGCTTAAGGGGAAAGGTGAGTTGGGGTGCTGCATGAAACCAGAGATTGAAATTAGCACAGATACCGTGCCATAAGCCAAATATGTAATAGACAAGAGCTACTCCTTGCTAAACGAAGTGTACTCAACACCCCATATTAAACGCCTAAGAATACACCTGACTAGTAAGAATCTTAAAACCTGTGGATTTATATGTCTCCGAAAGAGAATCAAGCGTGTGTACGGCGGCATAAACGCAGCAGTGATAGGATTGGTGAGGTTCGGTGAGCAAATGCAGACCCTTTGAAGTCATATTGCATGGTACCCATTCCATGGGTCTCAACTCTCCAGGTTTAAGGGATTCTTCCTTCAGCTAAAACATGCATGTGGAACCCAGAGTATGATCCACCGTGTGATCGGGAAACGTGTTCAAATGTGTCTCAGTTTTCGTCCCCTGGTACTCGGGTGCAACATTCAAGACGCTTTACTAACACTCTCCCCACTTGGAGAGTCAGTGCCTTTAAACTCCTGTTTGGCCCAGTTTGCAATTTCTGCGGAAAATGTACAGGAATAGGGAGAACCAATGAGAGACTAGCTGGAGGTGTCTGGACGGGCAAATTTAACTCTCATTTCCCACCAGGAAGAGGAATTAACCAAAGGCTCAGCGTGCCATGCCGGAACCACACTAGGGCCTGAAGCAATCCTGCGGTGTTGTGGCCAGCACACAAGAAAGCGAGTTGAAGAAAGGAGCTCAGGGGCACTGTAATTCACAAACCTGCAGAGTTATAAATGACAGCTATCGTCCAAAAATATATTGAAGTAAGGCTGCCAAGAGGACTTGAAAGCGGGGCAGAATTGCAGGAAACCGATTTCAGGAGGTAGACGGGAATTGCATGTAAAGCATAGGAAAAGAGGCAGAACGTCCACAATGATGCACTTGGCCAAAAAGGGCGTATGCGTTTTTTCCTGAATATATTCAGGAAAAAACGCATACGCCCTTTTTGGCCAACCAAGCAAGCTTGCAAAGGAAATCTGCACTACAATGAAGTCTCACTGCCCCCCGGTCAAAAGGGCCATCTGAAAAAAATGTAAAATCCAGAAAGGCAAGACAGGACATGGAGAATTGGGAGCCTTGTTATGCTGATGGGCGGGATGTAAATTGCCAACAGCCACTCTGGAGAAGTGTATGCTGTTTCCTGAAACATCTAAAAAACAAAGCAACAGAGCCTAGGGCACTTCCACTTATGGTCCTATAGCTTAGGGAAATTAAAATCAAAAAGACACAGCCACCCCAAAGTTTGGGACGGCTCTGTTTACAAGAACCTTGTTTACGGTACAAGTTCAATATCACAGAAAGCGAAAAATGGATAAAGAAGTTGTGGTACTTACGTACAATGCAATATCACTCAGCAATGAAATCTATGTCATCAGGCCCGTAGCAGCATAATGAGTGGATTAAGGTACGATGATTGTAAGTGAAATAAGTCACACAGAAAAAGAAACATCATAAGATATCACTACTACACGGAATGTAAACTTGGCTACACAGGAACTGAATTTCAAAACAGAACAGGGTCTCAAATGTAGAAAACCAACTTATGCTTGCTTAAGGGGAAAGGTGAGTTGGGGTGCTGCATGAAACCAGAGATTGAAATTAGCACAGATACCGTGCCATAAGCCAAATATGTAATAGACAAGAGCTACTCCTTGCTCAACGAAGTGGACTCAACACCCCATATTAAACGCTTAAGAATATACCTGACTAGAAATAATCTTAAAAACTACGAATTTATATGTCTCCGAAAGACAATCAAGCGTGTGTACAGCGGCATAAACGCAGCAGTGATAGGATTGGTGAGGTTCGGTGAGCAAATGCAGACCCTTTGAAGTCATATTGCATGGTACCCATTCCATGGGTCTCAACTCTCCAGGTTTAAGGGATTCTTCCTTCAGCTAAAACATGCATGTGGAACCCAGAGTATGATCCACCGTGTGATTGGGAAACGTGTTCAAATGTGTCTCAGTTTTCGTCCCCTGGTACTCGGGTGCAACATTCAAGACGCTTTACTAACACTCTCCCCACTTGGAGAGTCAGTGCCTTTAAACTCCTGTTTGGCCCAGTTTGCAATTTCTGCGGAAAATGTACAGGAATAGGGAGAACCAATGAGAGACTAGCTGGAGGTGTCTGGACGGCCAAATTTAACTCTCATTTCCCACAAGGAAGAGGAATTAACCAAAGGTTCAGCGTGCCGTGCCGGAACCACACGAGGGCCTGAAGCAATCCTGCGGTGTTGCGGCCAGCTCACAAGAAAGCGAGTTGAAGAAAGGAGCTCAGGGGCACTGTAATTCACAAACCTGCAGAGTTATAAATGACAGCTATCGTCCAAAAATATATTGAAGTAAGGCTGCCAAGAGGACTTGAAAGCGGGGCAGAATTGCAGGAAACCGATTTCAGGAGGTAGACGGGAATTGCATGTAAAGCATAGGAAAAGAGGCAGAACATGCACAATGATGCAGTTGGCAAAAAAGGGCATATGTGTTTTATCCAGAGCTCTCATACCTGAGGGGAGGAGATTCCCAGCAGGCTCCAACTGCCACCTGAGGGCTCACATTGCCAAGGCAACGTGAGCATGCCAGGCAGGAGTTACCTCACAGCAGAGGTCCCACCTCACAGAAGGGTGAGAAACCCAGCCAACATCAGACTCTCACCAGAGGGCCCACATCACCAAGGGGATGGGAACCAGGCAGGAGTGTCTTCACATCAGTGGGGCCACATCATCAAAAGCTGAGGTACTCAGCACATGTGTCCTCAAACCAGAGGACCCACATCACCAAGGACCTCGGAGTGAGGCAGGCAGGAGTAGCCTCACAACACTGGGCCCATAGAATAAAAAAGTGAGGAATCCAGCAGTTGGAACCTCCCAGCAGGCGGCCCAGAGCACCGAGGCTATGGGATCCAGGCCGCAGTGAACTCACAGCAGAGGGCCCACATCATGAACCTGTGAGCAGCCCAGCTGTTGGGACCTCAGAACAGAAGGCCCACATCCCCATTGGGATGGGAACCTGGCAGGAGTGGCTTTGCACCACTTAGCACATATCAGAAAATGTTAGGAGCCCAGCAGTTAGGGCCTGACGCCAGGGGGCCCTCATAACTGAGGGGAGGAGACTCCCAGCAGGTTCCAACTGCCAACAGAGGGCCCACGTCTACAAGGTGGCATGCGCCAGCCAGGCAGTAGTGACCTCACAGCAGAGGGCCTATCTCACAGAAGGGTGAGGAACCGAGGCAGGATGAGACTCTCACCAGAGGGCCCACAACACCAAGGGGATGGGAACCAGTCAGGACTGTCCTCCCACCAGTGGGGCCACATCATCGAAAGGTGAGGAACCCAGCACATGTGGCCTCATATCAGAGGACATACATCACAAAGGGGATGGGAGTGAGGCAGGTAGGAGTAGCCTAAAAACAGAGGGCCCAAAGAATAAAAAAAGTGAGGAATCCAGCATTTGGAACCTCCCAGCAGGCGGCCGAGAGCACAGAAGCTATGGGATGCAGGCAGGAGTGAACTAACAGCAGAGAGCCCACATCATGAAACTGTGAGCAACCCAGGCATTGGGACCTCAGAGCAGAAAGCCCACATCCCCATGGGGATGGGAACCTGACAGGAGTGTCCTGGCATCACTGGGCTCACATCAGAAAACGTGGGGAGCCCAGCAGTTAGAGCCTGATGCTAGAGGGCCGTCATCACCGAGGGCAGGAGGCTCCCAGCAGGTTCCATGTGCCAACAGAGGGCCCACGTCGCCAAGGTGATGTGTGCAAGTCAGGCAGGATTGAACTCACAGCAGAGGGCCTACCTCACAGAAGAGTGAGGAACCCAGCCAGGATAAGACTGTCACCAGAAGGCCCACATCACCAAGGGGATGGGAACCAGGCAGGAGTGTCCTCACACCAGTGGGGCCTCATCATCTTAAGGTGAGGAACCCAGCACATGTGTCCTCAAACCAGAGGACCCACATCACCAAGGGCCTTGGAGTGAGGCAGGCAGGAGTAGCCTCACAACACAGGGCACATAATATAAAAAACGTGAAGATTCCAGCATTTAGACCTTCCAGCAGGCGGCCCAGAACACCGAGGCTATGGGATCCAGGCCACAGTGAACTCACAGCAGAGGGCCCACATCACAAAACTGTGAGCAACCCAGGAGTTGAGACCTCAGCGCAGAAGGACCACATCCCCATGGGAATGGGAACCTGGCTGGAGTGTCCTCGCACCACTGGGCGCACATCAGAAAATGTGGGGAGCCCACCATTTAGGGCCTGATGCCAGAGGGCCGTCATCACCGAGAGGAGGAGGCGCCCTGCACGCTCCAACTGCCACCAGAGGGCTCACGTCTCCAAGGTGACGTGTGCCAGCCAGGCAGGAGTGACCTCACAGCAGAGGGCCTACCTCACAGAACGTTGAGGAACCCAGCCAGGATTAGACTCTCGCCAGAGGGCCCACCTCACCAAGGGGATGGGAACCAGGCAGGAGTGTCCTCACACGAGTGGGGTCACATCATCGAAAGGTGAGGAACGCAGCACATGTGGCCTCAAGCCATAGGACAGTCATCATCAAGGGGCTGGCAGTGAGGCAGGCAGGAGGAGCCTCACAACAGAGGGCACATAGAATAAAAAAGTTGAGGAATCCAGCAGTTGGAACCTCCCAGCAGGCGGCTCAGAGAACCGATGATAAGGGATCCTTGCCGGAGTGAACTCACAGCAGAGGGCCCACATCATGGTACTGTGAGCAAGCCAGCCGTTTTGACCTCAGAGCAGAAGGCCCATATCGCCATGGGGATGGGAACCTGGCAAGAGTCTCCTCACTCACTTGGCGCACATCAGAAAATGTGGGGAGCCCAGCAGTTATGGCCTAAGGCAAGAGGGCCCTCATCACCGAGGGGAGGAGGATCCCAGCACACTCCAACTGCCACCAGAGGGCCCACGTCGCCAAGGTGACGTGTGCCAGACAGGCATGATTGACCTCACAGCAGAGGGCCCACCTCACAGAAGGGTGAGGAACCCAGCCAGGATCAGACTCTCACCTGAGGGCCCACATCAGCAAGGGGATGGGAACCAGTCAGGACTGTCTTCCCTCCAGTGGGGTCACATCATCGAAAGGTGCGGAACCCAGCACATGTAGCCTCAAATCAGAGGACACATATCACAAAGGGAACGGGAGTGAGGCAGGCAGGAGTAGCCTAAAAACAGAGGGCCCAAAGAATAAGAAAGGTGAGGAATCCAGCAGTTGGAACCTCCCAGCAGGCGGTCCAGAGCACAGAAGCTATGGGATGCAGGCAGGAGTGAACTAACAGCAGAGAGCCCACATCATGAAACTGTGAGCAACCCAGGCTTTGGGACCTCAGAGCAGAAGGCCCACACCCCAATGGGGATGTGAACCTGGCTGGAGTGTCCTCGCACCACTGGGCACACATCACAAAATGTGGGGAGCCCAGCAGTTAGGGCCTGATGCCAGAGGGCCCTCATCACCGAGGAGAGGAGGCTCCCAGCAGGCTCCAAGTGCCACCAGAGGGCTCATGTCCACAAGGCGAGGTGAGCAAGCCAGGCAAGAGTGACCTCACATCAGACGGCCTACCTCACAGATGGGTGAGGAACCCAGCCAGGATCAGACTCTCAACAGAGGGCCCACATCACCAAAGGGATGTGAACCAGGCAGGAGTCTCCTAAGACCATTGGTCCCACATCATCGAAAGGTGAGGAACCCAGCACATGTGGCCTCAAACCAGACGACACACATCACGAAGGGGCTGGGAGTGAGGCAGGCAGGAGGATCCTCACAACAGAGGGCCCAAAAATTTAAAAAAGTGAGGAATCCAGCAGTTGGAACCTCCCAGCAGGCGGCCAAGAGCACAGAGGCTATGGGATCCAGGCTTCTGTGAACTAACACCAGAGAGCCCACATCATGAAAATGTGAACAACCCAGCCGTTGGGACCTCAGAGCAGAAGGCCCACATCCCCATGGAGATGGGATCCTAAGAGGAGTGCCAAAGCATCACTGGGCTCACTAAGAAAAGTTGGTGAGCCCAGCAGTCAGGGCCTGATGCAAGAGGGCCCTCATCACCGGGGGGAAGAGATTCCCAGCACGCTCCAACTGCCACCACACGGCTGACTTCACCAAGGCAATGTGTGCCAGCCATGCAGGAGTGACCTATCAGCAGAGGGTCTCCCTCACAGGTGGGTGAGGAACAAAGCCAGGAACAGACTCTCACCAGGGGGTCCACATAACCACGTGGATGAGAACCAAGCAGGAGTGTCCTCACACTAGTGGGGCCACATCATCGAAAGGTGAGGAACCCAGCAAAAGTGGCCACAAACCAGAGGACCCACATCACCAAGGGGTTGAGAGTGAGGTAGGTGTCTGGACGGGCATATTTAACACTCATTTCCCACCAGGAAGAGGAATTAACCAAAGGCTCAGCGTGCCCTGCCAGAAGCAGATTAGGGCCTGAAGCAGTCTTGCGGGTTTGCGGCCAGCTCACAAGAAAGCGAGTTGAAGAAAGGAGCTCAGGGGCCCTGTAATTCACAAACCTGCAGAGTTATAAATGACAGATAACGTCCAAAAATATATTGAAGTAAGGCTGCGAAGAGGACTTGAAAGCGGGGCAGAATTGCAGGAAACCGATTTCAGGAGGTAGACTGGATTTGCATTTAAAGCATAGGAAAAGAGGCAGAACATCGACAATGATGCACTTGGCAACAAAGGGCGTATGAGTTTGTTCCTGAATATATTCAGGAACAAACACATACGCCCTTTTTGGCAAACCAAGCAAGCTTGCAATGGAAATCCGAACTACTATGAAGTGTCACTTCCCCCCGGTCTAAAGGGCCATCTGAGAAAAGTGTAAAATCCAGAAAGGCAAGACAGGCCATGGGGAAAAAGGAGCCTTGTTATGCTGATGGGCGGGATGTAAATTGCCAACAGCCACTCTGGAGAAGTGTATGGTGTTTCCTGATACATCTGAAAAACAAAGCAACAGAGTCTAGGGCATTTCCACTTATGGTCCTATAGCTTAGGGAAATTAAAATCAAAAAGACACAGCCACCCCAAAATTTACAACGGCTCTGTTTACAGGAGCCTCTTCTACAGTACAAGTTAAATATCCCAGAGAACAAATAATTGATAAAGAAGTTGTGGTACTTATGTACAACAGAATACCACTCAGCAATGAAATCTGTGTCACCAGGCCTGTACCAGCATAATGAGTGGATTGAGGCATGATGATTCTAAGTGAAATAAGTCACACAGAAAAAGAAACATCATAAGGTATCACTAATGCACGGAATGTAAACTTGGCTACACATGAACTGAATTACAAAACAGAACAGGGTCTCAAGTTTAGAAAACCAACTTATGCTTGCTTAAGGGGAAAGGTGAGTTGGGGTGCTGCATAAAACCAGAGTTTGAAATTAGCACAGATACCGTTCCATAAGCCAAATACGTAATAGACAAGACCTACCCCTCGCTCAACGAAATGGACTCAACAATGAGGTATCACCTCACACCTGTTAGAATGGGCATCATCTGAAAATCTACAAACAACAAATGCTGGAAAGGGTGTGGAGAAAAGGAAGCCTCTTCCACTATTGTTGGGAATATAAATTGATACAGTCACTATGGAGAACAATATGGAGTTTCTTAAGAAACTAATAATAGAATTACCATATGATACAGCAATCCCAGGACTGGACATATACCCAGACAAAACCATAAATCAAAAAGAGACATTCACCGCAATGTTCATTGCATCACTATTTACAATATCGAGGTAATGGAAGCAACCTAAATGCCCACAGACAGACGAATGCATAAAGATGTGGTACATATATAAAATGGAATATTACTAAGCCATGAAAGGAATGAAATTGGGTCATTTGTAGAGACGTCGATGGATCTAGAGACTGTCATACAGAGTGAAGTAAGTCAGAAAGAGAAAAACAAATCTTGTATATTCATGCATATATGTGGAACCTAGAAAAACTGTACAGATTAACCGTTTTGCAAGGCATAAATAGAGCAACAGATGTAGACAACAATCGTATGGACAACAAGGGGGGAAAGCTCTTGGAGGGGTGGTGGTGGGAGGAGTTGAGAGATTGGGATTGGCATGTAAACATTTATATGTATAAAATAGATAACCAATGAGAAGCTGCTGTATAAAAATATAAAATAAAATTCAAAATTAAAAAGAAATAAAATTTAAAAAATAAAACAGAAAAAACAATTATTCCCTTCACATACATGTATTTATATGAATAAATTATTTCCATGCTTATATCTGTAAATACAAAAAAGAGGAATAAAATCTACCTTGAACCAAAAACGAAAAAGAGAAAAAAAAAACAGAACCCACCAGTTACTCAGAGGAAAACCGTATCAGGGCACTTGCTCCAGTTGTAAACAATTCTGAAGTTGGTCAGTGGTGGGGAATCGTCTCCCATTCAGCCAGCAGCCCCCACACAACAAGCGTCCTCATTGCAAAGCTGGGGCACCGTGCCGAGGCATCTGTGAGTAAACGTGAGCTGAACCCCAGGCCAGTTGCTGCTGAACTGTTCCCGCCCTTCCCAGGTAAAACACCTGAATATATACAAGGACTTGAAAGCCTAGAGGAAGGGCCATGGAGCCACACGAGTGACAGCATGCCAGCTGACTTGGTGCCTGCAGGCCAGCCAGGATGGTCCTGGCCCTGGGTGCTCTTCTGGAAGATTTCCATTTCCCTGCCTGAGATACCCGTCCTGTCCCTGCCCCCACTGCTTTTTTCCTTCCTCACCTCTGCCCAGGGAGAAATTCCAGCAGCAGGTATGGGTGACACATCCTCTTCTTTAGCAGGTGGCAGCCTGGCAACTGCTGCAGAAAGTCCAGCAGAGCCCCACTCACACTGGGCCACCCACAAAGCCGTGGCCTCTCACTCCCTCCCACCAGCCCAGCCCCGAGACTGCTGACAGGGCAGAGAAAATGGCGTCAGGCACAGCTGCAGGGGCTTTTGCTGCCTGGAGTGGTATTTATATTGATCTCAACCCAGGCACACCTGGGGAGGGCTGGCCGGCATGGTAAGGCTGCCCAGGTCAGCCAATCATCACCCCTCAGGGGCTCACAGTTGCAGAAAATGGAACTTGCTGAACCGGCCAGGTCCAAGGAACAGGTGTGGGCTCCTGAGAGTCAGGATAGACAAGGGGCTGCAGCTTTGGCTTGTTTTCTAATCATTTTATCTGGCCCATGAGT
Organism: Leucopleurus acutus; assembly: GCF_964270905.1. NCBI lineage: Eukaryota > Metazoa > Chordata > Mammalia > Artiodactyla > Delphinidae > Leucopleurus > Leucopleurus acutus. The sequence goes on along the minus strand of NC_139142.1, from coordinate 117,631,063 downwards.
GGGAGACAACTTCAAGAAAACCCTCTCCTAATGAGAGGAACCCAGGAGTCAGGGAGAGGAGGGGTGGGTGGTGGTTGGAGACAGAGGCCTGGTGCCCTGGGTGCAGTGGAAGTCTCTGGAAGACCAGGTGGAGGGAGGCCACACAGAGTGATGCCCAGGGTCACAGACCTGTCGGAGCTGCTGTTTGTTAGTTCAAGTCCTGCTCTGAGGTGCTCTGTGTCAGCTCTGAGCGACAGGTGAGCTGGGGGTGCTCTTCAATGAGGGCTATGTGCACGGTTCCTGTGTGCCCAGCCCTGCCACGGTACCTGCAAGGGTAGCTCTGTATCCTGGGAGGGGTCTGACCATGAGAGCCCCGTGGGCTGGGTTGGGGGTGGGGTACCTGCCCAGGAGAGCTCCATATCCTGGGATTGGCCTGACCACGAGAGCCCCATGGGCTGCTGGGGACCTGGTAAAGGATGTCAGGACAGTCAGTGAAGCCACCGAGGATATACCTCCAGTTGCTCCTGATCCCTACACCCTGCTGGTCATTCTACCAACCACCAGGACATGGTATTCTGTATTAGTCTTCAATGATGCCTTCTTTTGTATTCCATTAGTCCCAGAGTCACAAGAAATTTTGGCTTGTGAGTGGCAGGACTCAACATACAACTAAAACAATACTTCCGGGCCGTCTTGCCCCAAGGGTTCAAAAATTCCCACACCATCTTTGGGGAAAGCTTAGCTAACGACCGAAAAGTTCTACCTCTGGAAAAGGAAACCCTCCTTCAATATGCAGACGACATTCTGATCGCCAGCCCTACTAAGGAGGCCTCTGAACTACCAAGCCAATAAAGGATAGAAGTTGTCCAAGAAAAAGCTCAAATATCACAGACTGCAGTGACCTGCCTGGGCTTCATTCTCACACAAGGTCAGAGAAGCCCATCCCAGGAAAGGGAAGAAACCATTTGCAGCCTTACCCCTTTCTAAAACTAGAAGACAGCTTAGGGGTTCCTGGGGAGGCCAGGGTTTGCTGCTTCTGGATCCCTAACTACAGTCTACTAGCTGGGCCTCTATATGAAACACTGAAAGGAAAAGATGATGATCCTTTTGAACAGAATCCAGAAGTGGCCTTTCAAGAATGGAAAGAGCAGTCAATTCAGACCCTTGCCCTGGAACTCCCTAATTGAGCTAAACCCTTTGACCTTTCCATTCCCGGTGAAAGGTGAATCGCCATTGGAGAATTAGTGCAAAAACTGGGACCACTTGAAATGGAACAACGCAAGAATGCCATCCAGGTAGGATAAACTACAGTCACCAAGGGGCTTGGCCCACTGCCACATCTGGCCAAGATACTGGCGGTATCTAAAAACCTGGAAATCAGCAGCCCAAAAGGCCACCTCCCTCCTAAGGGAAAAGGACCCCACGTGGTGATCCTAATCACCAACCATGCCCTGAAGTTGCAGGGTTCGCTCCGTGGGCACACCGACCTCGAGTGAGGAGGCCCTCCAACTCCAACATCCAGAGAGATAACCGGGGGCAACAGGGCACCATGACGACTCGTGTGAACATCACTTGACCTGGAGTTTCTCTCATAAAACAACAATAGTGTGTCCCGAAGGAGTAGACTACTGCTTGCAGGACTTCCTGCACCCGGAGGGGAGCTAATAATCTTGGCGGGGGAACCGTATATCACACCGTCACCATAGAAAAGCCTACAGACACCGTGATGATGGTGGCCAATAAGACCGGCTGGACTCCTGTTTACTTCAAAAGGCTGTTGACTCAGTGGCCATCATGGTCCTTGATCACCACTGACCCTGGACTGTCTGGGAGTTGAGCGGGCAGGGCTCTGACACCTGGTGCTGTTTTTACGTTAATTCAGGGGCCTAATTGAAGAAAGAGCAGACTACTGGTCAGAGCATCTAGGCTGGCAGAAACGGTCAGCCTAAGGTGGCCGAACAAATGTGGGGCGGGGTGAAACCGGCCCCCACAGCGTCTCTGCACATCTCTTTCCTGGACCCTTAAAGGTCATTAGAATCTATAACACTTCCAATGCTGGTGCTCAGGCGGACGAGCAGGGAGGCAGGGGTCCTGGGGCCAATCAACGTCACCTGGAGGCTGCTGGGGAGAAGTTCTGACCCTCGTCCCCTGGTATGAGGGCTCCCAACTCAGCACTCAGCAGTTACAGAAGAAGGGTCTGCACCCTCAGCACTCCAAGAATGAGGAACGGGACAAAAGGCAGAGGAGGGGTTTGTCCCCAGCAAAGCCCATTAAAAATCCCTGGGAGATAAAAATAGAATGTGGGCAATAAAGTCAAGTCTGACCTTTTTTATCCTTTGTGCTTTGTCTAATTTCACGTGCTCCTAGGGTCCCGCATGCAGAGGTTCCACACCCGGCACTTCAGACCAGATTTCCTGGTGCAGAATGGCTGGGTCGACACCTCAGCTCCTGGGGCCCAGTGCAGACTCCGAGATATAGAGCCTGAGCTGCAGCCAACCCGGCCCTTGAGAGCTCCGCCCCCTCCCTCCCACTGACTCTGACAGGATCTCTACACAGCAGCCCAGCCCACAGCCCACGGGGTAGTGCATGCTCTCACCTCTCCATTCTCTGATGAAAATATAAAGTTTCCTTTGCTTGGGAACCAAACTCAGTCTCGATCTGTTGGCCCCAATGACACTGGGCAGGGGGACCCTTGTTGGGGTCCACTCTGGAGGATCAGTAACAGAAATTGAGACTATTGTAACTTCAATGAACAGATGTGTGAGCCAAACTGTAGTTAACATAGAACAGTTTATAAGGCTCGGGTAAAATAAGATGTTTCTAACACTTCCATTTGATATTTCCATCACTTTATTATAAGCAAGTTCAGTGAAAAGGTTTGTCTTATTTGTCAGGTCAATATTAGAGAAATGAAGTGATTTCTTTCCAAGGATGTACATCTAATAATCTTGGTTAAAGCTTCAATCTTGTTTTAAATGCTTTTCCATTGAAAATGATACCTCTCTTTCAGCTCCCCCATTTCTGAGAAGTATAAAATCTTATAATTTATTATTACCAAAGGGGAAAGGTGGGAGGAGGGATAAATTAACAGTTTGGAATTAACACATACACACTGCTATCTATAAAATAGATCATCAACAAGGAACTACTGTATAGCACAGGGAACTACACTCAATATTGTGCAATAACCTATAAGGGGAAATAATCGGAAAAAGAATAGATATTTTTATTGACATCATCTATCAATGACAGTTAAAGTGTAACCTAAGGGAAGCCGGTGGTGAGGGCTTCTGACCCTGAAGACTTCAGTCATCTAAAGTTTGGACTCTGCCTACTTCCCAAGGCCCTTAATGAACATATGTGTAGCCGTAGCTTAAAAAACTCCCCAGTTTGGGTTTCGGGGAGACACTGATTTTGAAAAAGCCCTGGTGTTCTCCTTACATGAATGGGACTCTTCCTACTGCTAAAACATGTCTGTCACATCCAGAGGATGGTATACCGTCTGATCGGGAAGAGTTTGGAAAAGGCATCTCATCTCCTCATCTCCTGGTGCTCGGGTTCACCCCTCCAGCGTCTTTACTAACAGTCTCCCCACTTGGAGATGTCAACACTGTCAACATCCTGTTGCGTACAGTTTGGAATTTGTCCAGAGGATGAAGCGGAAGGATGAGGAACAATGAGAGACAAGTCCTAGGTGTTCAGACAGGCACATGTCACTCTAATTTCCAATCAGGAAGATGAATTGACCAAAGGCTAGGGTTGCCCATGGAAACAGTATAGGGCTTGAGGAAATCCCACTGCTTTGTGGCCAGTTCCCATAAACACAAGTTGAACAATGGAACTCAGGGGCAGTAAAATTCACGAAACTGCAGAGTTGAAAATATCTATCACTGAAAAATGTCTTGAGGAAAGTCAGAGAAGAGGATTGGCAAGCAAGGGAGAATGGCAGGAAAGGGATTTGAGGAGGTAGAAAGGACTCGCCATTAAGCACAAGAAAAGGGGCTGAACATTGCCGACATTGCAGTTGGCCAAAAAGGCTGTATGCGTTTTTTTCTGTATATATTCAAGAAAAGGGCATACACTTTTTTAGCCAACCAAACAGGTGGGCACTGGAAATCAATACTACAAAAGATATCACTTCGCATCAGTCAGAAGAGCCATCCTCATAAAGTGTAAACGCCAGAAATGCAGGACAGGGCAAGGAGAAGAGGGAGCCCTGTGAGGCTTATAGTGGAAATGTATATTGCCAACGGCCATTCTGGAGAAGTGTATTGTGTTTACTAAAGCATCTAAAAAATGAGCTACAGAGCATAGGGCACTTGCACTCATGGGCGTATATCTTGGGAAAAACAAAAATCGAGAGGACACAGGCACCCCAATGTTTACTGCCTCTCTGTTTAAAAGATCCTCAACTAGGATATAACTTAAATGTCTCTGGAGGGAAAAAATGGATAGAGATGTGGTACTTATGTAGAGTGGAATATTACTCAGCCTGGAAATCAATGAAATATGGCCAGTTGTAACAACTCCGGAGGAGTTATGTATGATCATTCTAAGTGACATAAATATGTAGAAAACACGCGTAAGGCTGCTAAACGGGAAAGGTGGGGAGGGGTGAGGCATCATCCAGGAGGTTGAAATTAGCAAAGATACCATTCCAAATACCAAACTGATAATCAACAAGGCCTACACGGTAGCTAAAAGAACTGCACTCAGCACACTCAAGTCACCGGAAAAGAATATCTATGACTGGTAAGAATCTGAAAAAGAAATTATTGATGTCTCTCTGTACGTGAATCAAGTGGATGTACAGCAGCAAGAAACAGAGCTTTGAAAATCAGCTGTAAACAACATAGTAATAAATTGAAAAAAATAAACGACAGAGAGATAGAGAAAACCTCTTACAACTTTTCCTCAGGGACGGTGATGCAACATGGATTGAACACATCTAGACCCACAGCAGGATGAGACATAAGGCTGGAAACTGTTCGCGCTAAGAGAAATGTGAGGTTGGGTGAGGAAATGCACACCCTTTAAAGTAATACTACCTGGTACCCATTCAATGGGTCCCAAATCTGCAGGTTCAAGGAATCTTCCTACAGCTAAAACATGCATGGAAAACCCAGAGGACTGTACACCATGTGATCGGGAGATGTGTCTAAAATGCACCTCATTTATCCTCTCCTGGTGCTCCTGTTCATCATTCCAGCCACGTTACTTAGAATCTCCCCACTTAGAGAATCAGCACATTTAAACTTCTGTTTCACACATTTTGCAAATTGTGAGGAGGATGAACGGGAACAGGGGGAACCAATGAGAGAATAGTTGTAGGGGTTTGGACGGGCACATGTCACTCTAATTTCCCATTAAGAATAAGAATTAAAAAAAGGCTCAGCCCGCCTCGCCGGAGCCAAAATAGGGCCTGAAGCAATCCTGCGGTTTTGAGGCCAGCTCACAAAAGAGCAACTTAAAAAATGGAGCTCAGGGTCACTGCAATTCACAAACCTGCAGAGTTATAAATGAAAACTAACGTCCAAAAATATGTTGAGGTAAGGCAAAGAAGAGGATCTGAATGCAAGACAGAATTGCAAGAAACAGATTTCAAGAGATAGATTGGACTCGCCTTTAAAGCACATGAAAAGCGGCAGAATTTCGACAATGATGCAGTTGGCCCAAAAGGGAGTATGCGTTTTTTCCTGAATATATCCAGGAAAAAACGCATACGCACTTTATGGGCAACCAAGCAAGCAAGCAATGCAAATGTGCACAACAAAGAAGTCTCATTTCCCACCGGTCAAAAGGGCCATCCGAAAAAATTGTAAAAACCAGAAATGCAGGACAGGCCATGGAGAACAGGGAGCCTTTATACGCTGATGGACAGTGTGTGA